>NW_024081095.1:15783-667209 GCF_003009895.1 Hyaena hyaena | reverse complement strand
ATCTCAGTGTGGTTTTGATTTGTATTTCCCTGATGGGGAGGGATGCTGAGCATCGTTTCATGTGTCTGTTGGCCATCTGGATGTCCTCTTTGGAGAAGTGTCTGTTCATATCTTCTGCCCATTTCTTCACTGGGTTGTTTGTTTTTTGGGCGTGTAGTTTGGTGATAACTGTGTATTTTTCTTAAAGTATGTTTCTAAAATCACATAAATCTTTAGTTCCACAAAACCTAGATTTGATCCTGAAGTATAAAAAGGTCATATAGTTTTTCTGAGGTCACAAGGCACTGGCAAAATAGGCCATGTAGCACAGAACAGTGAAGTTCTCTTCAGCCATCTGTCCATTTCTTGGTCCTTCTCTAGTTTTAAAAGAAAAACGAAAGACAGTACTACCTTGAATGTGTAATCCAGAACACACACATGCATTTAAATTGATGTCACCAAAAATATAAACATCAAAAGAATGTGACCCAGAAGGAAGTGACTAATAAGTCAGTGATTTTATTAAGTGGTAAATTTAGTTATAAAAATATATATTAAAAGGTAAAATAAAGTATTAACTGAATTTTTTAGTTGTTTTCCTTTTATATAGAGAGATGGATAGAGAGTACAGATGTATATTCAGCAGGCAATAGGAATAGTGCCAAACTTGAAAACAGGAAACCTTGATTAAAGACCCTGTTCTACTTCTCACGAGCCTGGTTATCACAGCAGATTTTGTTAATTGTCCCCAAAATTCCTTCCCATTTTTTTCTGGTTAGAACCCATTGCTCAGTTATAGATAGCCTCTCAGCTAGGTAACATTCCCCAGTCTTCCTGTAAGTTAGGTACAGTTGTGTGACTAAGTGTTAGGCAATGGGTTGCAAGTAAAAATGATTTTTTTTACTTGCAATTCTGTATAATGCTCTTATACAGTTCTTATAATATTCAAGAAGAGGTTGTCTGCTTGTCCTATTTTTGTTTCTTCCCTTGAGCTGGAGTGCAATATTAGTGAGCCTATGTTCACCTGGTGAGGGCAAAACCCAAGGGCAACAAAATAGAAACACCCTAGATCCTCAGAAAATTTCATGCTGGTTCTAGACTGTGACATGAGAGAGAAATAAGTAGTTAAGTGTTTTGTTTGGTTTTGTTTTGAAGAGGTATTAGCTAATGCTACAGTGGTAATGTATTACAATGTAAAATGTATCAAATCAGCATGTACATCCTGAACTTATACCCTATATGTCAGTTATATCTCCATTTTTAGAACAGAGTTTTTTGAGCCACTGTATTTTTGAAATCTCCCTGCAAAAATAGCTTGTAAAAATGGTTTGCACCCTAACCAACCAACTATGAGCAAGTTAACACCTCTCAAAGTTTCTATTTCCTCAAGGGTAAAGTGGGGGCCATAATACCAATTCTGGCCATGCATGCAGTTGCTCTGAGTACTAAATTAAATAATGTAAATCAGAGACGAATACATTGCACTGTATAATATAAAATATTGTTTGTGTTTGGGTATTACCACTATTGGGGCAAGAAGATGAAATGAAGATTTTTTTTTTTTTTTTTAAATTTTTAATGTCTTATTTATTTTTAGGAGAGAGAGAGAGAGAGACAGCGTGAGCAGGGGAGGGTGAGAGAGAGAGGGAGTCACAGACTCTGAAACAGGCTCCAGGCTCTGAGCTGGCAGTCAGCACAGAGTCCAACGCGGGGCTCGAACCCACGAACCGCGAGATCATGACCTAAGCGAAAGTCAGACGCTTAACCGACTAAGCCACCCAGGTGCCCCAATGAAATGAAGGTTTTATTTATTTATTAAAAATTTTTAAAAAATGTTTATTCATTTTTGAGAGAGAGAGACAGAGACAGAGACAGAGACAGCACAGATGGGGGAAGGGCAGAGAGAGAGGGAGATACAGAATCTGAAGCAGGCTTCAGGCTCTGAGCTGTCAGCACAGAGCCTGATGAGGGGCTTGAACCCACAAACTATTAGATCACAACCTGAGCCAAAGTTGGATGCTTAAAACCAACTGAGCCATCCAGGTGCCCCTGAAGGTTTTATTTTTTATTTCCTTAATGAACTTTTTGTTTTGGAATAAGCTTAGATTAAGAAAGTAAGTGCAGAACTTTAGTATACCTTTAGTGAGTACCCCCAATGTTAACATTTTACATTCCCATGGCACAATTTTCAAAACTGAAAAAACAGCATTGATCCATTACTGTAAATTCAGACTTTATTTGAATTTGACTAGTTTTCCCACTAAAGAGCTTCTTAAATCTTTCTTCCAGAATCCTATTTATGAGACAACATTGCATTAATTGCTGTATTTCTTGGTCTCTCTGGTCTGGACATTTTTAGTTTTTTTCTTATTTTTCATGGCCTTGATAGTTCCCTCCCAAACCTACCCCTCTTTTCTTTTATCACCAAAACAGTTTTATTTATTTATTTAAAATTTTTAATGTTTATTTTATTTTTGAGAGAGAAAGAGCATGAGCAGGGGAGCAGCAGAGAGTGAGGGAGACACAGAATTCAAAGCAGCCTCCAGGCTCTGAGCTGTCAGCACAGAACCCGACCTAGGGTTTGAACCCACAAACTGCAAGATCATGACCTGAGCCAAAGTCAGATGTTTAACCTACTGGTGCCCCAACACCAAAACAGTTTTAAGTGATACTGACTGGGTGTTCTGTTGAAGGTTCCTCTATTTGGGTTTTTCTGATGTTGTTTTCATGGTTTAACAGTGGTGATGGTTTGGGGGATTTTATTTGTAATGAAAAAGGTAATGTAGGATTGAAAGGGATAAAGGGTAAAAAAAAAAAAAAAGCAAGAGAGAGCACACAAGCAAGAATAATCACTCTATTTCAATTTGGTTGCTTAATTAGCTCTAACTACTGTCCTAGTTAGCATGCCCCTGTGGCAGAATAGAAGTTTGTACATTAGCCTTATAAGGTACCTTTGAGAATGGCAAGAAGCCTCCTTCTCTCTCCTTATACCCCTGAGTGGATCTAGGCTATCCATTTACTCTCCCCTCCATTCATTCTGGAAAAGCACCTAAAAAGCACTAGGATATGAGTCTGGAACTTGATGGCAGACAGTTATCCAGTGGTATGAGCATCTTGTCTCATGAAACAGAAAATAGTCTATTTCTTTTTGGTTTCTCTCTCTCTCTCTCTCTCTTTTTTTTTTTTTTTTTGGAAAAACTTTACTGACAGCTTCAAGGCCACAGTGAACTGGTTGGCAAACCCTTAGCATATTGAGAAGCTTTTTCTTTCTTTCTTTCTTTTTTAATAGAGAGGAGGGAAAGGTGGAGGAAGAAAGGGAGAGAGGAATATTCCAAAGGCAAATACCAATTTTAGGTAAGTAAAAAGATAAGAGTTGGTGAATTTAAGATCTTGAAGAAAAGTTTCAATGAAAAGTTTCAATGAACAAGGAGGCTAAAATATTTCCTTGGATGCTGAACTAGTCTGACTCCCCTGACATAATAAAGGGAAAGCAATATTTTGATTGGGAGAGGAATTAACTTACATATTTCATTTTGTATTTATTTTTCAAGGTGATCAAGTCCTGGGCAAGAACCTGCTAGGCAATATTGTTTTTAATATTTAAGTAAATATATCCATCTGGAATGGCATTATGATTACAAAAAATGTTTACTATGTCAATTCTTCTCTGGCTATAGAAAGCCTTGAGTATACAAAATTCCCATCAGTGTGTACACATGTGTGTGTGCACACACACCTATATTTAAAAAAACATCTAAATAGAGAAAACTATGACTAGGAAGGATCTAATTTTGATTAAATCCAGAGAGCATTCTTTGGAGAGATCTTTTAGTTAAGTGATCAAATCTAATCCGTGGATAGCTCTGTATTGTTATCTTTCATTTAAGATCCATCCCTGGAAATCTTGCCTAGGCGTAAAAGGCAACAACACCTCAGAGAATACTTGGCATATACAATCTTTGTCAGCATCCATTTTTCTCTGTCAATACCTGGCTTCCCTCTGACTATTAATCTCCTGTTGAGCACTATTTCCCTATATTCCCATTTCTTCCCCCACCTAACTCCCTCTTCCTTCAAACTCACATCTCAGTTTTCATCATGTCCTGCTGAGTCTGATTCTTAAGTGCATCTTAATTCCATCCA
The DNA here is from genome assembly GCF_003009895.1 of Hyaena hyaena. NCBI lineage: Eukaryota > Metazoa > Chordata > Mammalia > Carnivora > Hyaenidae > Hyaena > Hyaena hyaena. Next base: position 663,087 of record NW_024081095.1, on the reverse strand, counting down.
TGTCTTTCTTTCTTTACTATTGGGGTCTAACACTACCACTTTTCTGGTGTGACACTCTACTACCATTTTTCTTCTTCTTTTTAAAAAAATGTATGTATGTATGTATGTATGTATGTATGTAATCTCCACATGCAGCATGGGGCTTGAACTCAAAACCCTGAGATCAAAAGTCATATGCTCTTTGGACTGAGCCAGTCAGGTGCCCCTGTACTACCACTCTTCTTCTGGACTAATGCACAGTCTCCAGTGCAGTTGCAGTCATATTTCTGAGACGTGATTCTCTTTGTATTGGTTCCACATGTGGCTTTTAAGTAGCTTCATCTCCTGATCCCCATAAGGAAAAAAAAAAAGTTCCTGAAAAATACTGATAATAGATCTAGCCTTGCCAGATCTGGTCTACCCATATTTTCCCAGCCAAATGTTTGGCATTTCCACCTTGTTGTTCCATTCACCATCTCTCTCCTGTCTTCCTCCCTTACCTTGCTCATTTGTCTCCCACCATTGGCCCCTTGGCCATTTCTTTCTGTCCTAAAAGATGCCCTACTTTTCCCCTCTCTTCCTACGACCTTCACTTACTCTCCAAATCCCTTTTCTCTCATCTTCAGGATTCCATGCTCCCACTTAGCCCCCAGGAGAATCTCCCTGACCCTTGTCTTCTACTAGTTTAGGCTGGTTTCTCAACTCTGCATCCAAAGCATCCTCATCTTCTTCTTTAATAAACTATCCTCTTTATTTGTGGGCTTGTTAAATCTTTTGTAAATAACTAAATTTCTTAACAATTTCAAAGAAATACATACATCCTAAACCCATAGTGGACCACATTATAGAAGAGTAGAAGATTCATCAAAGTTGTAAAATATGGCAAGTAAATGGTAACAGGGTCTAATACCTATCCCTTCTTCTCAGTGCCAAAGTTTTCTTCTACTATACAGATATTATTGAGAACTGTTCTGCATTGCACTCTAAACCTGTGGGAAAATGTCTCCTTAATTAGTATGCTCTGAATTTAATTTTCTCTACCTCCTTTACTATCCTAAATGAGAGTGCACTTAGGAGCTCTAAGTAGGAGGAACTGGGCAGTGTAGTTGAACAGGTTATAATTCTAATGGAGAGAGTTTAAGAGATGTCTAAACATGCCTGGGATTACTCACAGAAAGTCACTGGCTATATCTGATTACCACATTGGTTTTGTTACATGCCTGCATATACAATAGTTATATTCTTTAACTGATATCCAAATACAGTTACCTGTAATAACTGTTGGATGCTTCTAGAGGATGAAATATATCATGAAACAAAAAGTATAATTGTGGATGGTAGGTAGCAATTCCAAAAACATTAATAATCACCGGTCTGTTTCTTGTCTTCTAAACCCTTGTGTTTAAGCTTCTAACTTATCTCTACATAACATATTCCCCCACCTTCTACCTTGATAAATATGTTTCATAAATACATTGAAAACATATATATTTTTCCTTGATTATTTCTAGAAGAATAGTTTTCAGTTTTTAGTTATTAAAAAACAGCCTTAAATTTAATCCTGGAAAATTTGCTTTTGTAGCAAAAAATGTAGATGTGTTCTTTGGAAGCTACTGAACACAACTCACAAATTTCTGTCATCTATATCTATTCACAGTGAGAGAAAAAGTGCATTTAGATCTATTTATAGTGTTAAGTCACTAGAAATTCTGTATTTTATTCCAACTGAACATAGTAGATTATGGAAAAACAGACAGGAATGTCTTGGTATTTGCATTATGACTATGATTGACTTGCTGTGGCATTCCATTCTCCTAATGAATATAAAATTATTGCTAAAATGTCCTCATTCAACAGAAAGACATAAACAATGAAGGAAAACTAATTTAATTTTAACTTATATTTGACTGAATGGTTACTAGTTTGGGCTAGGAGCCACAGAAAGCCAGGCAAATTTCCATGATGCCAGGCAGTGACTGGCAATAACAAGTGATTACAGTTTTCTTCTTAGAAAAGTCCCCAGATATTTCATAAAAAGTACTTAAGGTCGAATAAAGCATATATTCTCTTGCTTATGAACATGCGTTCTATAAACATCCTTTATGTACTTTTTCTCGTTTGTGGCTGCCATGGAGTTCCCTTCTTTCTCTGTTGTGAGGGACTGGCTTCTTCCAGCTGACAAAGTCCTGTGGTCACTCAGACCCTGCCCTGCAAGTGCCTGCCACCTCCGCCCTCCCAGCCCCACTGCCAGCACTAACCCATTTTGTCACTCCTGTCTTCTGGATGCCAGGGCAGAGTTGAGTTTCACAACTCTAGGAATATGATGTACTTGGCACAGTCTCAAATGGAACTCTAAATGTGTTCCCCTTTAGGAATTACACGGTAGAATTCCTCCATAATGGGGTGAATAGGTTTTCCCCTGTGCCTTGGAACCTAATCGCTACATAATAATGGTTGCATAGAAAGTATGTTGAACAACTGACTTGGGGGAAATTGTAATTGTCTTGGCTTCTGGCACTATTCATATTCGTATACTCTTTATATTTACTTAGTATCAAAATGAATGGTGATTTTGAGAAATATAACACTTTGGAAACAATCAAAATAGACTATTGTTATAGGCGTGGTATAGCCATCAAGTCAACAGTGAATAGCAAAGCTCAGAGGACTGACCTCTGAGTGTGGCCTTTACCCCGTATTTACAAAGTGTAATTCTAAAATTTCACCAAAAGATAACTATGTGAAACCTGTGAAATCAAGATAATCTGGGAATAATTTCAAGTTTGACTTTTCTTTTTTAACCACTACTGCCCCTAAAACTTATTGTATATTTAGAAAGCAGACTTAGCTCCTTCTCTGGAAAGATACCAAATGGTGGATGACACTGGTATGGCCCTGGAATGGGAGGCCGCAGCGACTTTTTAGGGGGCGTGTGGGCTTCAGCAGCGGCATCTGGGGCTGGAACCGGCTGGGACTGGGGCGGGGCCGGGCGGCGGTGGGGGGGCGGGGCTGAGACCCGGCCGCAGAGCTAGTGGAGGCAAGGCCGAGGGCAAGGAGTGCATCCCAGTCACCAAGCTGGGCCACCTGGTCAAGGACATGAAGATCAAGTCCCTGGAGGAGATCTATCCCCATCAAGGAATCCGAGATAATGGATTTTTTCCTGGGGGCATCCCTCAAGGATGAGGTTTTGAAGATTATGCCTGTGCAAAAGCAGACTGTGCTGGACAGTGGGCCAGGTTCAAGGCATTTGTTGCCATCGGGGGTTAAAATGGACACGTCGGTCTGGGTGTTCAGTGCTCCAGGGAGGTACCTGCTGCCATCCGTGGGGCCACCGACCTGGCCAAGCTTTCCATCATCCCGGTTTGGGGAGGCTACTGGGCAAGCCCCACACTGACCCATGCAAGGTGACCGGCTGCTGTGGCTCTGTGCTGGTGCACCTCATCCCTGCCCCCAGAGGCACTGACATTGTCTCAGCCCCTGTACCCAAGAAGCTACTGATGATGGCTGTTATTGACGACTGCCACACCTCGGCTAGGGGCTGCACTGCCATCCTGGGCAACTTCACCAAGGCCACTTTTGATGCCATTTCTAAGACCTACAGCTATCTCACCCCTGACCTTTGGAAAGAGACTATATTCACCAGCTCTCCTTATCAGGAATTCACTGACCATCTTGTAAAGACCCACACCAAAGTCTGTGCAGAGAATCCAGGCTCCAGCTGTGGCCACCACAGAGTTTTGTACAAGAAAAATAAAGTGAACTCAGCTTGGAAAAAAAAAAAACCCAGCAGATTTAGAAGTATATGGTGTTTTATTAGGTTATTTATAAAGATATTTTTATTTTATTTTATTAATTTAAAAAATTAATTCCAATTAGTTAATATAGAGTGCTATATTAGTTACAGGTGTACAGTAATTCTAAGTTATTTATGTTTTTTAGAAATTCTTCCTAAAGGAAATGTTGTCAGTTGAGCCTTAGTCATTGTTGTCCTTTGGAGGTTAGTGAGAAATAAATGGGTGACAAAGAAAAGAAGTGGTTGAATTAGTGAAACTGAATGTACAGGTTAGAAAACTCCTGTGGCTTCAAGAATGGGAATGGATTTTATTAATTAAAATTAAAAGCTTGGACTGGAAACCACATGGGAAATAAATCTTTAGAGTAAAGAGAGAGCGGCTTTTCAGACAGGAATTAAGTGATTAAGTGGCCCCAAAATGGTCTATCACATAATTGTATAAAAATATGGATATTTTCTTTGATGGAAGGAAGATAATTTGAAGACTATAAATAAGGAAGCAGAGTGGGACAAATAAGCCAGATATAGGAAGGTCTTTTCTTCTTCAGCCAAAATCTTCCTCTTGATGCAGTACCTTTATTAATAGACGGTGGAAATTAAGTTTTCTCTAAAGATGAGACCTCTAGCATATGAGTTACATCTTTTGCTCTTCTATTTTTGCACTCTAAATTCTTTGCCTTTCTAAAGGCAGCTTTATAGAAAGATACTTTGAAAAGTATCAGGGGAATTGTGAGTAACAAGCTGAGAAGAACCAGGACAAACTGCAAACTTGAGGAGCTAAGACTGCAAAAAGGAGATTGCATCTTAGTGTAGAAACATCTGTTTATGGAGGAGAAAAAGTGTAAAGGGTACTCGGCTTACAGAAAGGAAAATCAAAGTCAAAATGTCCTGCTAAACTAGTGTTAAAAAAAGAGGCAACAGGGGTGCCTAAGTGGTTCAACGGGTTAAGGTTCTGACTCTTGATCTCAACTCAGGTCATGATCTCATGGTTTGGGAGGTCGAGCCCTGCCTGAGGCTCTGAGCTGACTACGTAGAGCCTGCTTGGGATTTTCTCTCTCTCTCTGCTTCTCTCTCTCTCTCTCTCTGTTTCAAAATAAACAAATAAACTTAAGAAAAAAATAGAGACAAAAGGCCCCCAACGAAGTAACTTGTATTAAGCCTCACATCTGCAAACCAAGATTTACTACTTAACCTTACCGTAGTTTCTATAATTTTATCTGGCCAGCACTAGTGAGGTAATCTGCCCAATAGACACCTGCCTTCCTCTAAAGGGAGGTAACCTTGCCTGGAACTTGTCTTTGTCACATCTGGGTCTTTAGGACCTAGAGCTTGGAGCTGAGTTGTGGCTTAATGTATAGGACTCTTTAAAAGTCTTCAATTGTGATCTGAGGGGAGCACAAACAGATCTGAATAAATTAAAACAGGTTCTAGGTATAGTGAATTGTAGAGTATCAAAGTATTAGTTGAGATGCTGAATTCAGCTTACAGGCTTATGATATTTTTTTCCTTTGGCTTAATCAGCTCAGCTTTTTAAAAAGCAATGAATTTTGATTCCCTGGAAGGGAGATGCACCCTCCAGTTTGTCTTGCTTATTCTATGACAGGATTATTTTACCAGCCTCATGCCTGAAGCCATTTGAGTTTGACCCTTTGTCTCTAGCTGGGAAGCAAAGAAGCACAGTCAGCTGAGTGAGCTGATGTTAGTGAGCTGATATGATAAACAAAATTTCACAAGTTCAACTAGGATGTTTCCAAAATCACATCACTACCTCAAAACTAGGAGCAGAAGGCTATGTCCTCTTATTCAATTAGTCTTCAGTACCCACTTGCCTATCAATAGAAGCCTAGAACCTCTTTTTTAAGGACCCACCGAATTGATTGAAGGACTGTAGCCAGGTTGGTCATATTTGTAAACACCAGGATTTGCAAACAGCATCCAAAACTGATTGTACAGTTGGTTGACACAGTTTTCTTGGTGGTACTCACAGGCTTAAGTGCTTGTTAACTGCTGAGGCCAGGTTCACCAACTGCATGCTGTGCTCAAACTAGCACTTCCTCCTCCTCCAACAAACTTGCGGTGCTTCACCCCAGGTCTTTAGCCAGACTGACCCTCCTTTCCAGATAACAGTATCCAGGGGCCTCCCTGGTTCACCCAGTCAGTTTTCACACTTTCAGGGCTCTGTAAGTAGAATTGGACAATGGATACCTTCTCTCCCAGAAAACTTTTTTTTTTTAAGTTTATTTATTTATTTTGAGAGAGACATAGACAGTGCGAGTAGGAGAAGGGCAGAGAGAGAGAGGGGGAGAGAGAATCCTAAGCAGGCTCTGCACTGTCAGCACAGAGCCCACTGTGGGGTTCAAACCCATGAAACCATGAGATTATGACTTGAGCTGACCAAGGGTCAGATGCTCAACCATTGAGCCACTCAGGTACCCTGACTCTGGATTCTTTATGTGAAAAAATTCATTTTTCCCCCCAAGTGACAGCTTTGCTACCTGCTTTTTCCTCAAACAATAAAATCTTGTTTGAAAAACTACTTTTTTCTGTGGAGTCCTTCAACCACCCTATGTAGGCCTGTGGCCCTTGAGGTGATTTGCTAACTAAGGAATACCAATGCTTCCTAAAACAGAGATAATTTCCTTCTTTGTAACTTTCTCTAATTTATTTTGAAACCATATCAACCTGTTTATCCCAGACATAGGCACCCTATGGAATCACATTTTTCATATAAAGCTCTGCATTGATTCAGAAACAAAAACTCAGGTATAAAAACATTAATGTGGAAAGAATGATCAGATTTAGTAATCTGAAAAAATTCAGTGAAATACTTACCTGAGTTACAAATTATGTTAGTGAGGCTGTAGAAGTTCAGTTCTTAGAAGGCTCTCTTTTACCAAATATGATATATAGGTTCAAATTTGACCTATTTTTAAATAGGTCAAATGCCATAACTTTGTAGATGTTGAGGGCTTTCCAACAGGGTCTCCTATATGTTCTCTTCTATTTTATACATAATTTAAAAATCTCAAAGAAATTACCTGGGAAGACTATAAATGCAAGGGAACAAATCTTAGCCAATTAATTTTTTTCTTTCTAAAATCAGTTTTACCAGTGTGATTCCATCTGGCCAGATTGAGAAAGTACTTTATTATATTTGGTAAAAGGGTAGCCCTTTTACTAAATTATAAATATGTTAACTAAATGGAAATATCATCTAAATTACATGCCTGTTCCCTTCCTGATACACTGCAAGTCTGAGCTTCCAAGATAAGCATTCTATAAACAGGCTTTCGACGTAGGGCTTCTATTACTGATCATCAAAATAGTTAGGTATAGAAATGTTTTAGAAAAATACAGACATTTATGATTTTAATTTGCTTGTTTTTGGCTTTGACTCAAAGCAGACTTAATTATGGCTTAATTTACATGTGCTTAGTAGACATCCTGTTTAAAAATTTATAAATTTTTTTAAGTTCATTTATTTTGAGAGAGAGAAACAGAGTGAGGGGCAGAGTGAGAGTGAGAGAGAGAATCCCAAGCACGCTTTCCACTGTCAGCACAGAGCTTGATGTAGGGCTGGAACTCATGACCTGAACCAAAATTAAGAGATGGATGCTTAACTGACTGAGCCACCCAGGTGTATTATTAATTGTTATTTTAAAAATAACAGACCTGTTGATTAAAAATACCTGTAAAATTCTGTACACTGAGAAGGCTCCTACCCACCCAATCCTCCCTTGTTTTCCCTTCCTTCATTTTCCTTACCGTGTTTATCCTCCTTCTAATAAGGTGATCACATTTATTTCATTAATCTTGAAATTTTCATTGCATTTTAATGGGGGAGATGGGGAGAGAGAGAAATGAGAGTTACCTTTATATATATAAATAAATACAAATGTTATTCTCTGCCCTTTTTACATACATAAATGACAGGCAGCATACTATACAAATTGTTCTACATTTTTTTTCATATTTATTAATATATTTGGCAGATAATTATATAAGAGTACATGAATAGCTTTCTCTTCCTTTTTATAGCTACATTATATTATGTTGGATTGTTTTCAATTTTATGCTGTTACAAAAAGTGCATCCGTGTTTAAGTGTGTACATCTCCCACTTTACATATGTATTTCTGTAGAATAAAATGTTAGAATTGGCATTGTTAATACCAAGAGTATATTATGAGTTTGTTGCTCTTGTAGATGTTGTCTAATTACATTCCATGAGAGGTTGTACCAAGTTATAACCCCACCAATTTATGAGAGTGCCAATTTTTCCACAGTTTAATCAACACTGTGTATTATCAAACTTTTGGTTTGTTAATTCATTCAACAGATAAAAATGACAGTTTTAATCTGCATTCCTTATATGAAGAGGGATATTACACATCATTTTCATATATTTGAGGCTCATTTATATTTCCTTTTTGGTGAATTATCTATTTATATCCTTTATCCATTTGTATTACTTTTTTTCTTGTTTGTTGAAACACACTTTATATTTTAGGAATATCGTGTTTTTGTCCACAGTACATTTCAAATATCTTTATCAATTTGTCATTTGTCTTAACTTTGCTTATGGGTTTGTTTTTTTTTTTTTTTGATCTCTGGTTTGTTTTATCACACAGTTTTGATTATGTGGCTGAATTTATCAATTTTTTTTTCTTTTAAGACTTTTGGAGGTTGGAGTCATTGTCAGAAAGATCTTTCCTTGTTCTCTTCTAGTACATTTATAGCTTTATTTTTTATTTCATTTTTTGATTTGTTAAGAATTTTTTCTGATGTTTATTGAGAAATTTGAGTTCTATGTTAGTTTTCCCCCCAGATGGCTATCCACTTGTCCCAGCAGCTTGTCTTTTTCCCTACTGATCCTTAATCCTCTTATGTATTTTTATCTGTTTTTAGACATTTTATTCTTTTACTTGATCTGTTTATTCATGGGCCAGACAACATTGCTGTAACTGTTAATTCCCATCCTCCTATATTACTCTTCATTGTTAGTTTTCCGGCTGGTTTTGCCTATTTTCTTTTTAAAAATGTACTTCAGCATTATCTTATCTAGTTTTAAAAATGTTATTACTTATTGTATTAAAAGAATGAAAAAACTTACAGATAAATGTCATTTATATTATGTTGATTTTTTCTCATATTAAAAGTATACCTTTCCTTTTGATCAATTCTTTTGTGTTCTTCAGAGGATTTTACATTTTTCTACTTTTAGTTTTTGTTTATTTCTAAAGATAATTCTTCGGTGTTCTGCAGTTTTTGTTGGTATTGTAAATGAGGTCATCCCTTCAAGGTTGTTGACACGTGTAAGGAAAAATACAAATTAAAAGTAAAAGTTTTAATTATTCCTGTTGAAAATAAGGGAAGAGATTCTCCTCTCCTTCTTTTTCTTAGAGCATTTCCTTTAGGAACTTATAACTGGAAATGTTTTATTTTTTCTTTGAACTGTATATAAATTCTTATGAAAACTCGATAGGTCTTTTGTCAGCTTTTCAGCTGGGGAATGCCTTTCTCAAGAACTCAGGAACCATCTTTTTTCCACGTAAACATCCAAGGAAGATAGCACTCTATTTCCAAGGTTCAGCAGGAAGGTAGGAGCCTAACTCGAGTTGGCCTGGCTCCCAGTTGTAAAACTACCTCCTATGACAAAAATATGGGAAGTTTGTTTATCCTTTGTCAGTTAACCAACACAGATGGGAACTTCAATTGCCAGGTAAATTTAGAATGAACTATATGAAATAGAATATTGTTGTCAAGTCTGATGGCTTAAGGACCGGTTATTTTTTTTCTTGAGAACATGTACGTAGTGAGTTGTGTCTGCCTGACTTTGTGGCTGAAGGGTGGACTTTCTCTCTGTCTCTACAATTTCCTATCAGATTCCCTGTAATATGTATCATGTTCTAGTTTAATGCTTATTAAATAATAAAACTTTTCTTTTTCTACTGCCTTTGTAGAGAGGATTCCTGGATTGGAAGAAGATTTTGTTTTTTATTATCTTTCCTCACATTCAGTGTCGAGTTATATCCCCCTCCTTCTCCCTCTTCATATTTGGGCATGTTGACAGAAGCTGTGGCTGCTATCTTAGCCTCTGCCAGTGACCTTGAAGATGGAAACTTCCCTAAGATGGCTAAGGTATTGAGAAAAGAGAAGAATTTTGGAGCCTGATGACTATGGAGCCACTGTACCAGCCCAGAATTGTTTAGCTTTAGATTTCTCTCATGTGAGAGAGAAATAAAATTCTCTTGTTTCAGCCACTGTTATTTTGGTTGTTCTGTTACATGAGGCTGAATCAGTTATTCTAACTGATACACTGCCAGAAAGACTAACTTCAGACAAAATTAAGCCAAATCAGCTTTCTTATTTAAGAATCCTTTAACATTTAACTGTTTTTTTGCTTACACCCATGTACTACTGGAAGTCAACTAACTTAGTTTGCAACCAGTTTATTTTTGGTCTTTTACCATGAAGCCATTTGGTCAAATTTAAATCTCCTCTGGGTGCTTTTCTGGCTTTAAAAAACGACTAAGATGGACTTTTGATAATACATATCTTTATCTTCTACAGATAAAAATACTAAACTTTGGTCACATTTTGAGCATCCATCCACCATTAATGCATATGTTGAAATGGGCCTAAAACGTTCTTTAAGGGAAATCTTAACCCTCTTATAGGCTCACTTGTAGTAGATCTTCTATTTCCACATGGGGCTGTAAGTGCCTTCAGCTCTTGTTAAAGGATGTTAATTCAGTTCTGGTGCTGCTGATGATTAAAACCCATCATTCTGTCCTACAGCAGCACTGGAGAATAACTCCAGGCACTTGTCAGGAAGTATAACATTAAATTCACAGCCACTCAGTATGAAGCAAAAGCCCTCTGAGAAGAGTAATATTTATGGATGATAGCTTGAAGAATATGCAGTCCTTCCCTTCTTCAGATGATCTGAAATCCATCCTTAACTTAAACAGATCCTCTCAGGGCTCTTTGTCTGGATTCCATTGTTTTGGTCCCTTGTACAATGACTTTTATATGTTTTGCTGTTATGACTTCTGCCTACATGTAAAGATATTATAAATAATAGCTATGTGAACATATTTAACTACAGTAAGGCTATTGTTGACTCAGTTATTCATTTCATGCCATGGTGTTTTCTTTATGAGGTCACATGCAATAACTTTCTCTCGTTATAAAATTGCATTTATTGAGTAAGTGACTGGTTAGTTTTTATTGAGCAATTGGTTTGTTTTGTGAATTATAGATTATTTTGTGCCTTTTTGGTGTGGTATATAATATACTAAGTCTGATGACATCTTTTTTCTGAAACAGGAGCATCAAAATAAACCCTTGGCTTAACGTAGCTTCCTGTTTCACATTTCCACAAATTGTCCTCCTTTTTCATGATCACTATTCCTGTGATTTTTTCCTCCTTGGCTCATCTCTTTTTTTTTTTTTTTAAGGTTTTTTTTTTTTTTTTTTTTTTTTTTTTTTTTTTTTTTTTTTTTNGAGTGAGCAGGGGAGGGTCAGAGAGAGAGGGAGTCACAGACTGAAACAGGCTCCAGGCTCTGAGCTGGCAGTCAGCACAGAGCCCGACGCGGGGCTCGAACCCACGAACCGTGAGATCATGACCTAAGCGAAAGTCGGACGCCCAACCGACCAAGCCACCCAGGCGCCCCTTGGCTCATCTCTTTGGTTTTGTCTCTGTGGATTAAGGATAAAGAAGGCTACTTGTATTCATTCTGTTTTTCTTAGCAGGATTAAAAAAAACCCAACAAACAAAAATACTTTCTTTTTGTTTTTTACAGTGGAGTTCCACTGAGCTTTTAAGAAAAAGAGTGTCAAAGTTGACAGTCTTTTAGAATGATTATTTTAAGAAGAATTGGAATTTTGACTTGATTTTTCAGGATAATAATTTAGTTATTTATTTTTTAAACCTTTTTAGAATTGTTGTTTTACTTAATTTTTTGAAAATTGACAATATAAGTGTGGCTGGGTGGCTCAGTTGGTTAAGCATCCATCTCTTGATTTCAGCTCAGGTCATGATCTCACGGTTTGTGAGATGGAGCCCCATGTAGGGCTTTGCACTGACAAGCCTACTTGGGATTCTCTTTCTCCTTCTCTCTCTGTCCCTCCCTGCTCATGCTCTCTCTCTATCAAAATAAGTAAATAAACTTAAAAAATTGATAATAAATGGGGTGCCTGAATGGCTGAATCAATTGAGCATCCAACTCTTGGTTTGGGCTCAGGTCATGATCTTAGGGTCATGGGATTGAGCCCCATGTCAGGCTTCACACTGAGTGTGCAGTCTGCTTAAGATTCTTTTTCTCTCTCCACCTCCCTTCCTTTTGTCCTCTCCAGTGCTTGTGCTCTCTCTCTAAAACAAAATTTAAAAAAATAAAAAAAATTGGTAATACATCCATGCAGCTCTAAATGCAAAAGGAACAAAAAAGCATAGAATGAAAACTCCTAGCCCCCAGTTCCTTTCCCTTGGAGGTTGCCAATATTATGTTTCTTTTGTGCTATATTTTTGGGTATATTTTTTATATAAGCAAACAAATACATATAAACTCTTTCTTCTGATTTTTTTATGGTGACATACCCATCACATTGTGTTGCCTTCCCTTTTGGTCAGAAATGGTATATATTAGAGCTTTCTCCATATCAATACTAGAGTGCTTCCCTATGCTTTGTTCCGGTTGCCAAGTATTTTATGGTTATACTTTATTTAACTACTTCTCTCTTCTTGGTCCTTTTGGTTGTTTCTAATCTTTTAAAAAATTGTTAGTATGGACAGTATAACCTTGTACAGAACCAGGTTGCCTAACTGAGTGTATCTGTAAGATAGAGTCCTTAGAAGTGTAACTTTCAGCTCACTTTGTACATGTATTTTATGTTTTGATGGGTATTGCCAATTTGCTGTCCATAGAAGTAGCAGTAATTTACATTCCCCTAGCTATTTTGTTAAACTTCTTAAATGAGGCCCTCAAAGCATCAAATTACTTTATATCATTTAAGTGCTATACAGAATTATATAGATGGTCTTTGCCCTTAGCAACTAACATTCAATAGAGATGAATGTTTTCCAAGCACACATGTATTTTTTAATTGACTGTTTAGCTTTTTGTAATTTACTTGCCCACATTTCTTTGTGTGGCCTTAGGAAAGTTGGGAAGAGTAAACATGTGAAATGCGCAGAAACAGCTAGAAAGGTAGTTAACCAATGGTAGTCCTCCCTTGCCCCAGGGGCAATCACGTTGTCTTGGTTGTCTCTTGTTCCAGGATTTAAAGAGGCCTGTGGCTGCCGGAGATGAGGGTGGAGAGAGATGAGCTGGAAGTCTGGTATCTAAAAGCAGAAGCTTAAACATAGCCTTGGTCAGGAAACTGTCCAAACTACAAATTACTCGTAAAAAAAAAAAAAAAAAGCCTCAAACCACTCTCATGAAGGGTTCTGATGTGAAAGAATAAAAAAGCAATTTGCAAACAATGTCCTGTGCACTGGATACAGTCATGAAGAAATATCTACTTTCCCAGGGGTGGTCCTGACAAAACAGCTCTGTCTCCAAATGATTCTAGACCTGTTTCTGCTAGAATCTCACTCTACCTGTGAAATAAAAGGACAACTTGGTTTTTCTCTTTGGTAAAATAGAGTCTCCGAGAGCTTGTTATAGCAAACACTCGGCTCCCAGGAAGAGACAAGCTACACGCACTCGGGGCATCAGGAAAAGACTATTGTGCACTGGTGCTGGCCAGCAGAGTCACCTCCAAAAGCTGAGCCCTGAACCTTGGCATCGGCCTCCTTTTATGGCTGGGATGGTAGAGGGTTGAGAGACAAAAGAAAAACAGAAGGGGGTGCTTATCAGTGGTGCTAGTCTGGCTTTTGGTGTCCACAGGGGGCAAGCAAGATTACAGAAGCCAGAAGTGTGCAAGGGGCGTATCCAGGCTCTGACTCCTGGCTGGCCCATTTTATCTTTTTACTAGCTTTTCTTCTCAAGCTTACCTGCTTTGCACTGGGATTCTTCAGTGGAGATGTGGCCAGAGGAGCACGAATTTGAGAAGGTTGTGCTGCCTGCCTCCCTTTCGGTCCTCACACCTCTATTCGCAGTCTCCTGAGAAGACAGAACTTTGCCTCGAATTCAGGGCCCTCCCTCCAAAAGTAGGTCTCAAACGATTCTGACTTATTCTTAGATCAATCCTTTTCACAGAATCTGCACCCCAACACACAGAATTACATGCTTATCTGGTAACATACTCTGTTCTTTTCCCACATCATGTCATTATGCTTCTCCTGTGCCTGGGAGATTCTCTTCCCATTCACTACACATCAAAATTCTAGCTGCACTGTGCATTCATTAAGTTTTCCCTAACTCTGCTCTGACAAGCTCTGTGTCATCTCTCCCTTGGCCAAATGCACATTGCACTTTCTCATACTTCTCATCTGGCATTCTGGGCAGGGCTGTTCATGTTTTTGAATTTGCCTCTTGTCTTCCCTTGTATTGGATTATAAGCCCTTCTATAGCACAAACCATTATCCTTATATCCATTGCAGTGCCTGACTCCCTTGAGGAGCTTAAACACACACACACACACACACACACACGTACACACACACGTGAATGTATTTAGCATATGCATAAAGCAATTATGATTGAAGTGAATGAATGAATGAATGAATGAATGAAAACATGTAACTTTATTCTTGTAAATTGAATGGTGGAAAACATTTCTTATAATTGATGCAACCAGAAGATAATGTTTCCTCCATTTCTAATAAGTCAGCTGTTCTCTATGCCATCAGGGTCATCTGCATAGGTTGCTAAAACTCAGGTTGCTGGGCCCCACCCCAGATTTTGATTCAGTATGTCAGAGATTGTATATTTATAACAAATTCCCAGGTGATGCGGATGCAGTAGGTTCAGGCACCAGATCTTGAGACCCACCGTAATAAGCTATTAATTGTGTAAGTATAGTAACATAATTATTCCTCAGTCACTTTTGTCCAATTAGCCCTGGTCTGTTTACTCAGGAGGATGTTTGATAGATTCCAGAGAGAGTTTAGACTGTGCCAGTGTGTCAGTAGACTGTGACCGATGAGACCAACCTTTGTGGTGGGCATTGTTTGCAAATTGCTGCTCCCTTGACCGTGTGAGGGAATCTAAAGAAATCCTTTTTCCATGTTCCTTACCTCCCAGATGAAGGACAGTAGACTTGAAGGTCAATCACTATTTAAACTCAGTACTCTGCTGTGACAGTGCCTTGGGATGGTATACAAAGAGCTAAGGCATTGTACTGACGTGGAACTGGGGTGGTCCTGATGCCTAAATTTTTAAAAGAATAAGTTAACAAGACAACAATCTATGGGACCCAGCACAAAATTTAAATGAGGGGTCTTCTGATAAAGAATGATGATGAATTTCAAGGTGGCAACAGCAGAGGATAAAACAAACGTGAGGTCCTTCTAAGTGTAAAGCCCATGTGATTGCTCAGGTCACATTTCCATGAAGTTGGTCCTGACCTTGGCCATGCAGGGGTTTCCAGCCATTTCTGGAAGAGAAAGCAAATTCCAGGGAAAGAGACAGGGTGAGACAGAGGAATTGTATGGTGCATGTGGAATGGTGGAGCAGGAAGATGGAGTTAGAGCTGACTTTCTAGGCCCTTCTTTCTCTCCACTTTGTTACTGTGGTGCCCCCCTCAGAATACAGAACAATGAAGGGATGGTGTGTTCCTCAGGATATATGGGCCATGATGGGTTAAGCAAGAATGGCAAGGATGCCACTGCCACCCCCTACTTAGCGCAGTGAAGAACCAGGTTGGCTGGAAGCAGTAGGTCACCCCAGGAGCCTACCAGAACTTAGAGTGGATGCTGTTTTCCCTTTTTAGTGTATCTTTTTCTTCAGGTGCTTCCTTTAAAAACCTGTTTTTTTAAAAAAAAAGTTTATATATTTATTATGAGAGAGAGAGAGCATGAGCAGGGGAGGGGCAGAAAGAGAGGAATAGAGAGAATCTCAGGCAGGCTCCACACTGTCAGTGCAGAACGTGGTGTGGGGCTCCATCACACAACCCTGGGATCATGACCTGAGCCAAAATCAAGAGTCAGATGCTTAACCAACTGAGCCCCCCAGGCACCCCTTAAATTTTCTTTTAAATGACATATATTGTTTTTCTGTGGAAAATTTTTTTCTTGGAAAAAACTTGTATTTATTTAAAAAAAAAATAAAGGAATCTATAAGTTTTCCATTAAGTGCCCACTAGATGGCAAGTTCCTTGGGAGCAGAACCTGCCCCATGCGTCTTGGTGTCCTTGTTCCCAGCACAGCACTAGGCCCACAGACAAAGGAAGGTACAATTATGTTGAAAAATTGAACAGAATTGTTTCTGACATTTGCTCTGAACTTCAAATATTCTCCATGGTGTCTAGCACGGTGTCATTGTTTAAATATGTTAAAAGAAAATAGCTAGTATGAGGCACGCATTTGAGTTATGAGCTAAAGTTTTGCCAGCTCTAGTACGGAATTTTTCTTGTTATGAGAAAATCCTTTGCTAGAATATGTGTGCAAAAAATTTAAGACCTTTGGGAAGATTTAATTTGACACGAAGCAGCTGTGTCATCTGTGTAGCCAATTTATGAGTCTGGGCCTTCTTTTTCGTATTCATTAATTTGTCATTTAATTGAGCAATCAATTAATTAACACCCATTTATTGAGTCAGGCTTTGCTAAGCCCAGGGGATCTTAACACACACAAATAGATGTTAAGTGCTCATTCTTACTTTATCAGTTGGTGATCACGGACATGGAAAGAAATAATAGTGTGGTTATGACGTGTGCCAAAATGGTAGTGGTATTAAAAGGGCTCTGTGAACCTAGGGGAAGAGCCCCTGCCCTCTGCCCGGATTGCTGAGACAGATTTCACAAAAGAGGTGCACCTGAAGAGTGTCTTCACAAGTGGTAGATGGGCTCCCTGGAAATGGCCTCAGACTTCTAAGTATGTCACCAAAATGGAAGACTCCCTAACGTTCCCTGCAGAGGATTGAAGAGATGGCCTAAAAACATTTGGGAGCAAGCACATATTTCCATTGACTCTATTTGTTTCTCTCAGGCACTCAGCTATTTCCAATTCCAACACATAACTCTTTTGATCACGTGGCTCTGTTTGTTGTGGTGAGCAGACTGTCCTTTAATATTTTTATTAAGGAGCAATATTTCTGTCCTCCCCAACCTCGTATACTGGTTTCTTCTTTGCTCCTTTTCTTTTTTCAAAGATCCTTGATAAAGCCTTGTTTTACAGAACCCTCCTGAGGAAAAGCTAATTAGTTTTCTCAGCGAAATTAAAGGTGAATCATCTTTGAAACTCATAGATCTTTATACATTTTTTTAATTCTTCAGTTTCCAGTAAGAGTCCCTTATCTTCTTTTTAAAAAATTTTTTTTAATGTTTTATTTATTTCTGAGAGAGAGAGAGAGAGAAAGAGACAGCATGAGCAGGGGAGGGTCAGAGAGAGAGGGAGACACAGAATCTGAAACAGCCTCCAGGCTCTGAGCTAGCTGTCAGCACAGCACTCAACTCGGGGCTCGAACCCCATGAACCATGAGATCATGACCTGAGCTGAAGTCGGATGCTTAACTGACTGAGCTACCCAGGCACCCCAGGAGTCCCTTATCTTCTGATGAAATTTTTGCTGATGATCATTTGTGATGCAAACAGATTCCTTAACTCTCTCTCCAGAGGGTGGAAGAGAATCTATTTCTAAAGAAACTAAATAATACTTAAGACTTTTATGATTATATTTATTTGGGGAAACATTGTAATGTGACCCTTTTTAAAAGAAAAAGGGTGTAATAAAGTTTCATCCTTCCTCTTCATAGTCGGAGAACTTGTTAAAAAGGGAGGTTCCTGAAGGCGGTTTTGACCTTGAACAGCAATTCTGTGTTCTCAAAATTGCTACAATAGAACTTTGAAAGTTTTGTGGGAATGAGGACAGCAACTCCTTAACACGCCAGGATCTCACTAAACCAAAACATTCCCATCCCATGTTGCAGGATGATGTCGCTTCAGTTTTATTCCCTCAATGTCGTTTTGAATAATGGGAGTGAGGGGCCTGGATAGGTGGGGAATATGCCACATATGGGTTCTTTTTGTTTGTTTTTATAGTGTCATACACATGAGTGTTTAATAAGGATATTTTGGTGATTGCTTGTGTCATTATTGAAGGAAGCAGGGACTATTGAAGGAGGCACGGAACTACTGAGTTTTGCCCTTCCCTATTTGGCACAAAGATGCATTGCTCATCATCTCCCAAATTCTGCTCCAGCTTTAGGGGTGGGAGTGGATTGAAAAAAACTCACAGAAATCGGTTTCATGGGAGGCCAACACTCTCAGCCTCCCAAGGATCTACCATTCAACCTCATGTCCCCCATTGTCAATTGGAGCAAAGAATGTTTTGTCTATTTTATTATTTTGGCATTGCTCGGTCTCTTCCTTTCCCCATCCCTTCCCCCTGAAAAATTTGGACTCCATAAGCAAAAGATGCCGCTACCAATATTCAGCAGTTTCAGGAAAGCTGAAAAGCTTGAAATATTTGGTTTTGATTCTCTTTCCCTGCATATTTATCCATGGATTTAAAAGCAAAATCCTAAGAGTTATTGAAACAGGGTTTACTTGGTAACTGTCATAACTGCTAAGGCACCAGTGTTCTCTCAGCTGAACTTCCCCCATGTGGAAACTTTTTTTTAAATATTGCTTCCACTGCTAAACCAAAGACAAAATAAAGATGAAGTATGATGACAAATTCCTAAGAAATGTTTCACAATTCGCTCATTCAGAGTAAGGTAGAGTCCGTCGTTCACTTAAAAAACAAAAACCATCCTCCTCAGCAGAATTTGCTTTTGTTTTGCTCCCTGTAATTTATTGCCTGGTTAGGGTTTAATAACACAATATACTCTAGTTCACTGCCCCCATAAAACTTGCAGGCGGAGAAGCTGCTATAGTCGGATACGTTCCCACTCTGGGTAAAGAAATGAAATCCCGAAGTTTAATCTTGGTGGCACTGGAGCTGTGAAATGATAAGACAAATCAAGTTTACCAGACATTTTTGCTGAGATCAGGTTGGTAGATACTCAAGCACTGCAAAGCTCCTGGGGGCCCATCTCATTTACTGCACTCCACTGCTCTCACTTGGTTTAATTCCTGAACATTTATTTGTGTTGATTGTTAGTATCAAGTGATGTAATATTGCAAGAGTTATGATTGAACTGAATAGTGCTTTCAGAGGTTTTCCAAACAGAAAACACTTTGGGGTACCAGAGGGGTTAAAGCTGCAGTGATTTCAACATGGTTCTACTTTCTGTTTTTTATGAGAAGCATTTTTCACTTCGTTGGGATTAAAGGGAATGCAGGATGTGATGAGGTGTAGATTGCTGAATTGTTGGAGATGCCTGTGTATGTGTCTGTTACAAAATGGGAGTTTTTATGACCCGGGGGTAGGTTTATGAATAGGCATGTGAATGCTGGCTGAAGACATAGCACCTTTTATTAGCTGTCTCCTAGTTTTTAAGCCAAAAAATCATCTATGATCTGGTCCATTTAATTAATATCACATGACTAATTGGATGTATAATATCTTCTTTCATACTTCTTAGCATGAGGGCTGTTTGCAAGGCAGATCTGCTGATGCTTCTTAAAAACCCAAATGGGAAGAATCACAAAAGAATGTAAGAGCAGTACACTTTGTACAAAGATACTAGAAATTACTAAATGTTGGAGCTGGCAGCTGAGCCCAGACCCTGTTAGCCAGAATGCCTCATCTCAAGTCCCAGCTTTACCACTTACAATCTCATGATATGGTCAATTTGATCTTGTGCCTCAATTTCCCATCTGCAAAGTGGGTACTATAAATTTATAGTACCTCTTAGGTACTATAACAAACCTCTTAGGTTTGTTAAGAGGGCTAATTCATTTAATATAGGAAAATCATTAGAGCAACTTGTGGCACATGCTGTTCGTTGTTTTGTTATCATTATTTGCTATTATCATTTATCCCAAGCTCCTGACTTCTAGTTGAATGCTCTTGTTTTATATGACTGCTGCCCAGAAAAGAACCTATTCTATAGGTTCAAATGGGCTACATCATGAAAACTGGAAATATATGTGTATGTGTGTGCATGTGTGTGTGTGTCTCAAATATAGCAGTCTATACTTCAAGTCATGCTATAGCAGAGTACTTGAAAGAAATGTTTCTGTCTCCTTCCATTGAGGAAGATCATCTAGAATATTGTAGGTGCCTCTTAAGTGAAAGTGATAGTGTCCTCAGCCATCACTGTCATGGCCTTCCCTGAGTGGGCTTTCACCCAAATGTTGAGCCTCTTCTTTGAGTGGAAGTTTTAAGGTCATCAGTGATGTTGTTAGCAGTTGACAAACCTTCTCAAAGAAATCTTTTGGCCCAAGAGCTTGTTCCAGCCTCTGTTTGCACAAGTCATCTGAGCAGGACTTTGGAATTTGCAACTCATCAGTAGTAATATTAGTCGCAAATAACCAGCTCAAGACCAGGAACATGCCTCCAAAAATTGTACATTTTTAGAAGCGGTGCTAGTTTTTCATCACTGACCATTGTCAGCATTGGATTTACTGTTTTAGTTTTCAAGACTCTTGCTCTTTTCTGAAAACAAAAAAGTGCCTTTACCTTAAGGGCAAAATGTAAATGTGTGACATGTGCTTTTCCCCAGGCAAGTGACTCACTGCAGATGTAATGACAAGCTATCCTTCAGTTTGATAGTAGATCAGTGAACTGGATGTGGAAGTGCAGGAAATCTGCAATGTTAGGAAATTAGGTAAGCAAGCTTATCTCTAAAATAAGCCTCAACTTGTTAAAAGTACTTCTGCAGCCAAAGTTAATGGCTATCAAAATTTAGAAAGAGTATATTCATAGATCCAATTCATTCCCTCAACATTAATTTAATGAGCATTTACTACCAGTCTTTCTGCTATAGGGTTGAGGACACAAAGACAAGGAGACACTGTCTTTGCCTTTGGGGCATTTTGAGTCTTTGGCTGAAACTGACCCTAAATAAATGCTTTCCAAAATAGAGCCATAAGCCTAGTGTAAAGGGGGCACAGAAATCTGGAGGAATGTTTTCACAAGATTAAACACGTAGAGTGGGTTTACAAAGGGAAAAATAAATTTCTGGAGAGAATGGGTGCGGGACATTCCAGAAACAGCCAGAGAGCCTGTATTGAGGAAGAGAGAAGAGGTTGTATAGGATGTGCTTGGGGACCTGGCTGGAGGGAACATTTCATTGAAAAGGGTAGTGAGAAGTAAAGTTAGTAATAGTAATTGGGTCCAAAGGTACAGAGCTTTGAATACCCTTCTGATGGGTTTAAAATCCACCCTAAGGCAACATAACATCACACTTTTTAAAGTATGAATGTGACTTGGATAAATGTCTTTGAAAGCTGACTTGGGAGATAGGCTAGAGTATGCATCAAGATGGGGAGAGTGTGGACAGAATGGGGGGTATGTTGGTCAGCTCAGGCTCTATAACAAAAACCATAGACTGGGTGGTTTAAACAATTTATTTCTCACAGTTCTGGAGGCTGAGAAGTTCAAGATCAGGATATTGGGTGGTTTGGTTCTTGGGGAGGGCTCTCTTCCTGGCTTACAGATGTATACTTTCTCACTGGCTTCATAAGCCTGAGGGGGCTGAAGGAGGAAGGGGGTGTATGTGTTGGGGGAGAGAACATTGTAGTCTCTCTGCTTCTTAGGAGGACACTAATCCCATCATGACCTCACATAAACCTAATTACCTCCCAAAGGCCTTACCTCCTAACACCATCACATTGGATTTTAAGCCTTCAATATATAAATTCTGGAGGCACACAAACATTGAGCAGGTAACAGAATTAGAAGGCTCCTTAGTAAACAAGGCATTAAAGAGCAGGGTTAGAATTAAGGCTGAGATAGTCACTCTAGCAGAGATAGCTCCTAAACAATGTTAACAGAGCTTCGATGACCCATTAAATGTGGGGAGGAATAGAGAACTAAGTGTTAGAGTTAAGGATTAAAATTGCCCTGTAATGATTAAATTATAGTCTTAGGAGTTAAACTGCCTATATTCACTCCTTTAACTGCATGGTGTGAGGCCTGGTTCTTAAATTATCTGTACCCCAGTTTTCCAATCTGTAGAGTGGCAAAATTAATTATACTTAACTCACAAAGAAGTTTTGAAAGTTAAATGTCATAATGTGTATAAAGCAAGAAGAATAATGCTTGTTCTTTAGGAAGACTATACATGCCAGTATTTTATTATCTACAATGACAAATAATAGTATTCACTAACTTTTTCAATTGCTTCTTTCAGATTGGTAACATTTGAAACTCTAAGGATCAGGATTTGTATTTACAGCCATTATATGATTTTTTCTCCCTTCATTTCAAGTGCTTTGTTATCACAGAATAGTCTTTCTTTAATTTTTAAGATTCAAATTGAAGTTAGTTAACATATGGTGTAATAATGATTTCAGGAGTAGAATTTGGTGATTCCTCACTTACATATAACACCCAGTGCTCATCCCAACGAGTGCCCTGCTTAATGCCCATCATGCCATAGAATAGTCTTAATTCATAAAATTTGTTGTTTCTTTTCTAGCTTTCACTGAATAAAACCCAAGAATAACAGCCAAAAATTTTTACTAAATGTTTTCCAATTTAATATTTTTATCAGTTTTACATTTATATCATTAAAAAAAATCAAACTGCATTTTCTAATAGCAGTCCTGTGCCTCCCCCACAGCTCTGACACCTCCCACCAGCAGCAACCCCCACCCTCTGGACAGCTGGCTTATCTGTCTCACCCTAATCGTTCTTACGCTGAATTGGTCCAGGAAAGAAGGGGAAGAGGCAACACAAACTTCCTTAATTTTCTTAGGGCATTTTGCTGGTGCTATTTCTGGCGTCTCCAGTAATGAGATTTCACCGAAGTTGACTGCTCAGAACAATTTAGCACAGCCAGGTACACGGCCAAGCTGCAGGCTGCATTCAGACCCGAGTTCTTGCTTTATAGCAGTCTCTCATTCTCTTCCTGTCCATTAGCACAACAGGAAACCAAGCAGTGGGTAATTGGAAAGGTCCTCCTTTTACTTCTAATGAGCATTAAGTTAGTGGTAATGACTAAGAAGAGGGTTACTTAACTAACAGTCTCAGATCTTCTTCTAAAGTTTCTTTGTATCTAACTACACATCCGTTTCAAATTCACTTATAGGTATGAGATTGAAATTTGGCTTAATAAGCTTTGTTGGTCCAACTACCTTAGCTTTCTTCTCACTGGTTCTAAGGTGTGGTACAGAAATGTGTCATTTCTGCAAAAGAATTAATATAATATAATATATAAAATAAATTATAATATAATATAATATAATATAATATAAATAGAATATGGGACATTTGAGACTTTATATATGCTGTTGTCATTTTCTACTGTTGACAGAGGAAATCTCACCCACATTGTGCATAGTCCCTTGAATGTACAACTACAATAATAAAGGACTTTAGCACCCCTGTTTTTGAAGGACCAGTTAGGTGCAATGGGGCCTATGTTTTCCTTTTTTTCTAGGTAATAGCAATGGATATTTATGAGCTTCCATATTTCCTAGGAATGAATTTTGCTGAAACTGGCTTTTTGGTGTAAGGAAGGCACTTGCTGTCTTCAGGTTCTGATAGGAACTGTTCCTATATAGCCTATCTTCGTAGCCTTTCACAATGAGGACATCTAAGATATTCTTCTGGATGCATTAGCAGTTGTCCTGGTTCTGACCCTTGCTTTACTTAGTAGGGAAAATTTGCCCTGTTTTTTTTTTTTTTTTTTTGGTTCCTCCTGTATTTTTCTCTCCTGGCTGTTTCGTGGTCCATCAGAGTGTGAAGAAATATCCTACAATTCTATTAGATAGAAGATCTTATATGATAGAAATAAAAACTAGAAGCCTGGGTAGAGGTGGTATATCATAGGAATGCTGGAAATGGAATCTGGAGATTTGGGATTTGGTCCTTGCCTCTGTGGCTAATAAGAATTATAGAATGTTTGGAAGTTTCTTAAGCAATTTAGGGGAGGAGACTAGATCAGCACTTTTTTATAATGCTTCCTAGGTACCTATGGCTATAGATCACTCAGAGCTGACCTACCGTTTTGTTGTAGGTGACAGTTTGGGGGACCTGGGGAGGACAGTCACTTCATTGAGGAGGAATTGAAGGCAGTTTTGCTCCAAGGATCTCCACTGTCTTTCATGCAGAACAATAGCTCTACGTTCATAAATCACAACTTATGTTCTTAAAGGACTGTTTTGTTTTGAAGGGCTGTCCCCAAATAAAACAAGTCAAATAAGACTAAGGGACTCTTGATGGCCCCCTTAGTACTACATATTTAGTGGTTTCCTACGGTATTTATGTATTTCACATGCTGGTTCACTTTGTTCTCTGAGATGAGACCAGTCTGTGAATCTGGGACAGAAATTCCCTCCACACTTTGATAGATAGCCCTGCAGGATGTGAACTTTCTATTTGCTAGTGCTTTGTTCACACAGGTATGAAGATGAAAAGAAATGGAGGAAGCAAAGGAAATGTGGTTTTACATGTCACTAGCTCAACTCCCCCTGCATTTTCTTTTCTGGTAAGGGAAACTCCCCCAATCTTTCAGAAGGGCTGCAGCAGTGCACAAGGGCCCCACATTTTTTTTGGTACTTTTCTGAGAAGCAGTGCAGCAGCCAACCTAGCGGGGGGCCCAGATGCTGCATTTTCTAGTTTCAGAGCTCTCTGATCAGGACAGAAAGGAACAAACTCCCCACCACAAGATAGCCAGAAACTTGGTTATTTACCCCGTTAATTGTGGCGAGCACTGGGGTTTTTCTGTCACCCGGGACTAAGTAAATTTTTTTCAAGGATGTTGGCTTTGGGGTGATGGTGGTTGGGATTTAATGGTATCTCTCTCTGGAGAATTATTTGTGTGGTGGAGGTAGGAGACAGCAAAGACAATAAGAGATGTGCAAACCAAACAATCAATATTCTAAAACCTTCAATAATGTATCTAAAATTATTGGTAGTGATTTTACTAGGGGCTGTGTGTGTGTGTGTATGTATATACACAGACATACAAAGTGATAGTAACAAAGTATATTGTATGTATCATGATATATATGTGATATGATATATATACTTATATCACAATATATATATAATATACTTTGTTACTATCACTTTGTGTATATATGTATATATCACATATAACAATATGGATGTAACATATAACAATATACACACATATAGTTTTTTTCTGGAGAACACTGAGTTAATCATCAACATAAGATTGTGGTTTTAATTTTTACCAAATAAGAACTCAAAATTTAAATAAATAAATACCATCAACTGTTACTATCACTTTATGAAAGAAAGAACAATTTTCCATTCCCATAATAGAAAAGATATAATCTCAGAATAAAGGGCAGATTATTGATGGAGTAAATTACGTTCTACTACACGGATTACCATACTGCTTTACAGTTTCATTTTCCATGGCCAGGTGGAAATGTCCAAGCCAGTTATTAGGGGCTGAGCTGCAGATTAACGAACTTCTGACTGTGTGGCAGAATCATCCCATTGTTTCTCCTAATAGAAGTATTTTTCCCTGATAAAAGAATGTGGGACAGTAATAAGGTGTCAAGACTTACGGCCTTTTTTTTCTTTCTACAGACAGTACATAGAGAATTAGATAGCTGTTTATGAGCCAGGTTGATTCTGCTGTCTTTTCTCTTCTGTTGCAGGTGATCATACAACTATCTTGCTGTAAAAGCACCTCACAGTTTCTTCTTAAATGAAACCACACTTCCTTTATATTCTTTTCAGCTCAGTTCCGCTGTTCATGCCAGGGCTAGGGAGATTTTCCATTGCAGGCTTCTTAAAATTCATGATCCTTTTAGGGTATGAGCTGGCAATTCCCCTAAAGATCACCAAGTTCAATGTCACTCTTTACAGATGAGAACAAGGCTAAGAGTTAGAGCGGTGCCCAGCAGTGACAGAGGAGAGTCAGACCTAAGTTCTCGAATGACAGTTTAGCAATGCCTTCCTCATTATAACTTCCTCTTCTGCCTTCATCACTTTCCATTCAGTTGCCTCTTTTTCCCTAGAAGAGCCCTTCTCTTTTCACACTGCCTCTGCTTTGCTTTGAAGTTGCAGATCTGAAACTGTGTTTAGCTATGCTTTGGGTTTCCTCCATACTCTGTATCCCTAGCTTCTTCTAAACTGCCTTTTATCTAGGTTAGACACTTCCCACTTCCTATGCTGAAGTTTGACACCAACGGACCTAGACAACAGTCTAGTCCACTCTTCAAATAAAAATAAATGCTTGAAAATTATTCCTTAAGTCAAAGCCACAGAGTTCATTTTTTTTTTTTTTTCATCTGCTACACACTACTTGTGGTAGCTTTTCAAATTTCCCATTTTCCCCCATGTTTGGAATTTGGTCTATTGGGGAGGGTTTTTGTGAACTTTGTTTTTGATCCACAAGGTTATCTGAGTTTCAGATTCTATTTTCAGCAGTGCTTTCAGCTGAGTTTACTCCAATTGCAAAAACATTCCTATTCTGTGCTTACAGTAACAAATCTGAATGCAGATTGAAAAATTCAATCAACAGAGAGTCATAGACCCCAGTTTCTACCTTTTCTGAACACTCTGGCAACCTGGCCTCCTGTAGCCAGGATCTCTCTCATGGCTCAGAAAGCAGCTACTTAGCACTTCATCACTTCTCTTGAGCCTCTGACCCCATCATCACTTCCTTTTCTCTCAAGGAAAATAGAATAGACCATGTAGGGGTTTTTTCAACTTACTCTTCAATGAATCTCCCTTGAACACGTTCATCTGCAGTTTTGCCTTCTCTCCAGTGTGAAAGCCTGAGATGATCCCAAAATTTTTCAAAGAGAAACTGTTCTAGATATGCTATCCTGTTCTGCTTCCTCTGTACTCTACTCCTTTGATTATGGCTACTTCTCTATCTGTAGCCTTTCCACTAATCTATCTTCTTAGTATTTACTCATGTTAAAGTACTTCTTAACCTAAAAAGCATAGCCACATTCTGACCTCACCTTCATTTATGGTTAAAATTCTTAGAGATCACACTCCAGATCCACTATCCTACCATTTTACCCATACTTCAACTCATCGTGCTCTATTTTTTCTCCCATAGGTCCATTAAAACACTTCTCATTGGGGGCGCCTGGGTGGCTTAGTCGGTTAAGCGTCCGACTTTTGCTTAGGTCATGATCTTGCGGTTCGTGGGTTTGAGCCCTGCGTCGGGCTCTGTGCTGACTGCCAGCTCAGAGCCTGGAGCCTGTTTCAGAGTCTGTGACTCCCTCTCTCTCTGACCCTCCCCTGCTCACGCTGTCTCATTCTCTCCTAGAAATAAATAAATAAAAAAAAAAACCATTAAAAAAAAAACCACTTCTCATTGAATTTTTGGTTGCTAAATCCAATGGACATTTTCAATCCTTATTTACTTAACCTTGGAGTGGAATCCTTTTCAATTGACCAACAAAGCCTACAGTTGTTGTTAAAAGAGTTCCTGGCACATAACAAAGTCTCAGTTTGATGAAAAAAAAATTAAATGGAAAGCAGGCAGGAGCCAAATGGTGAAGACTTTTAATGCTGAGTTCTAAGGATTCGTTTTGATTATATGGGCAATGGTAATATAGAAAAGCCTGCACAGGGAAGCAGTAGTATCACATCTTGTGGGAAGTAAACTCTGGGGCAGTGGATGATTTAGAGCAGTGGTTTGCAAAGTGCTATGTACACCAGCAGCATCAGCATCTCCTGGGAGTTTGTTAGACAAAAATTCACAGGTCCCAACTCTGACCTATTGACTCAGAACCAGCATTTTGGAGAAGAAACAGAACGAGTGTGAGTTATTTCATGGAGGTGTTGTAAAGTGGGGTGCGTGGAGAGGTGTATTCAATCACTGAAGGCCTTAGGCATACAATCCTAGTGCTGCCTCTGAAGTCTCATTCATTTTGATTCATTCAATAGATGCTTACTGGGCTAAAGGTCATTTGGTATTTCCAGGGAGAACACAGGCAAAGCCCTGAGTTAAAATTATGATCATCACTGTAATAGATCATCTCTTCCAAGATCCTGGTAGATACAAACCATAAGCACTTTCAGTAATTAGTGGAGAACAGCAAGAGGTTCTCCAAAGTCACCCCAAGTGTGAATAATGAAAATGTTTAATTGGAAAACAGACATCCACATTACCAAAAGGTATACTTTCTCTTCAGAATCTTCCCATCAGATTCAGCTAACCCAGCAGGCAGACCTTGTGGTCTTGAAGGCTCTCAATTCACTTTTAGAAACCAATTTTGTTAAGATTTCAGAGCAGGAAAGCATTGAACGTGG
Source organism: Hyaena hyaena (assembly GCF_003009895.1). Lineage (NCBI taxonomy): Eukaryota > Metazoa > Chordata > Mammalia > Carnivora > Hyaenidae > Hyaena > Hyaena hyaena. The sequence continues at coordinate 634,898 of NW_024081095.1, read as the reverse complement.
ACCCAGTGCATGAAGTGAGGAGTAACCGAGTTCTCAGTTGCAAACCAGGGAAAGCAACTACTTGACTTAGGCTGAAAAGGAATTTATTCAATGAGCAGAGTTCATGCAGAAGGCCTGGAAACCATAAGGAACAAAACCTACAAGATTCATGGCCAGATTAACACCAGATGCCAGGAGCTTACCTGTTGCCCCCACTGGATACTGGATGGTGGATGTTTCTCCTCTTCAGGGACACTGCCGCCCTCAACATGGACCTTCCCTACCCAGTTTCTTTGCTTTGCCAATCAGAGTGGGTGTGCCTGATGCAAGAGAGGTTGGGATTAAATTTTGCTACTAGAAGTAAAGGTGGTTTGTGCCATTTAAACACTGGAATGGAATTCAAATGGAGCACCATTGAGAGAGGGAGAAATCCATTGGTATAAACTTATGTCATGTGTAATTTAAGATAGTAATGATCTAAGACATCATCTAGATCAGATACCAAAGTGAAACATTTTACTAATACTCAGAATCCAATATATAAATGATATAGAAAGGATATTATTCTGACCACTGCTCTCCCTCCGTTCTGTCAACACATACACACACACCTACTTGCTAGGCTCTAAGTTATCTGCAAAGAATTCCAGGCCCTATCATGACATTTAAAAATGAGGGAGAACAAATTTAGTTTTAAAATTCCCAAGAAGGCTTGGAAACTGGGTAGGAACAAAGGTTGTAAAGGGGCAGTAAGCTTGCCTTTTACTATTTGCTCTAGCTTCGTGAATTCAGACTTAGAAAAGTTAAGTGATGCATTTCCCTTAACATCACAAAGTAGTTAAAGCTAAACAGGAGAGCAATTTCATTTGTGGTCTGGTGCTCTTTCCAGTATTTTCTCCAAACCAGACTCCCTTGACCTTCACTTGCCTCTTCTAGAAACAAAGTGATTTTAGACATTGAAAAGACCTTCAAGGATGATTACTATTCTCTTAGCAACGCATTAAATGTTTCAGTTCTCAAACATCCCTTGTTTTGCATTCTACCTCTGATCTTTTTTTGTACAACTGTCCTTGTTTCCTAGTTTTAAATTACTGCAAAAGCATTTACACATTACTTTAAAAATCAGTTGTGGGGAAAAGTAGTAATTTGTAAATATTTGGATGGATTAATAATGCTAACCACAATTAATAACCCTGAGTATTTTAATTTTGATTTTTAATATTGTTTTAAAAGCCAACTTAAAAATATTCACGACAGCTTTATTCGTACTAGTCCCAAACTGGAAACAACTCAACTGTCCATCACAAGTGAATGGATAAACAAATTACAATACATTCATACAACAGAATACTAGTCGGAAAAAAACAAAGGCATGAATTAGTGATGTTTGTGTTAATATGGAAGACTTTCAAAGCATCCTGTTGTGTGAAAAAAAGCCAAAGGCAAATAAGTACAGTACATCTTGTATAACATTTATGTAAAGTCCTAAAGCAGCCAAATGCAAATTACGGTCATGGAAATCAGAACAGTGGAGGGGAATGGGGAATGAAGTCACTGGAAAGGGGCACAGAGGTTGATGGTTACACACTTGTGTACATTTGTTAAAACTCAATACCACTCTTAAAACCTGTGTATTTATTGTATGCAAAGTATCCTCCGTTTTAAAAAGTTGCAGACATCCAGTAAGCTACAGGAATCTTATTTCCTGTTTCTGGGCTCTTGGGATAGAGGGAATATTAATTCTCAAAGAGAGATTCTCACGAACAAATTAAGATAAATTGCTAGATAATGACTGTTAAGTATAGACTCCCTAAGCTTGCAAAACAAAACCTTCATATAGGTCAATGATTTAAGGAAAGAAAAAAAAAAGTACACTTAAAAATATCCAGTGCGGTGCCTGGGTGGCTCAGTTGGTTAAGCATCTGACTCTTGATTTTGGCTCAGGTCGTGATCTCATGGTTTGATTCGTGGGGGATCAAGCCCCACACTGGGCTCTGCACCACAGCGTAGAGCCTGCCTGGGATTTGCTCTCTCTTTGCCCCTTCCCTGCTTGCACTGTCTCTCTCAAAAGAAATAAACATTGAAAAAAAATTCACTGAAGCTAACAGATAACAAAATATTTATTTTATTGTTGTAAAATTAAAAATAGTAGACAAGCATATGTAGTTACATTTCCAAAGCAGAACAATACAAATATATAAATTATTGCAGTTTTAAAAGAAAAAACATAGCCAAGTAAGGTCTAAAACTCTTTTGAAACCAACTGGTTCTTCACGACTACAGTTTAATTTTCTTTTCCCAAAGACCCTAGCACAATTTTGTAAAATAAATTTCTAACAGCAAGTTCAATGATCACAGTATACACTCAGATTTAAAACAAAGTTAACACACACACATGGACTGTAAAAGTAGGGATGGTGGTATTTAAGCAGAAGTCACTACTGAACACTTTGTAAACTGCCTCTTTTGGAGGCAGAAGAATGGAAATAAACATCCTACCCATGTTTGAAAAAAGAAACACATATTTGCTAAAGTTCCCTTTGCTGTGTAAACAGTTGAGGAAAGTTCAACTAACACTTCATTTATGGGGGCGGGTAATACTCATCTTCATATTTCTGTTTTACTTTGGTAAGCTTAAAATTGTGTACTAATTCAATATTACTAAAATGCCTTCATAATCTGGACACTTTTTAAACCAAAGAGAATGGGGAAAATATATGTTACAAGCTAGGTGCTAAAAAAAAATCTAATGCTAGCGACTTGCTATGATTGGTTCATAGCAAGATGACCACGTTGCTTAATAGGTTAGACTAAATTCTGTAACAAGAGCAATTGGGAAAGGAAGAAGTTAATGAATATACTGAGCTAGGACAGAACCTCGTAATTCCACTGTTCTAGAGCCCTCCTCCAAGATACCTTTCCTTGTGCGGGAGCCCTATTACCTTATTTTTTTGGTAAATAAAGTCCTTCCCATGATATCACCACAAAACTTAACATGGCAAGAATTACCTTTTGAAGGTTTTCTCTTTATTTCTTACAAGTTTTACTTTTATTTTTGATTTTCACCACAAATTTCCTCCATAATTATTCCTACCAATCTGAAGTTAATAATGCAATTAAAAAACACTGAAATGGAATTAATCACCCTTGCATTATAGCTGCATCCGAACAAAAGATCTTTAAAAAACGTTTTAGAGTACTAAACTTTTTATTAAGTACTTAGAAATACTCAGATATCTTACTTCAGTATAAGCAATATCTGTCAGTAAATCAGAAAAAAAGAAACACTATTAGAACTTTACACTGTCCCATTTGAAAACTTTTATGTCACAACCTAATTTTATGGTCACCAACTGAACCTCCTTCTAAGCTAAACAAATAATTTATTCTTTAAAAGTTCTTAAATTTAGAGTCTATACATTTTGAATTGCATTTTACAACATTAATGACACAAGCAGATTTCTTTTAAAAAACAAAATAAAAGCAAAATGGGTAAACATCAACACACGCAAATAGACCCTCAAAAATTAATTAAAAAAAAAAACAACCTAGGAAAAAGAAGCCTCAACAGTGTAAACACCTAGGTAAAAAATATCTAAACAAAAAAGAAAGCATTTTATACCATTTTCAGTGTTAAAGAATGTGGTCAAATGAAAAACCCAAGAAATCTCAAGATGCCTGTCAAGATGCCAATAAAATATACTTTGACTATATTTTTGAAATCACTTTCCAACATGAACTTATTATTTTAAAAATAATTCTCAAGTGTATATAAAAATGGGCACTTTGTGGTGAAATGTGCATAAATTTGAAAAACTAAGAACATTTCTTTGCTCCAACATCTAAGAACTACATAATGGAACAAAACACTATTTTGCTGTCTGCATCACCTATTATTGGTGTCCTAAGTGCATGCCTTTTTTTTTTTTCCCTAAAAAAAAAAAAGACTAATTTGGATATTAAATGTTAGGATCAAAGAGTGATGATCTTAAAGTAGATTTTTACCTTAATTTAAAGTCTGAACAAATTTGAAAACTTTAATTTCTAAAGTGAACAATTTCATGTGGTCAAAATCATTTTGGACTTTAAGTTGATTTTTAAAACTCCAATTTGTTTAATTATGAAATCTAACATGAAAAAACCGTCTTATTTCACTCCCCTTAATCATATAAGCTCTGGAAATGTTAGATTGGCAGTCTTCTCCCTTCTGCCATTTTTGAAACTGATGGCTGAGATTTTCTTCTATACTTCCTCAAAAAATACTAACAATTGTACAGAAGAATAGCCAAGGATGGTAACAATATTTGTAGTATTTCATATTCTCCAGATAGAACTCAACTCTCCCTTATTTTGGCATATACAGTAATTGCATCTTCATTCAATCAAGAAAACTAACACAGGAATCAAAGTTTACCAAATGGCTGGATAAACTGCTGTGCAAAATCCTTCAAGAAAAATTCTTCCATTACAGTATTCATCCAAATAAAGTACTAGTGTGAGTACCAGCACCGCAGATTATTTACAGCACCTTTCCTTTGAAGAACTTAGGTAGAAAGATCTAATGAAATGTTAGAATCCTCAGTTAAGACCTTAATACAAACACAATCCCACTCAATTGTTCCAAACTCATTAGTAAAGCTACATATTTGCCAGAAACAAAGCAAATACTTTTCTTTGGATTAACACTGTTACATTTAGGACCACACCATATGGCTCATACTCTGGAAATAGACTACTACTGATACCAAATGCAACACATCCCAAACTTTTATGACTGTCCCTAAGTGATCTACATAGAAGCACAAATGTGTGCAAGCGCACGGCTGGTAACATTCTTGATGAATTATACCAAAAAAGAGTAAAGTCAAATTAAAAAAATGTGACCTAACAACTAAACACTTACTATTTACTGGCATCATCAGGAAATGTCTTTATTCAACTTGTGTATATTGCACACATTCAGTTTAAAGCTTATCAAAACTAAGGCAATGTATCCCCACACTCCCTGGATTTCAAATTCATTTTGGATGCCTTGAAAAAGTCAGAGAAATTGAAAGCATTTTTCAAAAACTCCATCCGAAAAGCAGTTATGTCAGACTTACATGAAAACAAAACAAAATCAATTGAGATATCAATTAATACTCTCAGGCAAATTTAACACATGTTAGTATTACAAAAAAATTGTCTTCTACTAGACTGAGGCGCTTCTTTGCTTAGTCAAATACTGTTTGTGTTCAGACTAAAATCTGACCCAAGCCAGGGCAGGCTGCCAAATTTAAAATAGAAGTCATTCATATCTTTATGCATGAAGCCGCCAAGTTAATGGGCTTCACTGTAGATTCTTTCAAGCAAAGATCTTACCTCATAAATACAAGCTAAGTACCAACAGAAAACAGAATTTAGAGCCCATTTTAATTCTGTATTGGTTATAACTTTTACTATAACACATTGTTATAAAACTTATCTAACTGTTTAAAATGATACAGTAGCTCAGAATTCTTTGGAAACATCACAGGCAACTTACAAGAATATCTTTTTAAAATGGGCTTATTTTTTTTTGAATTAGAGTTTTGTTTTCCTGTGTCAAGCAGTCTTCTCTTTTCCACTAAATTCTAAAGTTTGGAAAAATGCCTCACAATGCTCTCTTTGGATCAGTAATGCTGATAAGAGAATTTGGACAGTTTCAGGATTCTTGAGCCTGTATCTGAAGTGGCACACAGAAGAATTTTAAATTTTTTTCAAAGATAGGACAACAATTTCGCAGCACATTCAATTTGACATATATTACGTTGGACTTGGAAGTGAGGCTTGACTTATTCTGTCCAAATTCTAACACATCAAAGTCATTAGAATGAAAGTAATAATGAAGTAGAAGAGGTTTTTATTTCTACGGAGACAAGCTGACATACGAAAACTAGATTAGCATTTTCTTTCTGAACGAGCTCAGAACTGTTTTTAGAAAAAAAATAATGTACTTTTTTCTTGGATACTTGCTTTAAAAAGTTATTAATTCCTCTTTCATAAGAGTTATTAGAAGTCAAAACAACTCAACTAGATAGATTTCTACTTCAAAATACATTTATCTTTGGAAAACAATAGTAAAAAGAGTGTATTAAGAGAATAAAATGCAGTGATCTGAAATATGAGTAAACGTAGTCACACAGGAAAAGTGTAAATATAATATACAGAGGCATTCAAATACATATTTATAAAGAGAATGGAAAGGTACCTAAAATAGCATTTTTATATATAAAACTTTCATATTAAAATATTGCTCATAATAAATAAGAGGTGTATTATGAATTCCATTTCCCTCTTAAAAGTTATCTTTAGTAGTTGAGACTAGTATAAGTTTTTTAATTTTCTATTGTTTTGGCAGGTGAATTACATTAAAATGTTTAATCAAATCACATTGTAACAGTAGTCACTTGTGTTAAGTTAGAGAGGGCCACTTAGTAATAAAGGGAAGAAAGATTCCCAGAATGACCAAAATGATTAATCCTAGAAGACTAGAGTGTAACGATCTGCTTTATTTGACAAAGATGTTATATACTGCCTTCAGCTTTGCAAATTTAAGGACCATAAAAAAATGGGACCAATAACTTGCTTCAAATTCTTTAAAGTCGGCATGCCTGGCAGACCAACAAATGGTAGGGGCATGAGGGCAAAGGAAGGAAATATTAAGTTTGGTTTAGTTGTTTATGGGTAGGTGTGACTTCGTTCCTGTTCGCCCCACTTGCTGCAGACATGGTAACTTGGAATAGTTCTTGAGGAGTTGTTCGATGGCCACGTGGCGGACATGGAGCTCTGAGGCCAAAGAATCTTTTTCTTGCACTTGGTGTGTTAACTCTTCAAAAACTTCTGTAAAGATTTAAAAGGTAGTTGAATATATAAATAGGTTCAGTCAGTATCTACTATGACTTATGGAGAGGAAGTATCCCATCAATACTCAGGTCTGGAAATACCTCAAAGAGGTTTTGGAATCAGACTACCTACTTTTTTGAATTCTTGTCCCTACACTTTTATAAGTCTCAGGCAAGTGACTGAAACTACACTTTAATTTCCTCTTATGTATAACCTTGGTATCAATAGTAAGCACCTTACAGGGCTACTGTGAGGATTAAATGAGATCATACTTATAAAGTACTGTCTACAGAATAAGCACTTGATAAATATAAGATGCTATTACTATTATTATTGTTACTATTTTATTATTCTGAGATTATGCATGATTAAGAAGACTACTGGCCATGGAGTTAAGGCAGGAGTTATAGAATTCTTAATCTGTTACCACTAACTGAATGCACAATCTTTGCAAGCAACTTAATATCTCTGAAGTGTAATTTCCTCACCTAAATGGAAATCAACTGTTTAAAAAAAAAAATAAACAGGAAACAGCTGGGGAATTTGAATATTAACTGTTGTTAGTGTTAGCATCATAGTTGATGATGTTAAAAGAATTACTAGCTGTTTTTTGTTGTTGTTGTTGTTTTTAGGTGTGATAATGAGGTTGTGATTACCTTTAAAAGAAGTTAACTTTTAGAGAAAATCCTGAAGTATTTGTGGACAAAACAATTTGTCTGGGATCTGTTTCAAATAATCCATGCTGGACGTGGGGTGAAAGGAATGGGTACAAGCAGAGATGAGGGGAAATGAGCTATGCTTCTGATAATAGTTGAACCTGGTGAAGATGGGTCAAGGGGTTCACTATACTATTCTCACCACTTTTGTGTTTGATACGGTTTATAATTTAAAAAACTCCACAAAACAGGGCTTATACAACCTTAAGGAACTGTTAGGAAGCACACTCATCCAGTGCCTAGCATAATAAAATGCCAGGAAGAAATACGGGTTTAGCTGTCTCCATTTTTACTTAAAAAAGAAAAACTTATTTCCCCTTTAGTTCATAAAGGAGTTGTTTTCTTATTCTTTTTGCTCTGGAAGTTCCAACAGGTTCTAATCCCCTTTCTGGATTTAAATGCAGATAAATCTAAGAATGTCCTGTCATAAGTGATTTTCTGTTTCAAAATTTTCACATGTATAAAACATTGACACTGTGTCTTTACCCTGTATTTCCTGTCGCAGCTTTGCATTCAGTTGCTTTACCTCACCAAGAGTCATCGAATTCACTGAAACATGAAAATAGGTTAATTACTACTACAGTAACCCAGGAAAATAAATTGTCTACATCACCAATACAATATTTTATTTAAAAAAAAATTCACTTAACTCCCATTATAATACTTACCTGTACTTTATGATTCATTCATTAACTCCTACAGTGTGGAGGATATTTCCAAATTCTAACCACAACTTAAAGCAAGAAACATATTTTACATCACTCCCAGTACACCTTCACCTGAATCAAAAGTTTTGCCAAAGAATACTTAGTAAAGTGCTAGAAGTGATACTCATCAAGTTGATTATGCTTAGGCACTACATAGTTTATGATCCACAGTTGGGAAAACACCAAAGTACTGTGGAAATAGTTTGAAAAACCGATCTATCTCATTATATAACCTTAGATAAAAATACACCTAAAATCCCTTCTAGTTCTAAAATCACTTGACTTAAAGTCAATTAGAATTACCTCTAATTGTAAAGGCCAACAATTAGAGGTAATTCTAATTGTGAGTTTTTGCAAGAATAAATGAAAACTGAATGGGTCACTTTTCCTAACTTTAGCATAAGTATACATATTATATTTGTCCTTTAGTGAAATGTCAGATTTTTGCTTTTGAAATGCTATCCCCAGTAAATTAGTCTTCTATCAATGAGCAACATGACGATGTATGTTAGCCAATGGGTGAAGATGTACTTCTAAACTACATGAACTTCGAACTTCCAATTCTGTGTCAATTCCATTTAGATTAATACATTTAACTTATTAAAGTTATTTATTTAAACTTTTTTAAAAAAAGATGATGGGATTGCAGAATTTGAATGCTTTAGGACATACTAAAGGGTATTTGAGAGGACTGATGGAGAATTTAAGACACCTCATTTTTGCTAGGGTGAACTTGTCATTTAAATATTCTATAAAATCCATAATTCTAGAGCAAAATTGACATATCATATACATAAAAATGTAAAAAGAACAAAGCCAACAAAACTGCAATCTTTATTTTTCTGCCCATTGTACTTACATTCCTCTCTGCTGTAACACGGATGCTGGGCCTGGACATTAGCCTCTGGATCAGAGATTATTTCTTCTTTTTTCTGTGCCTGGCTGGGACTATGAGGCCACAATACACTATTGTGGCATAAAGTGGCACCTGAATCTTGCAACACAGCAAGCTCAAAGTCTGTATTTTCCCGCTGCTCCAATATTCTTTGTGAACAGTTTGAGAGGGCGCCTGCACTTCCGTCTATCCACTTTGCAGAATATTTTGGTACTTGAGAGTCAAACTGTGGGAGTAACTTTTTATCAGGCTTATGCCTGCAATTTAACAGGTGATGCTGGGAATTTTTAGAACACTCAGAATCTGAATCCAGATCCTTATTTTGTGCATACTGTACAATCCAGTTTATCTTCTTACTCAAAAGAGTTTTAACTTCTTCATAAGTACTTTTTGAAAGTTTAGATCGAGGACAATCCTGGTTTGCAATCAAATGGTATTTTTCAAAGCAGTCTTTATGGCCCCTTAACGATCTGGTGTGCAAGAGATTAGATTTTGGTACTCCTATAGAGAAAAAAAAAAAAAAGAAATAAAAGACAACATTTTGTTTTTAAAAGCTGCATTAAGAGTATAAAGATCTTAGTAAAACATGGATCTCAGTCATCAGATTTGTAAATTAGAGGAAAAATTCTAAAGAATATTGGTGTTAATAACATAAAATATGGTCTAATAATTTCTGCTTCAGTTTATATATTCAGTAATATTAAATTCTTATGAATAATAAAGCCTTTCCAAGGACTTAATGATTCAATTTAAACCTTGGTCTAGAGGCATGTTATTGCATATAATATAAAAATAGTCCTACCAAATGAGCAATTTACATTTACAAAACGTTGGCCTTTACAATATAGTGCTTCCTTCACTAAGCCTCCTGAAGCACACACTTTCGATCATGTTCTTATAATTATGTTTTATTGGGGAAGAATACACCAGAACCAGAAAAATACACATTAATAAAAGCCTTATAAAGCCAATGAGCTAGACTGTCTATCTATTTAGATTCTATCTAGCAGGTCTCCTGCCCAGCATGGAGTCCATCACAGGGTTTGAACTCACAACGCTGAGATCAAGACCTGCGCTAAGATCAAGAATTGGACACTTCAGGGCACCAGGGTGGCTCATTTGGTCAAGCATCAGACTGTTGGTTTCAGCCCAGGTCATGATCTCATAGTTCATGAGTTAGAGCACAGAGCCTGCTTTAGATCCTGTCTCTCCCTCTCTCTATCCCTCCTCTGCTTGCTTGCTCTCTTTCAAAATAAATAAACTTTAAAAAAAAAAAAAAAAAGAGCTGGGCACTTGACTGAGCCACCCAGTTGCCTCTAGACTTATTGTTTTAAGAAAATGAAAGCATCTAAAATGTTTTCACATTTGTTTAACTTACTAAAACTTTATCAAGATAATTTTATCCTCTAGAAGAAATGCATTACACACAATTAATTTCATACAGCGATAAATTCTGTCTGCTCCGATACAATAACCAGTATAATTCTTCAACTCATAAATGTTCATTATATACCATAAATAGTGGAAATGTTATTATCACTTTTCTATCTCCCAACTTTTTAGTAAGCTTAAGTATGCTATTTCAATTGTTTTTTAAAATACACATTTTCAAACACATAATACATTTCATAATACAGAATACATTATTACATTTTTATAAGTTCAAGCCATATTATTAAAGTCAAACAGCAGTTATGTTTATACTGAAAGAGAATAAGGGATGTTGAGTTGAAAATGAATGCCTGCCAGAATTAACCAGGCTAAATGTGCTTAGCTTTGAAAACAGGGTAAGTGGAGTGCCACTCAGGTGCTACGTTAAAAAAAAAATTTAGCTTACTTATCAGAAAAATTACACCCTGCATTCATCCTTTGTTTTAAAAACTGAAGTTGCAACAATTTTATTAACTCAACTGCAGACTCTGGCTAATAGTTAAGATAATGAAATATTTGTACTTAAATGGTATTAAATCAGGTATAAAAGTGCTTTTAAGTATTCATTTGTTCTAAAACGACATAACATCAGCCAACGGTGGGACCTGCTGAATTTGCCAAAACCAGTGCTAAATGGGCCATCAGTTTGCTCACGAGTAAGCTATGTGAGTATACCTCCTGACCAATGATCATGTAAGCACGTGGGGACAGCTGCTCTCATGAGGCAAACTCAAATATCTCAGCCTTGTGTCTTCCATTGAGTACAAAAACAGACCCTAAACAGAATTTCATAGGCATTTTATTTATCCCTTTGCTACTTGTGCTAGTTGTGTGTATGTTTCTTTCTTTCTTTTTTTAACCAGTTACTGTCCAATTAGGTCAAATTTCCAGCAAAATTAAGATATTTAAGTGCAAACCCTTAAAGCTCTATTTGATAACACAAGTACACCTTTAAGACTAGGTAAATTAACATGAAAAGGAAGTTCACAAATCCTGCACTTTTTAAACAACTTTTTGATATTTATTTTTGACAGAGACAGAGTGTGGGCAGGGGAGGGAAAGAGACAGAGGGAGACACAGAATCTGAAGCAGGCTCCAGGCTCTGAGCTGTCAGCACAGAGCGCGATGCGGGGCTTGAACTCACGAGCTGGGAGATCATGACCTGAGTAGAAGTCAGACACTCAACCGAGCCACCCAAGCACCCCAAATCTTTCTTTTTAGAATAAAAATATTATAAGTTTTGTTATTATATGTTTTAGGCCATAAAGGAGACAAAAAAGTAGCTAGTATAAAATTATAGCCCAAATAAATAGCTCCACTCTGCTGTTTGATTCTAATACTTACTGCACTGGATAAATAGTAGGTAGGTAGAGAACTTGAACTTGCTTACTTTACTAATTCAGGAAGATTTATTCAAGAGCTGCCTTACTCTGCAACCTCCCTTTAGTCTCACTGCCAACAAATGGCTCACCAATCCCCAGTCAACGGTCTCCTTCTCAGTCCACTGCCACAGCTCTAAGCCATGATTTAGTTGAATCTATTAAACATAGCACATTTTAAGTTTCACTGAACTATATGAAAAGAAATTCTTTAGCATATTAAAAAAGGGTTTAAACTATGCTACAGAAATTAATTTTTGCTGTTAAATATTGTGGGCTTTGGTATTTATTTAGAAACTTCAAAAAGAAAAAATAGTATGAAACAATGAATTTCCTGATGTACTCCGAATTTCAACAGCAGGTCAATAGATGTCTATTTGAAGGATAATGTGGGGTTTTAAAGTTAAAGAGGTTTCTTATCCAATGTTCCTTCTTAGTAAATTTTCTTCGAAAACAATTTTTTAAAAATTTGTATTTATTTTGACAGAGAGAGAAAGAGTGGTGGAGGGTCAGAGAGAGAAGGCAAGAGAAAATCCCAAGCAGGCTCTGCATTGTCAGCACAGAGCCCGATGTGGGGCTTGAACCAACGAACCGTGGGACCATGACCTGAGCCAAAATCAAGAATTGCTGAACTGACTGAGCCACCCATGAGCCCAAAAATAATTTTTCTTTTAATTTTTACCTAAATCTCCAAATTACTGCTAGGAACTCAGATAAGAACATGATTACCTGCATATAAATAATCTTTTGGGATGAACAGCAAATCAGAGAACAATATTCAATTTACTGTCCAAATACACAAATGTAACATAAATTTCTTTCAGATATTCAGGAGTAAAAGTCACCTATAAAAGACATGAGGGGCACCTGGGTGGCTCAGTCGGTTAAGTGTCTGACTTCCACTCAGGGCATGATCTCAGGATCCATTGAGTTCGAGCCCTGCATTGGGCTCTGTGCTGGCAGCACAGAGCCTGCTTTGGATCTTCTGTCCCCTCTCTCTCTGCCTCTCTCTTGCTAACACTCTCTCAAAAATAAATAAATACTTTCTAAAAGAAAAAGAAAACACATGAAAAAAGTATCATGGGCAAAAAGAATTCTGAGTATACACTTAGATGGCACATGGGTTCCTCCAACAAACACCTCCTGAATGAAATGGCTCTTCTTCCAGTCTAAGTGCCCAAACCTTAAATCTGATTCTCTTCCTGAGTTTGGCACCACCAACTGCTCAAGGAAGAATCCTAGGTGTCCTCCTTGACAGCTCGTCCCCTCACTTATCCCAGATGTTTTGCTGTCCATTTTAAAGGATGCTTTTCCCTATAAAATCTAGCAGTACAACATCCCAAATCCTGCTTTTCCTGATCACCCCTCTCACTGAACTGTCTGGGTCATCACCATCTCCTGTCTCCTTACTCCAATACACCTGGGTTAGCTGATAACACCAGATTCCACAAGTGCCCCTTCACTGGCCTTTATCTCCGGCTATGAGTAAGTTCTGTGAGAAAGGGCACATGCCTGGCACATGGCGACTACTCAAGAAAAAGTAGTTAAATGAATAAAGGAAAATTTAAATTATAGTAAAACAAAACAAAACAAACTTATTACCAATTGTCATTCAAGGTCTACTGCAATGAATCAGGATGTGCAGTTTTGCCAGACTACTCAGAGGTTAATTAAAGAAAGCCATCTTCAGTGAAGTTACTCCCTTTAGTTTAATGGGCCATTAGTCTGAAGAACTGATGAGTGGCGCTGATACACAGATGGCAGTCTTGTGGCATCATTCAATATGCCAGGCAAAACCACAAACTTCTACTCAATTGTATAAATTAAACACATAGCGAATGTATAAGGCTGTTTTATGTAAGCTGTAGCTCATTATTACTTTTAATTTCTTTAAGCTCACTAAAAATTTAAAACTTGACTGAGTTTTAAAGTTCAATTTGAAAATGTTTGTTTTGTAAACATGGGTTAAAATATCCCATGCAGTAGCACAGGAAATGAAACATCCAAAAAGTATAATATACTGACCACTTCATATACTTGAACAAATTACTTTTTATTTTATTTTATTTTTTTTAAATTTTTTTTTTTTTTAATGTTTTATTTATTTCTAGGAGAGAGAGAGAGACAGCGTGAGCAGGGGAGGGTCAGAGAGAGAGGGAGACACAGACTCTGAAATAGGCTCCAGGCTCTGAGCCGGCAGTCAGCACAGAGCCCGACGCGGGGCTCGAACCCACGAACCGCGAGATCATGACCTAAGCGAAAGTCGGACGCTTAACCGACTAAGCCACCCAGGCGCCCCGAACAAATTACTTTTTAATCTAGAAAAAAATGTGAGTAGCCCACTTAATTTGTATCAGCAATATACATGCCATTTTATAAACTCTCCAAGTGATTTTGTTTTCTCCACTTCATCAGCTTGAATTATTATAAGAGAAACAACTATTGCTATTATCAGAGATCCCATTGAGTTTCCCTACTGACTTTTCAATTTTAATTGCATTTACAAGTGTAAACTGCTCTGAGCACTAATTTGTTTCCTCAGCAGCTTTTGAAAAGGAATGAATCTAAATGCAATTAAATGAGTTGATATTTTTGAAGAGCTGAGTTATAAGGAGTTTCCAAACCAGTTCAACAAAAACTGCACTACAACTTCCTCACTAATAAAGATGTTGAAGGCCAATGTAATTGACATCTTAACTATTATGAAAACTTCTTTAAAACATACTTCAAAAATGTCCATGTATTTTTTTTTTTTTTGTCATGAAGTCATTATTATTAGAGAACCAAGACCCTAATTGGAAACCATAATTGCATTTTTTTTAAAGTACTAGCTCCTCTGGAGAGAGGCCATTTAGAAATTTATACATGAAGTTTATTTCTGTATGAACGGGGTATTTTAAAAAGTCAAGCTATTCCTATTCAATAGTTTTTCCTTTTTTATCTGTTCCCACTTTCATCTCTGATTTTGTTATACCATTCTCACATATGCTGAAAACCCTCCCACTAACGCATCTGGCATGCTATCCCCATTTCTATTCTTTAAGTCCCTCTTTAAGATCAATTTACTTTTAAGAAAACTTGGTTAAACCCATAGAAGAGCAAAAATCACTCAGATATAGACTTTTCTATCTACCTACCACTGTTGCCCTTTTCAAATAAGGATGTTTCCATGCTTATATTTAATCTGCCTACTGTAGCAACACATCTCTTTTCCCTAATAAGATGAGACTCCAAATGGCACTAAAATAATAGGCATGAAACCCAAACACTTAAAAATTGTATTACATGTCCCACTATCCTTGGATTAAAAAAAAATTTTTTTAATGTTTATTTTGAGGAGAGCGAGCGACAAAGCATGAGCAGGGGAGGCAGAGAGAGAGGGAAACGTAGCATCTGAACCAGGCTCTAGGTTCTGAGCTGTCAGCACAGAACCCAACATGGGACTTGAACTTCCGAACCATGAGATTATGACCTGAGCTGAAGTCAACATTTAACCTAGTGAGCCACCAGGCACCCCATCCTTGGATTTACCCCCAGTCTCTTGAAGAAGATGTTATGTGTGATTTGGTGGTAATGAGGTAAGCAAAGCAATCTTTTCTTGATGGCTCACCAGCCGGTCCTGTCAAACGGCACCGTTTCTCAGTGGACTTCACTGATGCTACATGGCTTTATACTTTATACATACCTGAATCCCGTCATCTGACTTACTCCAATTCTGCCTTAGTAGACTCTATCCATTAGATTTCATTTTGAATTTGATTACTTACTTCACTTCCCAATCAAAGGAATGGCTTCATATAATTTGGTGCTCCTTAGGCAGAGCAAACATAACACAACCAGTAGTTGGATGTAAAGCTGTGAATACACACATCAGCACATCAGGAGTAGACTGGACAGCTCTAAGAGAGCAAGCTCTTCAAGTTTTACTTCAAACATAAAACAGCAATAGATTAAGGTGGCAGTGTTGGTTCTCCAAACTGTGGGTTTGTGTGTTCGTTCTTAATATTTAAATAAGGCAAGGAAATTTTAGTTATAAATTTAAGTTCCAGGCTGTTAACATGCTGTGAAGAAATTTGAAACATATTGCCTTCAAACATGACCAACATTTGTGCAACAATTCATGTGGTACTGCTTCAGAATCTTTTCTATGCAGGCTCACAGTTTGCCCAGTTTGAAGAATTTTCCAAGAGTTAAGGTGCTTTTCTTTTTATGATGATCTTATCTTGGTTGCTAAGAAAGGGAGTACAAGGACCTGAATGTTTATATGCTGCTCCTATCAAGAACTAATCCTGAGCTTCTTTAAAGTGCTAATTGTAAAAATGGCAGGAGAGCTAAACTTTGTTGTGCTAAGAAAGACTAAAAGGATTAAGATGTTACTTCTTTGTGAGGATCAGATTCCCATTTCCAATAAAAGGAACAGAGGAAAAGCTCTGTAAATAGACATAGCACACCCACGTCCATGCTGCAGACAAATTTTGTTTAGCCTACGAGTGTATTAAAAGAAAAAAAAAATAACTACTTAGAATTTTCAGTTTCTTGGTTTCTCTTAAAAGCCAAATCTGAAGATCTGGCAGCAACTGGCTACTAGTGAGCAGCAGCTGCCATCTGAAAAGAGGGCAAATGCTTCTTTAATTCAAAACAGTTCTTATCATTTCCTTTGTGAGTATGCAGGGCACATATGACCCAGCAGGCTCTGCAGCCATGGTGGCTAGTGACACATGTACTATACCAAGACTGTGCAGTGATACAGGTCTGAATTGCTTTGGTGTAAAAACTACCTGTCCCAATGATGCTTTGACACCTAACTTGACCAGGCTAGTTTACATCTGATGAGCAAGCAGAGCAGCCAAGCTAGGATTACATAAGAATTATTACCATTATATCTATTGTCCTTCACAGCCACTCAGTGGGAAGGATGCTCAGATCGTCTGTCCTGCCATGGTGCTAATGGTGGGAAATTAGACCAAAGGCAGGAAGGCAAGGATGGATACCCAGCTGGAGCACCTACTTCCTTTCCACACCCATAATAGGCCAGGCTTCTATTTTTATTGGATGCCCAAGTGCCTTAGTGAGTACTGTGGTTAACAAGTATCCTATCCCTCCCACCGCATGCCTTTAGCTAACTCAGGAGTCACTGAAGAGTGTGTCATATTCAAGTACTGAACATACTGTTTAAAAGTAATAGGTAATTGCTTATCTCTGCATTTAGAAAATGGAATTGCTGGCAACCACAGTAAGTCAATATACAGATGGGCTCAGCAACTTGCTTTTCCACATTTTGAGAATCAATGCCCTAAAGAAAGATATACCAACAGGTGGTCTTTAGACAGCAGACTGCAGTGTAGAGATGTTTATGCCATTCTGAAGTTTCTGTATGTGCCGGGAGAAGGACTAAGCAGTTAAACAGCTTAATCCAGGAAATGAATTATAAGGGCAAATTTCAGTAAGCAAAGAGTTCAGGGAGATAGTGTTAAACGATAAACCTCAGTCTCTAATAATGAAGGAGCTGAAGTCTGGTTATGAAAGGAGCTATATAAGCTACAAATGCCTTGTCAAAAAGAAAACCTCTCAGTGAATTTTACTTTTCCATTTTAACAGTTGGAAAACTGGGGAAACATACCTATGTAACAGCTGTTTATTACTAACGGTACAAAAAATAAGTCCACGTTCAATTCTATTCCTTAATTTAGCTTCCTAGTTTCTTGTTGTTGTTGTTTGAGAGACAGCGTGCACAAACAGCAGAGAGGGCAGGAGACAGAGAGCCATCCTCGGCATGGAGACCAACACAGGCCTTTATCTCATGACCCTGGGATCATGACCTGAGTCAAAATCAAGAGTCGGATGCTTAACTGGCTGAGCCACCCAGGCACCCCTAGCTACCTGTTTTTTAACTAGCAATGTCCAACAGAACATTCTCAGATGATGGACATGGTTTATATCTTATCTAATATAGTAGCCACTAGCCACATGTAGTTATTAAGCATTTGAATATAGCTGGCATGACCAAGGAACTAAAATATTAACCTTATCTAATTTTAATTAAGCTTCATAACCACATGTGGTAAGGCTACCAAATTGGACAGGGAAGTTTCTCTGGAGGTAATTAAGCAAAAGGGTACTTGGAATGAGAACATGGGCAGAAGCTATCCATGTTCTTATTAATCATTTAATATGGGCTACTAAGCTCACAGTAGCATATAATATAAAAAAGTTATGTGTATCATTTTAACTTTATCGTTAGGAATGTTGGGAGGGTTTTTTCTGCAAATTAGTGTCTCGTGCCACATACAAGACAGCTCAATCATACTATAGTTAATTAGAGTAACTTTTTCTTAAGTTTATTTACTTATTTTGAGAGAGAGAGCGCACAAGCTGAGGAGAGTGGCAGAGGGGAAGGTGGGGCGACAAGGGGTAGAAAGGGAACCCCAAGCAGGCTCCACACTGTTAGCGCAGAGTCCATTGTGAGGCTTGATCCCGTGAACCGCGAGATCATGACCTGAGCTGAAATCGAGTCAGACGTTTAACTGACTGAGCCACCCAGGCATCCCTAATTTGAGTAAGTTTATAGGAGTCTTTTGCACAGCTTCATGCACAAAAACAATTTTTTAGTAAATGTCAGTATACTCACTTAGAGCTCTTTTGGGGAAAATGGAACAAGTAAAGGCTTATTGAGTCAGTTGGATTATTGACTTAAAACTTTTTATCGTACAACTTTAATTGTACCACTTAAAAATTACAGTCTAAATTTGACATATTTTAATGTAGTAGACAAACGTTTTTTCTGATCTAAAAGTCTACCTATGGGAATTTAAACTACAGTGAAATGGGGATTTAATCATACATGCATAAAAAAATGTACATATAAAAATGTTTTAGTACCTGTAAATTACAAGCAAAGCTAAACATTCATCAATGGGATGGTAGTTAAATGAATTAGGGCACAAGGGACTGCAACCTTAAAAAAGTAGTAGAATTTTACGTAACGTGGAAAAGATGTTCCTAATATATTAAATGAAAAGGCTAATGATTAAATGGTATACATAGCTTGATTTCATTTTTAAACACAATTTACTACACATACACATGTGTGCGTGCACATATACATACATAGTCTACTGCAGAAAACAATTTAGAAGAACACACCAAAAATATCAAGATATTTTTGGCATTATGAATCTCAATATTCATACTGTTTCCTGTATTTTGATTTTTCTGTAATAGGCATAATTTGCTTTTTCAATGAAAAACATTTTTTAAAATGCCTAGGAATAAATACATTTTGGTTTGGGAAAGAACACTGCATTCCTTAGTCCAAGACAAATTATGCTTTTAGTATTGTACTGTATGTTCCAAAGAACTAAGTAAAGGATAAAAGACAGGGATACTGACAATGGTAAAAGACACACATACCTAAGATTCTTAATTTTTTCGAGACTGTGCAAATTTTCTTAGGTGAACAATGTACCTAGCAAGGAAAAGTATTTTCCTTCAAATGAAAGCAGTTCCTCTTCTCCAAAGAAAAATCATAACCACAGTATCGTTTTATCTGGCAATCCTTGCTGATGACCCAAGGACCCAAGGGGGTAAGGGAAAAAGATATTGATAAGTGAAGACAGTTCATACTGTTGATTAAAAAAAAAAAACCACAAAAAACAAAAAAACCCCAAAGAATGTATGGTCAAAAAATTTGCTGAGCAGCTGCTACACAAGAGAAATGATGAAAGCTATAGCTGAAAAATCTAATGAAACCAAATCATAGAAAGGTAAAATCAGATAAATTCAAACCTCCTCAATGTACATTAAACATTAAATTATTTTGTCAATGGAGAAGCTGTTCAATATACAAACCAAGCATAGCAATTTTCTCAGTAGTTTTTCATCTTTTCAGATTGTTCTAATATTTGAATTTAAATTAATACTAACATTTGATTCATATACTATATTTACCACAAGGCTCATCATTTGTTGTGACTCTCACAGCTGTCTCTTGAACACAGGCAATGATGCTATTATCATCTCTATTTAATATACCTCTATTTAGTACATGTATTAAATAGAGCAATCTCCAGTTGCTCCACTAGGAGAAAGGAGAAGGAAATGGTGTTTGAGACAGTGGAAACTTAGAAAGATATGCAAGTGAGAAAGAAATGGAGGGTAGAGGGAACCAGAGTGAGAAAGGCAGAGTTAGAGTGGGCACACAGACTGGCTTGTAGAGTGCCTTTGGAGGAGTAATGAAAGATGAAGGTGGCCAGTGAACAGACATAACACAGTAATGACACATTTTATGTGTCGTGTTAGGAAGCTAATAAACTGAATAAAATGGCAAGGAGTCAATGGATAGTTAGTTCTAAGACAGTGAATGGCATGATCAGATCTGTACTTTAAAGATCTTTCTGGTGCTCAGGAGAAAGAACTGGAGAGGTAGGGTAGTTGTGGGGATAAAAGGATTAAATCTATGAAGCTAATTAAGTGGTCTTGGGGTAATGTTGGTAAGGAGGTAAAAGGCCTGGACAAAAGCATAGCAATGGGAATGAAAGTAGGAAACGAATGGGAGACAATCAACTGGACTCAGGGACAGAGTAGAAAGAGAGGGCAGGGGGAAGTAGTGGTTTAACAGACAGGCCTGCTGCTAGGCCATAAGCCAATTTGCCTTTGTATGTTGGAAAGTCATCCCTGCCAGGGCACACAGCTTGAACAGCAGCGCCTAGATCAGATTCTCCTCTACATTATCACTGCACCCACACAACTCTACATGGGAAGTCCTGAAGTACCAGGAACCATTCATTCACTAAGGGCAGTTTTTCAAAGTTTGATCCGAAGAGCACCTGCAGAAGAGTTAGCTGGGATTCTTGTTAAAATGCACATTTCTAGATCAACTCTAGACCTATTAAATCCAAAGCTCTGCATATAAGGCCCAGAGTTCCATGTGAACCAAAGATGAATGAAATACAAAATGCACGTGTATATGGAAGTAGACATACATTTAGTTCTGAGAAACTTAAAGACAGGTACAAAATATCCAAATGGAAGGGTTGAGCAGGGAGCTGAATATACAGGTCTGGCACTTAGAAGAAAGATTTGGTTTGGCCTGGCAATGTGTCTGTGCTATAGTACAGAGGTATAGTTGAAGACACATCAGTGCAAGAAATAGTAGAGTGCAATATGAGAAGACAAGGAAAGAATTCAGTGAAACACTAGTATTTCAGGGACCTGTACCTGGCAATGAACCTGAGATGACAGAAAAGTGGGCAGAAATAAGAGGAGACAAGCTATTTTATCACAGAACCCAGGGATTCAAGGGTTTCAAGAAAGACGGAAATGTTTTATGTCAGATTTTGAAAATGGCACGAACATGAAACTATTTACTGCACTGTGAGTTCACTAGTGAGAGCAAAGGAAGACAGCAAATTGTAGGGGACTAAAGGATAGGATGGGAGGACCGAGGAGACCCTGACTGAACATGACCTTCCCAGAACTATGGTTTCAGGGAAACAAACCATATGGTTTTTGATTTTTCCTTTTAAATACGGGAGGCATGAGCATTTCTGCCACTCTAACCATCTTTTTGGTCGAACTGCCAGGATACAGAGATAGTAACTGTAGGTAGGCAAGCTGATGAGTAAGCAGAAGTTAAAACAAATGGAGGAGAGAGTAAATAAATGAAGTAAGGAGAGTGGGTGGTAGAAAAGACAGTCTGTAAAAGGCATGACATTTAAGACTGGATGTAGAATTGTGAGATTTTAATTTCTTTCTCAAGATACTCATGGCTGGTATTTATCAGACACATTTAGTTAATACACTGGTAACCTAAAACTGAGTTTTGGGAGAACTTTCTGATATAGTATGTAGGAATTCTATTTTATCTATACATATTTATTATTTTTTGTAGTAGAAATACAATCAAAATGTTGCTTGACACAGAGTTGAAAATTGTTAATGTCCTGAAAATACTCGATGAGCCAAAGTAACATAATCAAGATTCTAAAGAATACCTTAATAATAATAAACAGAAATGTTATCAGGACAAATATATTGATAAATAGTGTTAGTAAGGAAGTAGAAAGAATACAAAAACTTTAAAATAATTTCACTGTCCCCAATACCTAAAGATCTTTTAAGTATTTAGAGACAGAAATATAAAATTGAGTGAGAGTATTTTATGTTAATTTTGTAACACTCCAATACCACTAAACTTCCTTAACATATGAGTTTTCAAATCAGACTAACAATTTTTGTTCATTAAATTCATTGTAGATATTACTTTACCAGTTATCCTAAGTTTCAGATATTAAAAATGTCATTTAAGTATATTTATATAGCACTTTAGAAATTGGAAAGTGCTTTTACTGTCAATTAAATTTAATCTTCACATTATTTCATAGGTAATACATGGAAAAATATACTAATGATTTAATTTCTTTCATAAAGTCAAATAATCCCATATTCTTTTCCAACATACTATGTAATTCATTTATTATATTATATTATATTGTCTCTTCCATTCTCTCATGTAAGCTTCACAATGGTGGGGATTTATGTTTGTTCAATGTCTTATTCTCAGCTACTAGAATGATTTGCAGCACACAGTGGTTGATTAGGTAATATTTACCGAAGAGTTGTGCTTAAAAATTGTTATGGACCCAACCACATGGCTTTAATTATGAGATTTAGATTTTAATGGGTACACACAAATCATTATTCTGCCTTACTGGTATACAATTGAGACAGGAATGGCAAAAAGCTACCAGAAATAGATACACTAGTTTAAAATTATTTGTAAATAAACAGGCAAGGTTCCCTTATCACAAACTATAAATCCAAGGCTGTGTTTAATGGGTTTATTACCCTTATCAAAATCCTAAAAGACCATATGGTGTACCAAATTGGATTAGCATAATTTCAATCCACTCTAACTAGCACTACAGTTAATATCAGTTTGATAATTTTTCAGTGTTAGCCTCTTCGATTTTAATCACTTATACATTTTTCATGTATTAATTTGAAATTCACACTAAATGTTAATTTCCTATATAATGTGGAAATTAAGGTGCCAAAAAAGCACCTTCCAATTTCTAAAGTATTATGCAAATATAAAGGTATACTGTCTTTATCTTATATTCAGTAATAAACACTGGAAAATTTAAGTTATTTTTTAAAAATTTTTAAAAATGTTTTATTTATTTTTGAGAGAGAGATAGAGACAGTGTGAGCAGGGGAGGGTCAGAGAGAGGGAGCCACAGAATCTGAAGACAGGCTCCAGGCTCTGAGCTAGCTGTCAGCACAGAGCCAGATGCAGGACTCAAACGCACAAACCGTGAGATCATGACCTGAGCCGAAGTCGGATGCTTAACCGACTGAGCCACCCAGGCGCCCCATGGAAAATTTAAGTTTTTTAAAGCAAAGGTGCTATATTTCTAAATATGTTCTAAATATTTCTAAAATCTTATATTGACATAGTTAAGTTCAATGTTCATTACCTTCTAAACTTAGAAACTAGAAAACTCACCTCATAAACTATCTGTTTCTCTCTTTCTAAAAGTGCCCCAGGCACTTACTGGGGCTGATGAGCAAAAGGACCATGGTGTGTGATTCCAGGAATGGTTAACATCTTCACTTGTGTTTGCACTGACTGTATCCACTTAACTCAGAACCCTATTCCCTCTTGAAAGACTGATAATCAGGCTAAGTATGTTAGCCTCCATTACCTGGATGGTGGGGAGGACAGAAAACAAGTGTTAGAACTGCTGCCTCATTACCAGCTGACACCTGCATGATTCTCCGGCAAATGTCAGTCTACAACTCAACTGGGTTATCCTTTCTGGGCAGGAAGAGCAAGACAGTCACAGGTGTGTGTCACTTCTCTCTGATCATTACCAGCCCAATCCAGGAGTTCTAACAATTGTATTTTCTTGACAGATTGTTGAGATTACAATCTATGTGAAGACTGCATCATCCTAAGTCATCAGAAATGTATATTTTCAGATATTCCATGGAACATGTATTAATATCATGAGGAGAAATAATTTTTAAAAATTACATGTCTCCTGGGGCACCTGGGTGGCTCAGTAGGTTGAGCATCTGATGTCAGCTCAGGCCATGATCTCATGGCTCATGAGTTCGAGTCCCATGTCGGGCTCCATACTAACAGCTCAGAGCCTGGAGCCTGCTTCAGATTCTTTCTCTCCCTCTCTCTCTGCTCCTCCCCTGCTCACACTCTGTCTCTCAAAAATAAACAAACACTTAAAAAAAAAAAAAATTACATGCCTCCTGAGACCCAGATTTTGTTCCTTGCCTCAATATTCACATTTGTATAATTCATCTAACTTTTCCTAACTTAGTATCTCCTAAATCTTAAGGAGATAATTCATGTAATTTTCTTTGGAAGCAGAAATGATTTAGGCACTTGGTTTTTTGGAATCAGAGACCTTGGGTTTAAACTTGTAAGCTGTGCAGTTTTGGACAAGTGACCTAGACCATCTGATCATTTTCCTTATTAATCAAATTGGGATAACACAGTACTTCATACAGTTATATTAATAAAAACAATGCATGTAAAGGACACAATACTCAACAAATAATAGCTTTTATTTAAATAAGTCTCTTATGAAAGTGTAAATCCCTTAAGTATTTACTGACAGTTGAACTACCTTCTTCCTCACTTGAAGGTGGTATTTCATTTCTTCAAGAGAACAGAGAAACTTATCTTTGTCTTTTTCACAGGACAATATTATTTTGCATATAATAGAAAAACTACCCTTTAATTTCTGGGTAGCTGATTTTTCTTTCTCAACTTCTCAGTAATGTTTTAAATTATTTTAAGTCAGATAAATTACATCCCTTTAGTGAGAAGAGCTAATTTTGACCTACATATTGAAGATTTTCTATCTAGATGTATTTCTATATCTCGTTAAATATTTTTCATTTTTGTCAACACAATGGGATGAAAGAATTATGAAGTTGAACCAGAATGCCACCTTTTAATATTCTAACAAATCCTTTTTATTTATAATTATGATGTTCTTATTAAGAACAAACACACAAGCAAACAACTACAGTAAACAATCATAAAAAGTGCCATGAAGAAAAGGGTGTTATGAGGAAAAGAACACTGGGGAGAGTGTGGTGGTGGGGAAGAGCGGGGTGAAGAATTAAAAGGCAGGGAAGGCTCCTTTGAGAAGTAACTTTCTAAGAATTAAGATACAGGCAGGCTCTCTCTGTGGGGCTAGTTTGCATAGATTTTAGTTAGGCATGTAAGTCCTTTGCCTTTTCCACACTTGACTTCCAACCCTGATATTTTTGGTTTCAGGGCCAGAGGGGGAATTTGCTTATTTATTCATTCCCTCATTCTGAAAAGAGATATGGCTAAGGTAGGAATAATAGCTTAGCTTTAGACATGTAATTTGAAGTACTTATTGGTTACAAAGGTGAAGGTGTCTAAAAATTAGTTGCATATATTGTTGTGTAGTGGGGGAGGGGGAAGAAGGGAAGGAGGAAGGTTTTGCTGGTTTTCATCATATAAAAGGTTATGAAAGCCCAGGGTAAGGATGAAAGCCTAGGACAGACTAGGCCAACATTAAAGAAAAAAGAACCTATACAGATTATCAGGACTACTCAGAAACATTAGGAAAACCAGTGAATGAATGGCATCATTATAGAGGTGCTGGTCTACAATTTAAGCTGTTAAAATATGACAAAGGAAACAGAGAAATGTCCATTTCCCAGAGTGGTACAGCAACTCTGATATGAGACACCTGATTGGAATCTCTTCTTTGTCGTTTACTGTCTACGTGACTTTAGGCAACTTTACTTGTCCCCAGAGCCTTTATTTTGCCACATACACATGCGACTACTACCACTTACCTCTTAGTCCTGATGGGAGAGCTCTGTTACCGATAATAAATGCTTGATTATGCTTGAAAATCAGTAGGCAAAGTGAGGTTTTCCAACCTTCCTACTCATTTCTATAGGCATTTTAACTATACAATGTATCACTAAGAGAAAATAAAAATTAATCATTTCCTACTTAAAACTCAGATAGGCAGATGCCTCCAGCTGCATTGACAGAATAATAATACACTTAAGCAACTTGCCCAAGTTCTCCCGGTTGGTAAATGGGAATGGGAGTCCAGTCTGGCTGCAGTGTGTACTCCAGCTGGAGTTCGGGGCCTCTGGAGCACAGTATTAGAAACCTGTGCTCCCAATAACTGTTGCTCATTACTCTGCAGCTTCACCCTGAGCATCAAGAACAAAAAAATCTGACATCCATTGCTTACTCTGCCAAGTACCCTTCTTGGAACAAATGGAAACAACTGGAGTTCAGCCTTTTGAATGAGATTCTGGCACAATAATTTCCAAGTACAAATGTGAAATTGCTCTTACTGGTAACATTTGAGAACCAGTATGACACAGAAACTTAGGTATCTTGCCAAGGAAACCCAACTAGTTATGTGGCAAGGTCAAGATGCAAGGCCAGGTCTGAGTCCAGGGCCCTCATGCTTAATCAGCAGAGCAGAAGTGGAATGCATGCACCCGGCTGCAGAAAATCAATCTTCCCTGTAAAAGTACAAGGAAGGTGGAATTACCATTTGGTCTACCATGAACAGAGTCTGCGAGAAAGAAGGGAAAAGTTTTTCCAAGTTTATAATCTTTAAATTGCTTAACCACACAAGTTGCTAACAGGAAAATATTTGGGAGACCTCTTTCAGAGCAGGAGCATTAATCCTTCATGTTACATATTGAGATAGGTTAGAAACTTCAAAATTCTTATAGCTTTCTGGCAACAAGTCCACATGTGATCTGGCTGCATGCCCATACTCAGAATACAATCCCTCATTCTGCTAAAATCCCTTCCAGTTCTAACTCCAGGATTAGAGGAATCATCAGAGCCTTACTTGCTAGTATTAGCTGTAGCTAAAATAGTTTGTCTTCAACACGGAATAACCTGTAATTACTAGAAAGGGCCCTCTGTAGCTGATTTTGCTTCTTGCCTACTCAGTATCGCTTGTCCCATTTTGTGAATTATTTGGAGTAGCTTATCTTAATGGCAATGAAATGTAAGAAACTATTAGGTGGGAATTCAAGAAAAACTCCTTTTTAGATGCAAGAGACTGCTAATATGCATCTTTTGTCAGATGTCCTGCTGTCTTTTCTTTCTTGTCTGAGAATAAGGAAACAATGGCTGGAGTTCCAGCAGCCACCTTGGCTCATGAGGTGACCTTGAAGATAGTTAAGTATGTGGTAAAGAAAGTGGAATAGAAAAACAGAAGCAGCTTGAGCCCTTCTGATCATGGAGCTATCATACCAAGTCCAGATTCAACTTCTATTTATATGGGAGATATAAATATCCATTCCATTTTATTTCACCATTATTACTGGGATTTCCTATTATTTCGGCTGGATCTCATTCCTGATGGATATATCTTCCCCACCTAAATTTGTGCACGATCTAAGTTTTAAATTCATGCTAGTCTTTAGAATTAGAAAGCTTAACAAAGTTATAAGGGAGGAAAATCTGGGAGTAACTAAAAGAGGCCACCATAATTAGGACACGGATAAGACTCTAGAACCTGGCTCCTTATAATTGGGTTGGTAGTTAAATCACAAGTGTTCACCTGATGCTGTTAGCCTGGATTCAATTATTTCTCTTTTAAAATATTCTGTAATTTAAACTTATCACCAGTTAAAACCACTTTCCAGTTTCATCCCTCCCTACCCCTGTCCAAATAATGAGGTTTTACCGTTGCAGCCATTTAAAAAGTATTCAAATTTATTTAAAGTGACATTAAAAGGCAGTTAAAAAAATTAACTTTGTGTCTGTATTTCCAAGTATATTAAAGATAGCCAAGTTAAAGTTTAAAAAAGTCACACTGAGCTTTATATTTAAAGTACTCTCGGGGTGCCTGGGTGGCTTCGTTGGTTAAGCAGCTGACTTCTGCTCAGGTCATGATCTCATGGTCCGTGAGTTTGAGCCGATTCAGGCCCTGTGCTAACAGCTCAGAGCCTGGAGCCTGCTTTGGATTGTGTCTCCTTCTCTCTCTGCCCCTCCCCTGCTCACACTCTTTCTATCCAAAATAAATAAACATAAAAAAATTAAAAAATAAAGGTACTCTCTTAGTTAATACGTATCAATGTTCAGGTTATATGAAATAAGAGGCTAACCCCAGATTCAGTTAGCTACTAAATACAGTTTCCTTATCAAAAGAGGTGGGTCTTTTTACTTAAGTGGAAAGATGCTTACGTGTCAGAAGCAGGACAAAGGAAGAGCTATTAGCAGACTTTGAGCAGTAAATGACCAGTCTTAATAAACAAACTGAATCAAGATTTAATATTGAATTTCAAAGTGTTCCCTGACTACTAGCCATGTGAACAGTGGTTGGATCAAAGACAAAATCAAGGAAGAACAAGATTAAAAGTAAGCACTGGGTGAACCCAGTGCTTTAACCCAGAGAAAACACCTATAGATTTTTCTTGCTGGAAAGATTACCAAGGATATGAATTTGGGTCATCTTCTAGAAAAGTTCTTAGAAACTTCAACAAATTAGAGGGAGAATGAAGTCTGAGATGAACTAGTAAGCACTGGTGGTGCTTACTAATCAACCATCAAGTTCGACTGAAAACTTTGCTTGGCATAAGAGGAACTCTGATCCAGTCTTTTTTTTTTTTTAATTTTTAATGTTTATTTTTGACAGAGAAAGAAATAGAGTGTCAGTGGGGGAAGAGGGGAGAAAGGAGGAGACAAAATCTGAAGCACGATCCAGGCTCTGGGCTGTCAGCACAGAGCCCAATGCAGGGTTCAAACTCACAAACTGTGAGATCATGGCCTGAGCCAAAGTTGGACACTTAACCAACTGAGCCACCCAAGCACCCCGATCCAGTCTTGTAAAAAAGTTTATCTCCACAGAAAAGAAAAGAAAGGAAGTCAATTATTAGAGGAAGGTAAGAATGCTCTAAGAATTATTTGCACAGTCTTTTGGCACAAAATGAAAACAGTATGAAGTAACAGATTGGAGTCATGGACCTTTGTCCCCTCTAGTTTCATTTCCAACTTTGCTACATTACAGCTGAGTTTCACTACTGGTTCCTGACTGTCCTGGGCTACCTTCCTCTCAGACTCAATAGCTTAGGGAAAGGTAGTAATCTGGTCACTAACTGTAGAGATTTTAGTATCATGAACAATGATGCATATTAACGCATCTGATCATACATGCACAAAAAAGTTTATAGTGTCTTGGGGCCTAGGACAGGTCATGAGTATAAAGAAGTTTATGCATCTGTTTTCTAATCCTGGAAGTAAACAAGTTATTTTAATGTGAATTACAGGTACAAAGAAAAATAAATCTTGCAAGCATTTCAAGAGTTAAGTCCTCAAAATACATTTCTTAGGTCCTTGAAGTATACAAGGAAGTATACAAAATGTAGGTACCATTTCCTTTTAATTACTGTAAAGTCACAGAAAAAAGGCAATTTAGAGCTATGCTCAGAATACGAAATCTCTCCAAGAAGATTTGACTGTCTTTCTTTCTTTTTTGTCTTCATTTTATAAATATATGCACACACACAGCTTTAAACAAGAGGCCATTTGATTAGACTAGCTTTGATTTGATATAATCAACAACCCAAAAGATATAAAATATTTTTGTTCACTATAAATGTGTGGACTCAAAATTAGGTAAATTGTTATTATTCCTCAAGAGAATTTTTAAACTGGCCTCTTAGAGAATATA
The DNA here is from genome assembly GCF_003009895.1 of Hyaena hyaena. NCBI lineage: Eukaryota > Metazoa > Chordata > Mammalia > Carnivora > Hyaenidae > Hyaena > Hyaena hyaena. The sequence continues at coordinate 605,204 of NW_024081095.1, read as the reverse complement.
AAATGCTTTAGAACAAATTTGGCAATTAGTAAACTAAGAAATCAGGTAAGAGCAACACTATCATACTACAAAAAGTTACACCAAACTAATATAGTTAAATGCCATATTTTTAAAACTTCCTCTTACATTCTAATATTTATTGGCTGGTATTGTGCTAACAACTTCATAGGGAAGAGAAAACTTAAAACACTTTAAAAGATTTTTTGACAAAGACCAGAATATACCTTGTTATTTTTCAAGTATACAATTACTTTATCACTTCTTTCATTGAGTTTTAAAGACCTGTATACCGATTTGAAAACTGAAATTTCGTGGAATTTCAAAGTTCTCATTCCCTTTTCTCCTAAAGTAATCATATGACATTAAATTAAAATGGTTATAATAGACTAGCTTGTCACTGTAGTAAATATAAAAATGTATAGATTTGGGAAATCAACATCAGATAAATGGAGAGGAAGATTTAATTCTAAAATAATTTTTGTCCATGAAGGTTTAACTCACATTTTAAAAGATAAAATCTTCAGTGTATGTAGAATATAAAATGAAACAGTTCTGATTCAAATTGAGAACTGTTTACGTTATACACCACTATTATTTCAAGAACATGACTTACGTTATGCTTATATATTAAAACAGATGTTATCAGAGATGAAATATTTACAAAGATGATACCTGAGGAATATTTGTATGTTCTCTATATAATGACAGAAAACCAGACATATTTTTAAAAGGCTAGAAAAGCAATTATGGAAGTTTAGGTTTCTGTGGAAAAATTCTATCACGGCATGAATGCCACTAATGATGATTTATTAGGAAGCGCTGGTTAGGAAAAGTTGGCTTGACTGAATAGCAAGGATAGCTAATTAAGATTCAAGAAATGGGTTTCTGACAAAACCCATTTGTCTGACTATTGACAAAAGATCAATGGACTTAAGATCATATATACTGGAAAGAGATCACCAGGCTTCAAACCCGGGTATGTCCATTACTGCTGTGTGACTTCAAAGTATGTTTCTTGAAGGTCTCAATGGTTAGGTCCCATTACCTTTAAAATGGATAACAGAAGCCGTCGCAGAGCTATTTTCAGTTCAATACTATAATCCACATAAGGTGCTTAGTACAGTGCCTGGGACCTTAATGACAGTTTGCCATCACCACTGCAACCTTGAACAGTCCTACAAATTGATCCTCAGTTTCCTTTGATGTAAAATACAGGTTTGGGCTGGATCATTTCTAATGCCTTTGCCCATTCAAAATTAAAATCTACAGTGTAGAAGAATACATAGGTCCAACTCTATTTCCAAAGAACATAAATTTAGATCTTTCACCTTAGCATAATTAAGGACATGATAATTTAAATGCTATAGAAGAATCTTACTTTTAAGTCAATCCTTTCAAATTACTTATAATTACTACACTTATTAAGGCCAAAGGTATATGTATTCTATTTACTCCTAAGAAATCCATGATCTCCCATCAATTGTTATGTTCAGCAACTACAATTCTTCCAGACAGTAAAATGGCAAAACGACCATAACCAATATGATCTTAAGGGGAAGATGAATATCATATAATTTATTATGATTTTAGTGGTCTACTTATGATTATAATTTTGGCTTGTTACTACAAGAACAAACATGTTCTAAACAAATATGTTTAGAATAGCTAAACATATTAATTTGGTGCCTACAACAATATCTGAAAAGGCCTAACAGGAATCTCAAAAGAAAATTAAAAACTATAACAACAAATACATTAGGATTAACTATAAGAACATTTCACATCTCCTATTTAATTAACAGAAAAAGCAAAGGTAAGAAAATTTTCAAATATACAATCCAGGAAAAAAATTTAAATACCATTTTGAAAGTGTCCAAAATCTAAAAGCCTAACAAAATCTCTCTACCAATGTGACAATTCAAAATTCAAATGACATGACACGCAAACTTTTATCACAAGAATATTAAGATTCTTTTTAGTTTGAGCCATAAATATTTAAAAAAAAAAAAAATCAGAGTTTTATCATAACATCAAGATTGAAGAAGCATCCCACATGTTTCTTGGGGGCAAACTATTAATGTACATACACATGTTAACTGTACAAGAATCCAAACAAATAGTACATTTAATAATAGACTTCTTTTTTAATAATTGGAGAACTATTTCATATGCTTTCGAACTATTAAGAAATGTAAAAAAAAAAACTTTCTAGCTTTTAAAAATTATTAAAGGTGTGTGTGATCACTGATCACACTGAGGAAGATTATCTAAACATTTAAAAACGTTTTTCCAAGTAAGACAACATTGAGGAAGAGTTCTCTAACACACCAGTTAGGTACCAGCATGAAACGCCAAAGGAATTAAATTACATTTGCTCATCAATGTAAATGCTTGGTTATGTTAATTCTTAATATAGAAAGAACAAAAGAATCCACCTGACAACTTAATAAGGTCTCAAACCAGAAAACATGTTTCCTACTCAAAACTGGTACCTTATTTTTATATTTGCAAAACTGGGGTTAGTACGTGGTAATTAAAACAAGGAAAAAAGATTTATCTTAATCCACAGCTGTGAGAACTTCGGCCTCCTTTCCATAAATTCTTAGCTTCCACAGATTTTCACACATCATACTTGGCACAACTGCCAATCATTCAAGAAATTTTCATTTTACCTTATAGTTAGTTCAGCAAAAGTAGTTATGTAAAGTTCATGCCATTAAAGTGAATCTATACTGTGTCCTTACCCTCAATATTTAGCTCAAAACAAACGTGGCAGAAGGAGAGTGTTTCTTTGTCTGTTCCCAGTTTACAAACACTGCAAATGTTGTCATCATTCAAATCAATGTTTACAAACTGCTCCTCTTCGTTCATACTGTCCCTGTTAAGAAACAGAAAGGGTAGGTTATGCAATTTCAAGAACTTGACGGTATGGCAGAATTAGGAACTTCTAGAGGAAGGATGCTGTTTATCTAACGCAACAGCCCCATCAAACCAGCTTCATATCACACTTCTATCGTGGAAAGTCACAAAGCTGGTAAAACTTAAAGCCTTGTCATAGGCGTCACTAAGCCGAAGTGCCTTTTTGGATCCCGTACTTCAGATGGTTGAGAGGGCGATCTGAAGGAAAGCAGTTTTCGGTGATCGGCTCTGCCCCATCCGGGCCCTGGCACCGAATGCTCAGCAGCGCAGCCGGGGTCCTTCCAACCTACTTAACGCTGTTAAATGCAGGAAAAACGACCCGTTCGGGACACTGCTTTGCTAACTTCATTGTGAGAACCCTTAGAAGCGTTTCTCTAACTCGATATAGCGAGGCTTGCTATTGGAGATCCGCGGCAGAAAACACACGTGGAAGCGCGAACACCCGGAGAGGGCGTCCCGGCAGCGTCCAAAGGACCTGCACCGAAGGCCGGGCAGCGGCTCCACCGGGCGGGTCGAGCACGGCCGGAGCCGGGGAGTCCCAGGTGGGGTGCTAGGAGCCTTGGGGTCCCCTCGCCCTGGACTTCCTCCCACCCAGAAGGCGTCCGAGTGCCAAGGCAGCCGGACTGCCCGGGACTCAACGCCTCGGGGGGGCCAGGCCCCCACTCCACATCCGGCGTTTTGGGGGGGGGCGCGCCCGTCCCTCACGAAGCCGCGGACCCGAGTCCGACTCTCCGTCCGTCCCGGCGCCTCGCGATGAGCAGCGCGAAGGGCCGCGGGGCTCGGAGCGCAAAGGCGGCGGAACCGCGGGATCACGGGGCCAAGGCGCGTGAGGGTCGGGGGCCGGGGTGCGAGGTCTTTACCGTCGGCTCCGCGCGCCGCAGCAGCCGTTCCGCGCGGCTCAGGCTCCTCCACTATTGTTTCCGGCCGCAGCGGAGGCGGCCGCCGCGGAGCAGGCAGCAGCGCCCGGCCCCGCCCCCTCCCGCCGGTGCCATCCCGCGGAGGCTGGTAGGGGGACGCGCGCGGGGGCGCGGGCGCCACTGCGCGCCGGCCTGGCGACTGCGGGCTCCGCCTCTCTCCGCCGGCACCGACGCCGCGTCCTAGGCTAGGATTTTCTCTTGATTCCGCGCCTCTTGGGCCAGATCTCTTACGGTTTTCCGGAACGTGGCTGCTCCTACGTCCCCCTCCTCGAGGCAAGTAGATACAGGAGTCCGTTACCACCTCCCCCTTTAGCGTAGTGGAAACTACTGCCCCCCGCGGGGGCCGTGGGGGGCGGGGACAGAAAAGTGACGACGGGATCCGAGAAGACGACAGAGATGCGTTGGGTAGGATTTTGTTTGAAATCACTAGACTGAAGCAGTTGTATCATTGGACGTCGGATTAAGTTCCAGTTGAAATATTTGATAAGGGAGAAGTTCAGATTTCAGGTTTCATAATTTAGGGATAATGTTAAGGAAGCTTACTTTTTAGATGGGGCTTCCCTCCGGTATAATATGGTCCATTCCTTGCCCGCCCACGGGGATAATCCCAGAGCCCCGCCTCTTATTTTTAGGTCCCGCCCTGTTCCCAAACTGTGTGGTACTTAAAATCTTCTGCCTACTTTGCTTGACATTTTAAGCCATTATATTTTTTTTAAGGTTATACTCCATGCTGCTATACTTTCACTTACATTTTCTATTGTAATCTTCACAACAGCCTAGAGAGGAGAAACCGAAACTATTCTTTCATTTCACAACTAAGAGTGACTAACTCAGATGATAGTTGTTAAGAAACAGAACTGGGATTTGGACCCAGGGCTGCAGATGTAAAGTCAATTATTTTCCACAGCATCATAAGCATCCGTATTGGTTACGTTCACAGATAGGAAACGGGCTGGGTTGTCAATCTGCATGTAACTAACTGGTGGTAGGGATGGATTCCGTAGATCTGGGAAACTTCTAGACCAAATTGACACTCAGTACAAACCATCGATGCCTCAGACTCTTTATCCGTGTTCTTGATGCCTCAGACTCTTTATCCGTGTTCTTGCTGCGTAAAGTGGAGTGGATGAACCAGCAGCATCCGTATAACCTGGTGTTTTGTTAGAAATGTAGAATCTCAAATCCTACCCAAGACTTCATGAATCAGAACCTGCATTTTAACAAGACCTTTAAGTGATTCCTATGCACGTTAAAGAAAACATTTGAAATAGAAGTTTGAGAGCATTAATTGAAATAGAATAGTCTGTGCCTTTTCTATTTGAATTTGTCAGTCTAGGTAAGTATAACTAAAATGGACTCTACACATCTTTTCAATAAAGATGCTTTCTAAAATCACTAACACTTCTTGTAGTGAAACAAGTTCTTTTCAATTCTCAGAGTTATCTTTCTTTCTGTGGCATTTTACCCTATTAATTTTCCTTAAAACTCCTGACCCTTGTTGTTGATTAAGTCAAGAAATCCAGGCCTAATTTACAGAAATAAATTTTTCCTATTTTAAAAATACAGTGAATTTATACAAATGTACGCAGTGTGTAACCACCACACCAATCAATTTATTGAACCTTTCCACAACCTCCAAATTTCCTTATGTCTCTTCCAAGTCAAGCCCCCTCAACTTTTGATTTAATTTCTATCATTTAACGCAAATTTTGCCTCTTCTAGAGCTTCACATACATGGAATTAAATGGTATGTATTCTTTTGTGGTTGGCTACTTTCATGCAAGCATGTTTTTGAGATTTATGATGATGTTTTGTAGTAGTTTCCTTTTATTACTGAGTAATATTGCACAGTTTGTTATCCCCGTGAGTTGTTTCTAGTTTTGGTACTATTACTATAAAGCTATTATGAATATTAATTTAAAAGTTATTTTGTGTATTCATGTTTTCTTTCCTTCAGGTAAATGCCTAGGAGTGGAAATTGCTGAGTAACATGGTAAGTTCGTATTTACTTTTGAAGAAATTGCCAAAGTGCTTTCCCAAGCAGTTGTGCCATTTAAAAAAAAAGTTTATTTATTTATTTTGAGAGAGAGAGAGAGTAAGTGGAGGAGGGGCAGAGAAAGAGGAGGAAAGAGAATTCCAAGCAGGCTGCATGATCAGCATGGAGCTAGATACAGGGCTCCATCCCATGAACAATGAGGTTATGACCTAAGCTGAAATCAAGAGTTGGACACTTAGCTGACTGAGCCACCCAGAAGTTATACCATTTTTTGCAGTTAGTACTATTATGTCTTCTTGATGAGTTAATCCTTTTATCACTATACAGTTTTTCTTTTTATCTCTGGTAATAGTTCTGAAATCTGCTTTCTCTGATGCCACTCCTGCTTTCTTATGATGAGTGTTTGCATGTGTATCTTTTTCTCTCTTTTTATTTTTACCTCCTCTGTCTTTATATTACTATGTTTTTTTTGTTTGTTTTGTTTTTTTTTTTTTGTAGACATAGTTGTGTCTTGCTTTTTAAATTCAGGCTGACAATCTCTGTCTTTTAATTGGTGTGTTCAGTCCATTTATGTTTAGTGTAAGTATTGATATAGTTGGGTTAAGTCTACAATCTTACTATTTGTTTTCTATTTGTTCTATATGTTCTTTGTTCCTTTTACCTTTTTGCAGGGCTTCTTTGGATTAGTTGAGTTTTTTGTTTTGTTTTGCTGTTTAGTATTTTGTCTTCTCATTTTATCTCCTCTATTAGCTACATTTTATGTGTGCAGGGATTGATGGATATATTTATGTATTTGGGGGCTGAAAAATATCTGAGTTTAGTAGATTCATCTTTAACTTATCACAGTCTACCTGAAAATAATATACCATTTTATGTAAAATATAAGAAGCTTACAATAATATATTTCTCTACTCTGATCATTTCTTATTGTCATATGTATTATTTGGAGTATTATACACTCCAAATACATTTTTCTTAATAAGCTGTATTTTAAATAAGCTTAACACATGTGTTATATACTCCAAATACATTTTTCCTTAATAAGCTGTATTTAAATAAGCTTAAAAAGAGAATGAAATAACTTTTATATTTACCCACATATTTACCAGTTTCAATGTTCTTCATTCCTTTGTATATATCCATGTTGCCACTGGTATCATTTTCTTTCACCTGGAGAAATTCTTTTTTTATTTTTTGTAGCATTTGTAAGTTGATAACAATTTCTTTCAGCCATCATTTGTCTAACAATGTCTTTTTCTTTAATGTTTATTTATTTTTAGAGAGAGAGTGAGCGTGCACGCATGTGTGAGTGAATGGGGGAAGGACGGTGGGGGGTGAGGGGTGGGGGGTGAGGGGTGGGGGGGAAAGAATCCCGCAGGCTCCCTGCTGTCAGCACAGAGCCTGATATGGTTCTCGATCTCACAAAACAGAGAGATCTGAGCTGAAATAAAGAGTGAGATGCTTACCAGGAACCCCTGTCTAACCCCTGTCTAACAGTGTCAGAGAGAGAGAGAAAGAGAGAGAACAAGTTGGGGAGGAGCAGGGAAAGAGGGAGACCTAGAATCTGAAGCAGGCTTCAGGCTCTGAGTTGTCAGCGTAGAGCCTGATGTGAATCTCAAACTTACGAACCATGAGATAATGACTGGAGCTGAAGCTGGATACTTAACCGACGAGCCACCCAGGCACCCCTTTAATAACTGTTTTAAAAACTCTATCTGCTAGTTCCATTATCTCTGTCATTTCTGCCTATTTATATTAATAGATATTTTGGGGCATCTGGATATTTCAGTCAAAAGAGCATACAACTTTTGATCTTGGGGTTGTGAGTTTGAGCTGCACATTGGGTGTAGAAATTACAAAAAAATAAAATTAAAATATCAAAATATATTAACAGATTTTTTTTTCGTCTTCCTGGATGTAAGTCATATATTCCTGCACTTTATCTGATATGCCTTGATTGGATGCCAAACATTGTAAATGGGACATTGTGGAGCATGGTGGGTAGAATAGCTCCCCAAAGACATTCATACCCTAATCCTTGCATCCTGTGAATACAGTATGTAACATAGCAAAATGGATTATGCAGATATAATTAAGGTTATGGACTTTAGGATGCGGAGATTATCCCAGATTATTGGAGTTATCCCAGTCTAATCACATGAGTCCTTAAAAGCAAAGAACTTTCTTCAACTAAAGTCAGACAGATGCTGCAGAAGGAGAAATGAAAGTGACTGGAAGCCTGAGAAGAATTTTAGCCACCATTGTTGTAGGTGCAGAAACTGGACCCCAGCCGATAACTAGCAGGAAAATGGGGACTTGAATCCTAAAACTGAAAGGAACTGAATTCAGCCAACAAACAAAGGTTTTGGAAGTTCATTCCAATACCCTGCTGACACCTTAATTTCACCCTTGTGAGGTTCTAAATAGAGGATTCAACTGAATCATGCTGTACCTAGACTTTTTACCTACAGAACAATGAGATAATAGATGGGTATAGTTTTAAATTTATATTAATTTGTTACAGCAGCATGGTGAAACTAATACATTAGATATCTGGAATTTTAAAGAGTATTGGGCTTTGTTTTGGGAGGCTATTACTCTAGTAGTAGATCAGCTTGATCCTTTTGAGACTTGTTTTTAAACGTTGTTTGTGAGCGTCCAGATTATTCTTTTGTTCTAAGGATTTTCTAGTCCTTTCTTAGAGAATTTGGATTAGGCTTTCTATTGTCTGTCCTAGGTCTTTAATAAAGTTTCTGTACTCTAATTAGATGAAACCTAAAGGACTCCTTTCCCATGTGAGTGCTAGTAGTCATTCAGATTGTAGTTCTCCAGTATTTTTTCTTTCTTCGGGTAGCTAATTTTTGCCCAGCCTCTTGGAGCCTCACCCTGCACATGTATGGTTTATTATTCAGGCAAAGACTTAAAGAACGGGTATCATGGAATTCTTTCTACCTATAGTTCTTCCTTTGTAACTCCTTATTGCAAATTCCAGACATTTCATACTCCCCAAACTCAATCTTTATCTCCTCAGCCCAGCTTTGCTTTGGGTCTCCCTATGTTGATCATGGCCTGAAAATATCTCCAAGTATAAAACTGGGGCAATTGTAGGGCTCACCTCATTTTTTTCTCTCCTATTTGCTTTCCTGTGTTTCAATGTTTGAAAATAGAGATTTAATACATTTTCCCATGTTTCCTAACTTTTAACAGAGACTCTAGTCCTCCTCACTCCATCCTGGCTGGAATCACTTATTTTGTGAATAAACCCTTCATTCACCAAAAAGGAGCCTCTTCACAGAATTTCTTTGGTTCTAATCTGGTTTTAGCAGTCCGTCCTTCACAGTACATTCTGAAATAAACACAGATGAAATTTTCTTCCCCAAAATGTGTGGGGGATTTCTTGACTTTCTCATAACAGTAATACATAAATCTATTTAGCATTTAGACAGTTACAGTGGATCTGCCAGTTTACCATCTCATTTGATAAAACCTAACTTATTTACTAGGATAGTCAAGGATTTTATCTTTAACTGCAATGCTTTCAACTCTAGTAACTCAAAAGAGTGGGCAAAAGTGTGTTATAAACTGTAAAGTAATATAAAAAGATGAGGCATATAATTGGTTCTTGACCTAAAACAGTTATTACCTTGACTTCAGGCTTAAAGCAGTTAGGAATTCTTTCAGATACAAGTAACAGAAAACCTGATTAACAGTATCTGAATTGAGTAAGGTTTTATTTGTTTCACAGAACAGAATCAGAGGAACAAACTCTGTTTCTTGGCTAACTGTTGTCAAGACTAACAGGCAAGAAGATAGTGATGGAAGGGGTAGGTGAAGTTGGAGGAGAAGCTGCCTTTTTCTTCTTCTTTTTTTTAAAAGTTCATTTATTTATTTTGGAAAAGAGTGCATGCATGCGTGTGCACAAGCAGTGGAAGGACAGAGAGAGAAAGGGATAATCCCAAGCAGTCTCCAAGCTGTCAGCATGGAGCCCAATGTGAGGCTTGATCCCACAAACTGTGAGATCATGACCTGAGCTGAAATCAAGACAGACGCCCAACCAACTGAGCCACCCAGGCACCACTGGCATTGTGTACATTTTAAAGTAAAGGATTCAGGGACACCTGGGTGGCTCAGTTGGTTAAGCGACTGGCTCTTGGTTTTGGCTTGGGTCACCATCTCATAGTTCATGAGTTCAAGGCTGCATCTGTCAGTGCAGAGCCTACTTGGGATTCTTTCTCTGTCCCTCTCAGCTCCTCCCCTGATCTCTCTCTGTCTCTCTATCTCAAAAATAAATAAATAAAAAACGTAAAAAAAAATAAAGGATTCAGTATACTTAGTATATCTATCCATCCATCTCTCACCCCTGCCGTCTTTGCTTCTCTTCACGTGTTATCTCTTTCTCTGCTGTTGTAGATGTGTCTCATCCGTTTAGCCTGGAAGATGAGCACATGATGCCACTGGCTTAGAACCTTTTAATACCATGACTCTGAAAGCACCAGAAACTCAAGATATGTGCATAATTTGTTACATTGTCATTTCTGTTTCTTCATACCCTCCCTCTGCCATGTGACCTTACAAATCACTACCCTGGGCAGAATATATTTTCCCTCTCCAATGGAATGTTAACAAATGTGACATGAGCAGAGACAATAAATGTGCTTGTGTGGTTTAGCTTGGCTTCTTATTATCTCTGCCACCTGTCATGAGAACTTCACCCCAATGATTGCTGGTCCAAGGAGCACATGAGCTGCGGAGCAGGCCTCGGCTTAATCTGCAGCCTAAAGCTAGGTAAACCCAGCTGACCTACAGACCCATGATAGATGTTTGTTGCTGTAAGGACTGACTTATGGTTGGTCTTGATATGCAACGTATTGCACTAATAGCTGTTAATATAGTGAGATTCTAAATGGTTAGGTTTAATTCATATGCTCATTCCTGAATCAGTTACAATGGCTAGTACTTGAACTGGCCAGGCTTAGATTACATTCCATCTCTCCCTTCCTCCCCACCTCCCCAAATCACAAGTTGGCTCAGGAATGGGGCTAGAGGTACTGAAACTTGATCTTATGATATGTGAGAAGAGTTACTCCAAGAGAAATTGACTGCTGTTATCAGAAGACAGTTCATTTGAAAACATAATAAACAGGCAAAAACTATTACAATCCACTCTGGCACTGTTTATACTTCAGTATTCATTGCTAAATTTTAAGCTGAGTGTGTGCAGGAATTCTGCCTTACTCATCTTGTATTTATTTCAACACTTAAAATATCTTACAAATATCTTGTATCAGTTAGGGTAATGTTTCACTGCAAGTAATATAAAAACTCCAAACAACAGTGACTTTAAATGATAGGACTTTTTTCGTTTGCATTAAAGTCTAGAGATGGGCAGTCTAGGGTGGGTGTGGTAGCTCTGATTCACAAAGTGCTTAGGCATTCATGCTCCTTCTGGGTTTCTGCTCAGTCATTCCCTATGAGGTGGGTCTCATGTTTGTGTACAGGACATAGACTCTTTCATTAGAACCACGTTCCAAACAGCAGGGTGGAGGAAGGTGAGAAGTCAGAGCACAGAATACATGCCAGATGCTTTTTAGGGATATCTCTCAGAAGCTGCCACATATTTCTGATTACCCCTCACTCTTGTGGTGTTAAGAACCTAGCTGAAAGGGAAACTAGGGTGTCGGGTCTTTATTCCAGCATCTGTGGGCTCAGCCAAAAATCAGGGCTTCTAAAAGAGCAGGGATATTGGAGTAGGCAACAGGCAATCTCTGCTACAGTACTCAATAAATGTTTGTTGTGTGAGAGTGTGAGTGAATGAATCGCATATTAAAAATTAAAATTGGTTAATAAACACTGAAAACTAAATTTTCATCCTTAGAGTCCATGCATGCTTAATATATTTGAGGTTAAAAATGCCTATTTAAACTATATCTCATTTTTAGTAAGCAAGAACACAAAAGTTGATGATTTATTTTAGAATTCTTTTTGCGTTGTGCTCAAATTGAACAGCACAGTGGGCTTATTTCTGCTTTGTCGATCCATTTTCTAAAAGTCTAATCCTTAACAGTATTTTAGACGAAGTCTGGTGCTGCTGTATTGGAAACCTTACCCCAAAGAAAATGTCTCTCTTAAAATCATGTCTCCTCTTAAGCTTTGACAAGCATCCCTTTGAGAGTTTGAGATTCAAATATTTGCATTAAAGGGATTTACCACCTATAGTTTCAGTAATGCTGACATTATGGGTAAACTGTCTGCTGATCCATTGTCCTGTTGTGCACACAAAACAAAACAAACCTATTTCCAGTCTCTGGATAAATTCACTCTTGGCATTGCTGGGAGGAGATTGGGAGGTAACTACCAAGCTATTGATTTTCTTTTTTTTTTCTTTTACTGTGGGCCAAATCCAGTCTTTAGTAGTGTGCAGAGTTCCCACTGTTAAATTCAAGGTGATAAAAGGAATGTTTGGGTCTGATGTCTCAAGTTAGAGAAGAGTCCATTCCATAAAATTTTATTAGAGGTTTATTTTTATATTGTATAGATATCAGATGTCTAGATGTGGAATACTCAAGCTAGAAATGGAAATACAGATATATTTCTGAGTTAACTATTCATGTGCCTATTGAGTTAGATATAAAATTTAAAATTTCAGAATTTTATTTTTTTTGTATTTACAGAGCACAAGGATTTATTAATATGTTCTACTTTTTTTTTTTTTTTTTACAAATAGTTTATTGTCAAGTTAGTTTCCATATAACACCCAGTGCTCATCCCCGCAAGTGCCCTCCTCCATGCCCATCACCCCCCTCCCCCCCATCAGTCCTCAGTTTGTTCTCAGTGTTCAAAAGTCTCTCATGGCTTGCCTCTCTCCCTCTCCCCCACTATTTCCCCCCTTCTTCTCCCCCATGGTCCTCCATTAAGTTCCTCCTAATCCTTCTATGTGTGCAAACATTTGGTATTTGTCCTTCTCTTCCTGACTTATTTCGCTCAGCATAACACCCTCAAGTTCTATCCATGTTGCTACACATGGCCAGATTTCATTCTTTCTCATTGCCATGTAGTATTCCATCATATAGATAAACCACATCTTCTTGATCCATTTGTCCATTGATGGACACTTAGGCTCTTTCCATGTTTTGGCCTTTGTTGAGAGTGCTGCTAAAAATTTCAGAATTTTAAATCTTTCGTAATTTTCTTTATTCCAAAATATTTGTTGATGGGAAATGATAGCATTAAGGGTAAGTGAGAAAGAATACAACTTTTTGTTTTTTGGGTTTCTTTTTTTTAATGTTTTATTATTTATTTTTGAGACACACACACATACACAGACACAGACACACACACAGACACACACACAGACACACACACTGCAAGCAGGAGAGGGGCAGGCAGAGAAGGAGACACAGAATCCAAAGCAGGCTCCAGACTCTGAGCTGTCAGTACAGAGCCTAATGTAGGGGTCAAACTCCCACGCTATGAGATCAAGACTTGAGCTGGGGTGCCTGGGTGGCTCAGTTGGATAAGCATCCGACTTCAGCTCAGGTCATGATCTCCCGGTTCATGGGTTTGAGCCCTGCATTGGGCTCTGTGCTGACAGCTAGCTCAGCGCCTGGAGCCTGCTTCAGATTCTGTATCTCCCTCTCTCTCTGACCCTCACCTGCTCACGCTGTCTCTCTCCCTCTCTCAGAAATAAATAAAACATTAAAAAAAAAAAAAAAGACTTGAGCTGAAGTCAGATGCTCAGCTGACTGAGCCATCCAGGTGCCCCTGTGTTTTTGGGTTTCTGTTAAACATGGTACTTTGGGGGCACCTGGGTAGCTTAGTCTGTTAAGCATCTGACTCTTGGTTTTGGCTCAGGTCATGATCTCACAGTTCATGAGATTGAGAGCCTGTGTCAGGCTCCATCCTGGGCATGTAGCCTGCTTAAGATTTTCTATCTCCTTCTTTCTCTGCCCCTCCCAGGCTCATGCTCTCTCTCTGTCTCAGAAAATCCCCACCAAAACCAAAACATACTACTTTTTCATAAAAGTTAAAACCATTTAAACATTTTAAGTGTTTTTTTCATTTAATCATTCAACACATTTTTATTAAATACTCATTATATGTGAGATATTATGCAAAGTATTAATTATACAGTAGAAAACAAAATGATCCTTCCTCTTGAAAAATTTACAACCTAGTGGAAGAGACAGGCATTAAGCGATTGCTTTTGGAATGGCGTTTTTAATGACATTGAAGTATACTTGCATTTTAATTGATGTAGCACTGTAAGGATGTCTGAGTACCGCATTAGCACATAATATTTTTCTTTTTTTTTTCATTAATCTAAATCTCATGTGTTAAGTTTAGTAACTATTCATGTATCTATAATCTGTAGGAAACGTGGGTTTCTACCACAGTTTTTTTTTTCCAAAATAATGCAGATAATGGTTTCAAAAATTTAAAAATTTTACCTATTTTGAAAGAAAGCTACGATAAACACTTATGCCCCCCCATTCATGTATTGAAATCCTAATCAGCAATGTGATAGTATTAGGAGGTGAGGCCTTTGATGTAATGCCTCATGAATGGATTTAGTGTCCTTATGAAAGAGATTCCAGAGAGCTCTCTTACCCTTCTGTTACAGGTGGACACAGTAAAAAGATGTCTGTCTATGAACCAGGAAATGGGCTCTCCCCAGATGCTGAATGTGCCAGTGCTTTAATCTTAGCTTCCAGCCTCCAGAACCATTTGTAACCCATCTAGTAGTCTATGGTATTCTCTAACAGCAGCCCAAACTAAGACAAAAGCTTTCTAAAGTGAATTATTTTCTTTTTTACCATCTTAAAATATATAGAAGATAATTTCTGCATCAGCTAGGGAGTTAATTTGTATGTTAGAGTATACTAAGTTGTTGTACACATAGACTTAGAAAATCAGAGACTTCAGGAATAAGTAATAGTTGAGGGTGCTCCAGGTCGGTAGCAGCTCTCTTCCACTCTTGTGAATGCTGATTCAAGGACCAGGAATCTTCCTCCTTGTGACTCCTTTAGGACCTTATCATCAAGTGCGCGATCTCAAGGCTTGTTCACCACATCCAGGTTTCAGCCAGTGGAAAGGTGAACAGTGTGGCAGAGGCACACCTCTCTTACAGACCCCAGTCCTGAAAAGGCAGGCACAGATCCCATTTACTCACATATTATCACTGAGAATTTATTTATTTATTTATTTATTTATTTATTTATTTATAGTGTTTATGTGCTTTTGAGAGAAGTAGTGCACACACGAGCAGGGAGCTGCAGAGAGAGAGAGAGAGAGAGAGAGAGAGAGAGAGAATCCCAGCTAGTCTTAACACAGAGCCTGACTTGGGGCCCAAGCTCAAGAACTGGGAGATCATGACCTGAGCTAAAATCAAGAGTCAGACATTCCACTGACTGAGCTACCCAGGTGCTCCTGTTGCTGAGAATTTAGTCACATGATTGCAGTGGTCTACAAGGGAGACTAGGAAATAACCTGATTATATGCCCAGGAATAAGGGCTAGATGGATATTGTCAGGCTGCTGTGACCTCTCCCAGAGCCCACAACGGCTGCCAGGTTTCTGTGTGTATCCTTCTCACATTCATCCTTTCTCCAAGCAAGACACACAGAGCCTACTCGCCCCTTCCCAAAGGAGACAGCTCAAAGGATCATCCAGTTCCTGTATTCAGCTCAAATCCCACGAGTCCTAGGTGACATTCTGTCTCTTCATTCATGTCCAGCTGTAGCTCAGGTGGATCAGAAAATTAAAACTTCTATTCACAAAAGAGAAGAATGAGAAACCCCAGTCATTGATTCCTAGTACTGATGGAGATCAGCAGAGTGGGAGTGTCAAGGACCTCTGCGCTGGTAGTGGGTGAAGCCCCTCCATCGCTCCCTGTTTCTGCTCCCTGGGAAGGAATTGTTGTCCATTGCTGTCTGTAGCCCCTGCTACAGCCCCCTGTCTGTAGCCCCTCCTCTATGGGAGGACCTATCTTGTCTATTATTTTTCTTGGTCACATCTGAATTTGGCTTTGGGAATATGTTCTCCCTGAGGGCTGCATGTATCTTGCAGTTGTTTGTAGGCCCATAGGTTGTTTTAAGACTTGAAAAAGTCACATGGATCCTTGGTTCTTAGGCTCATAGGCTCTTTAACAACACAATTTCTGCAGTTTTAGTAAGCTCCTACTTTTTTTGCATCCAATGTGTCTGTAAGCACAACCAAAAATTTTTTTAAAATGTATTCTGTGCAGCACTTAGGTTTTTATTTTCTTGTTCTTCCTTTTTGATATGTTCTTTCATTTTAATGGCAGCTACCTTGAGGCCATCTGAACAATTAGACTGGGCTGAGAAAGCAACAAACTAACCTTCTGCCTTTTAGAATCCAGAATCAGTCAGCTTTCTGGGCCGGGGCCTTAATCTTTGCCTTTTTTTTTTTTACCTTCAAATCACTGTCACTTTCTTAAGAGGTCTTCTCTCATCACACTATTCGTATCTTCCATCCAGGCTCTCTTTTTCCTGATCTTAAAAAAAACAAAACCAAATCACTTCTATATATACATGAAATGCTTTTATATATTATATATTTATATATATGATATATATCTTATTGTTATACTTATTGTTCATTGTCTGTTTTCCTCTAAACTGTAAATTCTATGAGGTTTGGAAGTTATATAATTTTTTATAATGTACCCCAGGGATGGAGAATAGTGTCTGTCTGCCACATAATAGGTACTTAAGAAATATTTGTTGAATGAATGAATGATTTGAGAGTATGCAGACTCTAAGATCTTCTATACATCATGCTGTTAGTGCGCTATGCAGATACTGAGGGTTACAGCCATTTCTTCCTCTTCCATGTTAACAGAATCTGCATTTTGTTTATTTGGAAGCATAGGGCAGGGAGGATGCATCTTTGTTCTCTGTTCTCTAGCCGTAGAGTTTCTATGCCAGTTGTGGAAATTCCATTCTTCTTTGTTCAGCCTAACAATGGACAAGTGACCCAGTCTTGGCTTACTGAGAGGTAAACAAAAGTGTGATAAGATGAGAACCTCTGGGAAGAAAAGAAAATTGTTTTTTGTTTGTTTGTTTGTTTTCCTACTCACTCTCTTCCTTTCTTCTTTGGCTATTCTTATTCTTGTGATAGTGTGATGTTGAGGCCTTAGCAGTCATCTTGTGCTCATGAAGGCAGACATCACTGATGTACTGAGGTTGAAAGATAGAAAGAAAGAAAGAACTTGGACGCATATGACATATTATCTACCTTTTAAAGTGAGGTAATAGGGGTGCCTGAATGGCTCAGTCGGTTGAGTGTCTGACTTCAGCTCAGGTCATGATCTTGTGGTTCGTTGGTTTGAGCCCCCCATCGGGCTCTGTGCTGACAGCTTGGAGCCTGGAGCCTGCTTTGAATTCTGTGTCTCCCTCTCTCTCTGCCCCTCCTCTGCTCACTCTCTGTCTTTCTCTCTCTCTCTGCCTCAAAATTAAACATTAAAAAAAATTAAAAGAAAATAAACTGAGATAATATCTACCTTATTTAATCCACTTTTTGTCTGCTATTCTGTTACTTGCTTATTGCGGCTGAAAATATTCTAACTAATAGAATAGCAGTATTTTTAGTAGCTGTTCAGACTGATTGGCTGCCATACTGCTCCTTATTTAACCATTTGTCCATTCACTCAGTATTAAGTTTATGATACAACAGGCTATATGCATAACTTAGAGTAAAAAGATTAATAAGATGCAGTTCATGCATATCCTCAAGGAATTGACAATAGGGGTGTAAACAAATGATCACAGTTATACCGTCTCTGACTTACAATGGTTCAACTTAACAATTTTTAAAAAATATGTATTTATTTTTGAGAGAGAGGGAGAGAGAGAGAGGGAGAAAATGAGCGGGGAAGGGGCAGAAAGAGTGGGAGACACCGAATCTGAAGCAGGCTACAGACTCTGAGCTGTCAACACAGAGCCCGTCATGGGGCTTGAACTCATGAACCCTGAGATCATGACCTGAGCTGAAGTCAGATGCTTAACTGACTGAGCCACCCAGGCACCCCTGAACTTAATGCTTTTTTGAGTTTATGAAGGTGCAAAAGCGATACACATTTAGTAGAAGCCATACTTTGAATCCTGAATTTTGATCTTCTCCTGGGCTAATGATATGTGGGGTCATACTATGTTGAGACAGGGGCCTCTGGGGACCACTGCAGCTCCCAGTCAACCACATGATCACCAGGGTAAGCAGTAGATACACTTCCAACCACTTTTTCACTTTCAGTACAGTATTTAATAAATTTCACAAGATATTCTTTATTATATTCTTTATTGTAAAATAAGTAAATATACTTTTTATAAAATAGGCCTTGTGTTAGATGATTTTGCCCAACTGTAGGCTAATGTAATGTTGGTAGGCTAGACTAAGCTATGATGTTTAGTAGGTTAGATTTATTAAATGTATCTTCAACTTAAGATATTTTTAATTTACAGTGAATGGGAATTCATTACTGGGATATAACCCCATTGTAAATAGATGACCTGTATCTAGCACATTGTTATCACAGAGCAGGTATTTATTAACATTCAAATGTAGAATAGATAGTAGAATTGGTTAGTCTTCTAGGTAGACCAACATGGATAGAGGTAGTCTATCATCTCTGTAATGGGTCCATATGGATTTTACTCTCAGTCACCATTTGAGGGAGGCTTTAAGGAATAGTACGAATGTAGGCAATTTTGGTCATATTATTTATGTCCTGTTTATTCAGACATAAACCCATTGGTGGAAAAGATTACAGAGTTAAGGGATCAGATAGGATAGTTTGCCCCTTTCTTCTCCACGTCCACCGATGGGTCCTTTTTAAACACCAGGGAAAATGAAACTGAGTGTGGGTAGGGTGTGTTGATTAACTTGTGGCAGCTTAAGTATAGTGCTACAGGCTATTGGTAAAATTTTCATGCATGCCTAGAGAATAAATTAAAATTGCAAAGTGTTAAATATTTCAGTTTAATCATCTGGAAAACCATCGTTTTGTTTTTGTTTTTGTTTTTTTTTGTCTGAAAAACCCAAAGAAAACAAAAACACTTTGCAGCTTTATCATTCAAAGCTAGCCATCTAGTCTTTTTTTCTAGAAGTTCTTTTTTCCTTTTCCTTTTTTTTTTGCAAAGCCATTCAGTGTGCAGATGAATGATAATGTTAGCTGCCAAATGAGAATGTGGGCTTTATACCTAAAACTCAGTAAGGGGAGTTGACTGTATCCAGCTCTTTTTCACAATTAAAGTTCAAATGACAGATCATGTAGGCTTAGGATGAGTCTTAATCTCTCTAAAGTGCATTATATAATATAATACTAGGTTCACTGGCTTACATTTTATGTTAGGCTCATTGAAAGTTTATGTAGGAAAAAAGCTTGTATGGCAAACTCAGGAAAAAGTGGTGACTCAGGGTTGTACACTGATTTCTGATAGATCTGACAGATTAATTTATATGCCCATGGAAACTGTTCAGGAGCTACTCCTAGTTTGCTTTATTGATATCAAATACCTTTAAGTCTAAGAATCCTTAATTTTTTCCTCTGCTTTAGAATGCTTTTATTTCCATTCTTTAATCCTCTCTCCTCTGTGGTCACTGACTTCTCTAATGGTGTTTGACATTTTTCTTTATTTGCTTTTGGTTTGTGAAATTTAATAGCTAGGTGCAGTTAGCCAAATGTAGAAGAGAGATTATAATTTTCATTTGTGATACTTGTAAACGTGTCTCTTTCTTAAAGAGAGGAACCAGTTATGTATACATCTGTGAATAAAATTTAAAAAAATGGAGGATATAAAAATATAGTAAAGCTAACAACTGTGCCTGTACCAAAGTGTATTTAGATTTTCTAATGCCTTTCTTCTAAGGGGGTCAACGTATTTCATGTGTTATTTTATGTTTGTGACACTCCTGCTACTGGACAGGAGCACATGCCATCTCTACTTTATATTCTAGCGATGAAGAGTGACTTACCCATGGAACAGAATGAGAGTGACTCCACGAGCAATAAATTTCCCATGATCACGAGAGACATATTTATTCCATCTATGGTATCCCATATTGTGAGCTGAATTACTGCAATAGCCACCAGAGTGGTCTCTAAAAATTCACAAGACTCACAAGACTCCATAAGGTATACTTGGCATCAGACTCATTTAGAGGAATATGGGTCAGGAAATGGAACTTGCTAGAAGGGCAGCATTCAGCACTCCTCTTCAATAAGACTTCTTATAGCAGTCCTCACACCAATCAGGGGGCATAAATTCCTGAGTCCCTGCAAGGGGCCTGTTAGGTTATGAGAATCATCACACTCGGGGAGACCAAAGCTATGATTTCCCACAAGGTATTTATAGTTCATATATAGTTTCTCTCCTGCTAGATGCAATTTATCATTTTTTATCGTAAGAAAAATTGCCTAGTAGTACCACTTCCATTCTACCCTTTTCTAAACAAACAGTGTTATAAAGTTAACCCAAGGTCAGGTTTGTTCATAAAGGACAAGGGGTTTAGTTCATGCTTTACCCACAGTTAGGTGGCCTCTTTTGTACTTTAAGACTAGGTTGGATGCTCAGCAGATAATCCATCACTAATTGAGTGATATACTTTCTCTGGTCCTTGAGAAAGAAGGGTTATATTTAATTTTATAGCTAAGGAAATATTTTTCAACTTTGTTATTTTATAAATAAAATCTTATTATACCACATTTTGTACTTGCAACTATAGGTAGAGATAGAATTAACTTTGGGGACTTGCCAATAGTACAGATCTAACAGAGGAGAACACAGCCCCACTGTTGAGATTCCCACTGAGTTATATTGTTGTAATCCGGAGTGTAACAATTTCTAGCACATAATCTGACCCTCTTTTTGCATCTAAAAGGGCACAGGCAAGGACAGATCTTTGCAGGCATACAGGAAATACAGGCATACCCCAACAGGATTTCTCCCAGTTTAACATTTTCCAGCAGAATGCTTGTGACTTTTAATACCCAAATGTGATAAAATATACATATCTCTCAGCTGTGTACATTTAGGACAAATTTATACCCATTCTTCTAAAATGCAATGTGATGTACGTTTTGTGAGGTATACTTTACATGTGAAACGTATACATCTTAAGTGTACGATTCAATAATGAATCAATATACTCATGTAATCCACACCATTGTCCAGACATAGAGCATGTCTATTACCTTAGAGAATTCCCTTGTACCCTTCCTGGTCAATCTCCTTTCTTTCCCTCCACCCTAAGGCAACCAGCCACTCTTCTAACATCGATCAACATCTATTAGTTTTACCTGTTTTGAATTTCCTGTAAATGAGGCCGTAAAACAAATGCTCTTTTGTATCTGGCTTCTTTCATTCACCACATTTTTGTGGTTCATCCATATTGTTGTATGCAGCACTAGTTCATTCCTCATTATGTGACTATACTACAGTTTGTTCATCTACTGCCTGTTCGACAATTGCATGGTTCCCAGTTTTTAGCTATTAGGAATATGGCTGCTGTTAGTATTTTTTTAAATAAGCTTTTGGTGAACATGTTTTCACTTCTCTTGAGTAAATACTTAAGAGTAGAATCATTGGGTTATAGAGTAGATGTTTGTTTAACATTATAAGAACCTGCCAAGGAAACATCCAAAGTGCTTGTACTATTTTGCAAGCTCAGCAGCAATTTATGAGCTATCTAGTTGCTCCATATCCTTTTTTGCATTAAGTGTTGTCAGCCCTTGTTTTTAGCCGTTCTAGTATATGTAAACTTCTGGAAGAAAGAAACACAAAAATATTTTTGTGACCTTGCAATAGGTGAAGATTTCTTATAGAAACCACTAACTAGAAAAGAAACAGTTGAATAATTGGATTCATCAAAATTAAAAGTTTCTAGTCTTTGAAAGACTTAAAAAATGAAAGGCAAACTACAAACTGGGGTGGGGGGAAATATTCATACTACATATATTTGACACAGTACCCAGAAACTTTTATAATCTCAACAATAAAAATATATGCATTGAATATAAGAACTAGCTAAAACACTTGAAGAGACATTTAACAAAGGAAAATATACAAATACCCACTAAGTACATTAAAAAATCCAACACTATTAGTTATAAGTGAAATGAAAAATCAACAAAATATTTTCTTTGTTTTAAAAATATTTATTTATTTATTTTGAGAGAGAGAGAGAGGGAGGGGAGGAGAGGGAGGCAGAGACAGAGAATCCCAAGCAGGCTCCACATTATCGGCACAGAGTGTGATGTGGGGCTTAATCTCCATCAACCATGAGATGATGACCTGAGTTTCAAGAGTCAGATGCTTAACCAACCGAGTCACCCAGGCACCTAACAAAATATTTTCAATGAAACAATGTATGCAGAAGTGTTTGAGGTATTTAAACCACAACATCAGGGTCACATGTTGATATTTTGGAAAGCTTTTGAGTCTTCAGACAGGAGATATTCAGTATATTGCTATATACCAAATAACTAGTTATTAGCTGTATTAATTTGTTGGCTCTTTGGAAGTAATGTTTAAGTATTTTACGTGCTAACATGATAGTTTGTGATTTATTTAGAGGTATTTTACTGAGTTTTAGGAAGTTAGCTGTGGATTTGTGGTTGACATGTGCCACATTATGATTTCTTCTTATTTAAAATCATAGTAATTAGGTTCCCAGTTAGCATTTTTGTACAGAACTATTCAAAATCAGATTATTGAAATTAAGATGGAGATTACTGTATTTATTGATTGATTAATTGGATTCTACATTTAAGTAAAGGAAACAATTTAGTCTGCTCCTTCATTTTTATTTAAAAGTTAAAATATTTCTTAAAACAATCTAATGACCATTTTATTTATTTTATTTTATTTTTTTTTAGTATTTTGTTTATTTGTTTTGGGAAAGACAGAGACTGTGTAAGTGGGGGAGGAGCAAAGAGAGAGAGGGAGAGAGAGAATTCCAAGCAGGCTCTGTGCTGCCCATAGAGTCCAATTCGGGGCTCAAACACACGAAACTGAGAGATCATGACCTGAGCCCAAATCAAGAGATGCTTAACTGTCTGAGCCACTCAGGTGCCCCTTTTGAATTTTTTTTTTCTAAAGTTTTTCTAGAATCCCAAGCAGGCTCCACACTGTCAGTACAGAGCCTGATGCGGGGCTCAAACTCATGGACCCATGAGCTCATAACCTGAGCCAAAAATGATGCTTAACCAACTGAGCCACCCAGAATTTTTTTTTTTTTAAGTTTGGTGTAGAGATACTCAATGTGGGTCTTGAATGCACAACCCTGAGATCAAGAGTCACATGCTATTTCTGACTGAGCCAGGCAGGCACCCCTCTAATGATCATTTTAAAATTTAATGTTTACAGTTTTCAAAGCTAATATTATTACTAAATGACCTAGTAATTTGCTTCTCAATGTAACAGATAATTTTGAGCTTCTCTCTCCTACAGTCTTCTTTCTTTCTCTCCTTTCTGTTCTCTCCCTGATCTCAGTAATGAAATGGGCATAGTATAGGATCCAAAATAAACAGATGAATAGATTGTCTTTCTTGCTCTGAACTAGAACTAAGATTAAATTTACCTGAATATTATCATCATCATCATCAAGCCCCTTAAAAGAAAAAGTATTTTTGTAACAATTCTAGGAGTTCTGTCCAAGCCCTCCCCAGAGCAAAAGATCCCGTGAACACCAAACTTCTTCTATGAACAATTGAAAGTGATAGGTCAACTTTATGAGGCTGTCAGGATCCTGAAAGTGTTCAGCCTTCTAACTCAAGTCTAGAGCAGGTTTCTCAACCTTAGTATTATTGACATTTTTGACTGTTGATTCCGTGGGGACTCTCTGTACATTGTAGGATGTTTAGCAGCATGTCTGGCTTCTACCAGAGGTGGTGGCAGCAGCACCACTTTCAGCTGTGACAACCAACACTACCTGCGGACATTGCCAACATTCCCATGGGGAGTACTTCCCCCCACCCCTCACCATCCCCAACCACCCAATGCTTTCCCCACTTTCCCTACTCACAACCTCTGCTCTAGGGTTTATCTTAACTCTCTGGCCAATTTCAATACCTAATGCACCTTGTTGGAGTCCTGTAGACTTTTAATTGACCCAAGAAGGGACTGGACATCTTTGAAATGCACTGTACTAAAGAGTATCAGCTAGCAACCCTTAGCACCTTGGTGACCTATACCCAGCATTAAATTAGAATCAGACTGTGTCTCAGAGAGAAGGCCAGATGTGAGGAAAAATAGCAGTTCACTTTGTTACTTTCAATATAGTGTTGAATCATTTCAATGATTTATTATGTTTTTTTAAATAAAATATGTTGTAGTTCCCCAAAGAGAATACTTAATCCACTTAAGAATGCAGTAAACACCTTTATACCTATTGTAAGCATAATTTTCATAGGCCCTAAAGTCATACATGGAAAACAGGTAACATTTTATTTTCTTACAATTGAACTTAGTTCCTATTACATGCTGTCTATTTTTCCTGATGCTTTAAAACTGTATGTAGGCATTTCTAGGTGAATGTAGTCTTTGTCATACTTTTCAAGGTGTGATACCTCTCACACTTCAAGTTTAAAATAATGTTACTTCGGGATTTTACTTTTTTCTCTTCTTCAAGGTGAGACTCCTGTCCCACGGTTTATTTATGATGACAGGATGTAAGTTGAGCTAGGAGGTCAGGGAGGGAGGGTGTCTGCTTTCCGGTGGCCATGTTACTTGGCACTCTTTCAAAAGACCACCTCTTGAAACCCCTGCAATTATAAGGCTTCAGTTGCATGGTTCATGCTGACATTTGGATTACAAATTCAAGACCCTTTGCCCCTTGGCTGTGTCCTTTAACTAACATCTGAGCCCTACTTAGGGAAGTACAGAAAGTTTATTTGTCCACTTCTCACTGATGAGCTTAAGGTAGAATTAGAGCTGTCATTAGAACGTCTTTGTTCCCTGATATCATACTCAACCATGTCTAATTGTTGGCCTGATGTCATTTTGGTCAGAGAGACCCACACTATCATTCTTCCTTGATGCTAGGGTACCAAGTTGATGTGATAGATCTATCTAGAACACTTTTCTCCAATATTTTCTCTACTTAAACTACATACCTGGGAAAGAGGGTCATGTTCAAATCCTCTCTGTATATGCACTAACCCTTTTGCTTCACCTCTGTAACTTCATTTAAATCAGAAGTCCCTTATTTACTGGGCATAGGAGTTTGAGTGGAAAGGAAGGATGTAGTCTCTTTTTGCAAGTACTCTTGCAAAGTCTTTATTGTCCTAGAACATTTCTTTTGAAGCCAAAAGCAAAGAAGATGACATCCTTTTCTCCTATTCTGCAGTAGTTTTTCTTTTCCTCAGTTAGAAAATGCCTCAGAATGAGTAGAATTAAGGAAAGTTCTTGGGAAAACAAAGAAATAACCACAATTTAAAACAAAATTTTTTCATGTTTTTTTTAAATTTATTTCTGAGAGAGACAGTGTGAGCAGGGGAGGGTCAGAGAGAGAGGGAGACACAGAATCTGAAACAGGCTCCAGGCTCTGAGCTGGCTGTCAGTACAGAGCCCGATGCAGGGCTTGAACCCACGAACCGTGAGATCATGACCTGAATCAAAGTCGGACGCTTAACCGACTGAGCCAACCAGGCGCCCCAGAAATGACCACAATTAAACACACACACACATGCATGTACACACACATGCGTGCGCGCGCGCGCACACACACACACACACACACATATTTTGTCACTTCACCTATGAAAACATTCCTGTCTGTCTTCCCTCTTCACCCAGCACCGATCAGTTTCTTTCATCGTCTTAATTTCATCTCATGATTGGACTATGCCCTTCTACTCACACACTCAGCATTTGTGATAGCCTGCCAGGGAGGCTCCAGTCTCACTCCCATCTTTGCATCCTGTACACTGATTCCACAGGAATCTTTATCTAATAAATAGTACCAAAGCCTTCAGTGGCACTGTGTTGTCTCTGAGATAAATTACATTGACTTGTGAATAATCTGACATCAATGTATTTTATAAAATCTCCTTTTTAAAAAATTTTTTAAAATGTTTTTAAAAATTTATTTCTGAGGGAGAGAGAGAGAGAGAGACAGCATGAGCAGGTTAGGTCAGAGAGGGAGATACAGAATCCGAAGCAGGCTCCAGGCTCTGAGGTAGCTGTCAGCATAGAGTCTGTTGTGGGGCTCGAACCCATGAAGCATGAGATCATGACCTGAGCTGAAGTCGGACGCTTAACTAACTGAGCCACCCAGGCGCCCTATATAAAATTCATCTCCTATTTCTTCCTGTAATGAAATCTCAGGTTATTTGTGGAGAAGCAAACACTGAGAACTTACAGTGTTACAAACACTGGGGATTGGGTGAAAGATTTCATTCACTCAGATTGAAAGATTCTTAATTGTAAGAGCTGTGACCAACAAGGAGCTACTTCAACAAATAGGAGTGCTTATTACTTTGATAGATTCCATGCCTTTGTGTATTTTCCTAATTCAGCTAGGGTTGGGGAAGCGGGTAGAAAGAAGTCAGATTTAATAGAGAAAATGAAGCGGAGTAATTTATGTAGCAAAGGATGACAATATGTTTCATTCCCTTTTTTTTAAGTTTATTTTTATTTATTTTGAGAGAGAGAGAACATGAGCAGGGGAGGGGCAGAGCGAGAGAGGGAGAGAGAGAATCCCAACTAGACTCCACACTGTCAATGCAGAGCCTGACATGAGGCTCTAACTCAGAAACTGTGAGATTATGACCTGAGCCAAAAACAAGAGTCAGATGCTTAATCTACAGGACCACTCAGGAGCTCCTGAAGATATGTTTCAAACATTATTTTCAGCATCAGTAAGCAATGGAGGTATGAAATACTATGGTACATGTGATAGCATTTGTTTTTTGTTTTGATGACCCAGCATCTGAACACACTTCCTGCATTGGAGAATTTTTAATTTGATTAAACAGAACCCATATCTAAATTGTAGAGACTGGAGGTATCAATGTGAAACAATGGGCATGTGACTTAGGCTCCATCAATCAGATGCATTTTCTCCAGGCTTCGAATTGAAGGTAGTGATATCCAAAAACACTGATGACACAGAATCCACTCTGGTGGCTCTGGCAGTGGTGGCAGTAGCTGCATGCACTTTCTAGGGGCTGTAGTGGCAGTCTCCGTGTCCAGCAGTACAAAGTGCAGCAATTAGGTCTGAAGAAAGAGGTGGTGAAATTTCTACTAGACTAGTCCTGTGGTTTCAAGTTTATATTATTTAGATTTTGCAATGTAAGAAACCACCCCAAAGCTAAGTGACAAATAACGGAGGCTCTCTTCTTGTCTAAACTTTAATCAGGTTCTTCTGAGTTTTCTAAGTGTCCGCCTTCAGCTCAGGTCATGATCTCATAGTTCGTGGGTCCGAGCCCTGCGTTAGGCTCTGTGCTGTCAGGACAGAGCCTGGAGCCTGCTTCAGATTCTGTATCTCCCTCTCCCTCCCCCCTCACTCTTGCTCTCTCTCCAAAAATATTTTTTAAAAAGCTTACAGTTGTAAATCCATTCTCTCCCCCATTGACATGTAGATCTTCCACCACCCACAACTGTGTTCTCTGACCAGAGTCCTCTCTTTGAAATGCAAACTTTCAAGGCAATAACTTCTGCCTTTCCCTGCCAGGATGAAGGGGGCCATCCTTTGCTCTAAGTAACACTCCTTCTTTAGCTGGAGTAAAGATAAAAGAAATTTCCTTTTCTTCCAAATAAGCTCCAGGTAACAAACCCAATCTTTGCTTGTTCCCTGTGCTTACTTCCTCATTTCTCTTTAAAATGTCTGGTCAGTTCTGCACAGATCAGAGTTCAGTTCACACTGGACCCTCTTCCTCATTGCAGCAGTTAATTACTGAATAAAGTCTATCCTTACCACTTTTACTGGTCTCCAGATTTATCTTTGAAAAAGCCATTTCAAAATAACCTGGTAGGCTATTTAGTTCAGGATTCTATAGAATCATCAATTCAGACCAGTTTTAACTGGACTGCTCTGAGCTCACTTGTGTCTGCAATAAGTTTCTGGTCAGTGAGACAGCTCTGTTTCTGTGGTGTGGGTGACAGTCAGCTGAGGCTATGGAGACAACTGCAGTATACGTCCCTGTCATCGAGCAGGCCAGCCTAGATTTGTTCCCATGACCACTCAGGAGGGTTCTAAGAAGGAGTGGCCTCATGCTTCTTGTCAAAGCAAGTCATGAGTCCAGCCCAAAATCAAGGGCAAATATATACACTCAGCCTTTAAATGGGAGGAGCTTCAAAGTCACATTGCCAAGGAACAAGGGCACAGGGAGGGGAATGATGGAGACACTTTTTGCAAATAACCTGCAGACATGTTACCTACCTGTGCAGACTCTAAGCTTGGTTTTTTGGACCAGGTTTTGGAACCTCCTTTATTTTTCAATGAAATCTTTTTTTCTTATATCAGCATAAATGATTTATGTGACATATAATTAAACATCTTGTTGAATATACTGAGTTATACTCATATTCCCTGCCTCTTTCTGTCTCTCAACTCTGTGGCCCTTTTCCACAATTTCTAGAACAATGCTATACAATAGAAGTATAATACAAGTCAGTACTATAATTTTCAAGTTTTTAGTAGCCATATTATAGAAAGTAAAAAGAAACCAATGAAATTAGTGTGAGTCATATATTTTCCTTAACTATTATCCAAAACATTATCATTTCAACTATTCAGTATAAAATTATTAAGGAGATACTTTACTTTTTTTATGCTAATTTTTAAAAAATCTATTGTGTAGCTTACACTGTCAACATCTCTTAGTTTAGACTCGGCATTTTCAAGTCCTCAATAGCCATATTGGCTACCATTTTGGACAGTTGTTTTGCTGAGACTGAGTCCTTGATAAGTACTGCAAAACTGACTCATTAGTAAAGTGAATGGCATTTATGAGGAGATGTAGGGAAGGGAACCATCATTACTAGTTATATATTAGAATATGGGCATTATTAGCACTTTTCATAACATCTTTTGTTACCCCTAAAGCAGAGCCTGAAACAGCATTTGGGAGAAGATAATCTATTTAAGAAATGATTCAAGGAAGCCAATTAAATGTGCATTATTGAACCAGTTATTATTGCTGTGGGCAGTTGGTACTCGAATCCATTAGGGAGCCCCTTGAGGAACTGTATAGAATGGGCTTTAGACTTTTCCCTCCAAAGTATGGGAGGCTGGGGCATTTGTTCACTGACTCCCATTCCTCATTGGTTGAGGGTTGCTTCTGTGGTTGTTAAGCCTTCATGTTTCTGGAATGTTCTTCGTAAGCCGAGCAATTGATACCTTTGGAACAAGTCCTGAGGTAGAAAAGGTGAGTGAGAGATAAGACAGACACTTGGGGTGGAGTTTTGCCGTAGCATGGGGATCATCTAATTACCAGCTGGATTTGGAATCAATCAATGATGGACTGGCATATGGCAAAGCCACTGCTGAAGATTTTATATATATTATTTGTAAAAGAAACGTTAAGTTACATAACCTTTAAGTGATAACATTTTTTTACACAAATATGACTCACAGCAAGGTCCATGAAAGACATGTTTTGGGGGAACTTTTCTTTCTTTATTATTTTGAGAGAGAGAGAGCATGCATGTGCGAGTGGAGGAGGGGCAGCGAGGGAGAAGGAGAGAGAGAATCTCAAGTAGGCTCCATGCTGGAGCTGTCAGTGCAGAGCCCTACAAATCATGTCAATCCTACAAATCATGAGATCATGACCCTGAGCCAAAATCAAGAGCCAGATACTCAACTGACTGGGCCACCCAGGCACCCTGGATTTTTCTTTTTCTAAGCGACAACTCTAGAGCTTTTTTCCCCTTTTATTACATATTACTGTTTATTTCAAAAGTTTAGACACATCTATAAAGTCAGTTTTGATTGGACTATCTGTAGGTAGTTCTTCTGAAAGGGTAGCACCATAAACTTTACATCAGATTCTCATAAGAATGTGGTATACTGTTTTAAAAATGCACATTTGGTATTGTGTTTAATACATCCTCTGACCTTCAGAAAGAAATTTCCAGTAAATTTTGTAAGTTCACTTATTTCCATCATTCGTTGCTGAATTTCTCGTGCAGAGCTCATTTTCAAGTCGATTATCAGTTCAGCAGATCCTCTGTAAATGGTAGAGACTGAACACATCACAGGCTGGACAGCTCCCATTATCAGAAATAGCTGTAAGCTGCTTTAATGTTAGAGATTTGCTCTAAAAGATTGTGCTCTTGGAAGACTGGCTGTGGTTGTTGGTGAGGCAGAACAAATTATAAAATGATTATGGCTTCAGAGATGTACATTTCTAAATGATTGCTTCAGCAGTCATAAAATGTCTACTTTTAAAAAACAGGTGAAATATGAGAGCCTTAAGAGATTAGATCATTGGTATATTATTGAAAATGTCTTTATAGGGCCTAGATGCAAGGCCACGGGAGTCTATAACTTACCAGGGATACTGATAGAAAGTCATCAGCATAAAGAAAGAAAGGCAAGTTTAACAATGGAAAGGAAAGGTCTTAAGAATAAAATAGTAAATAAAACTAACTTTAAGAAAGAATCGAAGGGGTATTATAGTCCAAACTGTTAACAGGGTTTTTCTCTGTAAAGTGCCATAGAATTGAGGGTACTCAGAGGTGAGGGAGGTAAAACCAAAGGAGATTTTTCTTTTTCTCTATATGCTTCTGTGTGTACTTGAATGTTAAAGTACACAACATGTACAAAACTTGTGCAACTAAAAATAATCTTAAAAGGGAAATGTCACTAATAGACTTACTTCTCAGTTTTCTCCTGCTGTTTTTTTTTTTGTTTTCTTTTGTTTTTTTTTAACGTCAGATCTAACTCTCAAGTCTAATAACATGCAGGAAACATTCACTAGGCATTTACTGAAGAAGGGAGGGAATCTTCAGAATGTTGGATATTGTCAACAGTTCCATTTGCAGTTATTGATATATTTTACCTTCTTAACATTTTCTTTAAAAAATGTTAATTTTCCTGTTAAAATGATTTTTTGCCTGTTAGATTCATTCTGTGCAGCCAAGGCCATGGTGCCTTGTGCTAAAAGGCACTCGACAAAAGCTTTTTAGAAATTGCAGTGGTGAGTGGCACCTGGGTGGCTGAGTCAGTTCAGCGTCTGACTTAGTCTCAGGTCATGATCTCATGGTTCATGAGTTTGAGCCCTACATCAGGCTTTGTGCTAACAGCTTGGAGCCTGGAGGCTGCTTTGGACTCTGGGTCTCCCTCTCTCTCTGCTCCTCCCCAACTCATGTTCTGTCTCTTTCTCAAAAAATAAATGTTTTAAACAATAAAAAAAGAAATTACAATTATGAAACTGAAACAGAGAAAGAATATTTGAGCAAAAAGGGGAAACTACATTTTTAAAATTTTGTTATTTTTCCCTTTCATCTCTTCTTTATATGTATTCATATTTGTTCTTAAAAAAATAAAAATATTGGGGCACCTGGGTGACTCAGTTGGTTGAGCATCCAACTTCAGCTCAGCTCTGCTCTTGAGGTTGACAAGTTGGAGCCCTGCATCTGGCTTGCAGTTGTCAGCTTGTCAGTACAGAACCTGCTTCAGATCCTCTGTCCCCCCCTCTCTGCGCCTTCCCCAGTTGCACTCTCTCTCCCAAAAAAGAAACAAAACTAAAGTATTTGTTCTTATTATAAATGTGATACATGCTTTTTTAGAAAGTTATATTTGGGGTCCTGCTTGGCCTGTTTCATTGGAACTACCTCTCTCCCTAACATTTGGCTGAAGGAAAGGGATTAGGTGGTTGCCATTATTTTGACAGCTGCCTTCCATTCCTGATTCTAGTTGATTGAATGAAATAAAGAGCCCTGATTCAAGCTGAGCCAATCAGCTTGTCCCCTGTAAATTTATTTTGGAAAGACAAAGACTTAGTCAGGTGATGTGGTTTCTCCAACTGTGAGCTGAAACAAGGGCAGCCATGTTGGGGTCTGTGCACTGATGTACACACAGAATCAAGGGAATGAGGCAGATACCCAGAAGGAAACATACACAAGAAATGATGTTCTTGATGAGAGAAGGGACGAACAATTGTTGTCTTATTTTATTGCTTTCAGATTTAAATTTCCCGTGAGACTGTTGCTAATTCCTGATTTTGGTTATATTGGGTAGTCTTGTAAGGCTGGGTAATCTTTGATTTTTGTGAAAAACCTTAAAGAATATCTAAGAAAACAAAAATGGCCTGTAAAACTACACCTGTTTATAAATTTCCTTTCTGTCTTTTTTTCCAATGCAAGTGCCATGAACTCATGCGCTACTAAAATTTTCTCTTTCTCACAGAATTGGGAGAATTTTCACATTTTGTTAATACCAACCGTCATTAAAGGAGTCTATCCTTGTATGGCTGAATAGTTTTGGAGAAAGAAAAACACTATCTGGCTGACTGGTCTCACTTTTAATTCATTGTTACTAACCACCAGTGGGTACTTCATACTATCTGGCAACCATACTGCATTTCTCTAGTCCTTCCCTCACCCATTGCCCAGACACTGTTTTTATCTGCCTTCTTTCTCCTCAGTGCCTCTTCCCCCATTCTCATGCTGAGACCTCGTTTCCTATTTTACTGGGATATTACAAGACACCAGCAGACACTTCCAGCATACTTCTGCCATTTCATCCTCCCACCCCCACTTGCTCTGTGCCCATATACTCTGTTTTTCATTATTATGGGTGAACTTTCCACAGACCTAGTTAAAGCCGGAACCCTCCACTCGCTCACCAGTTTCTATCCCCTCTCACGTGTCCAAGGATATCACATCAGCAGTTGGCTTCTCTCTTCTGTACCATAATGTTTTCTTTGTTGCTTGCTCATTTTCATGAGCTTATACAGATGCTATTTCTCTTATCTTAGTGAGAAACAAAATTTTCCAGACTCTTTATCTGCCTTCAGTTACTGGATCATTTCTCTGCTATTGTGAAAACCACAATAGTTGTAGTTATAGCTACTTGATATCTGCAGCTTACTTGTCTCCCATTTTCTAACCAGGCGTTCATTCTCCTGGCTCCTACGAAACAATTGCCATTGACTTCCACATAGCTGAAACCAATGCTTGATCTTAGTTTTCATCTTACTTGAGCTATTGGCACCATTGGACAGAGTTGATCACTCTTCCCTTAAATATTTTCTTCCCTTGACTTTTAGGACACTTTGGGACACTGGATTCTTTATTGGCCCTTCCTTTTCAGACTCCTTTCCTCTGTTCTCTGTTCTCTGGGCCTTTTATATATCCCCAACCTCAGAACACTGGCATACCCCAGACTCAATCTCAAATCACTTCTTTAAAAATTTTTTTTAAATGTTTATTTATTTTTGAGAGAGAGAGAGAGAGAGAGAGAACAAGGAAGGAGAAGAGAGAGAGGGGGACACAGAATCTGAAGCAGGCTCCAGACTCTTAGCTATCAGCACAATTCCAATGCGGGGCTCGAACTTACAACCATGAGATCATGACCTGAGCCGAAATGGGATGCTCAACTGAGTAACCCCGGTGCCCCTCAAGTCACTTCTAAGCCCAGACCTTGTTTCTCATCTCCAAATTTGCATACCTATACTTTTACTCAAATTTTCCTTTTGGATGTTTAATAAGTATCAAATATCCTTAAATATCCTCCAGAACTCAAATCTTACAACTACTCTCTTCCTTCCTTCTTTCCTCCCTCCCTTCCTCCCTTCTTCTCTTTTTAATATGTGTGTCATTGAATTCCTGATTTTCTTTTTCACCTCATACCCCCAACCTAAAGCCTGCTTTGGAACTTCTTTCCTTTATATGCAGAATGCTCTTTCTACTGTTATTGGCATGGTTTACTCCCTCACTTTATCTTTGTCCAAATGTTATCTTCTCCATGAGGCCTTCCCTGACCACCCTGTTCTCATCTGCAACCCCCATTGCCCAATGTTGGCACAACTATCACCAAGTCTTTATTTTTCACTGTAAATTCATCATCTTCTAACATACAAAACAATTTGTTGATTTTTCGTTATTTATTTCTCTTTCCCCTTCTAGAATGTAACTTTCACAAGGGTAGGGATTTTTGTCTATTTCATTTAGCAATTTATAGCTCCTTGAGTAGTGCTTTGCACATACTAGGTGTTCCATTCAATAAATATTTGTGGAAAGAATTATTAAAAATTTCAAAAACATTATTGCTATGGACTGAATGTTTGTGTCCCTTCAAAATTCTTATGTTGAAGTCCTTACACCTTGGAGTGGGCCTTTGGGAAGTTATTAGGTTGAGGTCATGAAGGTAGAGCCCCATGATGGGATTAGTGTCTTCATAATAAAAGGAAAGGGGGCCAGATATTGCTTGCTCTCTCTCCCCACCGTGTGAGGACACAGTGAGAAGACAGCCATCTACAAACCAGGAAGTGGTCCCTCACCAAGAACTGAATCTTTCAAGGCCTTGATATTGGACCACCTGGCCACCAGAACTGTGAGAAACAAATGTCTGTTATTTAAGTCACCCAGTCTTTGGTATTTTGTTATGGCAGTCCAAGCAGACTAAGGCAATCATTTTTAATAGCAACATCTAGGTTGTTTCTGCCATCAATGTGTCATTCATATTCTCTTTATATATCTTTTGTATCTCACTTTTCTCATACATGCTAGTGCCATTTGTCAGCCCAGGGGCTGACCTTTGGATGCAGACATATACTTGCCAGCACAGGCTGGAAGTGCCAAGGAGTTAACATTCCCAGGATCAGCCCTCACTTACCCTCCTCCTTCCTCAGATGGGACTATGCTGAGGTGTGTTCTAAATAGTGTCCAAGAGGCTCCAGAGGGGACTGAGCCCCAGTTGATGGCCTCCTTGAGGCACCCTTGAATTCATTTCCTTCCTTGCCTTGTTTGACTTCCCTAACTCCCTCCTGATGCTTCTGTCTCATTTCACAAATGAACTATTTATTTTTGTGTCTACTTCTGGGAGAACCCAGCTAAGATAAAAATCTGCGTAAAGAAGCCTCTGCCCCTATTTTTCTATTTCTTAGCATTATATTTCTCCAAAGGGATATACTGAGTAAAAAAGTGGATTTTTCACTGACTACTGAGTACTCAATGTTAAAATCTCTATATTTGGGGAATTTCACTTTGTAAGTCTTGGTTGTAGGTAAGAGTTTATCTCTTTATGTAGGGGCTAGAAGCACCATATATTCACTTTGTTAGCCCCTTTTGAAGCTAGGGCATAAGAACGTGACCCCAGTTTGGCAAAGCAGATGTATCTTTCCCCAGATTGTTTGGCATGCAAAGAAGACAGAATAGGGAAGACTCTTCTCAGATGGTGTTGACTGTTACAACAGCTTCCAGTTTCTGGAGACTCTATTGGTGGTGGTGCTAGCAGCAATTACTGGCATCCAGTTTTGTAAGAGTAGAGAGTACAAGAGTAGTGGTGTCTTTTAGAAATGTGAGCCATATAGTCATTCAAAACTTACTAGTAGTCTGGGGTGCCTGTCTGGCTCAGTTGGTAGAGCATATGACTATTGATCTTGGTGTTGTGAATTGGAGCCCCATATTGGGTGCAGAGATTACTTAAATAAATAAATAAATAATTTTAAAAAACCCATCTTGTAGTTTAACTTTAAAAAAGGTTAAAAAATACAACCAGGTAAAGTTAGTTTTCAGAATACATTTTATTTAACCCAAATATTACAACATGTATTTAAAAAATCGGCCGAGACCTCAGAGGCAGTGGGCAGCTGTGTGTTCATACAGGATCACATCTATGCTGTGCTGTGATTAATGCACTGGTACTGATCTCAGAACCACTGAGCCTTGTTCTTTAGTCCTTCTGTTATACATATCAACAATTCAGTATTCTTTCAATACTCTGATTTTATGCCAGAGTTGGTTCCTGTTGCTTGCAACTAAGAATCCTCTTGATATACAAATTTGAATCAAAACTTTATGTGGGCATGGGCATTCAAATTAGGAAGGGATTTGGGATTGCTTATCAGACTTTGTTAGAGATTATGATAAATTGGATTATTGTTCAATAAATATTCTTCCACTGTGGGTAGAATATTCTACCCAGCCTTACTGAGTGTGGGGTTGGCCATGTGACTTGCTTTGGCTGGTGGGATATTGTGGATGTGTTGTGAGTGAAGATCTCAGATATGTTTATATGATGGTTGCCTGCTCTCTTGAATTTCTGCCATTAGTATGACAAAAAAATATGTCACAGCTACCCTGGTGGCCCAAGGAGGATAAGAGGTATGTAGAACAACTTGACTGCCTAGTTGAACTCAAGCTGGATCAACCATTGTTAACCAACCCAAGGTTACAAGAGCAAGAATAAGTGGTTATATTAAGCCATCTAGTTTTGTTATGCAGAATATTTCTGGCAATAGTTAAAAGTGGTGAAAGGTAGCGAAAACTCTTGCTAGTAAGTAGTGGGTTTCTGGCATATTATGGTATGCACGGTATGATGAACATAGTCATTTAAACGATTCACCTTAGATTATAGTACTGATTGAAAGAAGGCTTTGGGTGATCAATTAGATTCTGTTAGAGGCCAGTAGGAAGAGCTATGTAAGACCTATAGAGTATAGTATTTACTGTTATCATTTCCACAAAGCTTAAATAAACAGATTTACTAATACAAATTGTATAATTTTCTGCTTAAGCCATGGATTGAAAATCAATGATATTTTTGAGTCTGCAAAAAGAACATCACATTTCTTGTAGCCACTGGGTTGAGAGATCTAAAAGATACACACAAACATTGAGTCTACAGCTTAAATTCAGTATCAGTTGAATTTGCAGCCTTGCCATGTGCCTGATATGAAGTTTGTTAGGACGGTACTGATCAGGAAGAAGTTAGAGAATGGAGATTCTGTTATATGGGAGGACCTTCAACGCCCTACAAGTTTTGCTGCTAAGTTAAGCAGCCCTCCTTCATTCTCCTATTATACTCTTTTGCCTTTGCTTGAACACCCTTAATCCGACTGTTAGCAGACCCGTTTAAGAGATATACCTGGCCAGGGGAAGCCAGTTTTTCTATCTCACCCTTACTCTTCTCTTTGTCTCCAGTTTTAAACTGTTGTCAGATTCTAGCATGCACTGGGAACCAATTTAAAAGCAAATCTGAAAAATACAAGAATTCCCACAACAGATTGCAAAACTTTGTATGAGAATTGTGTGTGTATGTGTGTGTATGGAATCTTAGTAAGGCCAAAAGGGAACCAATGATTTTATATCAGGCTGATTTTAGCATGATGGGGACACTTATGGAAATTCTGGATTCGATGTGCCTCTTCAAACTGGGAGTAATTCTAATTGTTTTCTTGCTCAGTTGACTTATCTAAAACACAAAGCCTCACACTGTGAATCAGAAACAACCAGCGGCATTATTATTCTAAAAATCAGCAGTTGTCGGGAAAGAAGAGCAAGCTGAACTGATTTCTCCTCAATAAAAATTTTTATAATATACATAGATTGGAAGAACATAGGAAAAAGAAGAGAAGATAGGTTTTTTGATAATACAAAGGAATAAAATCAGACATATTACTCACTTAACAATACAATTTGTTTTTGATTCCTTAGAAAACTCTCAAAATTTAAAATTAGGGAGGACTTTGAGGGGAAAGTTTCATTCACTCATTTTTAATGCATGTGTTGAATACTCAGTATGTTCACACAGCATTCTTGGTACTAGAGATACAGTGGCAGAACCTAGGCCAATGAAAATTCCCTCCTATAACTTATATTCCAGGGGAGGAAGAAAGAGAATAAGCAAATAAATAGAAATATACAGTATATTACAAGGTAATCTGTGTAAAGAGTAAAAGAAGTGAGGATAAATTAGTATTACCAGGGTGTGTAAAGGTTAAATTAAAAAAAAAAAAAGTGTTGCCATGGATGGTATCACTGAGAATGTAATGTTTGAGCCATGGTGTTCAAGTAGCCTTGTGCATTTCCAGAGTAAGAATATTCCAGGCAGAAAGAATAAGGGCAAAGGCTGTGGACATGACTGGTTTGATGGAGGAAGAGAGAAGCTGGAGTGGAGTGAGCCAAGGTGATTATAGTAGCGAATGAGGTCAGAAATATAAAGTCAAACCAGTTTGGATTATTCCTTTACCAATTAGATGAAGAACAGAGGATTATACAGTAGATAGTGAAGGATTAGACACCAACACTGATGTTAGACATGTCCCAAAGTCCTTCATCAGCAAGTGGAAGGGATATGTTCAGGATTGGGTCCATCCAGTTGTAAAGATAGAAATAAGTTGCATAAGTAGTTTTGTTAATTAGCACCTTGCCCCTTCTTGCTGCATTGCACTTCACTCTCATGGAGTCATTACTTCAGATCAGTTGATTGAAGAGGAAAACATTTGGATCTGATTAAAAATGTTCTGCACACATTTGTGTCAACCAGGAATAGAATGCTGTGACATTATTTCCTCCCTTAGAAATGGCCCTGTAAGATGGTGAAGAAAGGAAATTCTACCAGTGGACTTGAATTTAAACAATATATATTATCCAGTTTGTTAGTACAAAGCCTAAGGTATCTATACCGATTGATGGGCTGTAGCTAATGGTATAATCAGGTTGTCAGGAACCTAAAAGAAATAGAATTGTAAGACTGATCACAAAGAATTGGGGGGAGGCATCTATGGATGAATCTCTCTGAATGGGATTCCAAAATGTGACTAAATGTATCCTTATGTAAATGACCAACAAAAGGCCATGATAAATGAAGCTTTTAATTATCAAGTGGACAAGATGGCTCACCCCACTTATGGTGCTTTACCTCTTTCCCAAGCCGTCTTAGTACTTGATCAAAGTAGTTATGGTGACAGGCATTAAAATGTGGACTTTGCTTCAAAATCCAGACTTTGGCTGTGCTTGCTGCAAAGGTACCAACCCTGAACTTCAATGTAGTACCATATCTGGGAAGACCAGCTAGACTTCCCCTATCATGGAGGGTATTTTAATTTGCCTTTCCTCCCAACTTTTCTTCTTTTCATATCACCATTCATGCACTGAGTATTTTCTACACTATTTTGATATTCCATCTAAACTTCCTCTGACCAGGGAAGTTTATTTTACAGTTGAGAGAAATGGGAAACGTGACTGAGTGGTCTAAGGCACCCCAAGGCCTAGGAACAGCTCTGGTCTAAGTGAAGTCTCAAATACAATACAGTTGAAGTACACCACCTTATGAGTAGAAGACTGTCTTATAATAATATCTCTTTAGCCAAAGACCAATATACAGTATTATATCTCCCAGAGACTGAAAATATAGGTTTGGAGATAGTAGGATGAAAGTGAGAATGGGGCTTCTCCCAATTGTACCTAATAATCCACTAGCAAATTTTTACCTCTTATTCCCATTCTTTTGGATTTATTTTGAATGTTTCAGTATTAACCAGTG
This sequence comes from Hyaena hyaena, assembly GCF_003009895.1. NCBI lineage: Eukaryota > Metazoa > Chordata > Mammalia > Carnivora > Hyaenidae > Hyaena > Hyaena hyaena. The sequence goes on along the minus strand of NW_024081095.1, from coordinate 565,917 downwards.
GAATGTTTCTAACTGGGATACAGCTTTCATTAAATCTGAAGGTTATACTGCCTCTTGACCATTTAAGTTTCCTCATGCCACTAGGTAAATGGGTGTAAAGAAAATAATGGTCACTGGCTGGTGAGTCCTATCAAAGGTTTCACTGCCTAATAGGTACAGAGACAAGCTCGGTAAAACTAATCTTCTGGATGCCCTACTAGTACTATTGTGTTCACTGGTACAAACTAACTTAATAAAAGCCTAAAGCAACCCTTTATCAGAAGAATCAGTAGCTCAGATACATTATGACTGAACTTTGAAGTCACCACTAGTTGAAGAGCCATGACTGTCTGGAGTACTTGTTGGAAGCACTCCATGAATGAGTCATAGAGAAGGGAGAGCATGAATGCTTTCCTTTCTCAACTGAACACCTTGAAGTTTATCACGGGTTTCCTTTCTTCATGGGCCCTAAACTTCAATGTTTGCTCCCCCTTTCCGTGAGTCTAGGAAGCTCTGCTCATCTTTTGAACCTCCACCAAGAAATTAGCTACTGTCATGAGAGGAAAAGCCACTCTCTCAGGTTCACCTCTCTGCACATCCCTCCTTCATTGGATTTTAGCTCCCCAAGTCCTTGTACAGTCTTTGTGGCTTTATGATACATTCAAACAGATTTCTTTAATTTAATTTTTTCTAGTTTACTCAGTTGGATGGTTGGTCTGAAACAAGAGGACCTGTGATTAGCACACTCATGGAACCATATTTCTTTCCTTCTAGCGCTTGTCTTTGTTTGCAGTCATAAACTCATTTTGTGATAATTTGCTTAATGTTTGTCTTCTGTGCAACATGTAATTAGGTAGGTACTACACTAGTTTTTGCTTACTGTAGTATCCATGGTCTAGCACGATGCTAGGCACATAGCGGATTCTTAATATTTAGGAAAACAAATAAATGAATGAATGAATGAATGAATGAATATTGGACTAACTGATTATTATTAACAATAAGCACTTATTAAATGCAAAGCACCAGGATTAAGATATGACATCAAGTCTGAATATCTCTGATTTCATAGCCTATTGTTTAGTCTTAAAACAAAACAAGACAAAATGTTTTTCCCTCTGGATCAAAGCTTTGTCTCACATGGATATTGAATGGCTCAGAAAGGAATGAGTGTTAGGAGAAATCATCACACACAGTGAATGACCATCCACTAGGAGGGATGAGCTCAAGAGAGTGATATAGAAAACAGCTGGTAGAATAGATACTAAGCAATTCAGAGCCACTCAGAAAATGGGTACATATGATTGTTGAAAAGTAAGCCTTAAATGCCTGGAGAAGAGGCCACAAGGCATGTGTCTAAGTTAACTGAAGAGAGTTTAAACTGAGTTGATGTAATGTGAAAAGGTCCTGTGGTAGCCCTGACGAAGGAACAAGAGAGTGAGTAAGTAGTTAGAAACTTAGGATATGATACATAGGATATGATACCTGTTAAGTCAGAGACTCAGAATCCAGTGCATTCTAATGTGTGTGTGTGTGTGTGTATGTGTGTGTGTGTGTGTGCGCGCGCGCGCGTGCGCATGTATGTGCATGTTTTCATTGTTTTATTTTAAGCTTTAAAAATGGGGAGACTAACTCAATAATTTATGCTTGCTATCTGTATAAAGATTTATATCTGTGCATACATTTAGATACATGCAAATTAGAGTATATAAATGATAGCTTATTAATGCCCTCTTGGTTGTAAATCCTTGAAAGAACTCTATTTAATTTGTCCATATGTCTTAATTAGGCACTGTGAAGTGCCCATGATAGTTACTAGCTGTGAATAAGAATATGAAACACGTTACTCAAGTAATTACCTCAAAACTCCAACACTAGTAAAGTGACAAGTCATAAGAGTTAAATAAGAACTGGAAAAACAAAGTGGCTCACTGTCCTATGAAAAGTCACTCAGCTTTCCAGTTTCTGAAAGTAGTTGAATAGGTCAGTATATTTAGAAATACTGTGTGCATCCGAGGTGATTCCAATTAAGCATTTTTCATGATCAGTTTTAATTTGCAATTGCATCATTTAAGAAGAAACTTTTATTCAGAGCTAGTAGCTACTGTTGCTTTCAGCTGCTGGTCACAAAGACACCAGATAGGCTAAACAAAGTAAGTGTCATATTCTCTTATACAACAAAAGTCTAAAAGAAAGCCATGCTGGGCGTGTATGAAAGCTTCATAATCATTAGGGAAGAATAGTCCTATCTTTAGAGCATTGTTTTGAATCTTCAAGGACACATGATGTCTTCTAGAATTTCAGTCATTGTGAAAATATTTCAGGGAGAAGGAGGAGAGGAATAAATGATAAAAGTGTTGAGTCAGTTGGGTCAGTTTCTTTTAAAGTGGTTTCCAGAAAGCCAGCAGCGTTTCTTACATCATATTGATCTCCTGTCACGGCAAGGGAGGGTAGGAAATGTAGTCACTGAGCTGGGCACATTGTCACCTGGAATAAAATTGGAATTCAACAGGATACAAGAAAGAAAGGGTAAAATGGATATTGGATTCTGTCACAGAGATTCAAAGTGATCTAAAAAATTTCAGTGTAATAGTTATTGTTAGATACCTAATATATGCCAGGCTGTCTACTGTATCCCAGGGCACAAAGACAAATATGATATTGGGCTAGATATCAAGTATCTGATTGTTTAGTGGAGGAGACAGACTACAAATTATGTGGTAATGAAGTTTGCTATGGGGTTGTGAGGGAGCAGAAGTGAACTCAGTCCAACCCAGTGGTTTGGGCTTCCTGGAAGAGATGTTTCTAGAATCTAATCTTGAAGGAAGGATAAGAGCGGAGTGAGTGACATTCCAGGCATGGATGACACCATAAACAAAGCAAAACATCATTGTTTAATAGGAATTGAAAGCAGTTGGAGATAATTAGAAGGTAAAATAGAAGGTAGAAGTTAAAAAGTAAATCAAGACGCAAGTTATAGAGAGCCAAGTGTGTTAACTATGGAAAGCCTTGGAAGGGGGTTAAGCATGAAAACTCCACAGTCAAATTGAATTTTAATGTCATTCTGAATGCTTTGTGGAAGAAGCTTCAAAGGAAGCCAAAATTGGGATAAAGAGAGTTATTAGCCGGCTATTTTAGTAGTCACGGTAAGGAAGAATGGAAACCTGATTAGACATAGTAGTAGGGATGGGAGAAGGATTACAGAACCATGTGGGAGGAATAATTAGTGAATGAAAAGATGTGGGTAGGTGGAGATAAAGGAGTTTAGAATGACTACAGGATTTCTGCTTTAGGAAACTACATGGTTGATGGCACCATTAATTGAAATGGTATAGCAGGAAGAGAAGGAGGAATGGAGGACTGGAAAAAGATGAGCTCAATTGGAACAGGTTGAGTTTGAAACATGTGTGTCACATCCACTTAGAAATACTTAGTAGGCAGTTTGGTATAAAAATCTGGAGCTTGTGATCAGGGTGGAAGAAGTATATTTTTAAGTCATAGCCTCTAGCTAGTAGTGAAATCCATGTGAATAGATGAGATTGCCTTTTTAAAAATAATTTTTTAAAGTTTATTTATTTATTTTGAGAGAGCCAGAGAGAGTGTGGGCTGAGGAGGGGGAGAGAGAGAGAGAGAGAGAGAGAGAGAAAGAGAGAATCCCAAGGGTTCAGCAGAGTCAGCGCAGCGCAGAGCCTGACATGGGGCTGGAACTCACGAAACCGTGAGATCATGACCTGAGCTGAAATGAAGAATTGGACACTTAACCCACTGAGCCACCCAGGTGCCCCAAGACTGCCTTTAGATAGAAGGTGGGGAAAGAGAGGGCCCACAAGTTAAGGCAGGAACTTTGCTGACACCAACATTTGAAGAAGAAACACTTGCTAAGGGCAATGAAGAAATAATAGACTGAGTGGTTACTGGGTTAAACAAAACAAAACAAACCTGGATTACTAAGGACTTCCTGTGAACCAGGAATAATCCTGCCTCGAACAGGACAGACATAGTCTCTTTCTCATGGAGCTTAGGGTATAGAGGATTCATTTGTGAAATAGAATGGGCCTATCAGAATGTGCCTAATAGCATTATGAATGATACAAATGAAAAGAACAGTCTGTTGGAGCCTGAAAGATGGTGGCTACGGCTAATTTGGAAAAGACTTCCCTGAGAAAGTAATATTTAAGGTAAGACCTAATGAGGAGATAGTTAACTGAGGGGAGGTGGTTAGAAACCAAGACAAAAGTATTACTGAGGGTAAATGGAATGAAATAAAGAGCGCAGAAATAGCCTCATATATATATATGGTCACATGACTTAGGACAAAAGTATCCTATTATAACACAGTGGGAAAAATATAGTTTCTTAAATAAATGGTGCTGGGTAAGTTAGATATCCATATGGAAAAAAATTAATCTTGACTGGCACTATACATGATACACACATACCAATTCCTGTGGATTGTATCTTAGTGTGAAATACAAGATAATAAAGCTTTGAGAATATCACATAGGAGAACGTCTTAGTGGCATTGCAGTAGGCAAAGATTCCTTAAGAGAATATAAGAAGCACTAACCGTAAAGGAAAAGACTTCTAATTTCCACTGCATTAAATTTAAGAATTTCAGTATATGTGCTGCCTAAGCAAACAGTAAATTTAAGAATTTCAAATTTTTGAAAGTTTTTACTTTAATCACCAGGTGCTCATCTCAATAAGTGCCCTCCTCAGTCCCATCACCAATCTCACTCATCCCCCCACTCACCTCCCCCTCTGGAAACCATCAGTTTGTTCTCTGTAGTTAAGAGTATGTTTCTTGGCCCATCCCTCTCTCCCTTTTTACCTCTTTGCTCATTTGTTGTTGTTGTTGTTGTTGTTGTTTTTAACGTTTATCTTTGAGAGAGGGAGAGAGAAAGTGTGAGCAGGTGAGGAGCAGAGACAGAGGGAGACAGAGGATCTGAAGTGGGCTTTTACACAACAGAGTGCCCAATGCAGGGCCTGAAACCGCGAATAGTAAGATCATGACCTGAGCCGAAGTCGGATACTCAAACAACTGAGCCACCCAGGCAACCCTCATTTGTATTGTTTCTTAAATTCCATATATGAAGGAAATCATATGGCATTTGTCTTTGTCTGATTGACATATTTCGCTTAGCATTATACTCTCTAGCTCCACCCACGTTGTTGCAAATGGCAAGATTTTATTCTTTTTTTTTGCAGCTGAATAATATATAATAATATCTTTATCCATTCATCAATCCATGGATACTTGGGCTGTTTCTATATCTTGGTTATTGTAAATAATGCTGCTATAAACATAGGGGTGCCTGTATCCCTTTGAATTAATGTTCTTGTAGTCTCTGGGTAAATACTCAGTAGTGTCACTGCTGGATAGTAGGGTAGTTTATTTTTAACATTTTGAGGAAACTCCATACTGTTTTCCAGATTGGCCGCACCAGTTTGCGTTCCCATCAACAGTTAAGAGGGTTACTCTTCCTCCACATCCTTGCCGACTCCTGTTATTTCGCATGTTTTTGATTTTAGCCATTCCGACAGGTGTGAGGTGATATCTCATTGTAGTTTTGACTTGCATATCCCTGATGATAAGTGATGATGAGCCTCTTTTTGTGTGTCTGTTGGCCATCTGGATGTCTTCTTTGGAGAAATATCAGTTCATGTCCTCTGCCCATTTTTTAATGGGATTATTTGGTTTTTGGGTGTTGATTTATATAAGTTCTTTATATGTTCTGAATAATAACCCTTAATCAGATAGGTCATTTGCAATATCTTCTCCCATTCTGTCGGTTGCCTTTTATTTTTGTTGATTGTTTTCTTTGCTGCTAAGAAGGTTTTCATTTTGATGTGGTCCTGATAATTTATTTTTCCCTTATCTCAGGGGACCTATCTAGAAAAAAGTCAGTACAGTGGATGCCAGATAAATTAGTGAGAATGGATAAATTGTGATATAGTCATATAATGAAAAATCTACAAAGAAATTACAATGAATCAGCCACTGTCCTGTGCAACACTGTGGAATGGATTTGGCATATGTACTTTTGAGGGGGAAAAAGCAGACAGAAAAACACAGTTTATAGTTCCACTTATAAAAAATTCAAAACGTTAATGGGTGGTGATAAAAGTCATGATGTCAGTTTCTCTTGGGAGTATAGGTAGGATACTTGTCATGCTTACTTCCTGACCTGTGGCCATGATAAGGCTCTATTCACATAGTAAAAATTCAGCAAGATGTACATTCACAGTTTGTGTGCTTTTCTGTGTGTGAGTTATACCTCAATAAAAAGTTTATAGGGGCACCTGGGGCACCTGGGTGGCTCAGACGGTTAAGCGTCTGACTTCAGCTCAGGTCATGATCTCATGGTTCTTAGGTTTGAGCCCCGTGTGGGCTCTGAGCTGGGAGACAGAGCCTGGAGACTGCTTCGGATTCTGTGTCTCCTTCTCTCTCTGCCCTCCCCTGCTTGTTCTCTCTCTCTCTCTCTCACTCTCTCTAAAAAATAAATAAACATTAAAAAATAAAAAGTTTATATAAAAACTGAACATGTAGAAACAGAAAGTAGAATGGTGGTTACCAAGGACTAACAGGCAGAGGAGTTCGGATGATGTTGCTTAAGGGTACAAACTTGCAGTTAGTAGATAAATCAGTCCAGAAGATCTAATGCTAATGCACAGGATAGTGATTATGGAAACAGTATTCTATTATAATCTTCAAAGTTGCTAAGAGACTAGATATTAATTGTTCCCACTACAGAAAAGAAATGATAATTATGTGATGTAATGGAAATGTTAGCTGGGTGGTAATCCTATTGTGATATATAAATGTATCAGATCTATACGTTGTATACCTTAAACTTATATGTTGTATGCTAATTATATATCAATAAAAAAACTTCAGACGTTGAAGAAGGCGTGTGTGTGTGAGATAGGTACTACTTAATCATATTTGCATTTGTCTCAGGATAACATTTGAAGGTTTTAAAAACTGAGATTTTTTTTCCATTTCCACAGTTTTTTTCAATGTTCCATGGTCATTACCATTTTAGGCAGCAGCATCCATTATTTAAGAGGAAGAACAGATTTAGCCTTAGAAAAAGAAGTCAATTGATTATTTGAAATCCATAGCAGTGATAAAGATCTTGAAAGCCTAAGTTTTCTCCCCCCCCACTCCCCGTTTACTGAGGTATAATGGAAAGCCTGAGTTTCCAATGAAGCCTAATTCTTGAGCCAGAAAGTTTTCCTGAATCTCCCCAAAGCATTTTTAGCATCAATGGTCAAAGCCTAAAGAAATAGTGCATAGAATTTATCTATAAACAGGAGTGCAGAAGAGAATAGACTCAAAGCTGCTTTCTTTCTGACATACAGAGGAGAGTTTTTATTTTTGTTTTACATTCTTGGTAGATGAGTGGAGCTATAGAATAAAGGGAGCAAGAGAGTTAGTGGCTGGTGTAAATTTCCAAGAAAGGGTTGAGACACCCTCTCCCTCTCAAGTTTAGATCTTGATGGAGTAGGATTGAGGATAGGAATGTCTGACCTATTGGTGAAACTGAGAGCAGAGACAGCCTTTATCTTGCTTTCCTAGAAGTAGCATGGAGAGATTACCATTGTCCTAGAGGAGCCTTGCATCCACCATAGAACTGGAGTGATAAGAACAGTGGTTAAGTGAGATGTTGGGCCAAGTAGGTTTAAGGGCAGACTAGAGAATTTGGCATACACAAATAGTGTGAAGTGGAAAAAGCAACGGAGGCCCTAAGTTTCCTGAGGAGAAAGAAAGGCATATTAAGTGCTAAGAGACAACAGACAAATCCAGGATGTGGAAAACTCTCTGTGTTTGTGGGGATGAATGAATCAGTGTAGTTTCCATTAGGAAAATTGTACAAGTGTAATGCTATCCCCCTCTCTAGTAATTTCCCCAGAATAGTTGCTCTACATGGTGTATACCTTACATATAAGGTGCCCTTCAGACCAGGCCACAATCGTTTCCTTGGAAAACCATAATCAGAATTAATCCTCCTGTCATAGCTTGCTCAATGCCATACTCTCTGCCCACCAGTCCCTCAGGAGTGAGGATGGCGGTTAACTTCTGAGTTATAACATTAAAATACCTGTGGTTCAGCTTATTGTTGAATATTAAGATGGCAGTGTTATTCAGGAACCATACCTAAATGTGGTTTCTATATGTAACCAGTCAACTATATATTAACATGTTTTTGAGTCCCTTAGAACACATACTTATCCTACAATTTCTCCAATACAAAACTTGTTGAATAGATGATATGGCATTTTTTTTCCAAATTCATTCCCCATCACTCAAACACTTAGCCGTGTGTGTGTGTGTGTGTGTGTGTGTGTGTGTTTTCTCTCCTGTCATGCCTTATCCTAACTTTCCCTTAAACAGGTGGATGAGCCTGTTTCCAGCAGAAGAGATGAATTCACTCTCAGCCCTTTGCAGATCCATGAGAGTCCCTCTAGGAGTTACCTGTCAGGTTCCCTGTCCTATGTCTGGTATGTCCTCACTGCCACTCCAAGGTTACTCCTTAGTCCACCTACAATAGAATCCCTTCAACCCAAGCACTGGTGGGATCTGGCAGCCTTAACTTATCCTCAGTATCCTAGACCTATCTTTCAGTAAGAAACGCATATCCCTGGAGATCTTGATGGGGAAAATACAAACTGGGAAGATATTTTTACTTAAAAAATTAAAATAATTAGGCATTAGTCTTCTAGATCCCATGTAAGGCATTCGTGTTCTGTTCTGTATAGGTCTTGCAGGAGCCAGTTACTTCTGTTTGTCTGTCTTTATCTCTCCATGTCTTCACCTTCCTCTCATATTCTCAAATGACCTTTGGATAAACCAGTGGTGGTTTATCATAAGCACAGACAATAATCTAATGGGGAATGAGAAATAGAGGGTCATGACTGAGGAGGCATCAATAAGAGCAGGAAGAAGATCCCAAACATTTACCCCTTATAGGCCTATGTGGCTATTTATTTACTCTGACATTTAGCTTTGGGTTTCCTGGTAATCGAAGCAAGTAAAAAGACTTAATAGTTCTTTTTGGGAAAAAAAAATGAAGTATCTCAGTCCCTTAGGGAAGGCAAACTGTTTTTAGCACTAAGTCCTAAAAAGCGTTTTCAATGTGTGCTTCATACAAGGGGCATTGAATGAGACAGCAGACAATGTTCTTGACTTTCTCCTCATAGTAAGTGCAGGAATGGATTTCTTACGATGGTCTCTTGTGTTATCTTTAGATAATGGTGACATAACCTTACAATGCATCTTAATAAGAGGTGATTCTATTAAGACTCACCTCCATTAAATAAAAGCTGTCTAGACCAAATAAATTTGATCTGCCTAAAGCACTGGGTCATCCCTAGGACCTGTCCACAGAAAAGAGCTGAATACATTAATTTTTTTTCCCTTGGGAACAGTCCATATTCATTGCCATTGATGCCATTCAGTTCTCTTAGCCATCTACATACTCCTTTCTGCCCCCACCTTAGTTGCCCCCTTTCTGTTTAATTTTTGGTGTCTTGCTTTCAGCTACAATTATTATTAATTTTTCTTAGGAGCCAGAAGAGTCCTGGTGTTAACTAAAGTTTGGAATAGCTGAGTTTTTAACAGTTTAAGATTTTTTTTTTCTAATTGTAGGTCTTTTCAGAGCTTTTCATGCACTAGTATATATTGTGACTCTTTAAGAAAAATACCGATTAATATCATTTGCTGGGAATTGCTCTTGGAAGGTATTCTTTGAAAATGTCTCAATGTTAGCCCTAACAGGGAGCTGGTGACTTAATACAGGACTAATGATGGTCAAGAAGTCTTTAAAATTCAAAGCCATGACTCATCAGTAGAGCAGCCTTGGTGCCCTGGCAAGTAGATGAAATATACTTGGGCAGGAGGTCCTTCCTGGAATCTTTCAGATCATACCTTGTATTTATAAGATCAGCACTCACAGTTTTGGACACAGTTTAAAAGTGCTTCTTTTCCTATGAAATCAAGATTGTATTCTTCAGCCTAATCTTTGAATTCCACCTGAAAAAAAGTAGCCAATAAAAATAATATGGAGATTATTTGAAACATAACTGGTTTATAAACTACCACTTAAAGAAAATAGAGAATTATAGTCTTTGAGCAAGAATTATAAAGAATATACAACATAATGACTTTAAAAATATTCAGTACTGTCAATAGGACACAAAATCAATAGGATAAACATTTTTAATACTTGTTGAGAAGATGCTTCAAAATAAAATACTTGATTAGTAACCTCAAACACTTCCTGTGTGTAGACTTAAAATTCTTTAAAACTGGAAATTATAACAGATTATAAGACTGGAAAAAGTGGAAACGGATCTCGTTTTTTTACATCTTAGAAATAAATATTTGTAACCATTGGGAGTATATTTTCTAGATTAAGGACAAGAACAATTATCTTACAAATTTATCTCTGAAATGACACTTCTAACTTTTAGTGGTTAAACAATACTATAGTTTTTTTCCTCCATTACACTGAATACACTAGTAAATATTTAAAAAAAATAGAATTTGAACATCTTGAAACAATAGTAGTTTTTATCCTCTAAAGCTATATTAGTTACCAGTGAGTGGAATTCTGTCTGAAAATTAAATTTTTATATTATTGATCCAGTGAAACAAACCTAACATTCTTAATTTTTTCACCCTTCTGTAACTTTTTCTATTTACCTACAGGGAACTCTCTCCAATGTGTGATAAACTCCTATTCAGCCTCTAAAATCCACCCTACCTTTCTTGTCCAGGAAGTCTTTTCTTATCCTCCTCTAGGTTGTACGTGTATTTTAACAATCTTTCCTTTGTGCTAACTTTGCACTCATACACATTTTTATTTTCCCATTTATCACACTGTATCTTTATGATATTTCACATATAGAGTGTGAGTTCATGGAAGACACGAACTACATCTTATTCATGTCTACATTTTGGAATTAAAATTTATACTGCAATACATATTTGTACAAAATATGCTGCTTCTTTCATTTGCTATCATTGATCTTATCTAGCTTTGAATACCCCAGTTCTGCAGCGAGTGGGAGCAGGAGTATGGTAGGGAACACGTAGATTGCCTATGAGAGGTGACTCAACCTCTTCTGGTTTAATAAGTGTTTCTTTGTGACTGATTTAATTTTTGTGATTAATCTTTAGGGGAAATGGTTGAATAAAATAGCTCCTCAGTTCAAAGTGTAATCTCTCTGTTAAGACTCTTTCTCCCCACCTCTTATGAGATTTCCTCTTTCTTCTTTTTCTCCAAGATGGCATATTTATTCTGAGAGAAGATTGAATTGTTTAGTGTGGAGGTAGTCTTCTGGCATTGGACTCCCTTCTCTATTCTTGGTCTCTGTTGAGTGATTGGCTTGTTCAGTGCCTTAATTTCTTCATCTGATTTCCACAGGATATAGGTAGTCTCACCTTGTCTACTTGGGTTTCTTGCTGAGATATCCTCTTGAAGTCTATAGTCCCTTCCACTTGTGTGGGTTTTCCTGGATTCTGTGGTTTATTTCTCCTGATACTGGATCCATCAAATATCTCAGCACCAAGGCTCCCAGGCAACCCATTTGGGCCATGGGAACTCCAGGATCTCTTACATGCCAACTATTGGTCATGGAAGATAAGGACGCTCAGTTCCATTTGCTCATGTCTACTCTTCTGCGGTTGAGAGAGGCTTCTCTAAATGATAGGAAAATTTCAAGAGAAAGAACAGTTTCTATCTGTCAGATCCCAGCTAAGGGAATGACCATTCAGAAAATCATTGTCGTAAGAGAACTGACAGAATCGAGAAAAATGGAGTAAATTTTGCTCTTCTTGTTGTCAGAAAGGGAGCATTCAGTTAGCCTTTGCTAGGTTATTGAACCTTGCTAGAAACTGTGGTTATATCAGATTGGAAAGTTGATGTAGAATTACTGAAGTATAATAACAGGAAACAACTATTGTGTTTCAACATAACAAATGTAATAAAAAAAAAAACTGAAGGAAGGTAATCAGTTTCCAGCTGTAGACATTTCAATAACTCTGAGGCTGTTGGGATTCATATCCTCAAGAAACAGAGAGATATTGCCAAACTTCTGTATAATGATTTTATTATTAGTTACCAGAAAAAACTGCTTATTAAGGTTGGCCAATGAAATTGCTTCCATCTCATTGTGTAATCCTTGGGGAAATAACTGAATATGAAATAATTCCTCGTACTTCTTCCATTAAAGTACTGCTGTAAAAGAGTAGAATCTGGTGGGTAGTGGGTAGCAAACTAAGGCAGTGAATTATATCTGATACTCTCAGAGATCATTTGACTTGGCATCACCTGGTTTCCTCTTCTGCTGAAAACCTCTAAAAAGTTTTGAGAAGCTATGAATATAAAAATTATAACCCAAGAATTCCCAGCAGACTGACTTATTTGCTGAAACACTTAAGACTGGCAGGTGTTTTGGAAATATGTGGCATCAAAAGCCTTTTTCCCTCAGCTAAAGCAATCTTTCACACTGAGGTATAAAATGTTATCAAGATTCATACAGGAAAATGCTGAAGCAGTCTGTTATTTTTCTCCCTCATGTCTGTGCTTGTGTGTGTGTTGTGTTTCTTTTCTCTCTTTTTTTTTTTTTTCATTTTTAAGTCATTGTAGGCATTTTATTTTTTGTTTCTTTTTGTTGATGAACAGTCAGCCCTTATTTACTTTTTAATTCTTTGGACCTAATAGCTGTAGACAAATGAAAATATATTCACTGTACAATTAGTGAATCAGAAATTCTCTGATTATTCTCTTTCTGAAGTTCTATAGGAATTACAAGCATTATCATTCAATTTAACACTTAATTATATGTTATTTTGTCATTGTTTACACTATTTATTGTGTTCGTCATATTCCCTAAATAATGGTCTTTTTGTGTATATGACTGTAATGGTTAATTTGATGTGTCAGCTTGACTGAATCACTGGAGTGCCATACTTTTGTCCAAACATTGTTCCAGCTGTATCTGTGAGGGTGTTTCTGGATGAAATTAACATGTATGTGAATCAGTAGACTCCAAAATGTGGGTGGGTCTCATCCAAATAATTAAAGACCTAAAGAGAACAACAACAACAACAACAAAAACCAAAACGAAGTAAGAGGGAACTCCTTCTGCCTGACTGTTTTAAGCTGGGACCTTTGTCTTTTTCTGCCTTCAGACCTGAACTGAAACATTGGCTCTTCGCTGGTCTAGAGGCTACCAATGCTCAGACTGGAATTTATGCAACTGGCCCTCCTAGGTCTTGATGACTGCATATTTTGGGAATTCTCAGCCTTCATAGTCTTAAGAGCTAATTCCTTAAATATTTATTTATTTATTTATTTATTTATTATTTTAGAGAGAGAGAGAGAGAGAGAAAACACTAGTAGGTGAGAGGGGCAGAGGAAGAGAGAGAGAATCCCAAGCAGATACTAAGCTCAGTGCAGAGCCCAACATGGGGCTTGATCCCAGACTGAGCAGAAATCAAGAGTCAGAGCCTCAACTGACTGAGCCACCCAGGAGCCCAATCGATCTCTTTATATATACATATATGCTACTAGTTCTGTTTATTTGGAAAACTCTGGCCAATACATGTCTCTGATTTTCATTTGATTTTATCCATAGCATGTAGTATATCATACTTATGTTAGAGATTTGAAATGGACTTTTAGACACAAAGTGATTCAGGAAATGTAGTCAGTTACTTTGAGACAAAATTCTTACAACACATTTATTAAATGCTTGAGTGCATGTACTGTTGCACTTGTTGGTTTGACAAAGGTGGAAATAAAGACAGTGACAAATGTAGTATTGATCTTGATTAGGTGCTGTCAAGTGAGCTAAATTTCTATATTTGAATGATGAATCGTAATTATAGCACATTATACAGCATGATTCTCATCATGAAAGATATTATTTAAATGACAGTTTAAACTCATTTAGTCAAAAGCCTGTGCATATCTTCTGAAAATTCATGATATTGTTAAGTGGCACAAGAAAGGCTCTATTTATCACTGCTGCCTGTAAGATTTGTAAATCAATTAAGACATGTCATCTTTCCTGTAACAATTAGTGCTTTTGACCCAGGTCATAGCATGCATTTAGAGTTGTTTTTCAAATAGTTGTCATAATATCTTGTCTGATTTCACCTATGACCTTTGACATGGATTTGTAGGAGGGCTTGTTGAGATGAAAGTTTTAGTATGTTATAAAACAGAGTGAAGCTGTAACTGATTTATGTCAAATTGAACTCTGTGATTTTGCCCTGGTTGGGGTTGTATAGTAACTGGGTTAATGTTAGAAAATGTGCCAAACCATTAACCGGAGGTAAGTGAGCAGAGAAACACGTTTGTCATGAGTGTACCGTGATTCTCTTCACCTCAGAGTGTGATGGCACAAGTGTTTTCACATGAGAGTATTGTAAACTCTCATTTATTGAGACCAAACACTTATAGTCTTTATTATATGGACATTATAAAGATAATTTATGAAAATATGAAATGCTTCTTTTCTCCTGAGAAAACAGCTGAGATACCTCAGCTGAAAAAATCTGAGAAAGCAGAAACATCAAATCAACAAGTGTAGAAGAAAAGTTTCCTCTGAAATATCTGGTATTCTTCTAATTTTATATGCATTTCAGAAATAATTTTTTTCCCTGATAATTTTCTAGATTTCCCATAGAAATACTGAAAAGTACAGCACATGCTAATGTGGCCCACTTGCTATTGAGCATGATAGAGTTAAATGCTCCTATGCTGCAACTTCTAGGTTGAACATTGATGCTATTTCAGGGGCAGTAAGCAAGGCATCCCTATTACTTTCCATGATGGGTCTTCAAGTCTGCTCTCACTAGTAGTTCTTCTTCCTCTTCAATGTGATGAAAATAAAGCCCTCTCTATCACCTCAACATAGTGCAGATCTATGGTGTGAATGTTCCCCATGGGATACAGAGGACTCAAAACAGAGACAAGTACAAGATGACATTTTGTAAATATAATGGAGACTAGGGAACACACCCACTTTCACAGCATAACTATTAAAGGCAGATCTAAATGGAACATTGAGCAATCCCATCAACAGATAGTAAGAATAACGATTTTGCTAGAAGGAAGTAAACTCTGGAGCATGTCTGTAAAACCACAAACAGTGTGTGGCTTTCAACTGAAGGGATGCAGGAATTGGATAAACAGATAAGAGAAATAGGGCCTGGGCTGAACCCCAATAGTGTTGATTCTCTTAATCATTCTTGGGTAAAGACATTTTCACCATATACCTTGAGGACAATATTGGAAATTAATATTAGGATTTCTCTCTGTGACATATATTATTTGCTTTTAGTATATAATAATTACTATATTCATATTATTGTGAACTCTATAGTAAAATAAGTGAAATAAGTATCTTTTTTTAACAAATAATTGTACAGGTATTTAATTGCATTTGGGATGAGGCATATGAAGGAGAAATATAAGGTTTTAAGAGAACATGCATCAGGGGAAACTAATCTAGGTAGTATTGTATTTATTAATGGTGGATGGGTCATGGAAAACTTCCCTTTGGGAGTCATCCTGAAATCCATATTTGACAGCTGCACAGGTGGTTTCAGAGATGGTCTAATAGTAGACATAGAGAACTGAGGAAAAAACAGATAATTAGACTGAATTATTTCTGAGGTCTGTTCTAATTCAAACATTCAAAGATGTATGTTAATAGCTTCTAAGTTTTGACCTACATATAATACATAAATAGGTCTCATTGGCTCAGCAGACAAAAACATGGACAGGTATGATAGAAGGTGTGTGATAAATTCTTTGACTCCAACAGATTAAGATACTTTGGGGTCACCAGTGGGACCAACCTGACACCAGCCACAGGAAGCAACTCAGAAACCCGAGTGTTTCATGATCTGTAGGATTTATTCATTTTCCTTTGCCATGTGTCCATATAATGAGGTGCCTTGCTCAATGAAGTAAGTAACTGTCATTCTTATTGTACAATGCAGATCCGTTCTATCTAAATTAACCCTTTTATTGCCACAAAGTTCTTTAAGAGTTAAAGTGTGCTCCACCTATTGTTGTGGGTAACTGGACTGGGAAGACATTACCTCAAAATAGCTCTCTCCATCTGGGAAAACTTGGAAATCAGTCATTTGCCCAGAATACTGCCTTTGCCATACTCATTTCAGTCTGGGGGATATTAGACCATATGTACCTTTTGGGGACATCACAAAGTCTGTATAAGAGAGTTTGAGGGGGAACAAAGTAAGTGTGATTGAAAAGAATGTCTTCAGCACATTATTAAAGTGGAGATGCTCAATCCTTTAGTAAGTCTGACTAGTCTTGTCTGTGAGAGTATGCTGGAGGAGAACTTAACGCATTTCCTGTTCCCAACTAAGATCCATGCATTCTCAGGAAACATCCCTGTCACCCAACTCCAGAAATGGAAGCCAGTCAAGTAACAAATATTTATTCATCGCTTTTTATGGGCCAACCTTGAGTTAAGCATGAGGTATACAAAAGAGACTACCTATGTTCTTGAACTTTGAATAATTGTTCTTAATACATAAAAACACAAAAGAGAGAATTTTCACAACCCGAAATACTTCATATTAGCTAGAGGGGCAATAAGATACAAATTGAAAGAAATTAGTGTGGCCTGCAGCAAAAAGGTTTCATGAAAGAGACATAATTGGAGATACTCGTTGAAGGAGAAGGACAGGGGAGAGAGAGATGGATAGGTAGACAGGAAGAGCAAGTTCACCTTTCTAATGAACCCATCCCAGGTTTGTACATCATCCCCGGACTTCGGCCTGGCTTTTGCAGGCATCATTGGTCCTGTATTTCTGTTTGTAATGCCACAGTGCCCACATATAGAATAATTTCTGTGAATGTCTTCTTAAAACTCAGTTTCTGATATTAAGTTCCCTCATATTTCAACTCTGCTTAACCATCTTGACTATTTGTCTTCCATAGGCAGAAAGAGTTTAAGAGAGAGACATGGTTTTGATCTCAAGATTTATGTGCATAGTTTTCTGTGCTCGTTTTTCTCGGGACAGGTTATTCCTTCTTTCTGTTTTTCAGTTGTGTCCCCAAATCTCTGTAGAATAAGATACCAATTGTGATAAAGATGTCTGTACTCCTCTGCCACTTGTATTGTCTTCTTATTCCTGAGCCCCCAGGTAGACTATGTTTTCTGGGCTTTCCTACAGGTAAGAATAACAGTGTGAGTGTCTGGGCAGAGGTGAGGGAGCAGGAATGATGGCACCATTTCCAGACTGGTGTAGAGAACTTCCTATGTGCAATTCTCGTGCAATTCTCTTTTATTCCCTGGCTAACTGGGGAGGACTCCAGAGAAATACATAAGGATGGGATCTTGGGCAGGAATGACCCTGGTCCCTGAATTGTGAGCATAGGAGAGAGCCTCCCCTCCCCTGTCACTACTCATATTGGATTGTGTCCATGTCATGTGTCATGACATGAACTAGAAAGGATCCTGGTGAACTGATTTCCCAAAGCAATAACATGGTCAATTTAAAGCATTATGGATACATTTGTCACAATGGAGCTGTGAACTCAATTTCTGGTAAACTTTTCAAAAAAATGTTTCTTTGGAAATAATCTCAAGAGGAGAATTTTTAGGGCAATGTGATGGTTAATTTATGGGTCAACTTGGCTAAGCTATAGTCCCCAGTTACTTAATTAAACTCTCATTTAGCTGGGGCACCTGGGTGGCTCAGTCAGTTGAGCATCTGACTTTTCATCTCCGCTCTTGATCTCAGGGTTGTGAGTTCAATCCCCATGTTGGCCTGTGAACTTGGAGTGAGACCTACTTAAACCAAAAATTTAAAAAAAAAAAAAAAAAAGAAAGAAAAAAACCCCTAATCTAGTTGTTGCTGTGAAGGCATTTTGTAGATGTGATTAACATTACAATCAGTTGACTTTAAGTAAAGGACATTAACCTTGATAATGTGGATGGGCCTTAGGTCAATCAATTATAGACCTTAAAAAGCAAAAGCTGAGGTTTCCTAAAGAAGAAGAAATTCTTCCTCAAGGCTGTGACATCATTTCCTTCCTGAATTTCCAACCTGTCAACCTCCCTACTGCATTCAGACTGCCAGCCTCCGTGATTGCATAATCACGGTTCCTTACAATCCAGTTCCTTACAACAAATCTCTTTACACACACGCACACACACACACACACACTATTGCTTCTGTTTCTCTGGAGAACCCTGGCTGATACAGATGGGCAATCAATTTTGTATTATTTATGCCTCAGGAGTGGCAATTGCTAGTACAATGGTTTGAACATGAGAAGTTTTCGAATAATATATGTTAAATGGATCAATAAGTAACCAACTGCAGAATCAACTACTATGAAAGTTAATATTGAGACTTTCAAGTAAAAAATGAAATTTAAGTCTTATGATGATATAATATTGAAATTCTCTAAAATAAGAATGTTCATACATTCATGCATTTTTTTTGGTCTTAAGAAGTAAAATCAACTAGCCCTCCCCCCCCATATAAACTTGAAATAATGTTGGTATCTAGGACTTTAATAGTTTACAGTTTATCAGCAAGTAATGAGGGGTTCCTGGGTGGCTCAGTCGGTTAAGTGTCCAACTTTGGCTCAGGTCATAACCTCACAGCTCATGCGTTTGAGTCCCACATCGGGCTCTGGGCTGACAGCTCGGAGCTGGGAGCTTGCTTCAGATTCTGTGTGTCTCTCTCTCTCTCTCTGTCTCTCTCTCTCTCTGTCCCTCTCCTGCTGGGACTCTGTCTCTCTCTCCTTCAAAAATAAAGAAACATTAAAAAAAAAATTATCAGCAAGTAATGATGCAGGTTTGCTCTTACTTTCTGTATTGAGTGAATACATTTCACTATATGAAAATTTTTGGTGCCCTCTGGTGGACAGAGTTCAAAAAATGGAAAGCATGTAAATATACGGTAGTCCCTCCCTTGTGCGCAGTTTCGCTTGCCACAGTTTCAGTTATGCTCTACCAGAGTTGGGAAGCAGATGATTCATTCTCCTTCTCATGTCAAAGGGAGCCTAACGCTGTGTCTCAATGCTTATGTCATTCACCTCACTTCATCTCATCACAAAGGCATTTTATCATCTCACATCACTGTGAGAAGGGTGAATAAAGTGCAATAAAATATTTTGAGAGAGACCACATTCACATAACTTTTATTACAGTGTATTGTTATAATTGTCCTATTTTATTATTATTGTTAATCTTTTACTGTGCCTCATTTATAAATTAAACTTTATCTTAGGTATGTATATATAAGACAAAACATAGTGTATATAGGGTTCAGTACTATTCATCATTTCAGGTATCCACTAGGGGTTTTGGAACACATCCCCCACAGATAAGGCAGGGGGGCTACTGTATACAGAGCAGTCAACTATTTGAGTATGTTCCCAAAGTTCCTTTCTAAATTTGGAAATCTTAATGCATTTTTTTCTTACAGAAGAAGAGAGATTAACATCTCAGGTTTGTTTATAAATCCCTATTATAATACATGAAGTACTTAAAATATGGCACCAAAAGGAATAGAACCTAACAAAAAGCAAGACAATGACTCTATGAGAAGTATTTAAAGCTATCACTTGGGAATTCAGTGGCCATCTCCCCTTCTGTAGCCTTGATTACTGAGGAAGATTGGAATTGCCTGGATCCCTCCTGGGGTGCTTCTGTGCACAAGGATGTGTATGTTTTGATGGGGAGAAGAACTAGGAGGGGCAGGAAGTACATACCTGAGGTTTTCAGGAATGGCGCTTTGTGGGCATAGTGGAAAGAAGTGAGGCAAAGCTCAGCTCTGAGAAGCAGGATAAGAAGCAAGTTTGAGAGAAATAGGAGATCTGGAAGTAAGGTATAGTGGGATTGGAGTAACAAGTGATTCCAAAGACCAGGAGAGGGCAGGAGAGAAAAATGGTAAGAACTGTGGTGCAGTGAAGCTGGCTTGAACTTCCTTAAAAGAGTTAACTTTTCAAGAATTCTCATGAGCCAGTTGTTAAGCATAGACATTATTAAAAATAAAACCAAGGGTGCTTGGTTGGCTCAGCTGGTTGAGCATCTGACTCTTGATTTTGGCTCAGGTTATGATCCCAGGGTCTTGAGATCAAAACCCACATCAGTCTCTGCACTGAGCATGGAGCCTACTTAGGATTCTCTCTCTCTCTCTCTCTCTCTCTCTCTCTCTCTCCCCTTCTGCCCCTCTCACCTACTCATATGCACTCTCTCTCTCTAAAAATAAATTAAAAAAACCATATAAACCTACAATTAAATAAATTATTTTAAAAACTAATATACACTCAAAACTCATTGCTTCCTAATTATTTCAATACATTTTACTATTATTTAGTAAAATCACCTATTGAGATGATTTGTGTGTTTTGTATTTGTGAGAAATAAGCCCAATGACCCAATAAAGGAGGGACACAGAGACTCGGAGCACAGTGAAGTGAGGCTTTAATCAACGTTCTTGCAAGAGCCAGTGTCCAATGGACGGGCACACTCGGGGCAGGTACAGCAGGCAATTCATCTCCTAGCATGCAAGTCCCTCCCCTGATTCCTCATTGGGTGAGTACTATAGAAATTGCATCCTTACCCAGAAGTCACCTATGCCCATGTAAGGCAAAAATTAGTCTGACTGGAAGAAATGTGCATGCCTTGAGGTGACACAGAGACTTCAGTTTGTTGGAGCATGGTCATTGCAAAGCCCATGAAAATAAGCCCATGAAGTAGAACCAGGAAGTGAAGTGTCTAAGGTCTTGAGACTCCATTGTTTGGGGTGGGGGGGGATTCATACCTATTTCTATTAGGCTGTAAACCTATTGTTAACCAGGCAGCACAGCTTTTATTTGGTATTTCTGAAAGTGAATCATCTCACTTACTTCTCACATTTTTGTATGGTGGAAATACTATATAATGATGTACTGCTACGCATCTCTTACCAATTCTTCATTCAGTGACACCAGTAGCTTGTAGTTGGTCATGGTGGGGATATTTTCATTTCAAGGAAATTTGAAAATGCTACAAATTAAAGCTAACTATGTATCCTCCCACCCCCAACCCTGTGGGTGATTGTGAAACATTTGCCCCCACACCACAGGGCAAGGAAGTCTCTTTGGGAACAGAAGGTTTCCTATTTTATACAGTTAATTTGATTTAATTTAATGTTTATTCCACAATCTATGCTGGATTGATGCTTAAGTTCGTTTACTCATTCAGTCAACATTTTTGTGCTGAATTGACATACAATGTTATCTTAATTTCAGTTATACAACATAATGATTCAACATTTGTGTACCTTGTGAAGTGATCACCACAATAAGTCTAGTGGCCTTCTGTCACCATACAAACTTACAATTGTTTTTCCACTTATTATGAAACTTTTAAGATTTACTTATTTAGCAACTTTCAAATTTACAATACAATGTTACCAACTATAGTTATCATGCTATATTACATCTCCACAACTTATTTGTTTTACAACTGGAAATTTGTAGCTTTTGACACCCTTTACTCATTTTGCTCACGAACCCCAACCCTCCTCTCTTACAATTACCAAACTATTCTCTGTATCTATGAGTTTTGTTTGTTCATTTGCTTTTTAGATTGTACACGTAAGTGAAATCATATAGCATTTGTCTTTCTCTGACTTATTTTAGTTAGCATAATACCTTCAGTGTCCATGATCTGTTCATGTT
This sequence comes from Hyaena hyaena, assembly GCF_003009895.1. NCBI lineage: Eukaryota > Metazoa > Chordata > Mammalia > Carnivora > Hyaenidae > Hyaena > Hyaena hyaena. The sequence goes on along the minus strand of NW_024081095.1, from coordinate 544,198 downwards.
GTTGCAAATGGCAAGATTTCATTCTTTTTAATGGCAGAGTATATATATATATATATTTTTTTTTTCAGTGTGTGTGTGTGTGTGTGTGTGTGTGTGTGTGTACGTCTTCTTTATCCACTCATCCATAGATGGACACTTAGGTTGTTTTCATACTTCCATAGCTTGGCTGTTGTAAACAATTCTGCAGTAAACATAGGGAATCATATATCTTTTCAAATTAGTGTATTTGTTTCTTTTAGATATATACTTAGAATCGTTGGATCATATAGTACTTCTAATTTTAATTTTTTGAGCAACTTCTGATGTGGCAATGTTGGGGTGCAGAGCAAATGGACAAGAAAGAATTCTTGAGATGTCTTTGGTGCAAATAGGTAGTTTTATTAAAGCATGGGGTCAGGACCCGTGGGCAGAAAGAGCTGCACTTGGATTGTGAGAGGTGACTGAGTATATACTTTCAAGCTGGGAGGGTGTTAGGGATGGCGTAAATCTCCAAGGTATTTAGAAACAAGGTTTTCAGGACATTGAGGGGCTAGCTGTTATTAGGAAAACTCATTTATTACTGTATAGTAAGACCTTAGTTCTGAGAACCTTCAGTTGTATCTGTGGGTCATATACGTGGAGGATGATTGCTAACGTATATCTGGGGTGGGGTTAGAAAAAGGGAAGTTTCCAAAAGAATTTTTATATGTTAAAAGAGACTTAGAAGAACATGGAGGTTGGGATAATGTAAGCTAAGATTGCCTTTTGCCCTTAGCAAAGTATCAACACCAAGGCAGTTGAGTTCTAAGAGTAAGGTCACTCTGCCTGTCTCAAGTACTTGTCAATGAACTGTAAGTTATAAGGAAACTTGAGAGTTTTTTCTTTTGCCTTTGTTCCCCATGTCACCTCCATACTGTGTTCTGTAGTGTCTGTACCAATTACATTCCTACCAGTAGTGAATAAGAGTTCTTTTTTCTCCAGATCCTTGACAACACTTGTTATTTCCAACTAACAGTAATTTTGTTTTCTCTGTTCGCTGGGAGACAATTTTCCATAGGTCATTGTGCTTCTGTATGTCTTACAAGAGAGGCACTGACAGCCCTTTGTCCTAGAATATCCTTTCAGGGATGTCCATGTAGTGAATGGCTGTGGAAGATAGAGCTCATAGGGAAGGTATGCCTATTTCCCGTTGTAAAAATGTTGGATTCCTTTAAACTCAGGGTTTCTCTCTTGTCCGAGACCCACTCTGCATGCAGGCATCAATTGGTCCTTTTGATGTTATCCTCCTGGACCTAGGGTTCTGGGAACTGGTACAAAAATGGCAATACTCAGCATCCAAATCAGCCAGGAGGAGGTCAAACTTTCCCTCTTTCCAGATGACATGATATTGTACATGGAAAGCCAAAAGATTCCACCAAAAAACTGCTAGAACTGATCCTGGAATTCAGCAAAACATCAGAATATGAAGTCAATGCACATAAATAAGGTTGCATTCCTATACATCAATAATGAAACAACAGAAAGAGAAATCAAGGAATTGATCCCATTAACAATTGCACCAAAAACCATAAAATACCTAAGAATAAATCTAACCAAAGAGGTAAAAAATCTATATTCTGAAAACTGTAGAAAGCTTATGAAAGAAATTTAAGGAGACACCAAAAAATGGAAAAATATTCCATGCTCCTGGATAGGAAGAACAAATATTGTTAAATGTCAACACTGCCCAAAACAATCTGTATATCCAATGTAATCCCTATCAAAACAACAGCAGCATTCTTCACAGAGCTAAAACAAACAATCCTAAAATTTGTATGGAACCAGAAAAGACCCCATAGAGCCAAAGCAATCTTGAAAAAGAAAACCAAAGCTGGAGGCATCACAATCCTGGACTTCAACCTGTATTACAAAGATGTAATCATCGAGACAGTATGGTACTGGCACAAAAACAGACACTCAGATCAATGGAACAGAATAGAGAACCCAGGAATGGGCCCATGTATGGCCACCTAATCTTTGACAAAGCAGGAAAGAATATCCAATGGCAAAAACATGGTCTCTTAAGCAAATGATGCTGGGAGAACTGGACAGTGACGTGCAGAAAAATGAACCTGGACCACTTTCTTACACCATAGGCAAAAATAAACTCAAATAGATGAACGACCTAAATTTAAGACAGGAAACCATCAAAATCCTAGAGGAGAAAGCAAGCAAAAACTTCTTTGACCTTGGCCGCAGCAACTTCTTACTCAATGCGTCTCCAGAGACAAGGGAAACAAAAGCAAAAATGAACTATTGGTACTTCATTAAAACAAAAAAAAAGCTGCACAGCAAAGGAAATAATCAGCAAACTAAAAGGCAACTGATGGAGAGGGAGAAAATATTTGCAAATGACATATCAGATAAAGGGTTAGTATCCAAAATCTATAAGGAGCTTATCAAACTCAACGCCCAAAAAACAAATAATCCAGTGCAGAAATGGACAAAAGACACGAAGAGACACTTCTTCAAAGCAGATATCCAGATGGCCAATTGGCACATGAAAAAATGCTCAATGTCACACTCATCATCAGGGAAATACAAATCAAAGAGATATCACCTCACACCAGTTATAATGGCTAACATTAACAACTCATTGTTGCTAACAGGCAACAACAGATATTGGCGAGGATGTGGAGAAAGAGGATCTCTTTTGCACTGCCGGTGGGGATGCAAACTAGTGCAGCCACTCTGGAAAACAGTATGGAGTTTCCTCAAAAAATTAAAAATAAAACTACCTTATGACCCAGCAATTGCACTACTAGGTGTTTCTCCAGGGGATACAGGTGTGCTGTTTCAAAGGGGCACATGTACCCCAACGTTTATAGCAGTGCTATCGACAATAGCCAAAATATGGAGAGAGCCCAAATGTCCATCGAAAGATGAATGGATAAAGAAGATGTGATAAATATATGTATATCTATAAATACATACAGATACACACACACACACACACACACACACACTGGAGTATTACTCAGCAATCTAAAAGAATGAAAATTTGCCATTTTTGGATGGAACTAGAGGGTATTATGCTAAGTGAAATTAGAGAAAGACCAATATCATAGGACTTCACTCATATGAGGAATTTAAGATACAAAACAGATGAACAAAAGGAAACGGAAGCAAAAATAGTATAAAAACAGGGAGGGGGACAAAACATAAGAGACTTCAATATAGAGAGTAAACAGAGGGTTGGTAAAGGAGTTGTGGGAGGGGGGATGGGCTAAATGGGTAAGGGAGAGTAAGGAATCTGCTCCTGAAATCATTGTTGCACTATATGCTAAGTAACTTGGATGTAAATAAATAAATAAATAAATAAATAAATAATTTAAAAAATGCCAATACTCTGGCTTCTGCTATTGCTGTAAGTAATAAATTATCCTTCATCTCTGACCCAGGGTCTCATGTTTTCTACCAGCATCAATGAAACTGGCAGGCTACGTTACTGACATGCAAGTAGGGTAAAATATTTGACTCTTCATCTTTCTTGGCAGATTCAGTGTCAGGCACTTGGACAAACAGTAGACAAAAGCAGACAAGATCCTGCTCCTATACAGCTCAAAATATTTTGTGCGAGTATAAACAAAAAGCATTAATATCAAAAACATTAAGCAATTATGTTGAGATAAGGATTGAGAAAGAATGGAACAGTATGTGCTAGAGTAGTGAGACGGTTGGGAGGGAAATCTACCTCACACGGATTGTTGGGGAAGTTTTGTCTAATGGGTTGCTGAATAGAAGGGGGTTAGGACTGAGGGCTGAAGAAGAGGATTGTGTCAAATATAGTACAGGACATAGTGACCTAATGAGTCACAAATAGTCATATGACCTATTTGTTGATTGACTAATGAAGAGGAGTTTTAGATTCGGGGGCTAGTTTTTTCATTACTTAAGCAAATAACTGGAAAGGATGGGGTCCTCAGACAGTAGTAGTAATGGCAGGGGATTCCTGCTCTTTTCCTTCAATTAAAGTCATGTGAAATTCCAAATATTATATAAAGATTTGGATTTGAGGAAATACCTGGAAATCATACTTAGAAACTGGATGGGAGGAGAATTAGTGCAGTGGGTGGAAGGGAGAAAGGGAGGCAGAAAACGTGGCTGTCATGAGGGAATGGAATGACTGCATTGTACCTGCCCCCTGTGGTGGTCCCAGGTGAGAGTTTATGAGTCAGGGACCAAATCGCCTGGAGTTTAAAAATTCCCTCCTAGCCATTATTTTGGAAGATTAGGCAGCAAAACCCATGGAATACAGATACACTAACTATTGAGACTTAGAGTGAAGATAGCTTGTGTCAAGGACTGAGGAAAAGATTTTTGAGATCCAGTTCCTGACACTTAATTGGTTGCTCTGTGACCTCTACTATCCTTATGATAAAATGTGGAACTTTTTTTTTAATGTTTTATTTATTTCTAGGAGAGAGAGAGAGACAGCGTGAGCAGGGGACGGTCAGAGAGAGAGGGAGTCACAGACTGAAACAGGCTCCAGGCTCTGAGCTGGCAGCCAGCACAGAGCCCGACGCGGGGCCCGAACCCACGAACCGCGAGATCATGACCTAAGCGAAAGTCGGACGCTTAACTGACTAAGCCACCCAGGCGCCCCAAAATGTGGAACTTTTAACAAGAGTTTGCTTTAACAGCCTCATGGAACACCTGAGACCTGAGAGCAAAGACAGAGCAGTAGAATATAAAAGTTCCCTGATGCCTTCCACAAAAGTGGTTTTAAAGATTTCTGTGGATTTTAGAAATACGGGTTAGCATTTCCACTTAAGGTAATTTAAAAATACTATTTTATGCTCAGTTATTTTTATTGGCATAAGTAGATATTGCATAATGTGTGTTCTAGATGGAATCTGTAAATTGGTTATAATTGCTTGTTTCTTTTAACACCAGCCATTAGACAACCTAAAGGTAGGCACCAGGCATCTGTCCCTGGATAATAGATTCAATGCTGGGTTCCAGAGAGTTTCCAAGTAAAATGTCAACAAAATAAATCTCAAAAACATCCAAATTGTTTGACTGTAAAATTTTGTTTAAGTGAATATATTGCTGTAATAATGTGCCCTTACATTTACCAAATACTCAACATATATTATCATAGTCCCATAAGAATCCCCAAAAGTACTTATTGCTTATTGTTATTTTTCCTCTCTCTCTCTTTCTTTTTATACAGAGGAAGAATCAGGCTCATAGGTGGAGTGGCTTCAGGTCACATAGCTACTAAGTAGGTGAGTTAGGAGTCTGATTAGTAGCCTTTGAACATCAAGGAACATTCTCTGATCTAAGCACTTAAGGCGTTTTTGAAGACTTCCCTTTTATTGCTTCCCTTTTAGTTTATGGGAATATCCTTTCCCTGTGCCCTGATTCTTGGGGTCACTGCCTATTCTTGCCAGTCCAAACTCCCTCTATGCGTAGGTCTGAATTAAGATCCTAGCCCCACTCCTCATCCTATGGAAAAGCAGGATTGCTGCCTGTTGGGTGAAGTGGTGGTGCTTTCTCCTACCCTAAAATTTTGGAAAATTTATCCATGAGAAAGGGCCCTTTTCTTTGAGATTGGGCCACGATGGACCATCATGAACACTGATCCCAGCGCCATTTAACTTAACATCCTATTGGTGAGAAGGATAAAACATATCCATTCCTTATTTAGAAAAGAAAATCAGGGCTAGATATGTATATTTGTTAGGAAAAAAACCTCAAATATTTTATCTCTAAAGCAACCATCCTCAGGAACATTAAAAACTCCCCATTAGCTGATGAACCTAGAAAAAGGTTAGGTTAAGCTTAGAACTGAAAATATGAAGTATGAAAAGAACAATGGTTGGTATAATCAACTGACAAAATCACTTGGGCAGGGGGTAGTTTTGGAAAATCAGAAAATAACCTAATGAAAAGCTCATGAAACCATAGATATATAGTTACCACTCAAGTGAACCTCTATGTAAATACCACCTAGACCAAGAAATAGAGCATTGTTAGCTTCTTCTAGAAGCCTTCCTGGACAAAATTGTTTTCTTGTTTTTTTTTTATTTGATACCTAAGTTTATATATACTATACATATATGTATATATGTAGTGTACAGTGTATATACACATTAATGTATACATGTAGTATATATGTGATATGTATATAGTTTATGTATTTATATACATATTGTTAATAAGAAACTATACAGGGTGTGTTTGTCTGTGTCTATGTATGCATGTATGTATGTATGTGTGTGTGGGTATATATCTTAACCAATATTCTAATTAGAGAATACATCAGCAAGATTTATGAACTCCTCAAGATTAGGCAATCTTACTCATCTTTACATATCTGCTACCTAACACAGACCCTGAAACTTAATGATGAGGTAATAGCTTGCAATAAATTTGGACAAATACATTATAAATTGTTAAATAAGAGATCATTATTTCCACCTATCTTTTGGAGATTATTTTGATGATGTGCTGGAATAATATATATATGTATAAAATATATATATCGAGATAGAGATTGATACTTTTTCCCTTTAGTATTTCCTAAACCATTTCCTCCTAGTATTTCCTAAACCATTTGAACAGTTATGCATTCTGTCTTTATTGCCTGAGGGAAGGGAAACACAGATAAATCAGATTACAGAAGAGGTAAATCCTTGGCTAATCTATTTCTATTTCCAGGAGTCAATAACAAACACTGGATTTGGGAGATTAGATAAAATGTTGTTTTTTCTGTTCCTGACTCTCAGATCCAGGTAAGGAAGAAAACAAGAAGGCAAACACCAGACAGGGTGAGGCTGTCACTGGAAACTGAAGGCTAACCCTTGCCTTTTTACCTTTCTTGACCGCAGCCCTAGGAGGATTACTTCAGATAGGTGTGGGGGCCCTGAAATGGAGGGGGCCTGTTCCATAGCCCTCTGGACCTGCCTTGTTCCAGATTGTGAGAGCCAGCTGTTAAATTTTTAGGAGTTTTGTGAGCTTGTTGGTGACATGTTGGTAACTTGAAATCCACCAGGATATAAGAGGTTTACTCTCTGAAAGTTGGTAACTGCTACAACCCATCCCTTCTCCCCACCACCCTGGAGAGCCAGTTGTTAAACATTTATCCACACCCCACCGAATCTGTGGAAAGCAGATGAACTGCCAAGGACCGGCCGTATTCTGAAATTCCACATCATGTGTAAAATTTGTGGGGTGATACCTCCAGGAAGATGGGTATCAGTCAATCTCCCAGGGCTCCTGCCTTTCTTTCTGTGCCACGGTGAGGCATCCAAGAGCAAGACAGAAGTAGTAAAGTATCTCAGACAAGGCCAATAATTGACCTGAGGTCCCAGAGTGGTACGGGAGAGAAGATCACTGTTGTCTGAGCTCCTTGGGAAGGGCATGGCAATGATTGAATAAGGGCCAAGTTTGAAAAATCATAAAGTTGAGGCCAAATGATGATCTGCCAGTAGCCCAAATGATGAATAACCTGGAACTGGGTAAGCAATGTGCATCTCAAAGAATGCTGATGTTGATGGATGACGACCCCACATCTCTAGCCACTGTCTTCATCCTGATATCTTGGCACAACTCTGCAAGCCCCTGGCACTTAAGCTTGACCCTGGGTAACAAGAAGGATAAGGTTTTCAATTAGGGTAGTGTGTGAACACCCACCTTGGGTGCAGAATTTAATGAGGTGCCAAAAATAATTAGAAGGTGGAGGAAAGCATCTTTCTAAGGGGCAGATAAAGGGAAGGTGAATAGAAAGGGAGGGTTTTGATCAGGAATGGTTTTTGCAGTATGTCGGTATGTCTAATTGTAAATACAAGTTTATAGTATAAGTCACCCATGTGATTCCTCAGCAAAACTCAAAGTGAGCAAAGAAGTTAATCTCTTTCTTTTATTAGTGGATGTGCTTTTATGTATTTTTTAAACAATTACATATAGGACATTTCCAATTTGTTTTTCAATGTTTATTTTTGAGAGAGAGACAGAGACAGAGCACAAGCAGGTGAGGGCAAAGAGAGGGAGACACAGAATCCAAAGCAGGCACCAGGCTCTAAGTTGTCAGCATGGGGCCCAACATGGGACTCGAACCCACAGACTTTGAGATCATGACCTGAGCCTAAGTTGGATACTTAACTGACTGAGCCACCCAGGCTCCCCAATGTGCTTATGTGTTTTCATTGTCAAATGGACCAATGATTCTCTAGTTGGTTTCTTTGTGACATACAGTGTCTGTTTAAAGGATCTTCTTAGATGATAAATATGGGACTTCATAGATTTTTGAAATTCTAGCTCCTCCTCTCCTCACCTTCATATTTGCCTTCACTCTTTTACCCTTTTCTCTGTTCAGGTAGCTATGCCATTCTGTGCCCATTGCTTGGATAGGAATTTAGAGGGTAAAAGTTGGGTGAAATAAAATTGGCTTCCATTCTCTTTTCTTTTTTGTTTGTTTTCTTCTTCAAAATTCTAGGCCTCTAGGGAATTAAAAAAAAAAAAAAAGCAGCATTGAGGATAAGAGGAGAGTAAAACTTCTCCAGACAGTTGGCAAAACTTCAGCTGAATTTGTGGAATCTGTGGTTATAGATATCTATGCCTTGCTCTTTAGGAAGAACAATGGAGACATGGAAAGATGCAGTGTATTTCTGTTTCCTTGGTTGGATCTTCCTGACTTATACACTATGCTGCCTATCTTTGATCTCTATAAACCTAGAACCTAATAATAGTTTATAATCACTAGTGGGTGACTTACATATATAGGACCACTAAGAACACTTAGTAGGACTGTTCTCCTAAAGTTTCATATTTGGAGGCAGTGACTTCATGGCATGTCTAGAGATGAGGCACCTTAGATAGTCACACAGATGACCTGTACCTCAGCAAGGTATGGACATAAAATAACTCTTCGTCCTCAGGAATGTTCCAGGAGTAGCAGAGATAGTGTTGGTCCTGAAAGGAACATGGAGAGAAGGAAATTTATTATGAAGAATTAGATTACAAGATTATGGAAGATTATGGTGAGCCCCAAGTCTGCAATGAGGTCTGGCAGTCTGGAGACCCAGTAGTACAGATGAAGTCCGAAGCCAGTCTGTTGGAGAATTCCCTCTTACTCCTGAAGGTTGGCCTTTTTTTTTTTTTTTTAAGGTATACTCTGTGTCTTTTTTTTTCTTAAAGGCAGCTCTTGAACTCATGACTCTGAGATCAAGATCTGAGTTGAGATCAAGAGTTGGACACTTAACTGACGAAGCCACCCAGGCACCCCTGGAAGGCAGGTCTTTTTGTTCTATTCATGCCTTCAACTGACTGGATTAGGCCCACCCATGTTATGGAGGGCTAACTGCTTCTCTCAGAGTTTACCCATTTAAATGTTAATGTCATCCAAAAAACACCCTCCAAGTTGATACACAAAACTAACCAGGATAGAGGGTGTTTGGCAGAAATGATGTGTGCCCCTTACAAGTTGGGACACAATCCTCTGTGCTTGCTTTCTTTGGCAGAGGCAAGCAGAGGGGAGGCAGAGGATCTAGAATAGAATTGTAAGTCCTCCTGGATGAAGGAGCCACTAGATGAAAGGAATCTGAGTTCCTGAAAGACTAGATGAAAGAAAGCCTTCTTCATTCCACCTCTGTCTCTCATTGAACTGTGATATGTATGAGGTAGAAGCAGATGTCATGTTAAACTGTGGGATTTTGGAGATCTTTTATTAAACTGAGAGTCAAGAATTCTTTGGAGAGTGTTAATTCAGAGATAAGACAAGCTAGGGGTAAGAATGATAAAAATAGCCTGGAGCCCAAGACCCTGGGAGGCCTGGGGTAATGAGTGTATTAGTTGCGACACTTGGGCAACCAGACCAAAGGGACGGGGCACTAGGTACCTGGATGGGGTGAAAGAAAGAGGAAAGGAAAGCACTGAAAACCCTCCAGGTGCTCTGTTCCATCTATTCTACAGGAGGGGCAACTTCAGTAAAGCCCACCTGATGTGACCTCTAGTGGTTACTTGGAGCTGTATTTCAACACATGTATCTGGAGCAGTAAGGGCAGCAGAAAAACTGAAAGTTGATTCCCAGTTCTTTCACTTTCAAATTTTAGAATTTTTTAACTATGCAGGCAGAGAGTTCTTAATACATATTAACAGTTTGATTGCTCGGGTGGAGAAGGAGTGAGGATGAATGCGTTCGAGGCTAGTTTTCTGATAGCTGACTTTTATGCTGTGTGTAAATTTGGTTACATACTTGAAGAATCGGAGACAGGATCATAGGTCAGACAGAAGAGAATTACATGATTCATCAGTTTCTCAATCAACTTTTGGCATAATTCAGAGACAGTACATGGAAGGTTCTAAATAAATCTTGTTAAATAAATAAACTTGGGAGTACTGACAATATGATTTTCTTCTCTGTTGTGTGAATTGGGAAAAAGATTTAAATAATAGAAACAGCAATATTTCCAGCAAAATATCAACAAATTTTAAGTTCAACTGCAAATAGAAGAATACATTTATTTATAATCAATTCAAATGATTCCTCTTTTTGGGTCTTTTTTTTTCAGTGCATTTTATACTGGGAATCCAGGACTATAAGCGGGTAACACACTTTCTGAATACCTTTGAGTAAGTGATTATTCCATGTTAGTTGTCTGTAAAGGGCAAATACTAGACCCAGTAACTTGTATTGGTTAATATGCAAGTTTAATATTGCAGTGATTATAAGTTATTTGAGACGTTTAGAAAGCAATTTGTATTGCAATAATTATTATTTTAATTTGTGGCTTGATCTAATCAGTTCCACTAAATATAATATAATGAGAATACCAAAAAGTGTCCAATTAGTAAGTGTAATGATCCTTGTTTCTCTCAAGAGGGCAGCAAAACTGCACAGCTCTGTTCTCAAAAATCAGGATGAAAATCCTAAAAAGCAGTTCACAGACATTCCCTGACCTGATCGTTCATATTAGTCTAACTAATCAAACATAATATTGTGCTGAAATTGGTATCGGCATTTTATGGAAGTTTAACCTTTCCTTTGTGAAACAAAAGAAAATCTTTTTTTTCTAGTTTAGAGAAAAAACTATATTTGCTTGGGGGTCTCAAAATGCATTGTTTAAACAACAGTAAATGTTGTTTATGTAAAATACTGTAGATAACAAAGTAAGAGGTTTTTTTTTTCCCCCTCCTAATTACTTGATTTGTGATCAGGTAATTGTTGTGCTTGATCAAGTGCTTTATCAAGCACTCATTCTTGGGTCATTTTGGAACTTGCCTCTCCATCTATCTATGATCTATACCCAATAGAAAGACCTTCAAAAATACATATAGCCAGAGTGAGAAAACTTGAAAATTGACCCTTGGACTAAAGGGAAATGGGAGAGAATCGAACACACTTCTGCCCACCTCCATAGAAAGGGATTTGTTTCTTCTCTGCTCCTGGCTCTCCAGGTGCCATTCTTGCAGCTTGTAGGTGGTCAAGTGACTATGGAAAGGTGTACCTAATAATGATTCAAAATCTTTCTTTTCTCTAGTGTATTTACATTTAATAAGGATTTGTGAAGATCAGAATATTGTCAAGGTATAAAGAAATGCATTATAGAAATGTAGCATCCTATGCTTAGCAGGTTTATCCTTTGTATATTGGATTGTATATTGTAAGCTTTCAATAAATAGTTGTTAAATGAATGAAGGCCTAAAAGGATAAATGAAAGATGCAGCTGCTCTTCTACCTGTCCAAAGTACAGAATAGAAATGCTCTTCCTGTTTGTGAGGCTAACTTTGATGGGAGGAAAATTTAGTTTATTGTAATTGGAAGAAGCACAGGTTGATTCAGGAAGAATATTTGATGACTCTTCATTACATTATATTGACTATATTGACTGAGATCAAAGCAGGTTTAATAGCATGGTCCCACCACGAACAAACTAAATGTTTAAATTCAAGGAATTATTCTCATCTTTGAACTCCTTAAAGGGTTAGTATGAATTAAATTTTGTAAGACTTAAATTCATATTTATCAAGCACTTATTCTTTGTAAATCCTGTGCTAGTTCTCTACTGAAATTTACTACACAGAATAAAAAGAGTAAAGTATACCACCATCTTCAATGAATTTATAATCTCCCTGGAGTTCCAAGACAAGCAAACATGAAAACATTGGTAACCATAAAAGATATAGATCACTAATGCAAATGACTGAATGGCATGCCCCTGGATTAAAAGGATTCTGAAGAAGAGGAGGTCAGTATAAGTTCGAGACCCTGGGGAAGGCTACGCACAGAAAGGGGGGCTCAAGCTAGTTCCTCCTAGAGCGCAGACAGGCTTCAGATACAGCAAGGAAGAGAGAGTGTGCTGGAAGGAGAAGTTTATATAAGGATGTATATAAGTATGTGATGAGTGTGGTAAATCCAGAAAACAGACTGGAGCAGAACTGCAAGTTGGAAAAGAGTGAGGGCTGAGGTTGGGAAGTAATCTTGGGGCTCTAATATAAAGGCTTTGGGGAATTGAAGCTGTAGAAGATGAATTACCTAATATTCTTGATTAGGTGAATAATAAAAGGGCAGCCATGTTTCCCAAAAATTAAGCTCTCCCCACTTCTATTGCTGTAGAACCCATCAAGGGCCTGTGGAATAGCAGAAAGAGGAGGAAGGTTTGGGGTGAGTAGGGGATAGAAGGAGCTGTTTATTTCTGAGCTGTCACTGTTACTAAGCTGAATTATATTTTCAAACCTATATGATGACATATTAAGAAAGTACACTTAGAAATAATAAATCTGTGTTTCAGTATCCACGCTAAGATAGCATTAGTGGAAGATTCCAACCTGGACTCCATATATGTAACATAGTCCACAGTCACTAGAAATCTACTTAAAATAAAAAATGAGATCTAATGATGGCATGAATTTAGTTTCCATGAAGGAGCTGTTTCTAACATCAAATACTGGTAAAGTAATTGTGTGTTGGAAGGAAATAATACCCTTTAATAGAAAGCCAACACTTTAGTCAAGAACATTTTTGTTGTTGTTCTAAATGGAAATTTACTACAGAAGCAATTTTTTCCCTTGAAATGAGCATATATTGCAGAAATAAACAGGATACTCTTATGCATCAAACTAATGTCTTTGCCAGATTGCTATTATGACTTTCAGGATATGAATATTATCATTGATATTCATCAGTTTTAAACTAGATTTCACTTGAAGCTGGAAATTTGCAATTTTAATCACATTTGAAAAGTGATTTTCTCATAGAAAAGTACAAAGAATTAAAATAAAATAGAATACATGGGTGAAAAAAATGCTAGCAATAGGTAAAATAACTTCTTAAAGCTCTGGAGTTAGAAATATTTTGCCACCTAATGGAATTTAGTAAATATGGATGGGAAATAATTCATTTATTTATACCCAATTTATTCATTCATTTCTCTCTCTCTCTCTCTTTCTTCCTGCTCCACCTTTCACCTTGCACTCCTTGTTCTCTAAATTTTCTAGATTTTCATTAGAGATTGTTTACATAAGTCTTTTAAATTTGGGCTTATTTTCAATCATAATCTTTTCTTCCTTTCTTGCTTTATATTCAAGCTACTGCAAGAACTTGATTTTTTTCTTATAAAGACTTAAATTATGCCATTTTTGTTATTCTAATTATAAGCAAGAATATAATATTACTTGGTCTCTTTTAGTTTTTATTGTTATAATAGTTTTTTCATAACTATCCTCACATTGTCTTTACCTTCTATAATGTTGAATGGCAATATCTGTATGTCTCTCCTTTTTGCTTTCTCCTATCACCCCAAATATTCCATTTCCCACCTGTATTATCATCAAAAGAAGTTTATATGCATAGGTTTTCTTTCATGTTGTTTTCTAAAATATTCAAAATCGTATGTTTAAAATAATTTTGCAATTTAGGTACTTCAGGTATTATTCCTATTTTTAAAATTTGGAAACCAAGCGATGAGAGATTATGCCAATCAATAAATATTTATTGAACATCTTGAATGGGTCTTGGCCATCCCTCAGTAATAAGGGAACCAGAAGTAATAATACATGTTGGGGCACCTGGGTGGCTCAGTTGGTGAAGCATCCAACTCTGGATTTTGGCTTAGGTCATGATCTCATGGTTTGTGAGATTGAGACCCATGTGGGGCTCTGTGCTGACAGAGCAGAGCCTGCTTGGGATTCTCTCTGTCTCTCTTTCTCTGTCCCTCTCCCACTTGCACATGCTCTCTTTCAAAAATAAATAATAAACTTAAAAAAAAGAAATAGTGTTTGGAATATTTTAGGAATATTTCCTGAGACTAAATTACATGTACCACTAGAGAATATTAGTTTCCTCATATACTTTATTCTTTTTTTAAATGTTTATTTACTTTTGAGAGAGACAGACAGAATGTGAGTGGGCAAGGGACAGAGAGAGAGGGAGACACAGAATTAAAAATAGGCTCCAGGTTCAGAGACTAATGGACGGTTTGAACTCATGAACCATGAGATCATGACCTGAGCTGAAGTCAGACGCTTAAACGACTGAGCTACCCAGGCATCCCCATACACTTTTTTCCTGATGGTTATGAAAGTAGAGAATGACAAAGCTCTATTGAAGTTTTAGACGGCCTATTAACAGGACCAGCAACAGCACCTAATCTTTATTGAGGGCTTATCACTTTTCATGTATTTACTCATTTAGTCATTAAAACAACCATATGATATAATCATATTAATCCTCAAATAAGACTCTGTAGGAAAAGAAAGTTTTAAGTATTTTGCTAATGGTCACCCACTTTGTAAGTGGTGGGGCCATGGATTTGAATCCAGTTAATCTCTACAACTGACACTCGTAACCACATTTACCTTTCCTTACTTTGTATTTCCTCTCTATTGTCCATGAAGCTCACTCTGGTTAGGAGCATTGACTGTCTCATGGTGTGCCTTAGAGAATTCTACATTTTTTTATGTCAGAGGTATTCAGATTTATTTGGAAATAGGCAAACATCAAGAATTGAAATGACAATTATTGAATTATTCTTGATTACAAAATATATACAAGTATGGGATGCAAGATCCACAGAAAGTAGGAAGGGATGTGACTAAGAACATACGCAGAGGAGTAATCTTTGGAGAGGGGGAGGGAAACATTTTGGGAAAGAAGGGTAGACATAAAGATATCTTTGCACTAAGATGTGGACAGGGGTTGATGAAAGACAAGAGTTTGATGCTCCCAGTGCTTCGAAGTCCCACTGATGCAGGGGAAATCATCTGCTAAAGCTAGAAGTAGGGAGAAGGGCAGGTGAAAGTGAGTAAAGAAGAAATTTTGAACTAGCCATGGAGAGGGTTACAAGATTGCTGAGTACGGAGGCCCATTTGAAGTTAGACTATATGGATTTGTAATGTGTACAGTCTCAGTAGCTCTCTGTCTCTCTCAGTAGGGTTCAGTGATCTGAACACAGGCAGAAAGAGCTCACAGTGAGGGTGATCCAGGTTTGTGATTTTGTATGGATTAAGTTATTTGCCCAAAGTCATACTTAGAGTTCTCTCTGATCGGTTGTCATTGTTTTTCATAAAAATACAATGCCTATCCATGGACATATTTTATATTCCTGCGGTTCTGATAATTTTCATACTGGCTTGAAATTCATCTCTAACCGCCGGAGCCTAGATTTCTTTTTTCTTCCTTCCTTCCTTCCTTCCTTCCTTCCTTCCTTCCTTCCTTCCTTCCTTCCTTTCTTTTTTTTACACATGACTCTTTATAAACTATGATTTTAGTTTTTGGGTAACTTTCCTACTTTATTACCTTTTCATTTTGCCAGGTATTTCAAATAACTTTTATTGGTGTACAGGTTTTCTGTGGTTCTTTATAAAAGTTTATTACCTCGTTTAATTCATCAGTCAGGTAATTAGCAATCATTATTAAGTGACTAATATGTGCCAGGTGCCATGTGAAAGACCAAAGGTACAAAGATAAATGAAAAGCTCTAGCTGGGAAATATAAACAGAACCAACCTACAACATCAGAAAAAGTAAAACTTGAAGCTTCTCAAGCTCCTAAAATGTGTATAACTTGTGTTCTGGTGGGTGTTACTCTTATTTGTTATTGAGGAACCCAGCTCTCTGAAAAACCTTTCCTCTCTCCCTCTCTTCTCTTCTCCATCAGTCTGCACACGTGTATTACTGTTTTGCTTTTCATCAAATTTAGTCGATCACTGCTTCGGTCCTCACTGATGAAACTGATACTAGTTGTTGACACTGTCTTATCCCACTAGTCACTACAGTGTGTCCACTGGTTTTGGCCATGTTTGTGCAGAAATGCTGTCCCATCTATAGGCCATCCCAATTTCTACTGGTGTATTGGAACCTTTGAGTGTTAAAGTGATTGGTGTTCTAACTTGACAAAAAGGCCAAGTTCTGTTTTCCTGTTTTATGTCACATTATTTAGAGGAGAACCAATGCAGTGTGTATTATGGCTGACAATTGATATGGAAGTACATTAACTGCTACTTATGTATCATGCTTATTAGCTCTGATTTCATTATTATTTTTTAAAAATGATTATTTCTTTTTGAGAAAGAGAGAGAGATAGCGAGGGAGGGGCAGAGAGAGAGGGAGACAGAGAATCCCAAGCAGGCTCTGCAGCTGTCGGTGTAGAGCCTGATGTGGAGCTCGAACTCATGAACCATGAGATCATGACCTGACCCGAAGCCAAGAGTTGAATGCTTAACTGAATGAGCCACCCATGCACCCCAAGTGCTGATTTTAAATAAAATCAGCTGAAACCTATATTCTATGTTTTGTGTAAGCCTAAGCTCTTCCAAAAATATACAAGGGCATATGTATACATAGGAACCTTGGATTCCAATTTATTGCCTCTGCTGGAATTGTGTTTGTGTGCTGTCTAATTTTGTTTTTAAAAGGGCACTGTTTATTTATTTATTTATTTATTTTTACAAATAGTTTATTGTCAAATTAGTTTCCACATAACACCCAGTGCTTATCCCCACAAGTGCCCTCCTCCATGCCCATCCCCCTCCCCCCCACATTCATCAGTCCTCAGTTTTTGTCAGCATTCAAGAGTCTCTTATGGTTTGCCTCTCTCCCTTTCCCCCACCATTTCCCCCCTTCTTCTCCCCCTTGTTCCTCCGTCAAGTTCCTCCTAATCCTCCTATATGTGCAAACATATGATATTTGTCCTTCTCTGCCTGACTTATTTCGCTTAGCATAACACCCTCAAGGTCCATCCATGTTGCTACACATGGCCAGAGTTCATTGTTTCTCATTGCCATGTAGTATTCCATGGTATAGATAAACCACATCTTCTTGATCCATTCGTCTGTTGATGGACACTTAGGCTCTTTCCATGTTTTAGCTATTGTGGAGAGTGCTGCTATGAACATTGGGGTACATGTGCTCCTATGAAAAGGGCACTGTTTAAATGTGACACGTTGCTCCTTATCAATATCTACAAAGAAACTATGCTCATACAATCCTGAAAATTTATTTGTGGGAGATGGGGAGAAGTGCTTATAATTTGGAAATGTAAACAAACTAAAATTGAACATTACAAATTCTTATTCATAAAAGTCTGCCAGTGGGCATTCTTCACCACCCAAACTCATATCACTCTATTTTCTTTCCCTCCTCTGCCCCTTACCACTTTCTTCTCCTATTCCTCTCAGAAGGAAATACATTGCTCACGTTGTCTGATGAATAAAACCAAGTATTCATGTTGGTTGCCTTGGTTTTTCCTTCAGAGTCTTTCCCTTTACTCTATGAGCTTTATCAAAAAAGATCTTTTCCCAAACACTTTTCTCCTGAGAGAATTCTAGGGCCCCCTCTTACAATCATGAAACGTGTGGCCCTATTGTAAGCCTCACAATTCCATGAATCCAAAATGCAAAAACTCTGAGGTGTGTAAATTGTTACAACTACTTTGGGATACAGTTTGGCAGGACCAACTTTATGGGTGAGTGCCCTATGTAGTCACAGAGGGCCTTGTGAAAGGCCCCCACTTTTTCTAATGCTCTTCTGTTTGTCTTCAAATTCTTAATAATTTTTGAACAAGGGGCTCTGGATCTTCATATTTCACTGGGCCCAGAAAGGTATGTAAGTAGTCCTGTAGTTTGGTGTTATCTATCAAAGCTGAACAAACCTAGTGACCTAGGGATTTCACTCTTAGGTAAAAATGCAACTGAAACTCATACCCTAGTCACCAAAAGATATTACAGAAATATTGATCTCAGCATTATTCATAATAGTCACAAAGCTACAAACAATCCCATTTCCATCAGCAATGAGTGAACATATAAATTGAGTTATATTTGTACAAAGAGATACTTTACAGCAGAGAAAATTAATGACCTACTGCTACAAATTGTAGTGGATTAATCTCACAAACATATATTAGGGAAAAGAAGTAAGGCAATAATTCCAGATTCCATTTATACAAACTTTGGCAACAGTCAAAATTAAGTTATAATACAATGCTAGAAGAAAGCATAGTGGCTGATTTGGGGGAGCAGAGGGCTATAGTAAGTGAGAGGGAACATTATGGAGGCTTCTGGGGTTTTGCTAATGTTCTGGTTTTTGACCTGTGTGTAGGTTACATGTGTATCACTTTGTAAAGCTGTATATTCATGTTTTATACACCTCTTTTGATGTGTCTTATTCAGACAAAAGATAAAATAATAATACGTAGCATGATGTCGTTACAAAGGGAAATCAGAGTTTATCTGTTATGAGCTGAGTAGAAGCTCTCTTAAATAATCTCTAATTTAAATAACTCATTTTATTAATAGGCACTCTTCCTTTTGTAAGGCAAACCATCAGATTCCCGAGAGTCACTGAATGTTTGTATCTAGTAAGCTTCTCTCTTGTGTGCCCTTTTAATAAACCAACAAGCTTCCATTTGAATACAATGAGGACATCTATGGCAATAAAAGTGTATTCACTCTACTTGTAAGACAGGGAAATATTAATAAGGTTTTAATAGATTTTTTTGGAATGAAGATAAGCCTCTGAAGGATCTGGGATAAGAAAGGAGAAAGCCGACATGGACTGATTGCCATTTCTTATCTCTACGTCTTTATCTGCTCCACTTCATTCTTTTCTCTTTGGTCTTCTTTTTCTTTTTCTTTATTTTTACATTTTCTTTCTTTCTTTCTCTCTCTTTTTCTTTCTTTCTTTCTGAGAGTGAGGGTTCAAGTGAGTGAGGGGCAGAGAGAGAGAGGGAGAGAAAGAATCCCATGAAGGGCAGAGAGAAAAGGAGAGAGAGAGAGAGAGAGAGAGAGAGAGAGAGAAATGGGGTTCACCCAGAACAGGGTTTGAGCTCACCCAATGGGGGGCTTGAGCTCACCCCAAGCGAGGCTTGAACTCATGAATGGTGAGATCATGACCAGAGCAAAAGTTGGAAGATTAATGACTGAGCCATGCTCTTATTTTTCTTGTACTGAGAGTCACCCAGTAGTAACACCTTCACAGTAATCCAGTCTATATGATCCAAAAAGCTTGTTTCTAATGCTTAACCTACACATGCATACATAGGGCATCAGCTCCTCTAAATATTCAGGATAGCACAACTGCCCTGTCTTTCTGATCAATAAATTGACCTTGATTCACAATTTGAAGGAAATATTGGCCAAGGTTCTTATGAAAAGGTAAAAAACAGAGGAATAATGTTCCTATGAAACCTCCACTTATAAGCAACATGGCATTTCAAATGAGTGGTTAAAAGGTTAATTTTTCAAAAAATTGTGTTGGAATATTTGGCTATCCATTTTAGGGGAAAAGTTAGTTTTCCTAACATACACCAGTCATTTAAAAAATGCAGGTAGATAAAGTATGTAATAATAATACAAAGACTTTAAAAAAGCAAACAAACCCATAGACTATAATAGAATTTATTTAGAAACATGGGCAAAAGGAGTGGTTTTTAAACATCGTACCAGAAAACATAAAGGAGAAGATTGATAAATTTGATCACATTAGAATTGATAACTTAATCTTTTAATTATTTATTTATTATTTATTAAAAGAATTTTTTTAATGTTTTATTTATTTCTAGGAGAGAGAGAGACAGCGTGAGCAGGGAGGGTCAGAGAGAGAGAGGGAGTCACAGACTCTGAAACAGGCTTCAGGCTCTGAGCTGGCAGTCAGCACAGAGCCCGACACGAGGCTTGAACCCACGAACCGCAAGATCATGACCTAAGCGAAAGTCGGACGCTCAGCCGACTAAGCCACCTGGGCGCCCCATTTATTATTTATTTTTAAGAGCAAAAACACACACACACCCCCACACCCACACACACACCCACCCACACACACCCACACCCACCCACCCACCCACACACACACAGGAATTGTGTGGGGTTGCAGCAAAGGGAGAGAGGGAGAGAAAATCCTAAGTAGTCTCCACACCCTGCACAGAGCCAGACTTGCGGCTGGATCTCATGACTGTGAGATCATGACCTGAGCAGATGTTAAAGGCTTAATTTTGATTAAAGATACCATATAAATTTTCATTCATTCATTCATCCATTCATTCATTTATTATTTTAATTCTAGTATAATTACACACAGTGTTATATTAGTTTCAGGTGCATATATAGTGATTAAGTAATTCTATATATTACTCAGTATTCTTCATGGTAAGTGTACTCTTAGTCCCCCTCAGCTATTTCACCCATCCCCCTACTCACCTCACCTCTAGTAACCATCAGTTTGTTTTTTATATTTAAGAGTATGTTTTTTGATTTGCTTGTGTTTTTCTTTGTTTGTTTTGTCTCTTAAATTCCACATATGAGTGAAGTCATATGGTATTTGTCTTTCTCTGACTGACTTATTTCAATTAGCATTATGTCCTCCAGATCCATCCATGTTGTTGCAAATGGCAAGATTTTATTTTTAATGGCTGAGTAATATTCTATTGTATATATACATACCATATCTTTATCCATTCATCTATCGATGAGCACTTGGGTTGTATTCATAATTTGGCTATTGCAAATAATGCTGTAATAATAATAGTGACGCATATATCTTTTTGAGTTAGTGTTTTTGTATTCTTTGGGTAAATACAGTGCTGTACCAGTTGCATTCCTGACAGTGCACATATAAAGATACCATATATATTTAAAGACAAGTGTAGTGATCGCTTTTATATGTGCAGTTAGGTAGGTAAGTAGGCTATGATCCCTGTTCTTCAAACAGACAGGAAACAAGGTGCTGCTGTGAAGGTGTTCTGAAGATCTTACTAAGGTTCTAGTTAGCTGACTTTTAAGTAATGGAGGTAATTTTAGATTATGTCAGTGGGACTGATTTAATTCCTGAAGGCCTTAACAGCAGAATTGAAATTTCCTGGAAGGAGAGGAAATATCACCCCATGGACTGCAACTTCAGTTCATTTGGAGAGACCCGCCCTATGGATTTTGGATTTGTCTAGCCAGCCCCTACAATTGCATAAGCCAGTTTCTTGCAATAACCCTGTTAATATATATTTTTTACTAGTTTTGTTTTCCTTACTGAACACTGATACAGCAACTAATAGACCAGAAGAAAATATCTGTGAAAACTATTATTAAGAAGGAATAGGTTTCAGAATAAAAAATTAAAACAAGAAGAAGGAGAAATCATTGCCCTAATAGAAAAATGGACAAAGGGTAGGTTTCAGTTATCAAACCTGAAACCTCTCAGTTCCAAGCAGTCACTTATTATTTGTCGTCATCTGTAGGTTGGTAACCTGGGAGAGTCTGATCCTGATATCCCCTGGGTTCATTTAGGCTGCAATTATCTGAAGGCTTCTCTGTGTCAGGAGGGTCCAAGTTGTCCTCACTCAAATGTGCAGCAGTTGGTACTGGATGTCGGCTGAGGCTCTTCAGTTCTCTTCCATGTGATCAACCATTCTCTGGTAAGTTGGCTTGGGCTTCTTCATAACACTTAGGTAGCAGGTTCCAAGAAGATGAGAATGGAACCTATAAGAATAGAAGTTATCTTTGGGGAAATATAGGGAGAGGCTAGGCCAAATTGTCAATTAAAAGGAATTTTGGTCTTATCTGAAAAGTTTTAATACGTTAATATGCAGTCATGATTTACCTGTGTAATTAAAAAATATATGTTTATATGAATATTACTAGAGACTGAATGTTCATATCGCCTCTCTCCTTTCAAATTTATATGTTGAAACCTAATCCCCAGTGTGATGGTGTTTGAAGATGGGATCTTCGGGAGCTGATTAGGTCATAAGAGTGGAGCCCTCATGAATTGGATTAGTGTCCTTCTAAAAGGAATCCTCAGAGAGTTCTCTCTCCTCTTCTGCTATATAAGGACACAGCTAGAAAACAACTCTGTGAAATAGGATGTGGCTCTCATTAGAAACTAAATCTGTCAGTACCTTGATCTTGGACTTCTCAGCTTCCAGAACTGTGAGAAATAAATTTTTGTTGTTGATAAGCCACCCAGTCTTAGAATGATCTAAGACTCATATATACAAACACACACATACACACACACACACACACGGAGAGTGAGCACACAAGAGAGAGAGCTTGCTTATTTTTCCGTAATCTTAATTCTTTGCCTGTACTGACTCTTTGTCATCTCAACTAACATTGCACAAAGGTTACAGCTGATCCACACCTTTTGTTATCTAACACTATGCCAGTAATGGACTTCTCCATTCTCTGCCCTAGCTTCCAGCTAGAAGAATACTTACATAGGATGCTCAGTATGATACATGAGGAAATATTCAGGGCTGTTTGGTGTGAGGATCCCAGTTGTCCTTCAACAAAGACAATGCTATGTTTTGGGGTGATCACTGAGACGAGAAGTCTGTGTTACTTCCTCATCAGAGCGTTAACTTCTGAACTTCATTTTGGTTGCATTCTGAGATCTGAATGTCAGACTTACTGATGACTAGGCCACAGTTTGTAAGAAATAGTAGGCTGTCTGAAGCCACCACAAGTTGGACCTATTTCTGTTGCTGTATGTGATGTTTCAGGCACAGTAAGTGTACCGAGGCTTATTTATTTCAATTAAAAAGGGGCAATGCTTTTCTTTGCACTTGGCAAATATATAAACAAAGGGAAGTACTTCTAACTGGAAGAGTTTGGTCCCGTATTACAATGGTGTACCCACCAAATTCCCTCATATCCTTGCTAGAAATGGGCACCAATTGTGTTAGAATAGGATTTGCTGAAAACAGAACCAGGGACAGAAATGCTTATGGGAAATGTGCCATGATAGATCTGATGGGCAATAAAGAAGAAGGACTTTTCCTTCCTTCACTGACAGCAACCTTCCAGTGAAGTTATTTTACCGTGAATCTGACTTAATATATACTATGATTCTCTAGGGTACAAAAGTTGTTCCTAGGGAGGTGAAGGATGAAGGACAGATGATTTAAATAGAACAGAAGAAAGGTAACAACTGCAGCTTGGATGGACCACTGCTTGGGGCCTGCAGCCCAGTTCAAATTGAGTAAAACAGAGACCCCTACTAGTAAGGAAGAAGTAGAAAGGAAAAAATGACTTTGTAGGTATCTTTAAAAGTCTTGGATCCTGAAGGTTGTGCTGTGAATTGTCTTTAGCTTGATACAGGCTCATACACAACACTGATGATGTAGTTTAACAGCCAGAAGCAGGATGATTCTCTGGTGCAGAGCTTATGAGTGTCTGAGAAATTGGGCATTTACCAGATAAGCGGAGGACAGATTTTTATTTCTCTCTGGGTGTCATGAGCAGGTTATAGAATGAGATGAAAGTGAGCTTGTGAAAAACTGTTATCTTTTTCTCTTAGAAGTTGTAGCAACATCTTGTGTGTGAGGACCTGATGTTATTTGATATGAGGTGGAGAACTTGAGGAGTCAGAGGTTAAAATCAATTTTCAGGGCCTTTTCAAAGGAGCCTTTATTTTTAAAGGAGGCTTCCTTAGGCCAAATATTGAATTGCTCATTTGGGACCATAAATTTTTGATATGAAAACTGTGGATTTTTTTTTAATATGTATGTTTATTTGTCCTGGTGTGGAAATTACTCTTGAATGGATGTTACCGGCTAATGCAGAATATTATGCTCCTGAGGGTTATGTTGTCCTATAGTTTCCTTTTGAGTTACAAGGATGCTTGACCTTTCCAAGGTTAGAAAGAGCAGAGTTTAGAGATCAAGTTTGTATAACCATTATATAGACTGGTGGTATATATCTTCCCTGCCGCCAATTGCATTTTTGGTGACAAGCACGTCACCATCTGGCAGTGACTAGTGGGATGAAAGTGGTGGACACATAGACTTCTTAGAAGTGGAAAATTAATTATTTCTTTATAATCACCTGACTTTATATGAGGTAAACTCACTAAGAGTTCATTAGTTAGTGTCTACTGACCAAAGCTAAATATGAAAAAGGATTCTTAGACTGTTTTAGAGATTTCTGTTTTTGTCCCATAAGAATAGCCCTCTATACCTAAAGAATATTTAGTTACAGTTGCTTCATTATAGACTGGAATCATTTAGGGTTCTCCTTTGCCTGCTATATTGGGAGGCATAACATAAGAATTTACTTAATGTTAAATTGGAAATATGGACTTGAACGTATTCTTTTCACCCTCACATGGAAGGTGCTTAGTGTTATGTTTAGTAAATGCTGTGAGAAACGTTTCTCAGTTTGGGAATGTATTAGTGGGTGTGCATGTGGAAAAATCACTCAGATTAGTTAGAATATTGTTATTTTAAAAAATGGCTTCATGGGGGCATATAACTCTGTGGAATGCTAAATTTGGATATGGATTTAGAATGTCTAATTACAAAACAATTGATTACTTTTAATCAATGACTTTTAACTGAACTGTTCTACTTGGGAACAAACAGTCTTTACAGGTTTTATGAACCCTGAATGCAGTGTTAGTGGTGGTTACAACAGTGACATGCTGGAGACATGAAGCCCCTTAAAACAACCTAATCTTTGTTTCTTCTTGTGAGTAATTTCTGGAAGGAAATGGATCCCCATTTCTCTGTTGTAATTTAGCTAACATTGGGGCCTGATTTCTAGAAAGCTGCAGAGTAATGCTAGATAATACATTAGCCTCAAAGAGTTTTCCAGATTAAATTGTCTGGGTGAGAAGTGTAAAAGCATATGTATTCTGGATATGCAACCTAATTCTGTCACATCCTTGGCTTTGAGTTGCAAGTTAAATATTATATGTCTCTTTGAAGAATGAACTTCTAGTTAAAAATTGTAGATAAAAAACATTTTTTTTTTCTATTTCATTTGTTCAGAAGCTGTCAAGGAAACAAAACCAATATGTGGGAATGGCTGGGCAGAGGGTGAGATTCCTCTTTATTTTCAGGAAATGGCTAAATTCCTATACCCCAAACTTTGTCACAAACCTGCCAAATACTATGGAATGTGGACTGAAAGAGAGAGATCGTGCTTAGTACCAACTTACTTTCTCTGATTTTTAGCAGAAAACAGTAAAGTGAATGTTACAGTCTAGAAAGGACCATGCAACTATTATTTGATAAAGCAATGTGACCCAGAGAGATGAATGCGCAACAAGGAAATAGAACAAAGTTTCAAATGAAAGAGGGAAATGTGATAATGGTTTCTTACATTTGAGTTCTACGTCCTAGTTAAGGGAGAATGCTGGGAGGAAGAGTGAAGTGAGGGTGGGGTATTTTTAGATAATAACCTAGAGAGCCTGTGGATGGAGGCATGTTGACTTCTTAACACAGAATACTGCAGAGACATGTCCTCAGACCAAGGAGAAAACAGAGCTGGTGAAAGAATGATTAAGACAGTATTCTAATCAAAATTCTAAAGTGCCCTGATATCTGACTAAACCCTTCTGGCTGTGTTTGTGAAGATGTTTCTGGAAGAAGAAGTTCGCATTTGAACAATGGACTGGGTAAAGCAGATTCCCTTCATCAAAATAGTGGGCATCATCCAATCCATTGAGTGCCTGAATAGAACAAAATGGTGGAGAAGGTAGAACTCCTTCTCTCTCTCTGCCTGACTTCTTGAGCCAAGACATGGTTCTTCTAAACTTGGACTGGGACTTCTACCATCAGCACTCCTGGTTCTTAATGCTTTCAGACGCAGATTGGAATTGCACCACAGGCTTTCCTGGGTTTCTAGCTTGTAGATGCAAGTCACCAACTTCTCATATATATAGTTCTGTTTATCTGGATAAACCTAATATATTCCTTCACTGAATAATTGACAGAACTTGTAGATAAAGTATCAGTAAGTAAAGATTTTGATATCACTAAAATTATAATTAATTTGACCTAATTGATGTTTATAGAGCACTAGACTTACTAAAGTATAGAATATATATTTTATATATATATATTCATATATATATATATTCTTTTCTTGTGTACCTTGAGTGTTCACCAATATGGACCATTTGCAAGGTCATAGAACAAAGCTCTGTAAATTTCAAAGAATTAGGATTTTATCTTTGATCATGGATAAATTTAATTGGAAATCCATAAAACGAGATAACCAGAAAATTCCCAAATATTTGTAAATTAGACATTTGTTCTAAATATAACATGGTCAAAAGGAGGTTAAAAGGGAGATTCAAAAATACTTTGAAGTAAATGATAATGAAAATACAACATATGAACATTTGTGGGAAGTAGCAGATTGTTTGCAAAGCAGTAATTCCTTCTGTCACTTTGTGAATATCTTTTTAGCAATATGACATTGTTCCTCCTCCCAACAAAAGATGGAGTTATTTTCTACCTATTGAATCAGGGTTGACCTTGTAACTTGCTTTTCTTAACTAATAGAGTGTGGCAAAAGTGATGGTGTGAGACTTCTGATCACTAGGTTGGCCTCCATGAGGTTGAGAGATGAACTGGAGGCAGAGATGCAACAGATGACTGGCACCAACCACCATACATGAGAATCATATGAGTACGATCATTTTATTTTATTTATTTATTTTTAAAAATTTTTTAATGTGTTTTATTTATTTCTGAGAGAGAGAGAGGAAGATACAGAATCTGAAGCAGGCTCCAGGCTCTGAGCCAGCTTTCAGCACAGAGCCCGACATGGGGCTTGAACCCACGAACCGTGAGATCATGACCTGAGCTGAAGTCAGACGCTCAACCGACTGAGCCACCCAGGCACCCCAAGTAAGATCATTTTAGATACCCAGTGCTGGTCAGTCCAGGCACATAAATGGTCTCAGGGGCAATCAGCAGAAGAACCACTGAGCTGAGCTCAGTCCAAATCGCTGGTTCACAGTATAACACAGAAATAGAATAGTCTTGGTTTTTAGGCACTAAAGAGTAGAATTTAATATGTAGCATAAATAACTGATACAGAAATTGGTACTAGAAGTGGGGTACTACTGTAATAATGCTTAAACTGTAGAGCGTTTGTTTGCTATGGGAGAGCAATCAGTGGCTGAAAAAGTGGCAAAGATGTGAAAAAAGTGAATTTATTTTTGGAAGTTAAATTATGGACAAAATTACTTATTGAAATAAATTAGAAAATAGGGGATATGCCTATAAGTTTATGATTCTAGCTATAAAGATTACCAGGCAAGATTTTGAATTTCTCAATTGACTTCTCTTAGGTATATACAATAAAGTATGCGAAGACAGAGAGGAAATAAAATGGGGATTATCTAGTTTGCAGGCAGAATTAGAGAAGATAAGGCCCACAACTTGCCTGAATGGAAAATAAAATTAATCCCCAATTTGTCCAGATTGGAAAAGCTTCTCAGGCTAAGAAACGGCCTCAGGGTAAAGATCAAATACGTGACTGTTGGATGTTTTGTTAAAATCTTAGAAATATTTAAAGACCCAGTAAACCCTCTGAGCTAAACAAAAGGGATTCTAAGACTCATTAGGGAATCATCTCACAGCATCTCAACATGTGGCATAATGGATTTATAGGAGCAGACAGAGTTGTTCTGTATCTTCAATTAGATGATAGTTATGTCTGAATAGCTGGATATAATCCATGAAATTCATCTAACTGTACATGGAACATTGGTACATTTTATTGTATGTAAATAATATCCCCAAACAGGAAAATATATTATAGAGATAGAAGCCACATTTAGAAGCAACTAAAAATGAAAACTTATATGACTGAAATTTTCATGGTTAACGTACAATCTCAGAGAGAGGATAGAATAAAGACATAAAAATGATTATAGGATATATTCCACTAAGGAATACAAAGGATATAACATATTAATTAACAATAATGTTTATATTATAATTTATATTATATCATATTAATTTTAATTTATTTTATAGATAGTCAGTGAACCTCAAATAAGAAAGTAAATGGAAAGCAGAAGAATATTCAAAGACATAAGAAAATCCCAGTTCTCCTTGTCTGCCAGGGGAGACTAGAACACTTTTGTTAATTTATTCTGCTGAAGATTTATTTTTTCTTTATTTAAACTCTTGCCCATTTGATATTCTCTTTCATAAACAAAATGAAATTTTTTTTCATTTTATGAAAAAGTTCTCATGAAATTCTTGAGAATATCAAATGGGCAAGAGTTTAAATGTTCATTTACAATGTTCTAAACATGTCATTACAATGTTCTAAACAAAAAAACAGTTCTCTTATAAGGAATTTTCAGTCTACCATCTTGATAAATTGAGTCAGAGTGCATCCAGTTTAGCAGTAATTAGGATTTCTTTTCTTTCCCTTAAACAACCTCACGTGCCTGAAGTCATGAAATTAAATAATAATGTTTCAGGAGATTCATTTCACGATGGTAGATGGCATTCAGTGAATTACTGAATGGCTGTTCTTGGTGTCTTGTTGTCCATCTCTGAGAAATCTTCCCTGAGAACAAACCCTGAATTAAGTATTTTTGTGCTAGGATATGTGCTATTATTGCCATAAATGTAAATGCTATATGATTGTTCTACTCCTTTTTCTTGAAATTGTACAACCTGACCTTAAGCTCTTCTGTTCTATTACTTTTCTTTCCTTTTAGAAACACTTACCTTTAATCTCCAGGAGGGTGTTAGGCAGATTCAATTAAATCTCTGCATGATGACTCTTTAGACAGTCTCCAGGGGAATGCTAATGCAGAAACCACTGGAGCAACTTATCTTAGAGTTGCCAAAGAAACCTGAAAATCAGATAATGAGTGGATTTACTATTAACATAAGATTTGGAATAGTTGGGGTTTTGATTTGTGGCTCACAATGATGTATTTTAGGGAGAAAAAGATCACTTTGAGTTTTGGGAATAGGATTTTACAAAAACTCAAAGTGCTGTGAAGCAAGTCAGGGCATTTGGATATAAATAAATAAATAAATAAATAAATAAATAAATAAATAAATATTTCTGAGAGAGAGAGAGAGAGAGAGAGAGACAGTGAGACAGTGTGAGCAGGAGAGGGTCAGAGAGAGAGGGAGACACAGAATCTGAAACAGGCTCCAGGCTCTGAGCTGGCTGTCAGCACAGAGCCCGACGTGAGGCTCGAACCCAAGAACTGTGAGATCGTGACCCGAGCCGAAGTCGGATGCTTAACCGACTGAGACACCCAGGCGCCCCAGGATTCTAGACTTATGTGCTCCCTTACTAACTCTATAGTCAGTGTCTCTGGGACTTCATTTGTGAAATACTTTATGGGGCTGTTTTGAGGATTAAACAAGGATATCTCAGAAAAGAGCTTCAGAAATGTGTTCCAGGGAATCCAACTATTTGTACAACTGAATACCTTTGATCCAGAAACAATAAGGATTTGAGGAGTTCATATAGTTTCTAGGAATATTCTCACCCTTGAAGGTTGTGGGCTTGAGTGATTGACTGGGAAAAGAAGCATTTCTGACCTCCTGGTCTTTATGTCAGGTAATTGAGAATTGTCCTTGATTTTTCTCTCATTCACCAACCCTGTCTTTGATCCAATTAATCATGATGTCCCTTAAATATTTCTGGCATCCCTTGACATGCTCCATCTTGAGTGCCATATTTAAGCCATGGTCTGAGCTCCTGTCCAGTCTCCCGTTACTCAGTTTGACTCTCCACATTTTCAAAATAATTTCAATAAAATAAATACGGGATTATGTAATTTTATACTTAGAATCTTTTAATGTCTGTCTCACCCCATCAAAATAAAAGTTCAACCTGCTTCTTTCATACTTCCTGATCTCATTCTTGCTTCTTCCTATGTTCATCTCTTTTATTCTCCTCTATGTTTTGCTCACTCAGGACTCAGAAAAACACAGAAGGTAGGCTATTATTAATGAAGTGAAGGAAATTCATTTGAGAAGAGGCCATGAATTATAGAAATGGGAGATGGTCTTATAGAAGCCTTGATCAGAAAGTCAATTTGGATATCTCATATTCTTTCTATAAATCACAATGTCCTTATCTTGTTTTCAATAACCATAGGGCCCTTAAAGGACCTAGTTACTGAAAAGAAGCAGAGACAAGGACACATTATAAAATAATTTTTAAAAATTGTAGTGCAAACTTCAGGCTGCTTAAATGTAATCAAATAAAGCTTGGACGTGTCAGAGACCTAAATATTGTTTGTGAAGAAGATATTTTGAGCTAGGGAATTTTTAGTCTGACCTTACTTTTTAGGTAGCTAAATTCTTATAAACATGCCCCAGAACTGGGACTTCTTGAAGTTAATCTGATTTATTATTTTTCTTCTTGCGGCAGAGAATGCCTTAATCAATTAGGATAGATTGTTATTGATGTTTCCAAGAAGTCTCACAACTCTTTTTGGCACTGTACTCCATAGTTTCAATGTCAAGGCCAAGAGTTTCTTCGTTATGCCTAACCAAGCTCTGTTGCCCTCATTCTAATTTTAGCACATTTTCTCTCACTATTTCTTTGGTCAAGATGAGGAATAATTTGGTTGACTTTTTATTCACTATGACTCTTCTCATTAAATCTCCCCAAAGGTTTTGCTTTTCCAGATTAAACAGTCTTGGTGCCTTTAATCTTTTCTCCAAAGAACAGTTCTGCATTTTTTTCCTCATTGTATTTTACTTTTTTTGCTCTCTTCTAGCCCCTCTCACATTTCTTCACATTCATTTTGAACTGTGAAGACTGGACATGGTATTCTCCTAGGGTCAGACCACTGCCAAGAAGAGAAGGTTGCTTCCTGACTCCTTGCAAGCCACACTACTGTTCACACATCCTGGTATTCTACTACTTTTTAAACTTTCCTCTTCCAATAACATTATCTTCAAAAGCATTTGTTCAGTATCTGTGTACAGAGCCAGCTTGCAAAAGGAATTCAGATGCTCATCTGTTCCAGACAGACTCTTGGTGAGAATAAGCATCCTGTGTTCAGAACCATAGGGATTCAAATAGGGACAAGTGTAAAACCAAAATTAAGATTTTTCTTGGTGGTGGTGAGAAAGAATCTAAAATGCCTTTTTCCCCCCCGCTAAGTAGTCTTCATGCTCAGCATGGAGCCCAGTGCAGGGCTTGAACTTGTGACCCTGAGATCAAGACCTAAGCTGAGATCAAGAGTTGGATGCTCAACTGACTGAGCCACCCAGGCACCCCTAAGATGCTTTTTATCTTGTCTAAATTTGCTGGAAATAAATGCATGGAGAGAGTAGTATGACAAAGGCAGGTATATTTAGTAGTGAGCCTTTGATTATAAGTTGGAAAATTCAGTCCACTCTTTGAATGTGGGGGAACTGTACGTTGGTCTTTCAGCAGTAAACCTAAAGGCCCCTTTTTGGTCCTGAGCAATTCAGTTTGTTTCTTCTGTTTTGTTGTAAAATTAAGGTATTTAGATTTATTTCCTTGTCTTTTCTGGATGACGCTGCTCTGTTCCATGGATGTTTTTCATCTCATTGAGTGTCTTCAACTTGTCTTTTCTTTCTTGCCCATGAAACAGAAACACTCACTTCTATGTTAAGGATGTAATCACCCTCACTAAAAGGAAATACAGAGATAGGAAGACTAGAAAAAAAGAAAGAAAGAAAAGGGAAGGTACATAGTTTACTAAAATTAGCTACAAATTATTTCTGTCCTCAGTTTTTAGTCCTGGGTATTAGGTATTACAAGCCTCCTGCATCTTACTGATTGTACCCTTAGAGGTAACCAAAGCCAGGTTATGCAGTAACAATAGAAAAAGAGTGAATCCTTGGCTCAAATGGAAAATGTATGTGTTTTGCGACTTTCTAGTCAACTGTACTCAGTTTGCTAAGTTTTGGTCTTATCATTATAGACAGTGAGATCACTCAGCATCTTTCAGTGTCTATACAAATGTTTAGTAATATGAGGGGGGGGGGACACATTCAGAAAAGACTCCTTTTCTAAATTAGTGAGCATTTGGAATTCAGAAAAGGTTATCAAAGAATTCTATACTCTTGACTTTTGATTAAAATAATGGATTTTGGTTATGAGTTTTAGCTTGAGGAAATTCTCATTTATCAAATAAATATGGAGTAAATAAATAAGGAAAATGTACACAAAGTGATAGATTACAGCATTTATTACAAGTAGAAAAAATTTATTATTGTACAAGATTAACTCACTCATAGAAAATTAGCTCATTTTCCTTTTTTCTTTTCCAAAAGTCAACAGACCATGGTTTGAGTCAATTGGCATTTATATTTGTAATTTAGGGA
This sequence comes from Hyaena hyaena, assembly GCF_003009895.1. Lineage (NCBI taxonomy): Eukaryota > Metazoa > Chordata > Mammalia > Carnivora > Hyaenidae > Hyaena > Hyaena hyaena. The sequence continues at coordinate 511,656 of NW_024081095.1, read as the reverse complement.
AAGTAGGTTTTATCAGGAAAGAGAGACAGAAGATTATTTTCTTACATTTCTATACTTGGGACAGGCTGGATGTTATTTTCAAATGGTAGTTTAAATTTTAAAAAAGGTGATTCAGTATTGTAACAACTGTATCCAGTAGAATCATATTTAGAATTCAGGAAATTAAAATGGAATTGCTGCTTCTTAAAAGATACTAGTAGTTGTTCTATAAATAGTATTATCAAAAACTGCAGTGATGTCAATACTGATGTCATGATTGATAGACAGTGAGGAGATGATGACAGGGGAGCGGTGACCACAGGGTGAACTGTTGATGGAGAAGCCTGTTCTGCGTTGGAGGGGGTAGCAGGGTGTAGTATGCAGTATCCCTCTTCAAAACGCTGCTCTCAGGGTCCTGCAGGGAATTCATCTTCATCTGTTCTTTTGTGGCTCAAACATACAAACTGCTTTGTGCTAATGCTGACTTGCTCTTTGGCCAGAGGCCTCAGAGTCTTAGAATTGGAAGATTAGACTCCTGGATGTGGAGGAGACAGAAAAGCAGGTAATCCAGAGTCCTTTCAGGCCAGTTGAAATTAAAACAAAACAAAGCAAAAAACAAACCAAAACACACACACACACACACACACACCCACACACACCCCCCAAAAATGGGATATTGCTTTTCTGGGGTCTCACCATTGAGTATCACAGAGAAAGGCATAGGATTCTGGCCTGTTGAGCCAAGGACTTGCTTTCCTCTATCATCTGTAACGTTTCACTCTTATTTATTTAGTGAGAAAATGTGAGCATAGAGGACAAATAAAGAGTTTCAATGATATTTACAAAGAAAGTATTTCCATTAATGCCCTATTATCAGTACTGGTCTCACCTCTAAAAGCCTTTCTATTTATCTTATTTGTTTATTTTTTAAAGCTTATTTATTTATTTTTGAGATAGAGACAGAGCGTGAGTGGGAGAGGGGCAGAGAGAGAGAGGGAGACAGAATCCAAAGCAGGCCTTTGGCTCAGAGCTGTCTGCACAGAGCCCAAGGCAGGCTCGAACTCATGAAATGTGAGACCATGACCTGAGCTAAAGTCGGCTCTTAACTGACTAAGGCACCCAGGCACCTCTAATACCCTTTTTAAAATAACATTGTGGAAAAAAAAATTAAAAAATAAAATAAAATAAAATAACATTGTGCCATCCTGATCACTCCCTTGAGCTTGCTTCTACCAGCATTTATGTAAAATTTACTTTTTCTTTTCTCATTGATATACTTAGATGTTAGTAATTATTACCACTTGTTTTAGAGATACACAATTTATTTGAACAGAGTTTAGGGTCACAAGCTTGTGGCCTCTCACCTGTTTTAGTTCCCTAGTTGAAACATATTCTGAAACAATGCAAGATATATTCAGCATATATATATATATATATATATATATATATATATATACACACACACATACATATTTACACACAAATAAATGGAAAAAATATGCTACCACTATACTAATCTAAGATTAAAAAGCTCTAATGACTTCAAGTTGAAATTATCTGTGTGGTCAGTTTTGCTTCTTAGTTATCTTAGGGCTGATAATCAATCTGTACATATTGATAGGACCTTACATGTTGGTAAAATATTGACATATTTCTACACTGTTCCTAAAAAGCTACTGTATCCCCTCCAACCCTTGGCCCCATCCATTCCCGTAAGTGATACCCTAGACTTCTCCATGATACAGCAAATAAAGGGTTAATGCTGGTCAACAGGGACAAATTCAACAGTCTCAGGACAGTGCACAGCAGGACCACTGCGAGATATAAGCTTATTGGATTCAGAATATTTTGGGCAAGTTGAGAAAACCCTGTCTCTTATAGCTGGCATGATTTTTTCTGTGTAAAAACTGAGACTAATCACTGAATAGATACTCCAGTTCCTCAGCCAATGTGATTTGTTAAGTTCTTCAGTTAAGGTTTTGTTGGATGATAGATTAAATGGCTCCTCGAACACCAATATGGCTAGCATGCAACACTGCTCTCAAGGCTTTGTTGACTGGTTTGGCCAAATTCAATAACATTTTCTTAATTTTCAAATCCCAGAAATATTTTCCAGTCCCCATCTTAACTTTTCTGAGACATTTGATACAATTGACTGCTCCCTGTTGTGAAACATTTTTTTTGGCATCTCAGAAGCCACTGTATTTTTGTTGCTTTCCTCGCCAACTGTTACTTATGTCTCCTTCACCAGATTCTCCTATTCTGTTATCTCCTAAAACTTGGTATTGTTCAGAGTCTGCTCTTGGTCTTCTCCTTCTCTTATGGGATAATCAGCTCTTGTCCCTTTCCATGACTGTCACCCAGTTGACACACTGATGATGATTCCTCAATCCGTCTCTCTTCCAGGCTTCCTTTGTGCACTGTTCCTCCTGCAGATCCTCCTCATTCTCCCAGACCTGAATGCTTTTCTCTCCACACCTCTCACATTCAATTAGTCTTTAAGAAATAATTATTTATATCTCTTAAGTTTGCACTGTCTTCTGTTGGGTTTACTTCTCACTGGGATTGGTTCAGATCTGCATCTTTCTTTTACATTTTACTTCCTGTATTATTTCCATAATCTTCAAACTAAAGTGCAATATATTTGCCATTATGGCTCTCTCCTTTATGAGCAGACCATGAGCTTCCGGGGTGCCAAGATTATGCCTTTGTCGTCCTGTATTCCTGGTGCCTATTGATGTGTGCTACATATAGGTGCTCCATAAATATTTGTTGAGTAAACGGTATACTGTATCTGAATGTTCACTTTCTTTGGAGGAAATTCTTTTGCCTCTTTCCCTTTGCATAAGACTTCAGTGTTATTGCAGCCTGTTCTACCACTTCTTTATGTCTGAGAATTGAACTCATTATCTTTGATTGCCTGTATCGCATCAGTTCAGCTAGAGCTACCTAAAAGCAAGTTTGGCCCGCAGTGAGCATCTTGTTGTAAATGAACGGCTTTGAAAGGTTCCCCTGGGAATCTAATCAATCACTGTGAGTAGGGACATCTTGTACTGTTGCTTTCCAGGAAGCCGCCAGATGGCTCATAGAAAAGCATCCTTATTTAAAATCCTTTCAGAAGTGTTCAGGGAAAATGTTGTGGGCAAGTATTCAAACAAGATCAGTAAATGAAGCAGTGACCAGGGAAAGGATATCATTTATTTATTTATTTTTTTTAATATTTATTTATTTTTTATTTCTAGGAGAGAGAGAGAGAGAGACAGCGTGAGCAGGGGAGGGTCAGAGAGAGAGGGAGACACAGACTCTGAAACAGGCTCCAGGCTCTGAGCTGGCAGTCAGCACAGAGCCCGACGCGGGGCTCGAACCCACGAACCGCGAGATCATGACCTAAGCGAAAGTCGGACGCTTAACCGACTAAGCCACCCAGGCGCCCCGGGAAAGGATATCATTTAACTTACCTATCCCCAGCTGATCCTTACGCTTGCTTCTGAGCAGAGAGAAGCCTCATATACTGACTCATCACAGTTCCTAAACTGTGATTTTCAATCCTTAAGAGCCACTTCCAGTGGGCAGGCTATAGACACATCTCTTAACAAAACCTTTATAATATGTCTTAGAGATGGGATTATATTGCTAATGTAGTTTTATTAAAGAAAAATGAATGGATGGTAACACAGACCTTCTCAAATATAAATAAGCGTTGGATGATAACTATTCAGTGTATGAGAGCTCATAAAAAGAATGGACAACAGTGAATGGACTTATTTGGAGAGGAAGAAAGGGACCAGTGTTTGTTTCCCCTAAGGTTTTCATTGTTTCTTCTTCAGTCTTTAATGTGACCACATCAAAAGAGCTGGATATGTTAGAAAGGATTGGAAACAAGACAAATTCAATTCCATGAACAGATGTTTCTAGGAATTTTCCTTGGTCCTGGGTAGAAAAAAGCCACACCAATAAATTTTCAGGTCTTCCAAATGTGGGACCAGATTACCCCTAAAGTCAATGGGTGAGTATCCAGGGAATTATTTTCAGGGGACTGGGAAAGCATAAATAAATTTCATTTTTCTTTATATGATTCTAAAAAATAAATACGGACTCAAGAATATTTATCCTCTTTTAAAGGTGTAACCTAAGCTTTTTTTTTCTTTTTTGCACTTTGGAGCACACAAATAGCTAAATAGCTTATTCCCCCCCCCCCCCCCGCCCATAAATTGGACCTGTATTCTCCAAGGTGAAGAATTGAGAATATAATCAGTTCTGTTTCATTGTGCTGAGAGGTCAGATTTTTTTTTTTTTAATTTATTCACGTATTTGGTCTGAAAGCAGTTTTCTCATGAGCTGGGGTAGATTTGGGCAGTGATTCTGAAACATGGGTTCTCGAGATTTCTTCCGGAGGTTTGGTGCAGATGGGCAAACTGACCCTGAGGATGTGTCTGTGCTGTCTGGGGCAGGGTGGCTCATTGACCACCTGTGAGTAATTATGCTTAATATCAATACCTGGGCTTGGGGAGCTGTTCTGCTTCCAGATGTGACTGTTAGAAGGAAACTTTCAGAAAAACTGGAGAGAAGCCCAGCTGATAAAGTACTCTTTTTTCCCCTGAAATATGAAAAGCTGTGAGAAAATAAATGACATTATCACAAATGTAGTGAATAGTTAACAGATCAAGTGAGAATTGTTAAGGCAACATTTCCTTCATGGAAATGTAGTCAACTAATTCTTCTCTACAAAAGTGTTGGCAAAAAGGTTTCCTTAATTCATTCTTTTAATCAAATTGTATGTGCCAGGGATTCTGTTTTAGGCATCCATGCGTATTTATTACAGTGATTATATCCCAAAATTGAGTTAGCTAAAAATCCTTCTAATTTGCTAATCTATTTGTCAAATAGGGTTTAAGAGTATTTATATGGAAAATGTCAGATTGGGAAAATTCCAGAAGATGGCACCATGATAATTATTATCTTTCTAACCAGAGAAAGACCTCTTTCTCCTTTTTTTCTTTATTTCCCCCCTCTGCCTTTGGCTTCAGCATCTTTTTATTTTTATTAATTAAATTTTTTTTTGAGAGAGCGAGAGAGAGCGTGCCAGCGAGCATGGGGGAGAGGCAGAGGGAGAGGGTGAGAAAGAATTCTAAGCAGGCTCTATGCCCAATGTGGAGCCCCATGCAGGGCATGATCTCACCACCATGAGTTGGATGAAATCAAGAGTTGGATGCTTAGGGGCACCTGGGTGGCTCAGTCAGTTGGGCAACCGACTTCAGCTCAGGTCATGATCTAGCGGTTCATGAATTTGAGCCCTGCCTCGGGCTCTGTGCTGACAGACATCTCAGAGCCTAGAGCCTGCTTCGGATTCTGTGTCTCCCTCTCTCTTTGCTCCTCTCCACTCCTGCTCTGCCTCTCTCTCTCTCTCTCAGAAATAAATAAAATTAAAAAATAAATTAAAAAAAGAGAGTTGGATGCTTAACCAACTGAGTCACTCAGATGCCCCAGCTTCAGCATCTTTTTAAAGCTTCTCTTATTATACCGCCTAAGCATGGCACCGTGCTACTCTGTCTCCCTTACGTCCCTACTATTAAGTCACCCATTTATGACCTTTTGCATTAATGCTCAGAGAAAAAAGCATGAGAAAAACAGAGCATTTGGTTAAAATGAAATCACTTTATATCTGATCTGTTAATGGCTTTTATTCTCCCACCAATAGAAACAAGTTGTCAAAAAATCACAAACATACATAGCTATGGGAAAATGTATTCAGAGTGCATAATCACACCTTGTTATTCGTCTTTGACTGTGAAAGTATTTAATCAAGAGACTTGTTAAATCAGAGATTACACAAATTAACATAACATTCATGTTTTGAAATTCCTTCAAGAGAGAAAAGCTACCTTTAAAACTGAAATAAAAAATTGTCTTTATATAAATCAAATCCATCTCATTTAGAGAATGATAAATACATGTGTTTCATATTTTACATGTGAATGACCTGCAAGAAGCCATAAAACTTACCTAAGGAGAATAAAAGGAAATTAAAAGTATAGGAAGAGTATCTGTAGAATGTATACATATAATATTCAGATACAAGTACAAACATACTTAAAATGTATATGTGAAAATGCCTGAACCAAAAAGAATTTATTTCAGCTTAAAAAATAAAGAATGCAACAATTTCGTTTACCAGAGGTCAGTGGAGGTGACCTGGTAACTATACTATAAAGGGGAATGATTTTTTTTTCAGAGTGAGTGGGTGCACTTATCTGTGGGTAATGCTGTCTTTTATGTAATAATTTGTTCCAGTCCGTTTCACTGTTTGTTTTAAAAAGGTTTGTTTTGAATTTGTGGTTTCCAACAGGGTGAGGATTATTTTCCAGACAAAGAATTCATGTTTTAACCATCAATGACTATCTATAAACATCGTCAAAATCTCACACTACCTGTGGTCTAACATAAGCAATGTTGACTATCAGTCTGGATATCTTAGATAACTTTTGGTTTGCTTGATCTGTTTCCGGTTTACTTGATCTATTTTGATCAAGTTAACCAGATAGCTATGAATTGTCATTTTTTAATATGTACCATTGTGCCACAGATGTGTTAGGGCAGCAACTGCTGGTTCCTCCTTGTCCTGTTTAGCATTTTCCTTTGTTCATGTGGACAAATGAAATAGAAGCCAAGAACATCTGGAAACAATCAGTAAACAATAGTTTGAAAATTTCTGCTTCATTTAGACTCATACCTCAGAAAAGTGTACTGATAGAATAATTAAATGTACATTTTAAGTTCATCTGGAAATTTTATCCACTTGACATCTCTAAAATTATTAATTTCCCACTTACATTGTCATTGTCCTAATTAAGCAATAATAATTCTTAGTACCCCTTCCTCCTCAAAACATAAATGAGCAATTTCCAGTCATAAGAATTTTCTTTCTAAAACAGACTGGGATCCTGACATTCTCCACGTCATAAACTTCCAGTCTTCCAAGGGTGTACTGAAAAATGTCAAGTTCTTTAGTTTCAAATTTGACATTCACCATATGCTGGACTCATCTGAACTCACCTGTGTCTCATCTTTTGAGACTTTATGTAGTCCAGCCACTTCTTTCTATTTCAGTTGAATATGCTTTTTGTTTGCTTCCTTTCTTCCTCCTCTCCCTCTCCAGCTCTTTCCTCTTCTTCCTCTCCCCGCCCGTCTTCTTCTACTTCTTCTCATCATTGTTGTTACATATGATTTTAATTTCTATTGATGGATTATCCAATCTTCGGATGCTGCCTCTGTTGCTGTCTCCTCCATTACAACAGATTGCTATTTCTATGGGCTTCTTTCATACTTTTTCATATCCTTACAATGCAGTTGTTTTAATTTTTAACTTAGAGATGGTTGCATATCACTTCTGCCAGATTTTGAGTTTCATGACTGCAGGGCTCACATCTTAATTCACCACTGCACCTTACAGTGCTTCACATAGTGGGATTGTGAGAGGAATACAGCATTAAAAAGGAACAAGACAAAAATAAGTAGAGGAGATTTTTTAAAAAAAAAAAAGGACAAATGCACGAAAGACCCAGGGTCACCTCGTTACAAAAGAAAAACCTGAGTCATATGACTAAGACATTTCAGATTTAAAATTACTTAATTATTCTATTAAATGACAGAACTACAAATGGCTATCAAGGGAAGGCCTAATTAAAAATATATTTAGGAGACTGGCTTTGGTAACAGAAAACAGGGCCAGGTAGACTGTGGTTCTGATACAATATGGACATTTTTAAGTTCTTGTATATGCCACTATTAAATATGTTTCTTTTAAAAAAATTTTAAATATATATATAATTTCTTAAACATTTTACTGTTCTGTGTGTATTATGGAATTAATATCTGAGTATCTGTAATTACCTGTCAACTCCAGTTTGATAAGAATTGATGGAGAGATGCATTCAGAGTCTCAGGCAAAATACTTAAGACTTGGGCTCATGCCTCTAGTCTTGATTTAAATTTAGGAGGCTCTGAAGAAAGTTGTTTCATCATGGCAGTGATTGCAGAAATACACTTTCAAATTAAGGCCACAGTAAATATTGCCAAGAAGAGGAAGGATTTGAAAGGGGTACAAAGAACTGGGCTGTCAGGAGCAGGAAGAGAGAAAAATTGTTTACCTCCCATATTTCTTAGAGTTTACAAAGTCTTTTTGATTGACCTATTCGTATGAAAGGGGTTGTTGAGTCCTCAGTTGTCTGGCTCTGTTTCTCAAATCACCTCAATGACAGGCAGAATACTCAAAGTATGGGTTATGATCAAGAGATACAGGACTGGGTATAAACCTCTGTTACCCCCAACTATAAGGTTGGCTCACAGGCTTTCCCATCAATGTTGTGTAGAGTCAGGGTAATCTTCTTTGTTGAGAGGAGAAAAGAGCCCCAATTAGGGCGATTCTACAGGTAGTTGGCTCCTTAGTAAATCCCTGAAATGACTCCTGCCTGGGCTTCTATTGCTGCTTATTTTTATTTGTTCCATTTCAAATTTTGATGATTCAAAAACACCCAAAGAACCCTTTGCCCTCAATACTGATAAGATTTATTTTCCTCTGAGCTTCTTCATGCAGTCAGCAAATAACTTTACTCATGAAAGTTTTATTTCCCCAACTATTGGGGTATTTATGCCAAATAATTAAACTAGGACACTATTAGTATGGTATACTTATTAATGAAACAAGTGAGTATTTTTTAAGGGACTATAAACCTATGGTCCCAAGGAGAATTATGTCTTTTTACTCTTCCATACTTAAAAAAAGTTCCTTGTCTCCCTCGTACACCATATAATAGCCTCTCCTTTGTGAGCATTTTTAAAATTCTAGCTTACTTTTTTGGCCCCATGTTTCTCATCACAGCTTTTTCCAAGGAGCCTGCATTTTCTTATGCAAATAGGGACTCCAGGACTTCCCTCAAGCTCTAAGATTTGCTGAACTGAATGAGCCTAGTAAGTTCCACTGTGTTCTTCAAAATGTCTCTCCCTTATTAACAGTGTTACTCCTACTTGTGAAAGTACCTCTCCTTTCAACAGGAGCTATATGTTTAGGATTTGGAGAAGGGAGAAAGAACAAAAAGTGCAAAGGTAGTCATTCTTTCTGAAATTAAGATCTTGCTCTGAGCAACCGCTCACACAATTCTAGTGGTCCAGGGCCAATCAATCAATCAATCGATGTTCAAATATTGAAGAAATATTTATGTGCCTACTATAGATCCAAAAATTGCTCTTTATTTGAAAGGCAGAGTCGTAGTGGGACCAGTGCCTACCTTGTTACTTGACACATGTTAGCTGGCCACTTCATCACACAGTTCAATTCAGCTCCCTTCAGAAACCCTGAGTGGACTAACGGTCTGTGTCAAAACAATGTTTGTCCTGCATAGTTGCAGGAATTTTCCTGAAAGTCCCTATGTACTCCAGTGACAATGTCAAACAGCTTAATTAATAATTTCTCCATCACGAGGCCATTCTGCCCTTCTCTCAGGTCTCTTGGGAACGTGTTTTCTCTCAAGCATTGACAGTGTGTGTATCTGGTTAAGGAGAGCAATGGAGTCTCTTCCATACTGTTGCCAAGTACCAGGAAGACACAGAATCTGAAACAGACTCTGGGCTCTGAGCTAGCTGTCAGCACAGAGCCCAGTGCGGGGTTTGAACCCATGAACTGTGAGATCATGACCTGAGCCAAAGTTGACGCTTAACCAACTGAGTCACCCAGGCGCCCCAAGGAAGGTCTATGCTCTGTCAACCTTTGAATTCTTTCCCTCTCCCTAGCTTCTAGAACAGTGGCCAACATGATGGACACCTGATAAGCAACGAATGAGATCAATGCAGGGTTCTTTTGGAATTCCTCACCATGCAGGTCATTTGTCTTAGATGGAAGAGGAAATCTTTATGTTATTCTTACTGTTGATTCCCATGCAGCCTGCTGCTTGTGTCATTTCAGAGCTCAGTGATTGTTACTGAATGCCTTTCAACTCTAGAAATCAAAGGACTTTTAGGAATAGAGTTTCTTTATACTCCAGAGTAAGTGACGTGCCAGGAACTATCAATGGTGTTTTTGTAACTGTCCAGAAAATGATATATTTTTTTTTTAATATTTTTATTTATTTCTAGGAGAGAGAGAGAGACAGCATGAGCAGGGGAGGGTCAGAGAGAGGGAGATAACAGACTCTGAAATAGGCTCCAGGCTCTGAGCTGGCAGTCAGCACAGAGCCCGACGCGGGGCTCGAACCCACGAACCGCGAGATCATGACCTAAGCGAAAGTCGGACGCTTAACCGACTAAGCCACCCAGGCGCCCCATAGAAAATGATATTTTTCAGGAATATGGACACCTAGGATTTCTGCTTAATTGCTTCTTTTAATTGTGTGAATTTATTCTTTTCCTCAACATGATCAAGTGAAGCTGTTGTTCCCCCAAATCTTCTGGTTCATAGGTTGAAAACATAAATAAGTTGCTCTAAGTGCCAAAGTCTTGGATAATATTTTTCTCATATTTGTTTTATGCTAAATATTCATTTGTGATTTAAGTTGAATGATAAAATAATAGTTGACTCCATTGTACAAATTATAATTATAGGACACTTTATGGTAATATAGAAATTAAATGTTAAGCATTTATTTGAATTTAGGAATTTCTATTTTTTATCAGAAGGAGAGAATAAAGTAAATATATGGAAGAATAAAAATTAATAGAAGATTTTGAGGTAAAGAAGAGAAGAGATATGCTAAAACTGCATTATAAATAGCATTTAAAACACCAGGTCTCTATATAAAAATGTTACATGAAACAAATTTGTAAGCAGCTAACAGAACTAGTGACTTTTCTGCCTAAATGTTGCATTAAGGTTTTTTAAAATATTTATTTCATTTTTGAGAGTGAGAGAGAGAGAGAGTGGGAGAGGGGCAGATAGAGAGGGAGACAGAAGATTCAAAGCAGACTCTGTGCTGACAGCAGTGAGCCCTACACAGAACTGTGAGATCATGACCTGACCCGAATTTGGACTTTCAACTGACTGAGCCACCCAGGTACCCCTGAATTAAGTTTTTATTAGGAAATAAGTATTGGCTAATATTACATTTTAGGTTTTGAGGAATTTTTTTTCTGTTAGCAATAATGTATAAAAATCTTATGATAAAATTAAAGTCAATATTCCATCATTATTTTGTGAGCAGTTAGGAATAAATGCAAAAGTGAGTTTTCTTCTTTTCTTCCTACATTCTGGAAATACAGTATGGAATTTTAAACTGGCATACAATACCTAGGAGAATTCTTTTAGGCATTAATATGATACTAAATCTAGATTATGGATTTTGATATTCTCAAGGAGGATGCAGCCTTATGGTTTCTAAATCATTTAATATTTGGAAATGATTGGGCTACACTGGGCCTCAGATGGGGGAAATTCTTTTCCACTTAACTCATGTTTTCATGTGGAGTTACTTCTGCTAGAGTAACACTCCCTGCCTCTAGCACCTTCCATTATTCATTGCAATCCATGAGACAAAGTGAGTTTCCTAATTGATAAGTGATGTCTGGGACATTGGACCTTGGGATTAACTCTTTCTTTCCTTCTTACATTGCTTTGGCCCAGTGTGAGTGACCAGTCTTGGATAAGTACATCTATTCTGCAGGTTCAAAGTTTTCTTTGGTGGACTTCCTGAAGGATACAATGTGTATGCGTGGTGGTGGTGTGGGAGCAGGGTAGGCAATAGGTCTTTTGACCACAGAACTAAATTCACATTTTCCAATCAGCTTATAGTAATAAAGCCCATATTTTTATTTCCATCTGTCTTCTCCATCTTATTTCTCAGTTTGTTCCAAAATCATCAGGAGAAGAAAGTAATTCTGCAAATCTCAATGTTTATTGTAATAAATTAGGTCTGTGGAATGGTACCATCCATTTAATAAATGATGCAGTGAATAATGCCTCATTGTAATAGGTTTTTCTAGAATGTTAAGCCACCCAGACTAACACATGCTTATACAATAGTATTGATACTTATCCAGGAGCTTAAAATCTCATACTAAGTATCTTTTAAGGATTCTATCTCAAGAAATACATAGACTTCTTACTAAGTTGCTTTGTTAGGTTAATATCTATCAGCAAATACATCCAGGAAAAAGCAATACTTAGGAATTAGTAACACTCTTCTCTTTATTTCTACCCTCTTCTTCTTTCTTTTTCCTTGTTGTCTGCCTCTAGCCATGGAAAGATCAAGTTAAGAGATGGATTGGGGAAATATATGCAGGGTAGATTCAGATAAAATCCAGATAATAAATGTAATGAGAAATTGCAATGGCCTAACTGTCCCTTTGCTCCAGTGAGCCTCTTCCAGGAATGGATGCTTCTTGTTTCTTCATTTCTCATTCTGATGGCCTTATTCTTCCTAGCAATCTCTTACCATTTTGAATCCTCCTAAATTTTTTGAAAAATAATTTTTGTAATTACAAAAATAATTTGTGATTTTTTTTTGTAAAGCCAAAACAATAACAACAAATAGATATGAAGAATTGAAATAACATTTATAATCCATAATCTGATTAGTAAAGAATCAAGTAGATTGCATGCTTCTCTGGTCCACGGAATTTTTAGTAAATAATAAATATAATTTTTTGAAATAGAAGTATCATTATTTTCTACTTGGGTCATCTGTTGGAAAAGGAAATAAATACATTTTTAAAAGTACTTTTTGATAAAATTGACTATGAAATTGGTTTTAAAATCTTGAAATTGGGATTCATTTCTATCATATGGTAGACATTTGAAGATTATTTTCATAAGATATACATCAAAAGAGATAATTCTTTGTAAAACAAAACACCTTTAATCAGAAGATTATTTTGGTAAAAGATACATCAAAAGAGATAATTCTTTGCAAAGCAAAACATCTTTAATCACTAACAAAAGGCTCATTAATGAGTCAATATATGTAGAAGAATTGCATCAGGAGACTAGGGATTGCCAAATATCAAATGATTTTATAAAGGAAATTCATTACTGCTGAGGCAGTTAAAAAATCCTTATATATGTGGAGGATCTGTCCTATTAATTGTTTAAGATAGCTATTTGAAGTTACATTTAGAAAGACCAGTGACATTTTCTTCTGTTAGTTGATATGTAATATATGTTATAAATTGTAAATATATTATTATTCTTAACAATTTATACCAAACTCCTTTTGGAAGAAAAAAAAAATGAGTAGGGGCACCTGTGTGACTGTCTGTTGAGCATCCGACTTCAACTCAGGTCATTATCTCACAGTTCATGAGTTTGAGCCCCACATTGGACTCTCTTCTGTCAGTGCGGAGCCCGCTTTGGATCCTCTGTCCCCTGCTCTCTCTGTCCCTCCCCTCTTCATGCTCTCTCTTTCAAAAAACAAAACAACATTAAAAAAGGAGCAATAAGGTCATCAACATAGCGAAAAAAATCTAGTTGCTTTAAAATGACTTACAAAGACTCACAAAAGCTAACTCCTGCCTGATTTCCTATATCATATCATATTATTTTTCCCTCTGCATGCCACATTTTTGGCATCCTGGCTACTTTCCAGTTCCTCAAACCCATTCCACTTTCCTGACTTCAAGGTCTTAAATACAATGTTCCTTATGCAGTATTCTTCCAGGAATGCTCCTCCTTCATTTTCATTGGGGAACTCCCTATCCTTCAAGGGCTAGTGTCATCTTAAGTGTTATTTTCTCAACAAAGCCTTTTCTGCCCATGCTCACGTGGTCCCCATCCAAGAATCTGTGATGCTTATGATGAATTATGGTCATTCATTAATAAATACAAGGGACACAAGGGGCCCTTAAAATTTACAGTCCCTATCATACAGTCCAAATAATCAACTCAACAAATATTTTGACTATTCATAAAAGTTCAGTACAGATTTTAATATAATTTTGACTCATGAATGATTATCAAACTTAATGTAATAAGTTGTATTTTCATAGACACCATGTTATATTTTATCATACAAAGTTTCTGTGAGAGATGGACTTCTGTTAACTTGACAAAACTATACAACTGAAGGATTAAAAGATAATATTTGGCTGATTGTTTTCATGTTTCTATGCTTTTGGTTAGATGTCTGGAAGAGGGTCAGGTAGATCATTGATTCTTTTTATTTCAATGATAGTAATATATTCTTCCAGGAATTTTAGAGCTAAATTTAAGGCCAAACATAATACTAGTACTCACCATTCATTCAACAAGTATTTATTGAACATTTTTCATGTGCCAATGAGAAGCTGGCCAAGACTCTAAAAATCAATTCTCCCATTAATCAATTCATCTATCCAATTTACTAAGTTCACCCAATTCACCAAGTTCGATAATTATTGATAATTTTTTCCTAGCAGCTCTTTAGCTATGGAATTATCAGTATACTCTCTACACTATAATTTTCTACATTAGAATTGAGCAGATTCTCTACGTTTGTTCACCTTTACTGCTATGCCCTTGTCCTTAATTACCTCTTTTCTCCTTATACCTTATTTTAAGATGTATTCTTTATTCTAATTTACTAAGATCATCTCAAATTTTATTGTCATTATTTACACTGTAATAAAGCCATTATAAACTTGAAATAATAAGAACACCCTCTTCTTTCATTTGAGTCATTGGTAAGCATATTAGTGGTTGTGTGACATCAGGCCTTCCATGGAATGGTTCTTGGAAATGCTTTCCAGGAAGATTTAAATCATTGTTATCAGCTTTGTTATATAAACCTTTATTGCTTTGTGCAGCTGCCTACAGATAGAGTAGAAACAGCATTCTTGAATTTGGGATGGCAACCTCCAGGAAGTTTTAAAAGAAACTGTAGGAGACTGAGGTGTATTAAACATTTTCTATGTATTTTATATTTAGTAAACCTTTCATTCATGCCTCACCCTTGTCAGCAAGCTCACATTCTCGTCTATGTATAGATGAAGAAACTAAAGTTTGAGGAGAATTAAAGAGTTTGCTAATGTTTTCCCCATAGTTTGTACACTTTGCCATTTTGTATCTGCCAGAAATAGCAAGAAATGATTCTCAGAAATGGACATTGAATACTCTGATTGTTCAAACCAGAAATAAATTGCTTTGAGATTCTAGTTTAAGACATGGTTGGCTGATTTTATTTCATTATTTATTTATGTATATATTTTTATATTTATAATTTTTATATTTCTTTTATTTTTTTAATTTACATCCAAGTTAGCATATAGTACAATAATGATTTCAGGAGTAGAACCAAATATTTATCCCTTACAAATAACACCCAATGCTCATCCCAACAAGCTCTATCCACAGTGTTGCAAATGGCAAGATTTAATTCTGTTTGATTGCCGAGTAATACTCTATTGTATACATATACCACATCTTCTTTATCCATTCATCTGTCAGTGGACTCTTGAGCTCTTTCCATACTTTGGTTATTGTCGATAGTGCTGCTATAAACATTGGGGTGCATGTGTCCCTTTGAAATAGCACACCTGTATCCTTTCGATAAATACCTAGTAATGCAATTGCTGGATCATAGGATAGTTCTATATTTAATTTTTTGAGGAACTTCCATACTGTTTTCCAGAGTGGCTGCACCAGTTTTCATTCCCACCAGCAGTGAAAAAGAGTTCCCCTTTCTCTGCATCCTTACCAACATCTGTTGTTGCCTGAGTTGTTAATGTTAGCCATTCTGACTGGTGTGAGGTGGTATCTCATTGTGGCTTTGATTTGTACTTTCCTGATGATGAGTAATGTTGAGCATGTTTTCATGTGTCTGTTAGCCATCTGGGTGTCTTCTTTGGAAAAGTGTCTATTCAGGACTTTTGCCCATCTCTTCGCTGGATTATTTGTTTTTTGGGTGTTGAGTTTGATAAGTTCTTTATAGATTTTTGGATGCTAACTCTTTATCTGATATGTCATTTGCAAATATGTTCTCCCTTCTGTTGTTTGCCTTTTAGTTTTGCTGATCGTTTCCTTCACTGTGCAGAAGGTTTTTATCTTGATGAGGTTCATTTTTGCTTTTGTTTCCCTTGTCTCCAGAGATGTGTTGAGTAGGAGGTTGTTGTGACCGAACTTAAAGAAGTTGTTGCCTGTTTTCTCCTCTAGGATTTTGATGGCTTCCTGTCTTATGTTTAGGTCTTTTATCCCTTTTGAGTTTATTGTTCTGTATGGTGTAAGAAACTAGTCCAGGTTAATTTTTCTGCATGTTGCTGTCCAGTTTTTTGAACACCATTTGCTGTAGAGACTGTCTTTATTCCATTGGATATTCTTTCCTGGTTTCTCAAAGATTAGTTGGCCGTAACGTTTGTGGGTCCATTTCTGGGTTCCCTATTCTGTTCCACTGATCTATGTGTCTGTTCTTGTGCCAGTACCATACTGTTTTGATGATTACAGCTTTGTAACACATCTTGAAATCTGGAACTGTAATGCCTCCAGCTTTGGTTTTCTTTTTCAGGATTGCTTTGGCTATTTGGGTTCTTTTCTGGTTCCATACAAATTTTAGGATTGTTTGTTCTGGCTCTGTGAAAAATGCTGGTATTATTTTGATAAGGATTGCATTAAACATGTGGATTTCTTTGGGTAGTATTGACATCTTAACAATATTTGTTCTTCCAATCCATGAGCATGGAATATTTTTCTTTTTTAAATGTCTATTTCAATTTCTTTCATAAGCTTACTATTGTTTTCAGTGTATAGATTTTTCACTTCTTTGGTTTGGTTTGTTCCTAGGTATTTTATGGTTTTTGGTGCAATTGTAAGTGGGATTGATTCCTTAATTTATCTTTCTGTTGCTTCATTATTGGTGTATAGGAATACAATCGATTCATGTGCATTGATTTTATATCCTGATATTTTGCTGAATTCATGCATCAGTTCTAGCAGTTTTTTGGTGGAATCTTTTGGGTTTTCCATATAGAGTATCATGTCATCATCAAGAGTGAAGGTTTGACTTACTCCATCGAATTTGGATGACTTTTCTTCCTTTGTATTGCCTGATTGATGAGGCTAATACTTTTAACACTATGTTGAGTAACAGTGGTGAGAGTGGAAATCCTTGCTGTGTTCCTGACCTTTGGGGGAAAGCTCTCAGTTTTTCCCCATTGAGGATGATATTACTGGTGGGTCTCATGTAAACTGCTTTTATGATCTTGAGATATGATCCTTCTATCCCTATTTTCTTGAGGGTTTTTAGCAAGAAAGGTGCTATATTTTGTCAAATGCTTTTTCTGCATCTATTGAGAGGTTCATGTGGTTTTGTCCTTTATTTTATTAATGGGATATATCACATTGATTGATTTGTGGATATTGAACCATCCCTGCATGCCAGGTATAAATCCCACTTGGTCATGATGAATAATTGTTTTGATGCATTGTTGGATCTTGTTGGCTAGTATTTTGTTGAGGATTTTTGCATCCATCTTCATCAGGGTCTCCTGTAGCTCTCCTTTTTAGTGGGGCCTTTGTCTGGTTTTGGAATCAAGGTAATGCTGGCCTCATAAGAATGAGTTTTGGATTTTTCCTTCCATTTATATTTTTTGGAACAGTTTCAAAAGAATAGGAGTTAACTCCTCTTTATGTGGTTGGTAGAATTCCCCCTGGAAAGCTATCCAGTGCTTGATTCTTGTTTTTTTGGGAGGTTTTGAATTATGAATTCAATTTGTTTACTGGTTATGGGTCTGTTCAGATTTTCTGTTTCTTCCTTTTTCAGTTTTGGTAGTTTATATGTTTCTAGGAATCTGTCCATTTCTTCCAGATTGCCCAATTTATTGGCATATAATTGCTCATATTATTCTCTTATATTCTTTGTATTTCTTCAGTGTTGGGTTGTGATCTCTCCTCTTTCATTCTTGATCTTATTTATTTATTTATTTAGTTAGTTAGTTAGTTAGTTAGTTAGTTTTTTGTCAGACTGTCTAGGGGTTTATCAATTTTGTTAATTCTATCAAAGAACCAGCTCCTGGTTTCATTGATCTGTTCTGTTTTGGTTTTGTTTTGTTTGTTTCAATTGAATTGATTTCAAATCTAATCTTTATTATTTCCTGTCTTCGGCTGGTTGTGGATTTTATTTGCTCTTCTTTTTCCAATTCTTTAAGGTGTAATATTAAGTTGTGTATTTGAGACCTTTATTCTTTCTTTAGGAAGTCCTGGATTGCTATATATTTCCCTCTTATAACTGCCTTTGCTGCATCCCAGAGGTTTTGAACTGTAGTATTATCATTTTCCTTGGCTTCCATGTACTTTTTAATTTCCTCTTTAACTTCTTGGTTAGCCGATTCGTTCTTTAGTAGGATGTTTTTTGTCTCCAAATTGTTTGCTGTCTTTCCAATTTTTTTTCTCGTGGTTGATTTCAAGTTACATAGTGTTGTGGTCTGAAAATATGCACTGTATGATCTCGATATTTTTGTACTTGTTGAAGGCTGATTTGTGTCCCAGTATGTGATCTATTCTGGAGAATGTTCCATGTGCACTCAAGAAGAATGTGTATTCCACTGCTTTAGGATGAAATGTTCTGAATATATTTGTGACATCCATCCGACCCAGTGTGTCATTTAAAGCCATTGTTTCCTAGTTGATTTTCTGCTTAGGTGATCTGCCCATTGCTGTAAGTGGGGTTTTGAAGTTCCCTACTCTTATGATATTAATGAGTTTCTTTATATTTGTGATTACTTAGTTTATATATTTGGGTCTTTCAAGTTGGGGACACAAATATTTATAATTGTTAGATCTTCTTTGTGGATAGACCCTTAATTATGATATAATGCTCTTCTTGATCTTTTGTTACAGTCTTTATTTTAAAATCTAGATTGTTTGATATAAGTATGGCTACCTCAGCTTTCTTTTGGCGACTATTAGCATGATAGATGGTTCTCCATCCCCTTACTTTCAATCTGAAGGTGACTTTAGGTCTAAAATGGGTCTCTTGTGGAGCCACCCGGGTTGCTCAGTCAGTTGAGTGTCTGACTTTGGCTCAGGTTATGATCTCACAGTTCGTGAGTTTGAGCCCCACATCGGGTTCTCTGCTCCCAGTGCAGAGCACACTTAGGATTCTCTGTCCCCCACTCACTCTCTCTCAAAAATAAATGAAACATTTAAAAAATTTTAAAAATAAATAAAATGGGTCTCTTGTAGACAGCATATAGATGGATCTTGTTTTCCTATCCATTCTGTTACCTTATGTCTTTTGACTTGAGTGTTTAGTCCGTTGACATTTAGACTGAATACTGAATTTAACATTGTGTTGCCTGTACAGTTCAAATTTATGGTGGTATTCTCTCATCCTTTCTAGTCTTTGTTGCTTTTTTTGTTTTGTTTGTTTTGTTTTGTTTCATCTTTTCTCCCCTCAAAGAGTCCTCCTTAAAATTTTTTTGCAAGGCTAGTTTAGTGGTTTCAAACTCCTTTAATTTTTGTTTGGAACTCTTTATCTTTCTTTCTAATTTGAATGACAGCCTTGCTGGATGAAGAATTCTTGGCTGCATATTTTTCTGGTTCAGCCACTCCTTTCTGGCCTGCCAAATTTCTGTGAAAAGGTCTGCTGTGAACCTGATCTATCTTCCCTTATTGGTTAAGGACTATTTTTCCCTTGCTACTTTCATGATTGTTTCCTTGCCTGAGTATTTTGTGAATTTAACTATAATATGCCTTGTTGGTGGTCGGTTTTTGTTGAATCTAATAGGAGTTCTCTCTATTTCCTGGATTTTGATGTTTGTCTTCCCCAAGGTTAGGAAAGTTTTCCATTATGATTCGCTCACATAAACCTTTTACCCCTTCCCTTTTCTCTTCATCTTATGGGACCTCTATGATTTGGATGCTATTCCTTTTTAATGAGTTACTGATTTCTCTAATTCTTGTATCTTGCTCTTTTGCCTTATTTTCCCTCTTTTCTGCTTTATTAGTCTCCATAAATTTGTCCTCTCTATTGCTGATTCTCTGCTCTGCTTCATCCATCCTTGCCACCATGGCATCCATTTAAGATTGCTCTCAGTTATTGCATTTTTAATTTCATCCTGACTAGATTTTACTTCTTTTATCTCTACAGAAAGGCATTCTGTTCTCCCCTGCTGACAAAAACAGCTCCCCAACCTCTGTGACTTTTCTCTCCCCCAGTTCACCTTTCCGTGCCATGCACCTGTTGACTTCTTTGGTTCAAATTATGCAGATGCTGTGTTAGTCTTCAAATAAAATTTTCTAGGTGTGAAAAATGGTTTAGTGCTGATCTAGCTGCATTTCAGGAATGAAAGAAGCAGAGAATTTAAAAGTTGCTCCACCATCTTGGCCCCTCCCCACTCTCAGTTGGCTAATTTTAATTTCCTAAGAAGGTAAATGGAAGGTGTTGGGGAGGAAAATTTTTCTTTACCATTTCTTCTGTCTGGTCTAAGCATTAAAGTGACATTGGACAGATGAACAGGAGAAAAACAAAAGTTTAATAACCTGTATACCTCCTGCATACGTGGGAGAGAACCCAGGAAAACTGGATAACTCTCTGAAATGACAAGAACCATCACCTCAAATACTATCCCCAGCTAATGATGAAAGATAAGGTTGGGACAGAGGGAGAGCCATTACAGAAGGTTACCAGAAAAAGCACGGTAAACAAGGATAAGGTTGTTATGAAGATTTAAGTCATTGTCTTTTCCACTGATCACAGTTGCTAGAGATTGAGTTATCGCCTTCTATTTGGTGTAGCCAGGGAGACACCCTTACAAATGGCAATTTCCCTTATAAATGTTCATGTTTCTCACAAAAGGGTAACTTGTAATCAGTTTCCTTTGTGTCTACAGTTTATCAAACATAACCAACTTAAAATAATCAATATGCCAAAGAGGCATATCTTAGAGTGGCAAAATTTGCTTCCCTACAAAGGCAAGAGGTGAAAGAGAAACAGGTTTTTTGGTTGGAGATATATTTGTTTTCTATTGTTGGCATAACAAATTACTACAAACTTAGTATTTTAAAACAACCCCATTTATTATCTCGCAGTTCTGAAGGTCAGAAGTTCTAGTTGGTAGAGCTAAGTTCTCTGCTTTGGGACTCACAAGGCCAAAATCAAGATGTCAACCCCTGAGAAATGATAATTATGTGATACAATAGAGGTGTTAGCTACAGCTACAATGGCAGTCATATTGCAATATAAATGTGTCAAATCACTATGTTGTATACAAACCTGTACAATGTTATATGTCAATTGGATCTCAATATTGAAAAACCGATGCCAACCTCAGGAGTCCTAGATGGAGGCTCTGGGAAGTATCCCCTTGCAGTCTCATTCATGTTGCTGGCAGAATTCAATTCCTGTGGCGGTAGGACTGACATTACTATTTTCTTGGTTGCTGTCAGCAGAGTGCTGCCCTTAGATGCAACAGGGCCTTCCTTGGTTCTTGCACATGGGGTCCTACATCTCAGAGCCAGCAACAGTATGTTTAATTTCTCTCATCTTTTTGATTTCTTTTGCCTTCTTCATTTTCTTCCAGCCAGAGAACATTCTGTTTTGAACATTCTCTGTTCATGAGATTAGATTGGGCTTTTCCACATAATCTCAGATAACCTTCCTTATTTATCATCTGAAACCTTAATTATATCTGCAATCTTCTTTGCCATGTAACATAATACACTCATAGGTTCTAAGGATCAGGTCATAGAAATTTTGGGGAGATCATTCTGCCTACCACAGACTGAAGAGGAGTAGAAGGAGGAGAAACTTTTCTCAATTTAGAAGTATTTTTGGAGGATGCCTGGGTGGCCTAATCAGTTGAGCATCCGACTCTTGATTTTGGCTTGGATCATGATCCCAGGGTTGTGGGATGGAGCTTCACATTGGGCTCCATGCTGAGCATGGAATCTGCTTGGGATTCTCCCTCTACCTTCTTCCGCCCCTCTCCCCCACTTGTGTTCTCTTTCTCTAAAATTAAAAAAAAAAAAAAACTAAAATAGAAGTATATTTGAGGGAATACTTGACAATTTTTGTTAGATAAAATCTACTCCACAAATAGAATCTCCTGTTTAATGATTGTTTTCCTGCTTGGAATTTGTGGGTAAATAAATACAGAGAACTATAAGGGTCTTTTTATCATCCATTTATGGTGTAGGCTGATTTTACTTTGATTTCTTGCTTCTAATTTATAATTTTGCAAGTATAATTAAGTATATGTTTTGCAAAATATTTTTGCTTGTCCATTTGGAGTACATTTTCCCTGATTACTACATATTTTTGGTTTATTGTAGCTTCATTTGGATTACTGCGATGATTAGCATTATGGCTGAGCACAGGATTGAAAATTCTAAGTCTCACTTTAAAAATCTGAAAATTGAAAGAGCAGACTGTTGGCTGTAACAAGTTACAAATGGCAACTCATATTTTGTTTGGAAAAATCACTTCTTTCTTTGAGGAATTATGTTTTGTATTGGTTTCCAGAGTGTTTGGTCCTTGGAGAGGTACTTGTGATTTTAGGAAATGTGGTAATTGTATCTTCAAATTAAATATAATTTAGGCCTTTGATGGCATGTTTTCTAAGCTCTTTAAATTAGAAATAACTTTACTCTCATGCCAAAGAATCCAAGTAGTTTAAGATTAAACAGTGTGTCATTGTGATGTCAGGGATGCCTCAACTTTACTCCTCCAAAAAAATGTTCCCTTCCATTGTTTCTTTTCCTACTTCAACAGAAAAATATTGACATAAATTAAAAGTGAGCACTGAGTTGCTCTTTTGGGAACTGCCCCCTCCTTTTTTCCTGTACTGACATTAAAATCATTCACTTCATTTTGCCTGGAGACAAAATCTGTTATATCAGTTTTCCATCTACATTTTGCCTGAGAAAAAATGTGGAAGACAGCTGTTTTAATGTTGAAATGGATCCAGTTTCTGCTAAGTATGTCCTCAGAGCTTTGGGGGTTTATTTTTAACTCTGACAGAATTAATTTACAATAAGACATAAATGACCATTATGTCCCTGTCTAATTTTCTGAAGAATGTGTGGTCACCTATGCTTTTGATTATGCAGTAGAAATGTGCACTTTCAAGTAAGCATAAAAAATATTGCAGGGCACAATACTGTATCTATTCAACTCCTACTGCAGTCATTTGGGGTGACCAACATTTTCATTTGATTATGAATTTAAAACAAGTCATTCATTTAATCAGCATACCTATGTTACATAGAAATCCTATACTCTAAGACAAATTACTATAGTTTGTATACTAGGTTGTGGCTAGTGGTAAAAGGAGGAGGTGTGAAGAGGGAAAGGATGTATTGAATTCCATTGGGTGATTGCAGGCCTGTAAGATTAGGTTCCATTTTTGAGCTTCAGGGGCACCTAGACATTCTTTTTATGACCTGATCAGATAAAGAGCTGACAGTGTTTAAACACTTCAGAGGAACCTGATTCCCTCTCAGCTTATTCACCCTATATAGATTGCACCCCCAATGCACTGCACATGTGACTAAGTGCTCACACGCCTGTGTTGGCAGTGAAGGTGGGGACAAACCATGTTCTCCAACTTCCATTCTTCACTTTGAAAAGGATGAGAGAAGTGCTCTGACCAAATCTGAATTTCAGTCATGGCTGCCTCCCTTGTTAATACCTTTGTGACCTTCAGTGGGTCTCATTTTCCATGTAAAACGAAGGCAGTGAAATTTAGAACTGGAGATCATTTATGTAAAGCACGTTGTAAATTTTTAGTCTTGTTGTTCACAGTTAATAAATAGTAGTATTGTTATATATGTATAATATTATTATAAAAACCCTTCTGTCACTATATTTAGCTTATTCTATCTATGGGAAACATATATGAATAGAAACAGAGTAGGTTTTTTTAATCATTATTTAAAAAAGCATGTTTGGAGCCCCACACTGCAGGTGGTTTCATGAACACAATAGGCTCTGAGCATTTAGGTGCTTCCAGAGGAACTTTCAGAGCCCAGCTCTGTCTTTGTAGTTTATTAATCTGCTACCATGGAAACAGGTATTTGATCCTTAAAAACAAGAAAATGGTTTTCAACAAAGCACGGTTTCAAATAATGTGATGATGGTGGGCAGTATTTCTTTCTTTAAAAAAAATACGATTTTTAAATGACTAACCTCATTTTTGGCATTCTGATTTGAGTTTCCATGGAAACAGAAGTGACAGCTGAGGCCTCCAAGCTCTTGTAACTAGTGGTGCTCAGGTTAAGTCTTGCAAATGTCAGTTTTCCCAAGGCACCCAGAAGAGCCAATAGAAATAAGAGTCAGCTGAGCTCCAGGGAACAGTAAGGAACAATAAATCAAACATTTACAAAATTATATATACACCATGCTACGAGTTTGAGAAAAGCATGTGTGACAGATATGTAGAGAGAGACTCATGGATGTAATTCAGGGTGAGAGGTTATGTAGTTTACTTCATTCTAAACACCCTTTTCTGAGTGGCTAAGCAACTCATTTATTTGTAATGTATTTTTGTTACGCTAATTAAAGGAATGTTGGAGAAGGAAAAAAGAGTAGAGAATTAATTAAATATCACATAATGATCTTATTATTTACCAGCATGAGAACTTACTGTGAAAGGAGAAAAATTAAATAAAAATTTATAAAAGTCAATTATAAAGATAAATGTGTTCATCTGACAAATAGTTCTTTGGGGGCTTTTATTATTAGTCTTTGTAGAGATTTTTCTAATTCTTAATATTTAATAATGACATTATATACCTCTTAGACTGATTGATATAAAGGCTGTTTTCATTTTCTTATTTTAAAAGACTTTTGAATAATTCCCCATTGCACCAGAGGGAGAAGCAAATCAGGATTTCCCATCCCGTGTTCCTAACAAATACTCTAGAATATACCATGTTCCCCACCGGAAGCTCAAGTATATATTGAAAGTATGTGAGTGTCACTGGCAAGAAGAGCTATATCTCTGAATTGTTTTGTGAGTGGAAAGGATTGTCAAGTTTAGGACACTCTTAATACCGGATCCTTTACTAAAAATCTCATTTGAGTATTTAAAAGAGTATTTAAAGGGGCTTATCTGAATATCTAAGTAAACAAGTATCTAAGATCTAAAGGGATTTCCATTAAGGAAGATTTTATAAAGAAAACCAAAGGTTTAGTTGAGAAGGGCTAAGTTTGCTTTGTGGCATGAACACTATACAGCTTCTCAATTCTTGAGCATAAACAAATACTCAAGTAGAATGTGATATATAGATGAAAATATATTCTACTAAGGAATTATTTTAGGAAGACTTAATTAATTCTTTTTCAATTATAAAAATACTGTTATACTTTCTTTTTGAATCTTTCAAAACAAACTAAACAATCAAAAAGAAACAGAAAAGTTACTCACAATCTCTTCAGTTAGTGTTTGTGTATAAAGGATACATATATAACATACCATCTCATATATCCTTGTATAAATTTTGACTTAAATGTAACCATCGCATCCTTTCATGTATTTATTCTCTTGTATATACTTATAGGAATTTGTAACATAATATACATATTCTCTCTAACCAACTTTATTTTTAATGGGTATTTTTTTTCATTTAAATATTTTAAAAATATAATATTGTTGCTTTACTATTTTTAAAAATTGTGGTAAGAACAATTAATTTGAGATCTATCTTCTTAAAAATTTTTAAGTATACAGTACTACAGGCACAATATTGTATAGCAGATCTCTGGAGCTTGTTCATCTTGCATAACTGAAACCTTATGCCCATTGATTAGCAACTCCCATTTCCTCCTTGTCTGGCCCCAGAAAGCCACCATTCCACTCTATGATTCTATGAGTTTGACTATTTAAGATACTCCATATGAGTGGAATCATGCAATATTTGTCTTTCTGTGACTGGTTTATCTCACTTAGCGTAATGTCCACAAGGTTCATCCATGTTGTTGCACATTGCAAAATTTCCTTCTTTTATAAGAATAAATAATATTCCATTGCATGTATGTACCACATTTTCTTTATCCACTCATCTGTCAATGGACATTTAGGTTGTTTCCTTATCTTGGCTATTGTGAATAGCGCTACAGTGAACATGGCAGTGCTAATATATCTCTTTGAGATCCTGATTTGAATTATTTTATGTAAATACATGGAAGTGGACTACTGGATCATATGGTAGTTTTATTTTTAATTTTTTTGAGGAAACTCCATGCTGTTTTCCATAGTGGCTGCATTGTTTTGCATTACCACCAACAGCATTCCAATTCTCCTCATTCTTACAACACTTGTTCTCTTTGGTCTTTTGATAATAATAATCCTAAAAGTGTGGAGCAATATCTTATTTTGGTTTTGTTTTTCATTTCCCTGATGATTAGTGATGTTGAACATCCTTTCACATACCTTTTGGCCATAGGCCATATGTGTATTTTATGGCATTGGGGAATGACTCTTAAGTTCCTTTGTTCAGTTTAATTGGGTTATATGTTTCTTTGCTGTTGAGTTGCAGTTCTGTATATACTTTGGATATTAACCTCTTATCGGATATAGTGTTTGCAATATTTTCCTCATTGCATAGTCTTTTCATTTTGGCAATTATTTCCTTTCCTCTACAGAAGCTTTTTAGCTTGAAGTAATCCACTTGTTTATTTTTGCTTTTGTTGCCTATCCTTTTCTTTTGTTTCTTTTTAAAAATTTCTGAAAGAGAGAGAGCATGAGCAGGGGAGGGGCAGAGAGAGAGAGAGAGGGAGAAGCAGAATCTGAAGCAGGCTCCAAGCTCTGAGCTGTCAGCAGAGCATGACATGAGGTTCGATTCCACCAACTGAGATCGTGACTTGAGCCAAAGTCAGACACTTAACTGACTGAACCACCCAGGCACCCCAATTGCCTATACTTTTCAATGTCATATCCAAGAAGTCATTGCCGAAACCAATGTCATGAAGCTTTCTCCTTATGTTTTATTCTAAGAATTTTACAGTTTTAGGCCTTACTTTTAAGTCTTTAATCCATTTTGAGTTGATTTTTATGTATGGTGTGAAATAAATATCCAATTTCCTTCTTTTACATGTGGGTATTCATTTTTCCAACAACATTTGTGGGAGACTGTCTTTTCCCTATCGTGTATTCTTGGCCCCTTACTGGAGATCAGTTCGCTGGATACATAGTGATTCTCGATTCTCTTCCATTGAATGTATGTCTGTATTTATGTCAATACTATACTATTTTAATTACTGTAGCTTTGTAATGTATTTTGAAATCAGGTTATGCTTCCATCTTTTTTCCCCACAAGACTGATTTGGCTATTCGGAGCCCTATTGGTTCTACATGAATTTTAGAGTTGTTTTCTCTGTGTCTGTAAAAAAAAAAAAAAAAAAAAAAAAATTAAGGCATTTAGCTTGTTTTGTTTTTTTTTTTTATTTAAATATTTTTATTTATTTCTAGGAGAGAGAGAGACAGACAGCGTGAGCAGGGGAGGGTCAGAGAGAGAGGGAGACACAGACTCTGAAATAGGCTCCAGGCTCTGAGCTGGCAGTCAGCACAGAGCCCGACGCGGGGCTCGAACCCACGAACCGCGACATCATGACCTAAGCGAAAGTCGGACGCTTAACCGACTAAGCCACCCAGGCGCCCCTATAAATATCTTAATATATATCCGCAACCATACATCTTGTGAATTCTTGTGGTTATTTATTTGGGATATATTTCTAAAGATGATATTTTCTAGTTAGAGGGTATGCACATATTTAGTTTCAGGTAATAATGGTAAATTTTCCTCCAGAATTTTCCTTGCAGTTTGTATCACTTCCTCAGTTCTTGAGATACCTCATGTCCCCTCGTCCTCACCCAGACTTCATCTTGTCATTAATTTCCCAACTTTGTTATTTGGGTAGATAAGACATAATATCTTACTTGTTGCTTGATTTGTACTTCATTTACTACTGATTGAAATTATTTCACATGTTAAATGCCAATTTGTTTCTCATATTTTATGAATTGCTGGCAATTTGCCCACCTTTTTATTGGAACATTTTTTTTTACTATACTTTATAGAAACACTCTCTCTATAGGAATGTTAATAACCTTTTATAAAAACAATTAAAATATTTTCCAGGTTATGTGTCTTCTGCGTATGAAGTTTTTTTTTTTTTCTACTTTGCTGTCTTCACTCACTTTTTTGTGTGGATTTTCTTTTTTTTTTCTAGCTTTATCAAGATATGATTAAGGGGCGCCTGGGTAGCTCAGTCAGTTAAGTGTCTGACTTCGGCTCAGGTCATGATTTCACGGTTCGTGGGTTCGAGCCCCATGTCAGGCTCTGTGCTGACAGCCAGCTCAGAGCCTGGAGCCTGTTTCAGATTCTTTGTCTCCCTCTCTCTCTGACCCTCCCTTGCTCATGCTCTCTCTCTCTCTCTCTCTCTCAGAAATAAATAAAACATTAAAAAGAATTTTAAAAAAGATATAATTGACAAATAAAGTTTTGATATATTTAATATGTATAATGTGATGATTTGATATATGCATGTCTTATAAAATGATTCCTGTGATCAAATTAATTATACATTAGTTACTTCACATAGTTAGTTTTTCTGTATGTGTATGTGAGATTGCTTGAGATTTACTCCCTTAGCAAATTTCAAGTATACAATACAATTTACTATTTTTTAATTTTAATTTTTTTATTAAAGTACAGTTAGCATACAATATTCCACTCATTTCAGGTATATATAACAGTGAGTCAATAATTTGATACATTCTAAAATGATCCCCAGTATAAGTCTAGTTACCATCTGTCATCATACAAGGTTATTAAAATATTATTGACTATATTCCCTAAGCTGTACATCTTATCCCCATGATTTATTTATTTTATAACTTGGAGTTTATACCCTTTGTTCAAACTCTCCCCATTCCCCTAGCCCCTGGCCTACTACAGTAATCTGTTTCTTTCACTTCAGCCTTTTATTTATTTATTTCACATGTAAGTGATACAATACAGTATTTATCTTTCTCTGCCTGGGTTATTTCATTTAGCATAATGCCCTCCAGACCAAGCCATGTTGTCACAAATGGCAAGATTTCCTTCTTTTGTATGACTGACTGATATTCTGTGGTATATATTACCAGCATTTTCTTTATCCATTCATGCATCTATAGACACTTACTTTGTTTTCATACATTGGCCATTGTGAGTAATAACTGCAAAGAACATGAGAATGTAGATATCTCTTTGAGATAGTGACTTTGTTTCCTTGGGTATGTACCCAAAAGTGAGATTCTTGGATCATATGGTAATTCTATGTTTAATTTTTTGAGAAGCTCCCATACTGTGTTCCATAGTGGCTGTACCACTTTTCACTTCTGTCAACAGTTCCCTTTTCTTCACTCCCTCACCAACATTTGTTATTTCTTGTCTTTTTGATAGTGGGCATCTTTACAGATGTGAAGTGACCTCTCACTGTGGTTTTGGTTTGCATTTACCTGATGATGAATGATACTGAGGATCTTTTCATATACCTATTGGCCATTTGTAGGTCTTCTTTATATTTATTTATTTATTTATTTACTTATTTTTGGCTATTGCGTGGTAGGAGTTCCTTATATATTTTGGATATTAACCCTTTTTGGATATAGAGCTAGCAAATGTTTTCTCCCTTCCCATATATTGCCTTTTAATTTCATTGATTGTTTTCTTTCGCTGTGCAGAGGCTTTTTAGTTGGTTATGGTCTCACTTGTTTATTTTTTTCTCTTATCATGTAAAGTTTTTCTAATTAAAAAATTTAATTTTTGTGTAGTCACATCAGCCTTTTTCTTTATGGGTTTTGTCGTTTTAATTATGTATAAAAAGGATTTTCCCATCTTAAATTTCTATCAAATACTCTTAGGTTTTCTTCTAGTTTACAGGGTTTTTCCATTATTTTTAATTGATTATTTATTTTGATATAAAGTTGGAGATATGACTATAATGATTTCTTTTTAGGAAACTTAATTTATTTACTTTTACATCAATTTTTCACTAATTTGAAATACTTTTATTGTCACTTACTAGCTGTTTGGATCCTTATATACATTGAGTCTGTCCTTTCTATTAATACGCTGTCTGGTGTGGTAGAAATACTGCACAATTGGTTATAATTTTATAATACATCTTTATATCTTATAGGAAAAGTTTCTTCTTATTAGTCTTTGTTTTCACAAATTTTGAAATGAAATTGTGTCTTCTAATCTAGTTTCAAAGCAAAATTCTCATTCATATTTGATTGTAATTGTATTAAATTTATAGATTTATTTGGAGAAATCTGATCTATTTATAATATAGACACTTCCTACCCAGAAATATGGCAATGACTACATTTTTAAATTCCTCTCTTATGTCTATCAGTAAAATGTGCATTTTTCTTCCCTAAGCCCTACATTTTGCTGTATTGTTCCTTTAGCAGTCCCTTCATTATATCAAGAGTAGAACTTTATAGATGCTTTTCGCAACGTTAAGTTACCAGCTCCCCAACTCCACCACTTATATCACTCTGGGATTTGCTCTTTACCTGCTCAGTTTCAACAGTTAGTAGCAAATCTGGCAATTTCTGCATTAACTGGAAGTTTGCATGAAGTCACACGGTCATGGGAGAATGGCATTTCGACAGTGAGAGAGGGGAAATTCCAGTTGTTTTTCCTTCTTGTTTTCTTGGTCTAGTGGTCAATTAGTTCCCGAGATAAATTGTTCTGGCTCACATGTTGCAATTTTCTGGTGACTACAGTGTGTGAGCTGAGCAAAGAGGAAGGTTCCTATGACTACTTGTCTCCCAGGAGAGGCTTCATTCTACCATTATAGGTCCATTCTTTTGGTTTAAGGCTCTGTCTTCAACACAATGAAAATAACTCCTTGAGGAATAACTCCTTATACTGTTATAACCTAGTAACACTTAATTAGCAGATTATTTCCATTTTGATTGCTATATAAGAGAAAGATCTTGGCCATGATGAAGACACTGGATATGTAAGTTTAAATAGTGGTGCCCAAAATAGGTAACTGGAAGAGTGGACTCTGGTAGAGCTCTGGAGGCGGTAAGGAGCATCAAAGAAATTACAAAGTTGGAGGAAAAGAGATGGTCTTTTGAAGAGAGATGATAGTAATGAAAAGTTGGGAGAACTTAGAAAATGAAACTTCCTTTTATGTCTCTAGCTTGTCTTGCCAAATTGTATAGAAAAATTGCATGAGGAATAGAGGAATAAAGGGGGTGGAGGTTATAGCTGCTTTTACAGTAAGATCCATTAAGTTTCCTTCCCACTAGTGCAATCTCAGCCGACAGAAGGCAGGGTTATTATTGCTCAAAAGCAAGCCAGCAGCAGGACTCCTACTATGGATAGAATTCTGCTATCATCAATGCAATCATTTTTAGTGACATATTGAAATAAACATCCAGGCCAGAGTTTCTTCTTTAAAATCTCTTTTTTTCCCCAACTGTAATCATTAGGATAATCATTCAATACGCATTTTCTAATAAAATATCACCATTTCATTCTACCTTGTAATCTATGTGGCGTCATTACTGATGCGACAAAAAAAAAAAGTCACTTCCAAGCACCTACATTTCATGTGCAGCACACACAGCTGCCACTTGAAGCTCAGCTCACAATCAATTTGATAAGTCAATTTTCATTTTGTCTTCATCTCCTAGGTAACCAGAGCATCCATCCAAACTCTTGCCAAGGGAGAACATTTAAAAAGTAATATGTATTCATAATCGGTTTTCTTCTAACACTGTCTTAATAGAAAAGCAAAGAGCAAAGCATGCAGTGTTTTAAATCACAGTAACACAAATTTTCTTTGATTCTGGAGAGAGCTTGAGGAGAAACATACTATAGAATATAATATCATTATATTTCAGCCTCTTACAATATATCAAGAACAAAACTGCACCACCTGCTATGTCTATTATGTGTTTAATGCGAATAACAAGCATCTCACTGCCGGTTATTAAAACAAATCATAAGCCATCTGACATTACACTTATAACCCGTCCCATGCTTCATGACTCTGAGAAAGACACAATTTGGAGCGGGGGCAGTTGCGTTGGGGCAAACCTTTTGATGTGAATACAAAGCGTCTGGCCCTAAAGGAAGTCATTTATCTGCCTCCAAATCCCTGAGTAAAAAAAAAAACATTATATAAAATATAATTATAAAACAGCATTATTGGCACAATGTACAGGATGAAAATTTTTAGCAGTTGCAAAAAGCATTGAGATTTGCTTTACTTGAATCTTCTCACTGTGTAAAGTCATGAGAAAAATGGAATATATGTTGTTTTTAGGAGTAGCTCACATCTAGGAAGTCATGGATCTTGCTAACTTTGTTGAGACAGTATGACATTGAAATTCTACTGACTGCACAGGCTTCAAGTTCAGCTGGGCCTACCCCATCTACCTGGACACAACAAGTTGGCATATTGCTGTTATTTCCTATGAGAAGTTTTAACCCATGCCTTGCAAAGGTTCAACACTAAAGATACCTTAAAGAATGTACATGTAAATATACACTGGGAAGAGGTAATGTTTGCTAGAATTGAGAAAAGGAAGAATTTGTAGGAATGAGATTATTAGTCCATGACTTTTTGTGTTATAAATATTGATTTTGCTTCAGTATTTTGCGGGGTTGTAAAGTATTTAAGGTCCTAGTTCTATATCCAAAAACAAGATGTGGGAAAATATTGGAAACTGCATGCTCTTATGGGATCACCACATACCTCTTAATCTGTCTTGGCCCTTTTACGGCCCTTCAGTGAGAACTTGAAAAACTCATCAGTTTCTCTTTGGGCTTCATCTATAAAATGAAGGGTATTGGTAAAGGGACCACTGAGTTTCCTCCACGTCTAAAATTCCATAGATTTATCTAATAGACTATGAGCACTATGGATAATATGAACATGTAGTCTAATAGACTATGTATGTATGGAAATCCATACATATGTACATATGTGTGTATACATATATGTATACATGTATGTGTGTATGTATGTATGTATATATTTGTGTATACATACACATAGATATATTTATAGATTATATTTATTTAAAATGCCCTAAAACTCTGAGGAACATATAACCAGATATTTGATCAGATGTTTAAATAATTTCATCGGATGTTTATTTATATGTTTATTTAATAAGTAAATGAAATTTAACTTATTTAATAAATAAATATTTATTTGGTAATATAATTCTTCACAAGACTTATATCAGAGGTGCAAAATAATATTTGGGTGTATATAAACTCTTCTTTATGTCAAAAAAACAAGATATAATGACAAAACAAAAACAAGCCATGCAATGTGTTTGTATATGAATCTGCTTGAGTTCATTTTATTTCATATCAACCTGAAATGAAAGAGCCAATCTGCAATGAAAGACAGCCTGGGACTTTTCTTAAACATTTCTGGAAACTTCTTTATTCTTCTTGGTAAACATAACAAGAGAGCCTCCTTGCTAACCAGAAGAAGAGACAGTGTAGATTCAAATTTAATAGGACCTTTGTCTCCTACAGAGTCTTTGAGGCTCTCCTGTGGTCCTTGCTGAGAAGAATAACTTTGAGAAGTCCTATTTTATCAGGATTCAGGCCTTCTAAATCTCACAAAATGCCATTGTTATATATCCTATAAATATGAAATATAAAAATATAAAATATCCTAAAATTTGAAAATATACAATACTTTTATTTAATATATCAATATATCAAATTAAAAAACATATTTCTTTCCTCTTCTCTTGGTGTCTGTATCTCTGTTTCTCTCTCTCTGTCTCTGTCTTTCTCTCTCTGCCACACTTAGCTTTAATGCCAAGAATCACTGTAAGTTGCATGTTTTGGAAGCTGTAGAACTTTTCCTATGAACTGCTATATAGACCTTTTGTATCTTTTTTTTTTTTCTGCACAGAAAACAGAAGGGTTGCGTTTAGCTAACATACTGGTATGCAAGAATATTTAGTTATGCCATTATATACTATGTACTAACATTTCCACTACAGTTTCAAATAGTTTAGATGATTTTCAGTGCTGAATTTAAGCATGTTGGATTCTAGACATTTGAATTGAATACAAAGTGGATAATTAACCCCAAGAGTTTTAATTTGATGTTCTTGAGGGAATCATGTTCTTGAATAATATTAAATAACAACCCCAACTCTCATGCAGTGGGGCGGATTCTTGGCTCCCCTGTCACCACCAACTTAATTCTTTCTGACTGTTCCTACATCTTTGGGTCTCTCCCTTAATGTTCAGGGCCTTGCTGAAAAACCCTTGACCAACCAAGCCTATGTTTCATGCCTGTGACCTAATTGCAGAAGTGTTGGGAGAGTGAGTGGATCTCTTTCAGTTTTGAAGTGAGATGCAGGGCCCTGAATCTCATTTACTTGTGCAGACCTCCACATGAGGTGAAGGTATCCATGTGAGGTGAAGGTATCCATGTGAGGTGAAGGTATCCAGGACATTTGGTGTTCAAGATCTTTTGTACTCTGGCAACATGATTACTTGATTACCTCACTAGGGCTTCTGCTGAATTTAATGATTTGTTATTACTTGTATATGTTATGTGGCATCTAATTTGGCTCTTCTTCCTTATCACCATTTTATTGCTCTGCAGAAGCCCCCTCACACTCCTCTCCTCTTTTTTTTTGAGAGAGAGAGATCATCTGCACATGTCGGAGAGGGGCAAAAGGAGAGGGAGAGAGAGAGAATCTTAAGCAAGCTCTCCACTTGGCTGGATCTCACAACCACCAACCAGGTCATGACCTGAGCCGAAATCAAGAGTTGGATGCTTAACGGACTGAGCCACTCAGGAGCCCCTACAGAGGCCTTGTTTGTTTGTTTGTTTGTTTGTTTGCTTTTTAACCTTTGCTCCTGTGCTACCTGTCTTTGAATGTCTAATTCAAATGCCGTCAGTGGTATTAAGGTTTTACGCTTCTCCAGGCCAGAAAAAAACATCTTTTTGAAAAGATCACCAATTGTTGGTAAATTGAAGTGTAGCATGTAAAATATACTCTAAAAGATGGGAAAAAAATAAGAGTACGGTAAAGATACTCTCTCAAGAGAGAAAAAAACTAAACAATAATGTTTCTCCTTTGAGAATCTGCACCTACCTGCCTTATTTCCTTCTAGCTTATGCTAAGGTTATCAGTGTCCATGTTTTATCCCTGTTTGTGGATGTAATGCGACTTGAGGGCAGAAACCATGTCTGATTATCGTGGGATCCTCTGCAGGACCCAGGACAGGGAGGTAGCAAGCAGCAGCTGCTCAATCTAGAGAAGGAGGCAGTGACATAAGCTAAGACAGGAAGCACACCATGCTACATGGCATGGGAAAAGTCAATAAGAGACACAGTGGGGACACAAATGGGGACACTGGGGAATCAAGTCGACTTGTAGGGACCAGGAAAAGCAATTGGGGGTATTTGAACTGGGAATTGAAGGCAGAGTGCATTTTTGCTAAGTGGACAAGGCAGTGTTTAGACTTTATCTTTAATATGAAAAAGACCTTTTTAATAATAAATGCTCTCCAAGAAAGGCTAAAACACCTCATGTAGTCAAGAACCTGGAGATGTTTAATCAGAGGCCACTTGACTACTTTTACAGAAATTTATTCACCCCTTGGATGAGACCTCTGAGAACCTAAAAAATCTGAATTTATGATTCTGACCAAAAAATCCTTGAGGAATTTAAAAGTTAAAAAAATGGTTTGAGTAGAGAATTTTTACTAGCTAAACATATATGTAACCAAAAAAAAAAAAAAATCAACCTAAAAGCATATTTTGACTTGTAGGAACATACTTTTTTATTCTGAAAGAAAAACATGAAGAATTATTTTTATAACCAGAACAGTGAACAAATGAGACTACCAGGATCAATTATAAAGCAACTTCAGTTTTGTTTCCCACCTGTTCTTCAAATCCATCCTATGGGACTAGTTCTTCTGCTTCCTCTGGAGAAAATCTCAGGTTGCTGTGGTCTTCCAAGTAATCTCATTTCCATCATTGCTATGTCTAGCTATGTGATAATCAAGTAATTTTTCTTCAAAATCAAAGCTTCTCCCCTTCCCCATGGGAGGTCTTTTGAAGTCCAGAACTTACATGAAGGGAGTGGGGCACGGCCAGCTTCTTCTCATTCTCCCACCTTGCTTTCTACCTCTTCTCCATTTTCTTGCTGTTTCTGTCTCCACCAGGATCATGCAGAGGGTGCGAGCAACACCACTTGATTAGTCTTGCCATCAGCATTCTTTGTGTTTGGCAGATGGAAAATGGTGGGGTATAGGCTTTTTGTAGAGCTCTCCTCAGTCAAAGATCTCTCCCTTGCATTTTCTTTTTTTAATTTTTTAATTATTTTTTAATGGTTTGTTTTTCTTTTTTAATTTCTGAGAGAGAGAGACAGTGTGAGCAGGGGAGGGTCAGAGAGAGAGGGAGTCACAGAATGTGAAGCAGGCTCCAGGCCCTGAACTAGCTGACAGCACAGAGCCCGACGCGGGGCTCGAACCCACAAACCGTGAGATTGACCTGAGCCGAAGTCGGGCACTTAACTGACTGAGCCACCCAGGCACCCTTCCCTTGCATTTTCTTGACATGGATGGTCAATCTCCAGCTGGCCATGTTGGGAGACATATATCAACCTCTGTAAATGGACCTTTTGAATCATTTTTCATCACTGTCAGGTTGAGGAGAGAAATACTCCCTGTTCCTCCCTGTAGCAGGAAATGCAGAAAAAACCGCTCTGTTTTTTTGGAAGAAAATTTCTTTCAAAGATCTAGTTTCAGCCTCTAAAATACTTAATGTGGGTGGGAAAATAAAAGTTGCAAAATTGCATTTTGACTGTCTCCTTTTCAAATATTGTTAGATTTCGGTAGTCTAGCAACTCCGTTTGGAACATGATAATAATGAATATTTTTGATGTAGGGCCTCAGTCATCATTGACATTGAGTCCTATTTTAGTATCCTGCTGTCTTAGGATCTTTCTAAGGAAACTACAGATGTGAACTTCAGTAGATATTTGCTAAATGTGTAGAATTGTTCCTTGCTCTGCTCTAATAGGGTTGTAGTCTTCAAGTATTTTGGGGCAAGGAGTTTCTTCTGCTTGTCTTTCCTGGTTCCCTGAAGTCTTGTGTGAACTTTAGTAATATATGTTACTTTCCTGGGCCAGACTCTAATTAGCTACTATTGCTGCTCCCATTTGTGTCTCTTGTTCCAGGAACTCGCTTTTTTTCATCTGTATTTTTGCCATGATATCATTCAAATAAAAGAAACACATTAGCTCTTCCTCTCTTGTGAACTTTAAAAGATTCCTTGGAGAATGGCAAAAAGGTTCACCTGATTTTCTATAAAGTATTTCTCCTCATTCTATGGAGAAAGGGCTTCCTTAGCTTCCCCACACCGATAATAAATTATTAAAGAGGCCTCATGGGCAAGAAAGGGAAATGTGGTTCTGCTGACAGCGTTGTGACGAATAATCATATTAATTATAAAAAATAACAAGGGTGAAAGTTCAAAATCCAAACCTTGCTCTCAAAACAGCTATTCTTTTTTTCCAGAGATGGGTTTCAGCTTTCAACATGGAACTTCCTGAAAAATAGACTGCAACCTGATCCTACAGATTAGTTTAGCATACTCCAGTTTTTGCTTGGGTTTTTAAAGAGGAAAAAAAAACTGAAATAAGATAATAATAATAATAATTAAAAAGTAATAATCCAGTGTGTGGTAGAAGCAGAGCCCAGGATTAGGTCAGGGAAATGAGAAGCCGTTTACAAGCCGAGGTCCTGGGCTGCCATCTAACATGGAAGGAAGGTGTGGAAGTACAGGGCCTGTGGCCAGAGACTACAGAACAAATGCAGGGTGAGGTAGGGCAGAGTAAGAAAGCAAAAGCCAAATTCAGACTGTACCTGTATTGAAAACCAGAGGTCATTTTCAGTTAATAGAGGCAAGAGCATATGTGAACGAGGGCCAACCAATTCAGGGAATTTTGATAACAATTTGATAACCTGCCAGGCTTCAGTTTTATTGGCCTTACTGACTACACAGGGAACTTTCCTGAGGGTGTTTAAGGAGCCCATGAGGCTCTAGGCAAATGGCCCATGAGGATGTCTTTCTTTTTGTTATAAATACAGTGTAATGACATGCCTCATTTGCCAGTTAAAGCCATAATAGCTTATTCAGATCCATCATGCTAAGGATTACTCAGGGACCTTCAAATATACACTTGTTTCTGCTGCCAGCAAATACATTTAGTCCTCCTGTTACAGTATATTACATCCTGATATGTTGTTTCTTCATGCGTTGTTAAAAAGACATAGGTAGGAAAGAAAAAATTCATGCCATGCGGTTGGCCTCATCCTCCCATTGATTATCACCCCCAATCCTATCATCATCGGCCGTTTCTTTGCAAAAGAAAAGCAAAAGCAAGTCTGATAATTATAAAATGTGTCACTTTGATAGAAAACATCTGGATATAGTTTCTTTCCCAAGAGTATAACACATCAGTTTATGATTCTACCCATATTCTACCCTATTGTTTTCTAGCCATGTCAAATTATATGAATTAAATGACTAACACTTAATACTGACCCTAACTATTCTTTCCTTTTTAAAGATTATTTTTTCATGCTACTAATAAAACTAGTATAAAAATGATTCCTAACAGATAAAATCCTAGTCCTAAGGTTAAGAAGAGCTTGGTTCTAATTTCCTTCAGTTTTCTTTATTTTAACTTTATCATTTTTTTTTTCTCCGAGTTTTTATTTAAATTCCAGCCAGTTAACATACGGTGCAATATTAGTTTCAGGTGTAGGATTTGGTGATTCATCACTTACATACAACACCCAGTGGTCATCCCAACAAGTGCCCTCCTTAATGCCTGTTACCCGTTTAGCCCATCCCCCACCCACCTCCTTCCATTAACCCTCAGTTTGTTCTCCATAGTTAAGAGTCTGTGTCTTTGTTTGCCTCTCCCTGCCCCGCCCCCGCCATGTTCATTTGCTTTGTTTCTTAAATAACTTTGTTAAAAAATTTTTAATTCTGTTACTACTTCTTTCTTTAATCTTTAATATTTGCTTAACTTGTAAGGCCTTTCTTTACATGCCAGCTTTGAGCAGATGACAGTAGGATAGCTGCCCAGAGACCTGTGTGGTACATGAACTTCAGATCCTGAAGCAGAACATTTACAGGTGGTTCTCTGTGAACTTGCTGTGGGTGCTATGGGGGACTTCCACATTGGCCCTGGCTCCAGAGCCCAGGCCCCAAAGGGCCCCATAGCCTCCTGGAGTAAAAGACATATTCTGTCTTCCACTCTGAGCTGTTTACCGAGACCACAGAAATATGTGCTTATGGACAGAGAGGCCTTCTGGGGACCAAAGACACGAAGTTGTCTTTAAGATCAGTTTGGGCTGCTATAACAAAGTACCATAGACTGGGAGGCTTATAAGCAACAGAAATCTTTTCCTCAGAGTTCTGGAGGCTGGAGGTCCAAGATCGGGGTGCCATCTTGGCTAGGTTCTGGTAGGTTCTCTTCCAAGTTACAAACATTTGTCTCTGCATTATATCCTCATAATACAGAGAAAGGGTGAGAGAGCTTTCTGGAGTCCCTTTTATTAGAGAACTAATCACATTCATGAGAGCTTTACTCTCATGTCCTAATACTATCACCTCCTAATACCACCCTCACTTCCTAATACCATTGGGGGTTAGGGTTTCAGCCAGTGAATTTTGGGGAGACATATTCAGACACTGCACTCTCAGGAGACAGACAGAAAGCTGTTAAAATCAAGAGCTCTGGACGTTCACCATCACTAGCTTCATCTAGCTTTTGATGCATTTCTCTTTTTTACCTTAATGTTGGCAGAAGAATTGCTTTTCAATACATGCCAAACTTTCCTCAAACGGCAGATAGTTTGCAAAGGTGAACCTCTTAGTAAAGATCCTTTTCACTTAAATTAAGCACTGCACTGGCCGGTCATGAAGACTTCAGAAAAGTAGTATATTATTAAAAAAAAAAAGGGGGGGGTACCTGGGTGACTCAGTCAGTTAAGCGTCCGACTTTGGCTCAGGTCATGATCTCACGGTTCATGGATTCGAGCCCCATGTCAGGCTCTTTGCTGACAGCTAGCTCAGAGCCTGGAGCCCATCTTCAGATTCTGTGACTCCCTCTTTCTCTGACCCTCTCCTGCTCACACTGTCTCTATCTCTCTCTCTCAAAAATAAATAAAACATTAAAAAATTTAAAAAAGAAAAGTAGCATATTAACAATCTAAAGCATAATATTAAAAATGAAAGCCAATATTGACTGATTGCTTTCTTTCTATGTGATAAGCAGACTGTTAGGCACCTCATATGTGTTATTTCATTTTATAATACACGTCCATTTAATAATTTGCACTCATTTAGTAGTATATTGAAGATATGGATGTCAGTCTATATATAACTCAAAGTAGAGATGCAAATTTTCTTTAATTCTGTTTTATGGAAGAATACACAATTTACTGGCTAAGAGAAGTGTTTCACTTGTTTGCATTTTTCTTAGAAAAAAGAAGACTTAATAAAGTAAATGAAAAGTTTCATAGCTGAACCTAAGCAAAGCATTATTGGCCTGAGAAAAGGGAACTTGGGAAAAATTCTATTCTCATATAGTTTTGCTAGTTATTTTGAGAAGTATTTGATATATGTTTTAATTACTTATTGTGTTTAATGGATAGTGTAATAGACAATGCTCTCTTGGGATCAAAAATAATATGTTAACTGGTTTTTAAAAGAAACAAGCTTTTAGCTTCTACTCCGTGAGTGATGTCAAAGGTCTAAATCAATATGTATTACTGTACTGTACTTCTACCACATTAAATCTTCTTCCAGGATTTTGAAAACTAAAACAAAAACTAAAACAAAAACAAAAGCACCACCACCACCAACATGTCAATTACAACAAAAATACTCTTGGGAAGATAAAAATAGAATGATGTCAATGTTATGCTTGTTGATGTACCTGTGATGTTTACCCATGGCTTTTAGAAAATAAAGCATACAGTCATCAGAATTAAATGAAAAAGGGTCAGGTCAAATGTGGAGATTTAAATTTTGACAGCTTATCTGTTCATTTGTTTGATTCTGAATCCACTCACACACATAGAAGCAATCACTTCCTCACCCTCTTTTTTTTTTTTCTTTATGTCTAAAAATGACACAAACTCTCACACTACTTTATAGATGTGAAGTCTTAGGTCTATTACTCAATTCTCATGTCCTTTATTTTTAATATCTGAAATAAGAATCATATTTTCTTAGCAGCGTTGTTACAAAGATTAAATGAGATAATGAATTGTCAAAAATATATAATAAAGGTCCTAATCATAGTAGCAATTATTATTTTTATCTGTGTGATGATGTATTGCCATTATTATTTGCAATGAATTGCAAATCATTGTGATAAAACTAGCAACAGCCACCTGTGGTACATTACTAGGTGCCAGACACTGTGCTGAATTTAGCTTTACTTCAGCCCATTTAATTTGAGTAGGCCAAATTATTCCCATTTTATAGGTGGAGAAAGCAAATAATTTGCCACATAGTTGACAAATGGCAGAATATCTATTCAAATTCAACTGTAGTCATTAACAAGTGCCTTTCATAAAAAAAAAAAAAAAAAAAAAGAAGGAGTCATCTATGATAGGCACATTGTGGGGCAGTTATGAGCCTGGATGCTGGGGCCAGGTAACCTGAGTTTTAACTCTGCCATTTCTTTATAGTATGATTTGGGCAAGAAGTATATTCACTCTACTTACCTTAGTTTCTCTATTTGTATAACAGGAATAATAATAATAACATTACCTAACTCATAGGGTTATGACCATTAAAGAAGATAATTTTTGTGAGGCACTTCAGAATTGTGCCTAGCACATACTAAGTGCCAGAAAATCTTTGCTTATAAAATACAGAGGCTCCAAATTACACTGTACTGGTAGGAAGATTTAAGGGGCAGTTTGAAATAGCCTTGTTTAGGAAACTTTTTCTCACAGAAAGGTTCCAGTTAAAGTTATCTGGAAGCAATCTGAGATTTAAGAGAGAGCAAAGGACCAGACATCCCTCTAGATCAGACACATCTTTTTGTAAAGTATGTCTCGTCTTTCTGAGGCACCTTGAAAAGCTCCGCTGTCACTGGCCCCACTTTGAGGGGTTGGGCTCTTTTAGGAGCTGAAAGTCTCTGTGTCCATTCTGGAAACATGGAGCTCCTCTTGGCCAGCCATGCCTCCACCTCAGACAGGAGCTAGCAAAGGTCTTCTCACTTACATCTGTTGCTTGCTGTACCTCTCTCCCACTCAGGACACTGAGGAGCAAACAAAGGAGGGAATTCACTTGTATCTATACTGATATTTAGATTCAGTACAGCCACTCAGTGCTAAATAACTAATAATTATTCTTGTGCAAAACATTTTTTCCATTCTGATCTTAGAACCAGGCAGAGCTAATGATATTTCAGGCTAAATGATAAGATTAGCCCTAGACCATCTCACCAAAGGTTATCTTTCTATTGGGAAACATTTCCTAAAATGGTTTCATACACATCCTTAGCTACTCCTTTCAGAACTCCACACTTCACTACCAGGAAACTGGTGGCAGAACTCTAATGTTGCCCCTGGCCCACTCTGCCATATTTTTGCAATTTGGCAGCCTCCTGGAAGCACTTAAGTAGCTTCGTGCCTTCAGTCTGACACTTTAGAAATGGCCATCAGCTAACAAATCTTGGCTTGATATTCCAGATGCAGCTGTGAGCTTATCAACGGATGACAAAGGGCTTTTTTTTTTTTTTTCTAATTTGTGGTTCATTTGCATCATTAAGCACACATATTTTGTGTTGGTGAATTGGAGTTGAAAAAATATTCAAGAGATATCTATAAAAATATGTGCACATAAAATTTTTCAAAGAATACTTGTTGAATTGGAAAAAATACTAATTCAAGAAAAAAATGGAAAAGTATAATATAGTTGTCTAAAGAGTCAAGGCAGACAAACATGGCCAGACATCATAGAACCCAGAAGTGTGCTAATCTAGAGCCAGACTTAGGGTTCATTATAGCCCTTTTAAACAACCATTTTCTAGGAACTGACAATTCAAATATATGCATCTATTATGGAAAATATGCATATTTTCAACTGAAATGTTTTCTGCATCTAATCTATATTTACTGTATACTTAATTACCAGCCAGATATAGAACAAGGTACTTGAGATATAAGACTCCCAGCCAAGCTGATGGTCTGCTATTTGCACTTTGGGTTCAAATCTGAAGTTATTGCATCTTTAGGTTTTTAATAAGTGCATACATAATGATTGATGTTTTGGAAATATTGATGTGAAGAAATATAGGCATTTATTGATTGTTTACACTGTCTAAGTTACCTAAGGCATTCTATCTACACTTCCTAAGAGAACCCAGGGAACTCCTTAAATTGAACTGCTATTTGTTTTCTTCAGACTAAGATGCAGCAAATAAACTTTGTAGGTTATACTGGCAGGAAGACTTTTTGGAAGATTTTTCAGCTTATAGAAAGATATGGTGGCATCAAACATAAAACTTAACTGGAGTTTTTAAACCTGCAGAGTTTCTTTCTGTATTTTCCACATATGAATTGTGTCATTAAATGTACATTTGATCAATATTGGTTCCAGCAAAATCATAACATGGAATTTGGAACAGTTGAAAACTGATCAGTGAGAGAATAGTGGGATACTTTCTTGAATTTTAAAGATCAAAACTATGCACAGATCTTTCATTGCACTGTGTAGTTTTAAGTTCACTTGTTTGAAGAAAATGAAGAAAGTGTACAGAATTATTGTTCCCATGAATGATGCTTTGATAGAGGTATTATAACATGGTAAGTTGGGAAAAATTTACTATTTAGGTCTTATAATTTCCTATGTGTAAATTGTTCCAATTTTTATAATGATAGGAATGGCCAAATCATGTTTTATTTTGTTACTCTGTTGGCATATTAGTTCCAGATAAATGGTTCAAATTTAGCCCAGTCTGGTTGCTCTTTGAAACAGTTCATGAAATTAGATGAACAATCCCAGAAATATACACTGATTTTTGATGTTTTTGAAGTGAACAAACCCACTTTAAAACAATATTTGGTTTCAGACATATTCACTTTAAGACAATATTGGGTCTCAGACCTATTCACTGCATAGAATTCTTTGAAGAGTAAAAGAGAAAAATAACAGCACACTATTTGGTACATTGATTTTCTTATTTTTGCTATACTGAAGATTGTCCTCTCATATTTTTTCTATCATAGACAATTGAGTTCAAATGCTATTTATGATTTTCTTCATGAATACAATTCAATTCAGTAGAGTAGTTTA
Organism: Hyaena hyaena; assembly: GCF_003009895.1. Classification (NCBI taxonomy): domain Eukaryota; kingdom Metazoa; phylum Chordata; class Mammalia; order Carnivora; family Hyaenidae; genus Hyaena; species Hyaena hyaena. The sequence goes on along the minus strand of NW_024081095.1, from coordinate 467,383 downwards.
GGCCCAATGGTTGTTTATTTTTTTGTGTATTTTTAAGCTACAAAGCTAAAAACTTAGGGGTTGATGTATGATGCTTTTTCCTCTAGTCTCCTTCATTTTGAACTTGTGCTCAACATATACATAAGTTTGTAAAGATGCTAAACTTAAAATAAAACAATGAAATATAATTTTTTTCTTAAAAGTATAAATGAAGGAGTTGAGGAATTATTGCTATATGCCTAGTGAACACAATTAGTTGGAGGATAAAAGGTAAATTATGAAAATCACGTTTTATTTCAAAGTGCTATTTAATTCAGTTATGTAATAAAACAAAATGAGAATGTGAAAAATAATCTATAGCTTAAAGACCCCACATTTACTCTTAAAGTCTTATAACTTAATTGAAATTCACAATGCATTGGAATTGTTGGCTGGCTTGTTTTTCAAAAGAACACCATTTGAGTCATAATCAGTTAGACTAAAGGAACAGACATAGGACAGATAAATTCAGCTAGACACATGGACGTGATCTACGCTTTTTTGGAATTACTACCATGTTCAAATTCTCATATGGCCAACCTGGATTGTATACAGTTAGAATCATTAAAAAGAAAAGTGGTTCAACTCAGGGAAGTCACCTGGTGGGTCAAATATTCTCACCAGTAACCGGAGAAGTTTCATCTGGTGAAGATTGATAGGCGGAACTCTTGACAAATTATCGCTGCAAGTTATTTGCTTCTTCATCTGTGTCCCATATACAAACTCACTTATAATCCCACTTATCCCTCTCAAACTCCCAGCCTTGTATAGCCTCTTTTAAAAAATTGTTTTTATTTAATCAGGAGTCCACGTTTGCACAAATGTAATTTGCTTGTGTTGTCTCTTACAGGTAAGATTTTTCAAGAATGTGAATCATTTGTGGGTTACAAAAAAAAATAAAGCATTCAAGTGTCAGCTATTGAAGAAGATAGAAACAAAACATTTAAAAACAAACTTGCTTTCAAAGGGACGCCTGAAATTTGTGAGATTTTCAAATCTTTCCACTAAACATTTTAGCACTAGCATTATGAAAGATCCATCAATTTTGGCAGCACTGTTTATTTAAGCAAGGTGAAATGAAAAATATTAATGATTTAGTCTAACTTTCAGCAAGTAAGATTCCTCTTTGACACTATAAATGAACCAGAACTATTTTCTAAAGTTCTTCAAAGACATACTGACTTCTGAACATTCATCCAAATGTATCAACCAGAGGGTTTTTTGAAGTCAGTAGAATGCTGAGTATGCCAAAGTATTTAAAGAGAGTTTCTCAGATTTATTATGTGTGTTTTATACAATGCTACCAATTTCCAGTTTTACTCTCTACTGTGATGAGTGTGTGGTACTAAGGATAAGTAGATAGGGAGAAACATGATATTATATATCTTTGTCCAATGATATTATATATCTTTGTCCAATGATTGTATTAAATATTAATGAAGTGGCAATGTCAGAATTTTTGGTAGATAACTTGGTTGAGAAAAAACATTATAAAATAAGACTTCTACTTTTCTCCATTATTTGTTTCAGGAATAAGTGCGAGTAAATGATTTTTTAATCAGTGCTACAGTCTCAGGGACAGCAAGGCAAGAAAAGAGAAGATCAATGGGTATTTTAAGACAAAATCTGAAGCTTATGTTTGGAAGATTCAGTTGATAGAATGATATTTTTTTTCCATTGGCATTTAGGGTGAAGAATACAAAAATATAACTTAGCATGGCTATTATTTTTTCTTACTGAAAATTTCCCTCTCCCACTAATAGAGGAAAATTTGTCTCAAATAGTTAAAAGTTTGCTACATTTCTTGCTCAAAGACAATGTTTTTGTTTTTAAAGGATTCTGCTGTTTTCATTCTCTCAAGCTGAAGTTTTGTCCTTAGCTCTACAGTTTAGCTATGAATAAAACATCTACTCTCTTAGAATGTTTCAGAAAGTTTTAAAGTTCAGGTAATGGGAAGATGCTATTTTTCTTTCTCTTAAACTGCTGATGATAGCAAAAGACACTTTGGTAAAGCAGGCTTGCCAAGGGAGATTTTGCAGATTTCGTAGATGCGATATACTAGAGTCTTCTCTTCCGCAATACTGTTCTGCAGCACTTCTCTGGTCATTCCTGTTTGTTTTGCACTAGAGGCTGCAGATGGGCTTAGTTTACTCAACCACTTTTGAGTGCCTACTATGTGTTGGATGTCATTCTATGTGTATTGTTAACATTCTATTTAAGATCAAGATAAGTGATGTCTTTTAATCTGACAAGCACATTTAACTCCCTATTTGAAGTTTATCCATGTTGCATCTCCTGTTTTGATGTGTTGAAAACTTACAGGATACTGACAGAACCAAGAAGGACTGGAGGCTGGGCATTTGGACACTGATGGTGTGAGTGTTTGGGCATTCAGCCAGTAGCGTTATCATCTTCCCAGACACCAAAGCGAAATGACACCATGACTTTTGCTCCTTTGCTCGCATTTGTCATCACAAACCTTTTTTCTTTTAATAAATACATCATTCCCCTCTATCTTTTAATTTCAACTGGCAGTTTCCATGTCAAGCCCTGCTTTCACCTTAGGTTACTGAAATAGCCCCCAACTTTCCCACTGTCTAAATGATACTCTAGATTTATTTTCTAATGCATTCCTGTGAGTCTGTCCCTTGTCTACTGAAAAATTTTGAAGAACACCTCTTCAGGTAATCTTAAAGCACTCCATATCACCTTTATTAATGTGTGCAGGATTATAGAATAACTCAATTGACATCCTCTAATTGAGTAGGTAATTGTATGTTTGAGAAAACTGAGACCTAAGAAGCTTAACTGCTTGGTCCAAGTTTGATAGTTATTAGGAAGAAGTATTGAAAAAAACCTCTGAGACCTCTTAAGTTTTAGGTCTGTGTACTGCCTCTTGTCACATAATATATTAAATTTATTTTTTTCTCCTAAAGGTCAGATACTATGGAAAAATATCCAGAAAAGATAGAAAAGAATACTCAGTGAACGTGGTTACCATTTGCAAATGAAAATTGTCCACCTGAGTAACTGTTCAATCTTTATGTCTAAAAATGTGGAATTGTTGTTTAATAAATGAATGAATGAATGAATGAATGAATGAATGAATGAAACATAGTGTGTTGCATAGGACATTCAGGATATAATTTCAGTCTAAAAACGTGTTAATAGTTCTAGGAACTATCTCCAGAAGTCAGGGACTGTGCCCCAGAGACCACTGAGGGAATTTAATTAATTTTGAAATTCTTTATGTTAATTACTTGATTTTTCCACTGATTTGCCTACAGAGGTTAATTTGATCAATAATGTACCCTGTATTGGCTTCCATCTTTCCCTTCTCATTCCTTCTACCATGTTTCTTGGGATCACCTCTCACATAATCTGCTTTGACTCAAATCCTTGTTTTACTGTCTGCTCTGGAGAAACCCAAACTAAGATAATTATCTAGGGTAAAACTTTAGCTCTCGCTGTCTGTGCTGGTCATTCAAAAGCAGTTCTGGTATGGTCATTCCCTAAGAATTTCTCTACTTACAGCATGCCAGTTTGGTTGGCTATCCACTGTGTTAACTGTCCTTCCTACTGTCTCAGTGCTCTTCATACTTTCAATTTGAGTCCTTGCCAAAATTAGGGATGATTTCTGCCTACTTTGATGGAATTTTTAAGGTACTAAGTTATGGAGAGAGGTGGAAGGACGATTCTTCTGTTTTCTCCATTCAGTATCACCTAAGCAATGCTAAGTGATATGTAAGTATTATGGATACCAATCTTCTTCTTTATGGTAAAACTTTAAGACAACTTACTAGAACTGAATCTCCACTTAACTGCCTTTTCGGGATGGCAAAAGGATTTGCCCAAAACATATATTCAGGCTCTGTGGACATAAGCTGGTTGGTTATTACCTCAAAGAAGAAAGATACATTTATCTATTGCCATGGACATTCAGGAATAATGATATCATATTATTGAGATCTACTTGAATGGATAGCTTTTTCTATTTTCTGACAGCAATATTAAACTGGGGAGGAGGCATGGTTTGTGAACTTTAAAAGTATTCTGTGAATATGAATTTTTTTACTGTTTATTCATTTTTTGAGAGACAGAGAGAGAGAGGGAGGCACAGAATCTGAAGCAGGCTCCAAGCTCTGAGCTGTCAGCACAGAGCCCAATGTGGGGCTCAGACTCACAAACTGTGAGATCATGACCCGAGCTAAAGTCGGACACTTAACCAACTGAGCCACCAAGGTGCTCCTGAATATGAGTTTTATATGTTAAAATGTCTGTATAATTTCTGGAAGCCTTCCTTAATGAAATTGGGTAATGTTTGATAATCTTATATGTTCCTCATGTGAGGAGAAAAGAAAAAAATAACAACTGGTGGAATTTCAAAAATGCAACTGGTGGATATTAGAAGGCCTTATGTTTCACAAATGGGAATTTGACCAACAACCTCCTAAGTCTTCAATCTTTCATGATATTTCTCTTCATCATTCTGCCTGTGTTTCCCTTAAACCATCTCATATTCCAATTCTCCAAGAGAGAAGATGTGAAGAGCTCAGTGAGTTAACATGCAGCTCAGGTTAATCCTATTGAACAGAGCTCTCAACCCAGATCACCTTATGTAGACTCTTAGTCATTGTTTAAATTGCCACCCTCAAATCAGACACAGACCCTGGTTCAAAAAAGTTTGGTCAAGGTGGCTGTGTTGGTGTCAGGAACTCATGTTCAATCTAGTTATCAATGGTCAGGGAGCAGAGTCATGTGGAATATAGCAAGGAGACCCAAGTGTAGGAAACACTTGTGGTTGGTGTAAAGAGGATTGTAGCTGTCACAAATACTCAAATTTCTTCGGTCAGTGTATGTGTCAGATACCTTGCTTGGCTAATCTACTGCAGCCTTTCAGTTTCCTTCATGACCTGTTTATAACCTGTCTGTCCAGTCTTAATTCTAGCACCTGTTAGTTGTGTGACCTAGGAAACTAATGAACTATTTTAACTGTCGATTTCCTTATGTAGACAATATAGGTAAAAATGATTTATTGTAGAGCTGTTATAAGGAAGAAATGATATGATCTTTGCACAAGTTCTTAGAACCATGCTTGTCACATTGTAGGCAGTCAAAAATGCTGCTTATTATTATTATGACCTATGTATTCTTAGCCTATGCTTGAATCAAACAGAAACGCAGGTACCCATGGAAGTTAATTGAAAGTAATATTGTATGCTAGAAAAACAGATATATAGGAAATGCCAAATTAATATCACAAAAATAAAAAATCTGGCTTCAATTTTTGTCTTTGTTTCTTATAGTTTCACTGATATATTAATAGGTTGCTATAGTAGAAAAATCATGCATGAATCCTACCAGCTTATAAACAAGAGTTTATTCTTCATTCATGTTACATATATAGGGTAGCTGTGGCTCTGCTCCATATGTCTTCTCATATGGGGCCACAGATTGATGCCAAGACCTTTTTTTTTTCCTTTCTCATTTTAAGAGATATACTGAATTTACATTTTATTTTTAAACTCTTCATTTTATCTTAGTATAGAACATTGGTTTCTTCTTCACATTGTTTGCCTGTTTTTACTTCATTTGTTATAGACAGAATGTTTGTATCTCCAAAATTCATATGTTGAAGCCCTAATCCCCCTGTGTGACTGTTTTTGGAGATGAGGCCTTTAAAGAAGTAATTAAGGTTAAATGAGGTCATGAGTTGTGTTCTGGTCTGATAGGATTAGTATCTTTATAAGAAAAGACACCAGAAAATGATCTTTTTCTTTCTCTCTCCCTATGTGCATACCAAAAGAAAGCAATGTGAGGACATAAGGAGAAGGTGGCCATCTATAAGCCAGAAAGAGAGCTTTCTCTAGATACCAAATCAGCTAGACTCTTGAACTTGGACTTCTAGCCTCCAGAACAGTGAAAAAATAAATTTGTTGAAGCCACTCAGTCTATGTATTTTGTCATGGCAACTGGAGTAGACCTATACATCATTCAATCAACAATATTTGTTGAGTGCCTCACATTATTTTAAGTGTTGGAAACATAGCAGTGAATAAGACAGACAGCACTGTTGAGCTCATGGAGTTTACATTCTAGTGAGGGAAACAGATCATAAACAACCAGTGAATAAATATATTATAACATGGTTCAACACACAAAACAATGAAATGAGATAAGGGGTTAGTGAATGATGAAGGGAACCTGTCTTACGTAGTGATCACGAGAGCCCTCTTTAATTAGGTGACATCTGGTCACAGACTTGACTGAAATGAGTAATACAAATGTCTGAATAAGAGTGTTTTAAGCAGAGAGGTTGGTGATGTGGTCAGAGGTACTAGAGCTTAGACTACATATCATGTTGTAGGATACTATAAAGATATTGAATTTTATTGTAATTGTAAGAAGAAAACATTATAAGGTTTTGAACATAAATTTGGTACAACATTTGTTTTGAAATCTCATCCTGCCTGCTGTATGAAAAATAGACTGTAGGAGGCCAAGAGTAAAAGCAATGAACAGATGAGTTGGCATATTATTGAAATAATCCAGGTAAGAAATGATGACAATGTGAACTAGGATGGCAGCACTGGACATAATAGAATGTGGTCAGATTTGGAAAATACTTCAACGATAGAACTAATAAAGCTTATTGATGAATTGGCTGTGAGACATGGATGGGAGGATGGAGTTGACTCCTAGATGTTTTTGGCTGAGGATTTGGGTGGATGGAAGTGCATTTTAATGAAATAAGGAAGGCTGAAGAAGTGGGTTGTGGGGTAGGAGGTGTAGAACACTGTTTTGAATTTGTTAGTTTTGAAATATAGACTTCTGCACCATAGACCTCAAGTGAATGTCAAGAGGTGGGCTAGAGATATATATTTGGAGTTTGTAGCATACAGGGGCATTAAACTCCCATCGCCTGGAATGACATTGGTTAGGTCTGAACATAGTTAGAGGAGGTAAGAGGACTGAACCCAGGGACACCCTGATATTTAGAGGTCAGCCAGGGGTGGAAAGTCCAGCAAATGAGACTAAGAAGCAGCAGCCAGAGAGGTAAAGGAAAAATCAGAGGAGTATGTGGAAGCTAAGTGACAATCACAAGATTTTTATTTTGGTTTTAGTACCCCAGGAATATGCATCACAAATTGAACTTTACTGTACTCACCCTTCTGATTGCATGTTTTCTGATTCCAACTTTAGTCCACCTATCCAGCGGCCAGTTTCCTTTCAGACTAAGAGGAGGTAACATAAGGCTTATTCTCCTTGCCCCACTTGTGTAAAGTATATCAGGCCACTCTAAGTAGCTTTCTAGGACCCCAGATTCTGGATTACATATTAATAAAACAACTATATATTCCTTCACTTTGACCTCTGAGATGTCAACTAAAAGTTGCTTAGTATATCTTACATATAGCTTAGTGGAATGAGTGGATGGATTTCAGAGTGACAGAATTAATAAGTAAAGTAATAGACATGTTTGGAAGTTACATGATAAGTCTCTTCTTTCCTTTTGTGGGAGCCACCCCTTTGTGAGTGGTAAATGGTAGAAGAGTATGATATTGAGGAAAGAGAATTCAGTCAGCTCCCTGAGAGGAGTCTCTGTTCCTGAAGCATCACTGAAAGAGTGTTATTTGCTGAATGTTTATGTCTCCTGCTTCCATCTCCCAATTCATATACTGAAGCCCTAACCACCAATATGATAATACTTGGAGATAGGACTTTTGGAAGAATGTTAAGATTAGATGAGGTCATAAGTGTGGCACCCTCATGATGGGATTCCTGCTCTTGTAAGAAGAGATGCTAGAGAGTTGTTTCTTCTTTCTCTCTCTCTCTTCCTCCCCTGCCTTCTGCCATGTGAAGACACAGTGAGAAGGCAACTGTCTACAGGACAGGAGAGGCACATCACCAAGGCCCAAATATATGGGTACCTTGATCTTAAATTTGGCTTGTCTATTACCTAAGCGACTGCCCATGGCCTTGTGTTATAGTAACCTGAATTGACTAATACAAAATAATTTCTGTCAAGGTCATTTGTATTATTTTCATGGGGCTGCTGTAACACCCACAGATTTGATGGTGTAAAATAACAGGCTTTTCGTCTCTCACAGTGATGGAAGCCAGAAGTCTGAAATTATGGTATGGGCTGTCACTGGATTTAAGGCAAACCTGGATGATCCAGGATTATTTTGTCTTGATTCTTAATTACATCTACAAAAGAGACTTTTTATACAAATAAATAACATTTGCAGGCTTCAGGAATTTGATGTGGATATCTTATTCGGGTGGGGAGGATTTTGGCAGGGGGCTTGAAGAATACTTTATTTGGACACTTTGAAGTTAATCAAATAGAAGGTTTTAAGGAGAAATGGTGTCAGGGAGTCTAACTTTTCCACTTCCAAGCCACAAGTTTCTACTTAATTTTGAATAGCCAGAATAGTTGGCTCTTTTATGAACAACTCCTCCTCATGCCTCCTATCATTTATTCTTGTTTTTACACTTACTGCTTTATTTTTTTTTGTTTAGAAAATTTTTTATTCTTTTTTTGTTTGTTTTGAGAGAGAGAGAGAGAGAGAGTGCATATGTGTGCATGCACATGAACAAGCAGAAGAGGGGCAGAGAGAGAGAGAGAGAGAGAGAGAGAGAGAGAGAATCCCAAGCAGGCTCCATGCCTAGCACAGACTCCAACGTGGGCTCAAACTCACAAACTGTGAGATCATGACCTGAGCTGAAACCAAGAGTCAGATGCTGAACTAACTGAACCACCTTGGTGCTTTTCTAAATTCCATTCAACGTTCAGTTAATTTGTACTGAGAAACTAACTCTTAGGTGTTGTGTATTGTTCTAAGCTCTCTGATCAGCACTATCTTGTTTAGTGTTGCCAACAACAGAGACTCTTAGAGGTTAATAACTCATCTTCCCTTTGAACCCAATCTTTTTATTCCAAGTCTGGTGCCTCTTCCATAGACATAAGCCTGGGAAGGCAGGATTGGAGAAAGAGGGAAGAAGGCACAATAGGTATTGCCTCAATGCCGAAATGAAAATTTAATAGCAGTTATCTGATAGCTGATTAGAGCAAGAATGGGACAGCTTAGCCCAGGATAGCTAAGAACACTTAAAGGAGAGATAACTTACCCACTTCACTAGTATTTTGGGGCTTGGCCTATGTCTGGATATAGGTGAGCCTGATTGCTTCACTGCAGCAGCTGGCTGGGACCAGCTGAGGTTAAGGGGGTGGAGGCTGGCTCACTACAAAGAGATTCTCCAGCTGGAGCTGCTCTCAGGGGGAGGTGGTGTGGAGGCCAAACTGCTGTGAACAACTGGGTGGCCCGTTGTGATATGTGCCAGATTGAGAGGGATATTATTTACGGGAGCCAGCTCCAGCTGGTAGTCGTGGAAGATGGAGGCCACCCTGCAGAGCTGGTAGGAGGCAGGGGTGGGAAAAGCGTAGGTCCGGGACAGTGCTGAGTTTGGGCGACAAAAAGGATGCTAGGGTTTGGAGCCCCGGATCCAATCAGGAATGGAGAACGACCAAGTATCGAAGAGTGTGGAGTTCTTGGCTATGCATTTGGTTCCACTCTTGTCCATAGAGAGACAGCTGTCCCAAGCAGGTACAATATCTGACACTTCTGACCTTGTCCCTTGGATCATTTTTGACAGAACTACTCTAGCATGTTGTCTCCTCTCAACTAATTATGTTAGAGGTAATTATATTCTAGGGTTTGAAGCAGGAGTTAACTCTGCCCCTTATATGACCTTAATATTTTTGATCCACAAAATGTAAATATTTTCACATTCCATTTCTCTTTCTCACAGAGGCTGTGAGGATCAATAAAACAGTATACAAATGGCTTTCCTGGAAAGAATTGCTGTGTAATATAAACATGCCTTGGAAAGGAGTTGAAAAGGGACAGAATATCTGCTTTACAAAGCATGAAAAACTAGTGATTAGCTCTGGTAAAAGAGAAGGCAGGACACAGTTTTTTTCTCCCCTCTGTGAGAATAACTGTTGGCGCTACAATCCTATGTATTTATTCATTATGCTGAAATTGTTGTCCAGGAGTCTGATAAGAATGTTTTTTTGCCTCATTTCCACCAAAAATTATCTCCTTATCTTATTTTTTTTCCAATTAACTTAGTTGCCAATGGAGAGATTCAAAACCTAAATGCTTAGAATATATGCTGGAAAGGCTTTTCACCATGCTAGTAGAGTCATGGCCTCATTTGTCTGGCCACAACCGGCATCCTTTTCTACCTTTCATTCTGAATTTTATACTCTGGTAGAACCGTAGGCATCATAAAGAGACAAAGTAAGGCCAGGCACACCTCACGTCCTGATGAATTATAGAAGATTTCGAAGTTCAGAGAAATAAAGTGTCTTGACTGGTTTATTCAGAGTGATACAAATAAGAAAACGTAAAAATTGAGTATAATGAAATTTCTGTTTGATTTGTGAAAAAATTCAAAGCTGTTCTGGGGCGGGGCGGGGGGGTGGGGTGGGGTGCTACTGCTCCTTTGCTTCCGTGCCGAAGTGAAAAGAGGCAATTCTGAAAATGGCGTCTATGGATGGCTATTTTCTAGAGTTGGCAGGATGCGTCTCTGTGTGGTGGGAGAGGAGGGGAGTGACTAGTGGCCAAAACCACTGAATCACTCCTTACCTCATTCTTTGATGATATCATGAAGCATTTTGCCAATGTTTGGAAGGTGTAGTTTATTGAAAATCATGCTCCTGGAAAAGTCCACGCAGGGCTGTAACATCATGATTCTTTTTGGCTACCCTGTAGAGGATAATGGAGTTGTATGCTTTCTTTAGAGCGTATCTTCTGCACTGCCCAACACTCACCGACCTTGAGAATTTTACATTATTAAGTAGAATGCTTCACAAGGCTGAACTACATGTATTTGCATCACTTAACTAATGTCTGGTCTAACCTCAAGAACGGTGAATATATCTTGTGACTTATACTTGCTTAACTAAATCTGCACAGGAAAGTAATATTTCCCAGATCCAAAAAGACTCTACCCTAACAAGACAATTTCTGCTTCTAGTCTTAGAGGTAATTACAGGGAAAAAAAAACTTTTCTGAGTTTTAAAGTAGCTGTTTTGTCGATAATTTCTGCTATATCAAGTTCAGAAGTAACTGAGTTTTAGACTTAAGGCACAACAAACAATATAAGATTTAAAAGTAGACATTTATGTGTCTTTTTAAAAATGTTATCAAATAATATGTTGAAATATCAGACAGCCTGGTTTGGTACTGGCTACTTGGCTAGTTTAACCTTGATGCATTAAACACATTAGAAACTTTTAATGCTGTAAAACATACTCATAAATGGCCATATTTTGCTAAGTGGTTATTACCAGGGAAGAATGATAGAAAAAAATAATTGGTTGAGTCTTATAGAAACATTCCTTTCCCCTCATCAAGATCCCCTCTAGTTGTGGTCTTAGTTTTATAGCATTTGTGATTATAAATCACACTTTATAATGATTTTCTCAGAGATGAAAATGAATGAATGTCTCCCTACTTCACAGTTCCCTTTTATTGATCTATTTTTACAGCACATAAACTTTCTAAAATATATAATATACTTCTTTATGTTTTTTACTTGTTTATTGGCAAAGTAGTTTGCTAGGGCCACTGTAACAAAATACCACAGACTGGGTGACTTAAACAAAAGGTATTTATTTTCTCATCTGAGATCAGATGTTGTCAGAGTTGATTCCTCCCTGCTTGTTTGTAGATGGCTGTCTTCTCTTCTGTCATCACATAGTCTTTTCTCTGGATGTGCATGTCTATGTCTAAATCTCTTTTTATAAGGACATCTGTCTTATTGGAATAGGACTAACTCTACAGGCTTCATTTTAACTTAATTACCTTTTGAAAGAACTCATCTCTGAATATGGTTACATTCTGAGGTACTGGAGATTAGAATCTCAACATATAGATTTTGGGGGACCCAGTTCACCCCACAACAATTGGTTTATTTCCAGCCACTGTAATATAGGTTTCATGAGGTTATGGAGTTTTGAGTTTTTTTGTTCACTTATGTATCCTAAGCACCGATATCAGTGCCTGGGATATAATAGGAGCCAAATTAATGTTTGAAGAATGAATAAATGAATCAGTCAATGAATGAAACAAGTTGAGAGACAAACATGTAAACCTCAGAGTTGTCTAGGTATAACAGATGCCACATTTGCTACTAAAGATCATTTGTACTTTAATTAGTGAGCTTTGAATAGTCTTAGTTATGCTTATTCTGGCATATGGGCATATCAGTAGCATTTGTAGATAAAGTCTGTAATTAGAAATAAGTACCAAATAAAATGCATTAATAATTTCAAAGTGAAATAATAAAATGCACATCAACTGTGGAGGAGAAAACAGGGAACAGTAGGGGTTCTTTCAAGCCAATAAAACTTTAAGGACAACGATTTGTAATTAAAACTAAAGTGAATTTAATCTTTCCTGCTAATCACTCCTGCACTGTTAGTCTGTTTTCATCAAACTAATTGATGGCAGACGGAACAGATGCATGGTGAGATTACAGCTTCACTTTATGGCAGGGTTATAACAAATGTGACTTTCCCTCTATTGTATGCATTAGCATTCAGAAAATGCACTCCTTTGCCTTTTTCACACACCAGAATTGTTTCTTCTTTTGTGTGAGACTGATTAAAAGGAATCAAAGGGTGTTTCATATAAATGCAATCTATTTGATCCCTCGAATAAACGTTTATTGAGTGCCGACTACTTGCAAGGTGTTGTGGAAGACAATTTGCTAACTTCAAGGAGCCTACAAGGAATTTGTTAGTCAAAAGGTTAACACAGTCATTATTTTTGGGAGGGCTAATTTCAAAATTACAGTTTTTGAAGTACATGAGGTTTAAAATCAGATCTCACAAAATTTGTCTTTTTTTTTCCTGTCTCAACAAAGGAAACTCAAGAGCAAAGCAAGTACTATCTTTAAAAATTCTTTCCCCAAAAGAATATAGTTTTCATTAGTTTCCTTATTGCAATGATTAAACTGGCTTTAATAAATTACGTCAGCACAAAACTGAATAATTCTCTTCTAATTATAGATTTGGGAATCCTTGGAAGAAAGCAAAGTACAAATTCTTGTTATTATTAATGATTTTAATATTGCTTAATAAGGTACACAGAAGAATTATATGTGAATTTCCTAAAGTTTGGTGTGATCCATGTATATTAAACATAGGTAATGAGAATTTCACCATGAAATGAGTGGTAGGAAGCAAACACTTAGAGAAAGTGTAATGCTTTTAACCTTAATCACTGCCTTGTACTTTCTTAGCTTAATTTTCAACTCAGTACCTTTCTGTGACCCCCAAAGTCATTTCAGCTCCTCTATCCCATATCAATAAAAATACAAAAAAATAGAAGAAATCAGGTCTTAAATGTGACCTGTGTATAGGGAGTTGTTTGGATACTTAGAGTAAATTCGCTACCTCTCCTATCTGTTATTCTTCATCATAGCACCTTATTTCCTTTTAGCACATCTGTCATCTATCATCTTTTTTATAAAGTTTCAAAATGTCAAGAATTAAGTTTGTCTTGTTAATAGTTTTATTCTCAGCACCTAGACAGGTACCACTACACAATACAAGTCCTATAAATATTTGTTGGATATTGTTAAACAAATTATTTCAAAGTCATTTATTTAGCTCCACCCAGTTTACAGACAGATAAGCCTTTTTTTGTTATCTAAGATAAAGAGCTGATATATCACTTTTTGATGATACAAACGAAATCTTATAAATTCATTGTCTCTTTTTATTCCTTGCACCTGGTATGCTTTAGGACTGGACACAAAAATGAAGTGGGGCAAACGTGTTATGTCCTCCATTGTGCCTTCTTCACCATGTCACTTTTCTTAATTTCTCAGCATTCTTATGGCCTCTTAATTTCTTCCTTGGCAAAGGAAATGAGGTGAGACGTCACGCTTATCTGGGTATAAATGAACCAACAACAACTTTCTTAAAGATACAGATATGTATATAGGGATCTCAGCTTTAAATAAGTGGTAAAATTTGTAAGTTGGTCCACCTGTAGGCATGTGTTCAACACAATTATGGAGGAGGAGGAGGAGAAATTCCTACTTAAATTATGGTCTTACAGTCACACTGCTTTGGCCATGTGTCTGACCCTGTTTGAGTCTTCTATCAAGGCTGATAAAGCCATTCTGTGTACATTTTAAATATTTTAGAAGCTTAAAAATGAAATGAGCTCCAGTGAAAGTAGAGGGATGTAAATGAACACATAAATGTTTTGAAATTTTAATAAGCATAATAATCATTGCTTGCTCTCATATGCAAGAAGGCAACCATTCAGGAAACTTTGTGTATATGTATATATACATTTACATCCAAGTTAGTTAGCATACAGTGCAATAATGGTTTCATAAGTATGTTCCAGTGATTCATCCCTTAAGTATAACACCCAGTGCTCATCCCAACAAGTGTCTTCCTTTTTTTAAAAAAATATTTATTTTTGAGAGAGAGACAGAACATGAGTGGGGGAGGGGGTTAGAGAGAGAGGGAGACAGAATCTGAAGAAAGCTTCAGGCTCTCAGCTCTCAGCACAGAGCCCGATGCAGGGCTTGAAACCATGAACTGTGAGATTATGACCTGAGCCGAAGTCAGATGCTCAACCGACTGAGCCACCCCCAACAAATGTCTTCCTTAATGCCCCTTACCCATTTAGCCATCCCCCCCTAACCCCTCCAGCAACCCTCAGTTTGTTCTCTATATTTAAGAGTCTATTATGTTTATGTTTTTCCCTTCCTTGTTTTTATATTATTTTTGCTTCCCTTCCCTTATGTTTATCTGCTTTGTATCTTAAATTACTCATGAGTGAAGCCATATGATATTTGTCTTTCTCTGACCAACTAATGCTTAGCATTACCCTCTAGTCCATCCACATAGTTGCATAATGGCAAATGGCAATGTATACACACACACACACACACACACACACCCCACATCTTCTTTATCCATTCATCCATCAATGGACATTGGGCTCTTTCCATGCCTTGGCTGTTGTCAATAGTGCTGCTATGAACATTGGGGTGCATGTGTCCCTTTGAAACAGCACACCTATATCCCTTGGATAAATACATAGTAGTGTAATTGCTGGGTCATAGGGTAGTTCTAGTTTTAATTGAAACTTTGTATATATTAAGACAAGTGAAAGGGACATTTTACCTGTAAATCTAGCTGAGTCTTTATCTATCTGACTGTTTATTATGGTTATCTTGTGTCTGAAGCCCTTCCTATATAGCAGGAATCTTCCATGACTCACAATGAGACAAAGAGAGCTGATATTCTTCTCTCAACTCCTGAGTCTGGTAGGGCTTAGGTAAGTTACACAGTTTCAGGCAAATGGCTGTTCAAGCTCAGATCACTGAATTTCATAATTACAATAATAATATTTTATTAGTCAAGATGCTCCAGAAAAACAGAGCCAATTATATATATATATAATTGGCTATATATATATATATGGATAGACAGATATAGACAGACATAGGTAAAAAGAATTATCACAGGGATTGGCTCACATGACTGTAGAGGCCAAGAAGTCCTGCAGTTTGCTTTTTGCAAGCCTGAGAACCAAAAAAGGCAGTGGTACAATTTAGTCTGAGTCTGAAGGCCTGAGGATCAGGAGTGCCAATGTCTGAGGCAGGAGAAGATAAATGCCCCAGCTCATACAAAGAGCAGTTTTGCTCTTCTGCTTCCTTTTTGCTCCATTCAGCCCTTCAATGGTTTGCATGGTGCTCACCTGTATTGGTGAGGCCAGTCTTCTTTCTTCAGTCTATGTAATCGCTGCTAGAGACACCTTCAGAGATATACCCAGAAATAATGTCTTACCAGCGATGTGGGCATCACTAAAGCCAGTCAAGTTGCTCATTGCAGGAGTCAAACTCCAGGAAAGTAGTAGTGACAGGACAATAGCAAGTGTCTAGTGGTGACAGTAAAATGGAACTGTTCTGTAGACATGACTTAGCTGTGTTGGATCCTGGGGCTTTCTGAGCAAGTTCTATAGCCTTCTCGTAAATTATGTGAAATACTGTACATCTGTGGTAGGAAGGCCTCTGCCTGCCCCAGTGAGTCCTGTTCCCTGAATAATCCTTTCCCCATAAGTGTGGGCTGGACCTAATGACTCACTTCTAATAAATACAGTATGGCAAAAGCAACGGGATGCCACTTAGGAGATTAAGTTTCAAAGAGACAGTGGCTTCTGTGTTAAGTATGCCTGTTTTTGCTCTCTGCTCGCTCACAGTGAGGGAAATCAGCTGACGTTTTGTGAACAACCCCATGGAGAGACCTACATGGGAAGCAACTAATATCTCTAGCTAAGAATTAGCAAGGACCTAGAGTTTATCAACACCCATATTAATGAACTTGGAAGCAGATCCTCTTCCAGTTGAGCTTTAAAATGATTACAGCCCCAGTCTAGACCTTATGGTAGGCTTTTGAGAGATCCTGATCCAGCATGACCCAGCTAAGCCATGCCTAATGTCCTGACCCATAGAAACTGAGATAATTGCTTGTTTTCAAATGCTAAAGTTTGGATAATCTGGTATACAGCAATATATATCTATATATGTGTGTGTGTGTGTGTGTGTGTGTGTGTGTGTGTGTATACACATACACACAGTACCCTTGCAGAAAATCTCTTCCTGCTTAAGTAAACCAGAGTAGGTTTCTGTTGTTTACAACCAAGAATACAGAAATTTTTACCGGGTTGGAAAAAACTAGAATCTGATATAGTAGGGACTGTGGGTAGTAAACATTTTAAGATACTGGGAAAGGAATATGGAAATTCATTGCATGCAGTAGTGAAACAGTTACTTAAATTTTAACCTGTGGTCAATTATAATAAAATAGCATTTGAAGGCACAAGTTTGGAGAATCCAATGTGTGCTGCCTTAGATGAATAGGAAAGGTATGAGGAAGTCAAGGATTATAAGGAGAGGTGACTTCTTTTAACAGTACTGGACAGATCAGAGGAGAACAACAGGTTTAAGTCCCTGGATTCTCAGCTCAAGAAATGGATGTTATATGATCTTACCAAGATTCACTGATTTTTTGTAGCCATAGAGTTGAGTTAGTCAAGAACTAAGAAGTTATAAAATTAGTATATCAGTTGAATTTCTGGTCCATGATATCTCTTCTATGAAAGTCTGGAAACTGGGTATTATTAATGACAACATCTAAGAGGATTTGAAGCATTTGGTAAAGCTTAAACTGTCAACTGCATTACACGTTTCATGCCAACTAGTACAAGCCTCTTCTCCCCTTTCTAACAATGTTGTTCCGAAGTTGCATTATGTCCTTAACCTGTGGGAGATTCCTTACTAAGACAACTTTCCTCCTTTGCATTTTGAAAATAGTTTTAATTGCTTGCTTGGCCAACTAAGTGAAACCTATACTTAAAAAGCTTTTTTGTTAATGTTTGTTTATTTTTGAGAGTTAGACAGACTTGAGAGGGGAGAAAGAGGAAGACTTCAGAATCTGAAGCAGGCTCCAGGCACTGAGCTGTCAGCACAGAGCCTGACACAGGCTCGAACTCACGAACCGGGAGATCATGACCTGAGCCAAAATCAATAGTTGGAGGCTTAACTGACTGAGTCACACAGGTGCCTCTGAAACCTGTACTTAATGATGGCCCATATTTAATGAAAGAGAGATGCCAGGAACTCCTTGGTAATAATGGAGAAGTTTGAAGATGTCAGGATACTGAAGTGATAGAGTGAATTTATTTACTGTAACTCAGTGGTGCTCAGGATATTTTTTCTCTGCCAAGACCCTGAAAAATAAATTTGTGAGAGAAATGTCCTTACCTTAGAAAGGGACTTTAGAAGTTATTCTCTGTAGGTTGGGCACACTGTGAGATGCTGGAGGTGAAACTATTTCCTTGATTAAAGTAGGGATGATTGGATCCTAGGATCATAGAGGTGAGGGGGCAGCCCTTTACTGTCACAGATAAAGTGGGCAACAGAGTTAGTGTAGTGTCAGCATGGCTTCCCACATTAGGTGTGTGTAGGGGGTGGGTGTTAAAAGTAGTTGGCAGTCCACTAAGATCCAGCTGGATTTGAACTGAGGCCTGATGAATTACATTATTAGAAAATGTACAGCCCTTTAAATGATTATTAGCTGAATCAATCCAACAATCCAGTATATCCTAATGAAGAGAGTTTATAGTTCCTTTGAGGAAAAACAAACACACATTGTGAATTTTCATTCTAGCGTTCTCTGAATTACTCTGTTTTTACTTGTCATCACCACTGTGCCATTTTTTATCATTAGTTGACAATTTCTGTGAGTGAGCACTAATTTCTGGGGATTCATAGTGCTATTGTACACTACCAGTCAGATTAGGGGCCTATGGAGAGTCAGCTGATGCACAGTGTTTTGACCAGAGCAATATTGCCTCACTGAAGAAGAGCAGTGAATGGTGCCACAATCAAATACTTCAAAGATGTGGGCAGCTGATTCCTACCCCATCCTCATTTATCTTTCCAATATGGCTGGTGCTGAAGACAGATGAGTTCTAGAAAATGACAGGTTGTTATTTTAATTACAGCTGCTGTTTCAAATGTGATCTCCTTACTGGAGCACATCAACATACTCTAACACCTGGTATGCAATTAGTTATCTGAAAAATGTTTTTTGTTTTTTTATTTTTCTGATTCCTTTTAAAGGACTTGAAAAAGGTATTATTGCAACTCCAAAATCTGACCCAAGATTCCATCAACAAGTGGTTTCGCTATATTGATCACATTATTTTCACAGAACCTAGAAACCATGTATCTTAAATGTGATGATATGGTATGTTCATGCCATTCATTCATTTGTTCAAAAATGGCTATTGAGTGCTTATTTTTTTATTTCAATTGGATTCATTTCATTTTAATTTTTTAAAAAATGTTTTTTTAATGTTTTATTTATTTTTGAGACAGGGAGAGACAGAGCATGAGAGGGGGAAGGGCAGAGAGACAGAGAGACACAGAATCTGAAACAGGCTCCAGGCTCTGAGCTGTCAGCACAGAGCCCAATGCAGGGCTTGAACTCATGAACCATGAGGTCATGACCTGAGCTGAAGTTGGATGCTTAACCCACTGAGCCACCCAGGCACTCCTATTGAGTGCTTATTTTGTGTCAGTTACCTTTATAGGTGCTAAAAATGTAGCAGTGAACAAAAAGAACAAGTTCCTCAAGAGTTAACATCATAGAGGGGAGAGACTGATAATAAATAAGCATGTAAATACATCACATATCCAATTCTGATGAATACTATGTAGAAAAATAAAATAGAGTCAAGGGAAATAGGGGAGGTCAGGGAATGGGACATTGTGACTTAATACGGAGGTTAGGTTGAACTATACCAGTAGAGACCTGATGGAAGAGAGGGAGCACATCATGAAAATATATGGGAGAAGAAGGTTGCAAACATAAGAAAGAGGAAATGCAAAGACTGTAACAACAGTGATCTGCATTTCAAGGTGGTCAGAGCAGCAAATACACAATGAGTGAGGTGGGAGTAGGGTACAGGCAGCAGATCATAAAGGGCATTGTAGGCCATCTTCGAGTGAATTGGGAAATGGATGGATGATTTTTTTACAGAAGTGTGACATGATAATATTCTGGAAATATTATTATTTCCAGGTGGAAAGAGGATTCAGTTAGGAGACTAAAATTGCAGTGATTAAAATGAGAGATGATGGTGTCTTGAAACAGGTTTGTAGTAGTGGAGAGAATGAGACCTAATAACACTCTGGGTTTGTTTTTGTTTTTGCTTTTTGTTTTTTTGTTTTTTAAGTAGAGCCAGGTAGTTTTGTTGATGGCTTGAATTTCTGGTATAAGAGAAAGAGAAGAATCAAGGTTTTTGACCTGAGGTGAGCCACAGAAGAAAATATCTACTACTCTTTGGGCTGGAAGAACCATAAAAGGTGGCATGTCAAGAGTAAAAAAATTGGAGCCATCATGGATATAGAGCCATGATGGGATTTCCCAGTACATGCAGGGGGAGCGCAGCTGGAGTAGAGGCAGAGGAGAAGCACTCACTGCTCGAGACCCTGTAGGAAACACAGTGAGGGGATAGAGACAATCCGCCTTTTATTTTACTCCTGCCCTCCAAGTTTCTGCCAGTGCTGTCTATTGGCTAAAATGGTTTGGAAACCAGAATGGAAGGGCACAGTGGAAGGCAGGAAATGAAACTACAAGCACACAGGCAGGGCAACAAGAGACTATAAGGCACTTGGATGTGCAAATTTAAAATCCTAAACTCTAACATGACGGTTTTAGTAGATGAGGCCTCTGCAGCCTGGTTGAGGGCTTTCACCAGAACCCAACCATGCTGGCATCCTGAGATCAGGGGTGCCAGCATGATCAGGGTGCCAGCCCCTGTACTGTTAGAAATAAATTTCTGTTGTTTATAAACCACCCAGCTTCTGACAGTTTGTTATAGCAGTCCATATGGACTCAGACAATATGTAAACTCAATTTCTAAATTAAAAATATTTTTTAGGGGTGCCTGGATAGCTCAGTTGGTTAAGTGACTGACTTCAGCTCAAGTCTGATCTCACGGTTCATGAGTTTAAGTCCGACTCTGACAGCTCAGAGCCTGGAGCCTGCTTCAGATTCTGTCTCTGTTTCTCTCTGCCCCTTCCTCGCTTGCACAGTCTCTCTCTCTCTCTCAAATATAAATAAATATTTTAAAATATATTTATATATATGTATTTTAAGGCCATGAAGCTCAATTAGGTAGCCTATGGAGTGAATGAAACAAGTGAAGAGAAGAGCTCTGAAAACAGAAACCTGGACCCTCCAATGTGAGGAGGAGCCAGCAGAGGATCCTGAGAAAAGGTGCTCAGGGAGCTAGGAGCACATGTGAGAGAGTCATGTCCTGGAAACTATGTGTAGGATTTGTTTAAGGAAGATGGTGATCATTGATGTTAGATGCTGCTCACAGGATAAGTGTGATTGAGGCCTGAGAATTTAGTCCTTGGTTTCAGCAACATACTTGTCACTGGTGATCTTCATAACAGAGCTGGCACTAGGGTAAGGCAAAGGGGGGTACCTGCCTGGGGTGCCAAAAATCTCAAGATTTTAATGCAATTAAATGATATCTTAATGTGATATTTTAAAAAACTAATGAAAAATCTACAATGGACGCAATATCAACTGTTTAAATAAGGACAGGATTGGTAATAGTACTGTGCTGAACTGTATTAGAGTCTGAGAAAAAAGGAAACATCAATATTCAGCGTGTATTTACTTAAACATTTGATCAGTTCATCATGACTTTTTGCATAAATTTTGGTTTTAAGATAGTACATGAGAATTATTTATCTCGACTGATGAATTTTTGGTGCCCCTTAGGTTTTATATTCAATACAAAGATGTCACTTACCTCACCCTAGCCCTGTCCCTGCTTAATGAGAACTATTTCATTTGAGAGATGAGGGTGAAAGCCTGATTGGAGACTGGGAGGGAAGTGTGGTGGGTTGAGGAGAGAGAAGAGTGAATGGATCAAGAAAGGGGTGAGTGATTGCTCCTTCGGCCTGGGTCTAAGAGTTGAAGAACCAGGAGGCAGATAGGCAGTCTGAAACCAACCATAGCAGACTCGCAACTAATGTGTGCCTGGATGGAAAAATAACTGCTCTTGTAAGTTTCCAAGACGGGTAGTTGGTGCCACAGCAGAGATGATCAGTGAAGGCTCTTTTCCCTTAGGAATAAAAGTTTGAGATATCTCACTAAGTGAAGAATCTTGATTAGCAGAGGTACTATTTTTAAGGCAAAGGACTATGGAGTGCATAGTGGAAGAGGGAGATCATGAACTCTGGTTATGCCACCTGCCAGTTCCAGAACTGATGACTGAAGCCTTTGACTATGGTTTCTTCTTCACGGTGTTTTGAATAGTTTTAGTGAGTTGAACTAGTTTTCAAATTTTTTTTGTTATGTATTTTTCTTATTGTAATTTATAGGAAGTTAGTTGTAGTGAAACTTACAATTTAGCTCATTGGTTGTAGGACATCCAGATAAAATAGTAAAAAAACTACAAGGAGGGTAATTATCATCTAGATGAAGTAAGTCGAGGCTTTGGGAAGGGGGGAACCTGTTTGAACTGTGGTCAGAAAAAGTTGTATTATGCCACTAAAATTTTTGTTTTGGAATGATAAATATGAAGGAAGTTTATAAATAGATCTGGGTAATGAAAGTTATGAACTCTAAAACTTTTGAAAATGGTTAGGAGGCATTAGCTGTTTATGGAGAACTGTGTGGGGCATAGAATCCTTCTGACTGATCCTTAGTGACATGGCTTAAGTCCTAGGTTCATCCAAGTGGCTTCTCAGTTTCAGCTTTGAAATCTTTAGGGAGGGGCATAGAATCATAGGTAATGAGTTTTAAGGCCTTGATGTTGGATATCCAACTTTGTGGTTAGTGTGGAATCAGATGCCTTCTCATAAAACTGGACCATGCCGAGACTTGGATGATTCTTTCCTTGTTCTGAGTCTCATATTCCAGCTTTCTCTCAACTGTGTCAGTGACTGATGTACTTTACAATTGGGTATTTGTTCGTTTGCTACCCAAATTGGTTTCTTTTGTTTGCAGCCAGGAATGCAAACTGGCACACTCAGATTCTGAAGAAACAGTAATAAATAATTTCAGCAAAGACTTATAAACTTAAGGGCAAAAATAAAAAAGTCTAAAACAGGATATAAAGATGTTATAGAATGAGTTCTGAAGTCAGTTTGTAAACCCTGTTAACAGCACTCCCACTTATGGGGATCTAGTCCACAGAAATAAAATCACAGTATATTTTAGGATTTTTTTTTGACAGAACTGTTAATTATCTGGGGGAAAAAAACAAATTTCTCCTAAAGATGAGCAGTTAAATTATTGTATACTGATATTAGGAAGTAATATACAGCCGCTAAAAATAGTAAATTTGGTTGATGTACATTGTCTTTTAGGAAAGTCAAAAATATTTTTTTGAGATTAGAGAACTGTATGTAAAATGATCCAATTTTTGTAACTATACCAATGTTAAAGGTAGAAGCAGAAAAGCAACAACAACAACAACAACAACCACAACCACCACCAAACAACCTGGAATCCTATTTTAGGGAATTGCTTTTGACAGTCACCAACCAAGTATTAGATTGATCCAATACACCATCCAGTACATCCATATACCATGCGCACACAATCATACTTACTATATACAAAGCAGGTTGATTTCTTTATTCTTCCTATTCTATCCTATTCTATTTTTTAAAATGCTGATTATGACCAACTAATTGACTTTATGATCTGCTGACTGTTTAATATTCATGATTTGGAAAACATCGTTTTCCACATGAACACCTCATCCTGTCCCCTTATTACTCTCTGACATCACTTTCTTTTTTCTTCAGGTGATGTCAAGAATTGATTCCTTCGGTAGCATCCTGTGATAAAATAATTTCACAACTTTAACTTGATAATCAATGAGAAGATACATTTGTGGTAAGATGCCACTAGATAATAGCCCTATAACCTCTGTCAACAGGAACCAAATCGCTGTGACTTGGGGCATGATTAAAACATAGGTGTTCATGCCCAGCAGGGAAATATGAAAGTGCTAATCCATTTTTATTTTTTAGTTATCAAAGTTCTCTCACAACTCTCCATTTTTAATTTTTTTAATGTTTATTTAAAAAATTTTATGTTTTATTTATTTCTGAGAGAGAGAGAGAGATAGAGCATGAGCAGGGGAGGATCAGAGAGAGAGGGAGACACAGAATCTGAAGCAGCCTCCAGGCTCTGAGCTGGCTTTGAGCACAGAGCCCGACGCGGGGCTTGAACCCACGAACTGTGAGATTGTGTCCTGAGCCGAAGTTGGACACTTAACCGACTGAGCCACCCAGGTGCCCCTAATGTTTACTTATTTTTGAGAGAGAAGGAGAGACTGAGTGTGAAAGAGGGAGGGGCAGAGAGAGAGGGAGACACAGAATCCTAAGCCTAGGCTCTGAGCTCTTAGCACAGAGCCCAATATGGGGCTCGATCTTACTAACCACAAGATCATGACCTGAGCCAAAGTCCTACGCTTAAATGACTGAGCCACCCAGGCGCCCCCATAACTCTTCCTTTTTAAACAACTGCTGAGATAGAGCCATCAAGACTGTATTTACATGAGGGACCATGAGAATATCCTAGGGAGAACTCAAGATGAAGAGAATTAAGACTCATACACACAAAGTTAGTTCAGAGACCTCTCATTTAAAATAATGTAAGGGTGCCTGGGTGTCTCAGTTAAGCCTCCAACTTTGACTCAGCTCATGATCTCAAGGTTTGTGATATTGAGCCCTGCATCAGGCTTTCAGCTGTCAGTGCAGAGCCCACTTCAGATCCTCTGTCCCCCACTTTCTGTCTGCCCCTTTCCCACTTCTGTGTGCATGTGTACACTCTCCTTCTCAAAAATAAATATTAAAAAAAATAATGTATAGCTTAAGGTCTATTGACATAGTGTCTCCTATATTCTCACAAAAATGTTTACAAATCACATAAACAAAGAAGAAAACTCAGAAACCTTAAAGTAAGTTTGAGAGTCAACCCAATTCCAGAATCAGAGAGAAATTTCCACTAACTGTAAGGTCTATGAAATTGATTTAAGAACCCCTATTTTTGTTCATCCAGTGACTCAACAAGCCTGCCCATTGTTTTATTCCTGTGATTGGCAGTATGTCTGTGCTTTCTTCTGGGAATGCACACATTTTAAATCTGTCACTAAGAAAGCATAGTACAGTTAGGCTGAAGATGTTCTATCCTTATGAGATGATTCCTATAATTTATAATGATGGTAATGTTAGGATAGCATAAAATGTTTTTTCAGACATTATTTCTTACACAAGGTCATGAAAACTTTACCAGCTTGACACTTTGAAATATCTCTGTTAGACCGCAAAAGAGCATCTCCTTTTTTGTACATCAAGTCACCGAAAATGAATGGTGATTTATGTCATCGGTGTAAATCACCTTGGATTTAAAAGATGCAGTGGGTATGTTACAAGTTGAGACCCATCATGGTCACCACTGCTTTTCATATACCAGGGTTTGCCTGGGAAGACTTTCACAATGCCCCACAGTCTAGGCTTTTTTGGAACATGCCTACTAATCAAGGACAAAAGAAGGGTAGAGGCATGTGGTACCTATGTAGTCTTTTTATCCCCTAGAGGTGATGCCAGGGCCTGGATGATCTAATAGAAACAATAGATTTGTGTTAACACAGAACTTCTCCATTTTCTTGCCACTGCCTTCTTATAGGGCAATTATGAGAACAACATTCTTGCTGACCATGCAGGCAGATTGCTGGATCACCAGAAAGTCTGGATTTAGAAGGAAGTTGTTTACATAAATTATCTGGGAACCTTTGCAGCCCAATAGCTAGGTACTCTGAGGACTCCATAGGAAGTTGAAGTCCCATCTCTAGGGAGAAGAAAGCCACTGGTAACATGGAAACTGAAGTTAGGTATAGTCTCTCTAGCTAGAGAAGAGGCAGACGTTATCAGCTGGCTCACTGTTCAGGTAATTGAGGGAGATAGTTGCTATATTATAGTACCTCATCTCAGATGAGCGAAACAGTCAGCTCAGGACAAGCCTCTTTTTGCCCACCTCCTACATTAAGGGGAGGGAGAAACCTTAAGTTTGGACCATTGCAATATTATAAAGGGTGAGATCTCACTAGCAGAAGGCTGAAAAAAATTACTTTTCTTTTAAATTACCCTATATATTTGCCCACATGTTTAGTATCTTCCGTGTTTTGTATTTTTTTTAAATTTTTTTAATGTTTCTTATTTATTTCTGAGAGAGAGAAAAACAGTGTGAGCAGGGGAGGGTCAGAGAGAGAGGGAGACAAAGAATCTGAAACAGGCTCCAGGCTCTGAGCTGGCTGTCAGCACAGAGCCTTATGCGGGGCTCGAACCCACAAACCGTGAGATCATGACCTGAGCTGAAGCTGGACGTTTAACCGACTGAGCCACCCAGGCGCCCCTGTGTTTTTTATTTTCTTACGTAGACCCATTTTTTTTTTTCATTTAGTATCATTTTTCTTCCTGAAGGACTTTGTTTTGAAAGATACTTTTCTTTGTTATAGAATTCTAGGTGGACAGTTTTCTTCTCTTTTATGTTTTAAAGATGCTGTTCTACTTGCATTGTTTTTTTTTTTGTGAGAAATCTACCATCATTCTTATCTTTGTTTCTCTTTCTATAATGCATTTTTCCCCCATGGATGCTTTTAAGATTTTGAATTAGCCAGTGTTCTCCAAAGGAAGGATCTGCTATTAATTTCATTCAGTTTAATTTTTTTTTAAATCTCAGACATTGAATTTTTTTTTCATTTCAGAAATTTAATTTGTGTCTTAAAAAAATCTTTCACATCCACTTAAAATGCTGACTCTACCTTCTTGAATATATGAAATATAGTTATGTGCATGTTCTAGTGTCCTTATCTGCTGATTCTGTCATCTGACATTTCCTATCTGCTTTTATTGATTGACTTCTTTCTTCTTGTTATGGATCAAAAATAAGTGTTTCTTATGCTCAGTTACTCAAACCCAGTTTGATAGAATCTCTTTCTATGTTTGCCACCCACTTCAAGCAAGTGGCAAAATACCTCCCAGTTACTAACTTCCTTACACTATTGAGACATTGCTTAGAAAATTACTGAACAGGGGCGCCTGGGTGGCTTAGTCGGTTGGGCGTCCGACACTTTCGCTTAGGTCATGATCTCGCGGTTCGTGTGTTCGTGCCCCTTGTCTGGCTCTGTGCTGACTGCCAGCTCTGAGCCTGGAGCCTGTTTCAGTCTGTGACTCCCTCTCTCCCTGACCCTCCCCTGCTCACGCTGTCTCTCTCTCTCTCCTAGAAATAAATAAAACATTAAAAAAAAAAAAAAAGAAAAGAAAATTGCTGAACATGCACACTTCATACTGGAGCTGCCTAGAACAAGTTAATGACCATTGGATATTTTCTGGCTAGTTTCATGTATCAGTAAAATGAATGTAAAATGGATTAGTGATGTAAGTTTTGAAAATTTTAGATATTGGAGATGTCTAACAAATGATCTTGTGGCAAACATCAATTATAAATTGTCTCTTTATGTCATCTGACATGTGGAACTTCTAAATATTCTGTTAGTGATGCTTAGAAATCAGAATCTAAAATATAATCCTAGCTATGTAATCAAAATATACTTGGATAAAGAGATCATAAGGAAATACCTAGACAAGTCTATAAGAAGCCCAAAATGACTTTCTTGTTATGAACTCATGGTCCAAACTGAAAATTTCAGTCATTTTTTATCCCATTTTGGGATGGAAACATGGAAACTATTTGGTATAGTAATAATTCTGATTTGGGAGATACGTAATAGTCAGGATTTAGGCTTTCCTAATGTCAAGGGTGTACTAAATAATTCCTTTGTGTTAACACAATGCAAATAAACCTGAAAGATTTACAACTATGATTTATTAACTCTGCGTATATTTGTTTATTAAGATCACTATCCTTCTTACGTCTTAAGAAGTGATGTATTTTAATTTTGTATGAGAATAGAAAGAGTTGTAATGGTTTGGGGTGAGGTTGGGAGTAAAGAGTAAAGGTCTCAAGGGCACAGAGTCCTATTGAAAATGATAGAGGTGCCATGCAGGTCTCTGAATCTAGACATCATGTATGGATTCTGCCCCCTGCCTATTCCTCCCGCTTGGGAATTTTAGAATTAGATTTTAAGATTTACTCTTAATTTTATAATTCTTTTTATTAAAGCCAAAATTACTAGTTAAAATGGATTTTTGTCTGTGTTTATTGGCTCTTAGAATCTTGAACCTGGCCTTCTTATTTGGGATCCCCTTTATGTCTTTTCTCATATGCTTGGTCTAAATCTAGAAATATTAGCTAATGTTTATTCTGCATCCATGGAACTCTAGAACTTGAATTTGATTTTGCCTCTATGGCTTCTGGTTCTAATTTTTGACTCCTTAGAGAACCTGACTATAAGTGACTCACTATCTCTTATTACTTATTGGAAAACCCCAACCCTCATCTCCACCTGTCCCACCCTGATGACCCCAAAAGCTCAACTTTAGTACCATGTCAATTTTTCATATTAATTACAAAGTTGAAAGAACAATTAAAACTGTTGTGTATTACTCTTTGAGATTTATGGTTTGTTATTTTGCTATTTAGCTCTAATGAAAGGGATTTGACATTTATATAGTTATCACCTTCCATTTAACATATGTTGAGACGTAAATTAATCTTGATTGGTTCCAAATGATCTTCAAAATATGGGCCAAGTTCATGGGCTTGTGCTTTACAAATGGGTCACAGCACACAAATAAGGATATGACTTTACTCAAAAAAATTCTTTAAAAAGAAACATGTTATTTAATCATTCAAATGATTTATTGGAAATAATTCTTATCATTTATTTGTTAAAAGATTTACTTTTTGCTCATGAAATAACATATTCAAAACAGCTTACAAGGGAGAGTGGCTATGCTAGTACTAAGAAAAGCCCCAGAATTCTTTGTTTGACTGCTCTTCCTTCATGTGAACTGCCCTTTTCTGCACCCACATCCCCTATCCTTTCACACTTTATTATCTTTATAAAAAGGAAGGAGACAACAGACAAAATTAATTTAAGTAAAGGTCTGCATTACAACTGAAAGCCATTAACTGGCAGCCGTTTACCAAAGCACAGGAAAAAAATCAATTTTAATTAGTATTTTTGGCTTTAATGAAAAGTGATCACAAAATTGGCATTTTAGCTAATACTGTTGAGATTTATGGTAAGGTGATACTAATTAATTTTCTGTTGAATTGCTATGGGCCTTGAATAGCTGCAAAGAAGTGATATATTTGCCGATTCCCAGGGCTTCATCAGCATTTTGGAGTTTTATAACAAAAGGCTTCTTAATGGTTTACAGATATATTTCACATGATTGCTCCTAAGCTACAGAGTATTATTATTTTTTTCCATAAAAAGGCTGTTAGAGGCAATAAAATTTCATACCATTTTTTAAACTGGGGACATTTTATTTTAATGTATCTTGAATGTTAGCCAAAAAACCCTGTATTTCAAATACAACTTTCTTTTGTCTAGTTACAAGCGGTAAAAAGAAGACATGATATGCCTTAATTAGAGAACATTTCATGAGTTATTTCTCTTTATTTTCTCACTTTTTCTCCTGTCTTGATTTTATTGGTAATAAGTTGGCCACTGAACCTACTTGCATATTTTCAGACTGATTTGAAAGCAGAAAATAAAAAAGAAGCAACTAAGCTTCATAATCCACTCTTCTCACATGATTTGAATTTTAAAAACTTTAATTTCAGCTTGCTTTGATTATGATTATTTTTCCTTTTTAAAAAAATATGAAAAGCAGTACTTACTGAAGGCTTTAAAAATTAAGTTGACCCTTGAACAATGTGGGGGTTAGCGGTACTGACCTTCGTGCAGTCAAAAATCTGCATATAACTTTGGACTCCCCAAAACTTAACTGCTCATAGCCTACTGTTGACCATACTTACTGATTAACATAAACAGTTGATTAACACATATTGTGTATGGTATGTACATTATATATGGTATTATTATAAGAAAGTAAGCTCGGGAAAAAATGTTATTAAGAAAATCATAAGGGGGGGTACCTCGGCGGCTCAGTCGGTTAAGCCTCTGACTTGAGCTCAGGTCATGAGCTCACCGTTTGAGGGCTCGAGCCCTGCGTCGGGCTGTGTGCTGACAGCTCAAGAGCCTAGAGCTTGCTTCAGATTTTGTGTCTCCCTCTCTCTGCCCCACTTGTCCTGTGTCTCTGAAAAATAAATAAACGTTAAAAAAATATTTTTAAATCATAAGGAAGAGAAAATTCATTTGTAGTACTATATTTTAAAAAAATCCTGCAAATATGTGGACATGCACCATTCAAACCTATGTTATTCAAGGGCCAACTGTATGTAACTTTCCCCTGCATGCTGAACATCTGTATCCTTACATTGATTTTGTTTGACCTTGACTGGAAAGTCATTTTATTCATTTGTTGTTGTTGGCTGTCATAGATAGATACAGGAGGCATATTCAGACTTGATTACAAGGATGGCCTATGGAGACAGAGGGGTGGTGTTGGAACACTGGCTCCATCAGTGAATGGCTTTGTGCTCTTGGTTAAGTAACTGTCCAAGCCTCAGTTTTCTCAGCTCTACAATAAAAATAACTGTATCCATGTCAAAGTATACTTTGAATATTAAAAATACATATCTTCATGTAAAGCACTCAGTAAAAACTATCAGTTGTTATCTTAGAAGTGAAATCCTATTCACTTTAGCATCATCTTATTACTGGAATATGTATAAACATGAATTTATAATATTTTACTTAGAGTCTATATGCAAATCACCTAAGTGTATTTATTTTATTTTATTTATTGATTGATTGATTTTATTAATTTGTTTTAATTTACATCCAGGTTAGTTAGCATTGTGCAACAATGATTTCAAGAGTCGATTCTTTTATGCCCCTTACCCATTTAGCCATCCCCCCTCCCACAACCTCTCTAGTAACCCTCTGTTTGTTCTCCATATTTAAGAGTCTCTTACGTTTTTGCCCCTCTCCCTGTTTTTATATTATTTTTGCTTCCCTTCCCTTATGTTCTTCTGTTTTGTATCTTAAAGTCCTCACTGGAGTGAAGTCATTTGACATTTGTCTTTCTATAACTAATTTCGCTTAGCATGATATCCTCTAGTTCCATCCACGTAGTTGCAAATGGACATAAGTCTATTTTTGTAATTATAAGAATCTAAATATAATTTAAAATTAAATATTAATTAAAAAAAACCCCAATGGTAGAAAATACAAACTTAGGAACAATAGATTCTTAGAATACTAGAGTAGACATAATAGAATAGACTCAATTACATAACTGAATCATCTAATCCAGTCCTTTTTCTTTAAAAATGAGTAAGCTAAGGCTCATAGAAGCTAAATCACTGGATTAATGATTCACAGCTGATTGTAAGAGTTGTGTCTTGTCCTACTGGTAAATTTTAGGATTCTTACATATGTGTTTTTGTGTGTCAAAGGGAGGCAATATCAAATCTATCTACTATAGATTAGCAATTACTAAATATAAGAAAGCTACTTTTTATGATGCACATTTGGGAGGATATAACATGGAAGACTGCATGTTAAAAAAGAAAGTCTTAGACAGCATTTGGAGAGGTAGAAAAATAAAGCTTCTTCTCATTCTTGCCTGAAACATCACATAGGCTCTTATAGGAGCCCATGTACAGTGTCCTACAGGCTTTTGGAAAAAGCATACATTCAGAATCACATCTAAAATTTTTTAAAATATCCAAAACATCTCTGCTGAAAAGTCACTATTTTCTATTTTAAAGATTGTAGATTTATTTTTTTTAACATGAGGGATATTTTACTTTGTTTTCCAAAAAGTTTTTAGAGCATGGCACAGATTTCAATAAACATTTACTAATCAGGTCTCATATCACTGGGCTTCTTCTACCCACCTTCCTCCAGAAATACTCTTCACCGCATTTGATTGATGTAGCCTCCTCTTTGGGACCCACAAGATGTGCCAGAGGCATCCACGTACCTCGGTACTCTGGTAGTAAGGGCACATGCCTTTTTTGTTTATTTGTTTATTTCTCAGGTACTAGAAGATCAGAATTTTAAATCAGAAAGGAATATTCAGAATAATTTGTTCTAAAATCCTTGTTTTGCAGTTGAGGAATTCAAAACATTGGAGGAGTTATAAAACTTGCCATTGTTACCTGACCAGTATGAAATAGATCTAGGAACTATAATTCAGAGAATTTAAATCATACCTTAATGAGTTTTTCTTTATTCCATATATCCAATAGTTTACCAATAAGTTAAACATCTGTCTTAAAATGTGCCTCCTAGCACATTTACACTCCATGTAAAATATTTTCAGAGAAAGAGTCTCTTGAGTACAAGATGAAGTAGTGGAGGTACAGATCTTGGATGTTACTGGAATTTAAATATGTACTGTTGAATTTTCAGTGTGTTCTTCAATTTTGGTCATTTTGTAGTCTTCATCTTTATTGGTCCAGAAAACTTGATCTTGGCAATTTACTTAGGAATCATCAAGTTCTGGCCTTTTTCTTTGTTAACTAAATTTATAATAATCTTATGTATACACCAAAGTCACTATATTATAGTGGGAAATTAAACTTTTGAATGAATGAATTATTCTTTGCTGCTTGAAGAAAAGTCTATATGGTATGATGAATTATAATTGTAAGATTGCATGTATCTGTAGAGAAGGGGAAATTGGTTGTATCCTCTTAATGATTTAGGACTCTGAGATGATTGCTAGGTGAATTTATCTCTACGCAGGAGTAGGTGACCTAGAATTCGAGAATGCTCACTGCAGGACTGACTTCAAGGACATTTGAGTGTCACACAGGGCTTACATTCAGAAGGGACACTTTCTTCACTTAACTTTGAACTTGCATTTTTAAGTGAAATCTGATGGGGCGATGGAACACATCTGTGAACAAAGGAGATACATGCAATATGTATGCCTGCTGTTTCTTGCCTCCTCCTTCCCTTACTGCATTCAGAATTCTCCCTGAGCACAGCATTCTGGTAGACCCCAGATGTGTGGAAGTGCAGAGACACTCAGTGCTTGTTACTTGTGCTAAGTAAGCAGGGTGTTGACTGCCCAACAGGCCATACTTTCCACTGTAACCAGAACTTTCTTAGAATGCAGAAAGAAGACAGTGGTGTTATGAGAAACACAAATGACCAAAGAACCCTATTCCTTCTTACTTGTGTTACCTCCCTGTATTAGCCAACCACTTATGCACAAAATGACAGAGAGGGAAAAAGAAAGTTAGAGCAACCTATGTTGTTATTGTTTTTTCCTTTTCAGTGTTCTCCTACTTCTCAGTAAGTCAAAGATAGAAAGTATTGGTAAAATGTGCATGTATTTTTTAAAATGTTTATTTATTTACTTAGAGAGAGAGAGAGAAAGCAAGGAGCAGAGGGGGCAGGGGGAGAGAGAGAGAGAGAATCTCAAGTAGGCTCTGCATTGTCACCACAGAGCCCAATGTGGGGTTTGAACTCACAAACTGTGAGGTTATGACCTAAGCCAAAATCAAGAGTCAGACACTTAACCAAGTGTGTGACTAACAAGTGTGGTTAAGTCAGACACTTAAGCAGGGATACCTGGGTGGCTCACTTAACCTGAGCCACCCAGGTATCCCAAAATGTGCATATATTAAGAAGTGAAATAAAAACAGTTGAATTAGTTTTGTGGTATGTTTCTAGTTTCCTGGTTAGAATGAAATACACGTATACATGCATGTATGAGGTACACAATATGAATTATATCATTTTGGTGATTTAACATGCAAGTTAAATGCTCTTATGTTTGCATTTATAATTAACATGGCACAGCATGAAGATAAACAGCAAATTCATAGTAATAACTTAAAATATTAAATGTTTTTCACTTAGAAAGGTAGTAAACAGTAAAATTTTTAAAAACCATGACAAGAGAGAGATTGCAGAAAGAAGGAAAATATTTCTTTCTTTCTTTCTTTCTTTCTTTCTTTCTTTCTTTCTTAATACAAGTGGCCCCACATTTCCATTTTGCACTGGGCCCTCCAAGTTAGGTATCCAATCCTGACTCATTATGATCCTCAAGTGAGTATTCTACATCACTCTGGAAATAACACTATTTTCCTATTTTAGGGCTTCTCATTGTTTTGAGTTTCAAGGAGACTATCTTCTTTCTGCTTATAGTTCGGGGAGGGAGGCTTATTCCCCTTTAGGTAGATTGCAGTATAATTGATTAGCTAAGCTTTTATTATATCAATAATAATTTAGTCTTGTGTTTTTGAGATTGTGTCTTGGTCCCTTTAATTAGATTTTGAATTGATTTTGAGTTACTCAATTCTACTCCTCGGGTGGCTAATTTTATCCTACTTCACAGAGTTGTTGTGAGGCCTATATTTATATATTTAGTAAATATTTACTGAGCAGCTGTTACATGCTGGGCACTGTGCTAGGTGTCAAGGGCTCAAAAGTGAGTTAGGCAGGTTTTATGCCTTCATGGAGATTGCGTTTGAATGCAGGAGTCAGACAATAACAAGTAAGTAAAAAGGACAAATTTCCCAGATTTAGGTGAATGTTGTCATGAGAATAAACAGGGAGATGAGGATAAAAGTAATGAGAGGAGGCCATTTTGGGTGGGATGTCCAGGGAAGGACTGTATAAGGGCAGTATATAATATCTGGGGTGAGACTAGAATGATAGTCAAAATTTTCAGAGGAAAGTGCTCCAAGCAGAGCAAATAAGAATTACAAAGGCCTAAAGGTGAAAACTCTTGGTATAGTGGGTTGAGTGATGGCCTCCGCAAAGGTATGTCTAGCCCCAGAGTCTGTGAATCTGACCATATTTGGAAAAATGGTCTTTGCTGATGTAATTAAGGATTTTGAGATGAAATCATCCTCGATTAACATGGTAGGCCATAAATCCACTGAAAAGCATCATGATTATAGATGGAAGAGGAGAAGACATAGCCGCAGAGGAGAAGCTCATGATAAGGCAGAGGCAGTGATTGGAGTTAAGCTGCCATTAAGCCAAGGAATACAGAGAATCATCAGAAACGGGAAAGTGGCAAGGAAGGATTTTTTCCTAGAGCCTTTGAGGAAAGCATGGCCAGAGCTTCTGGCCTCTGAAACTGAGAGAAGATAAACTTCTGTTGTCGTAAGCCACCCAATTTGTGGTAATTTGTTATGGCAGCTTCAGAGAACTAATATACTAATACACATTAAGTTTTTTTTAATGTTTATGTATTTTTGAATGAGAGAGAGAGAGAGAGAAGGGAAGGAACAGAGAGAGAGGGAGGCACAGAATCTGAAGCAGGCTCCAGGCTCTGAGCTGTCAGCACAGAACCCGATGTGGGGCTCACACTCACAAACCATGAGATCATGACCTGAGCTGAAGTTGGATACTTAACCAACAGAACCTGGAATACACATATTTTGAAGAACAGAAAGGAGGTCATAAAGTGAGCAAGGTGGAGAAAACTTAGAGGAATTAGAGATGCAGGCAAAAGCTAGATTCGGAAGGATTGGGTAACTCACAGGAGGGAGCTGGAATTTTATTCTAAGGGTCATGGGAAGCCATTGATAGATGGATATTAATCTAGAGTATCAGCTGGTTACATTTAAGCAACAGTGCGAAGAATGAGCTGTCAGGTAGAGAGAGTGAAACAGGAAGACTGCAGTAGTTGACCAAGTAAAAGATGACAATGGCCCAGACTAGGGCCCAGACTAGGTTGTCCCAGCGATGGAATGAGGGGAACAGATTGAGATATAATATTTGAGATAGAAATTACAAGACTTGGTGATGGATTGGTTGAGAGGAATCAAAGATGATTTCTGGGATTTTCTTGCAAACAAATGGCTAATGAATGACAAAGTTGTTTACCAAAATGGCAATCACTGGTAGAAGAAAAGGTACATACCGTTGAGAAAAATCAGGAGTTCACTTAGAACGTAGTAAAGGTTTACAAATCCAAGTGAAAATGTTATTTATGTAGCATTAGTTGAGATAATATATGCTAAAAGCCTGATTAATTGTATCTGTGTATTGCTCAAAAAAAAAAAAATATGGATGTGTCCTCTGGCATTAAGTGATGTCTTAATTGTCTTAGTTAAGTTCTCACAAAATGACCATTTTATCTCTTTGGGACATCACTCCACAACTGCTATTATGGCAGAAATTATTTTTTCTCTTCTTTTATTATTAAAGGAGACTAATGTTCTTTAAGGCCAAGTTTCCAAGAGCTGCACTAATTTTCATGTCTCCATATTTGGTATTTCTATACCAAGTCACAGGTCAGAGAGTACAGTTATAAGTTTAGGGCTAACTCGAATTACAGTATACCAAGTGATTCTCCCCAAATAAGTACTTCTCTGAACTTGGTGATTTTCTTGGCTGCCCAATCCACCAACTAGAAAAAATGCAAGAATCTACTTTTCGCCCAAACTCTACTTTAATCTTGGCTCAAGAAGCCTGAAAATCTGGGCTTATAGATGCTCGCTCTAACCCTTCTCCATTTAATGAATAATGACTCTGGCAGAAAGAGAAAATATATATGGATATTTTTCCTAACACAGGTAATTGAATATCACCTAATTAGATTAACTGCACTACTTTGATGCCATAGTGATTGGTGATATATAGGAGGCCTGTCAGTGATAACTGTGTGAGAGATATTATTTAATGTTAAATGAAGGATAAAGGGTCTAGAGACCACAGCTTTGAATATGGTGTCCCTTTCCCCTCTCAAAACTAGAATATATATTTTAATATTTAAAATGCAGTATTTTCAACTATTAAAATATGTTCAAATCCTTCCTATGCCTTCTAATTTTATATACTAATATAATTACTTTTTGGTTGCTTGAATTATTTCCAGCTTGGCTGGAGATGGCACCATAGTTCCTTCCTTACCGGAGCAGAGAAAAAGAACCACTGGCCCTTCCCATATTCACCACTAAAGTGAATATGAAGCCAATATTACTGGTAAAGGCCAGAGTGCCACCTATGGTGGTCCTTTTGGTCTCATTTTGATGGCAATCAGGCCAACCATTTTGTATACTAAGAGTATGGGTAATTGATCCCCTTGAAAGGGAAGCAGACATGTTAGAGAGAGAAACCTGGAGAAAATCTGCCAACTTAGGCATCATGCCACCCAGTCTGACCTAAAGTACTTTGGTAGAAGGTGAATATGACAAAAATTTATGAAGGTCCACAATTTGAGTAGTAAGGACAAGAGGGCATTAAAAAAAAAGATGTAGCATGGGTTCCTTAACTCTAAGCACCAATCTTAAGAAGATGGCCACCAAGTCCTTCATTGTATTGCTCGTGTTGTAGCTCCATAATCTGTGGGAAGCATCACACCTTTTCCTCTCATCCATTCATGACTTGTTGAATACTTAGTACGTTCTGTGGTCATGAGGCCTGTGTGGATTAACTGTATTGACTGTATGGAAGATGATCATGGAGAAAGAAGTTTGACATTGGTAACTGTCCAGTCAGGTGAAAGAGGCCAAACTTAAAATCTCTGCCCTCCTGAGAAAAAGAGAATGACTTGACTTGCTTCTCTCAGTAATAACGGAGCTTTAGTATTTTCCTGAAGCCTCAAATAGGAGAAGTGGAGTTTCTGAAGGCACTTAGAAATCTTTGTTGGCATCTATCCAGCTTTGAAACTTTTGTGAAAATAATATGGGGTTCTGCAATTTTTAAAATATTTTTTGCCTTTGTAAAATGAAATAATTCCTGATGAGGCAATTTGGGTAGGATAAAAAAGAGAAAGAACAAGAGAGAGATGGTTAGAAGAACTAGGTAGGAGGGTCTGTGGTTTTTCATAGCCACCTCTTGTTTGGTGTATTGTTTTCATATCCATGAATTTAGAAAAACCCAGTACTTAGAAGTGAGAGATGGCTCAGGTTAAAAAAAAAAGTAGCACTAAAGGAAAACAGAGAAATAAAAATTCTGAAACCCACTAAGCTCTATGGGAAAAAAGTGGCAAGATTTCTATATACGCATATTAAGTCTATGACAAAATCTGTTTATAATCTGTGAACTTCAAAGTGAATGGCATGCCAAATGAAGAATTAATCCTTTCAAATGAAGAGTGATTATAAGCATTAGAACCTTCCAAACATATCGATAATGCTGTAGACTGAAAATCTTTTTCTGGATCTATTTTGTATTAAAATAGTTGTAGTTACCACATGTAACATCTGTGTTTGACCATGTTTAGAGTAGTGAAGCTGGGGTGCAGAGATGCAACCCCCTGTCCACAGTCAGTTTTCGACCTATAAAAGCATACTGGCTACAGATTCGTTGTAATGTTCAGAACTTCAAAAGTTTGAAAAAAAGTATTATTTGTAATGATTTTCAGATGAGACTAAAGAATGCTTGCTTATTATTTATTAATAGTTTTAAATTTGTTTTAAATTTGAATTTTTTTTTTAAATTTGAAAATTGAGATAAACACAATTACAAAACTATATGAAATTATTATTTTCTGTTTGGAAAGAATTATTATGACCTACATTGTTCTCATGTAGTCTATGCAATATAAACAGCATAGTCTGGAAGCTTCAGTTTTGGGAAGTGCTGATGGTGATACATTTGAATAATCTTGGTAACAGTGGAATGGACGAAGCTAACCTGAATGTGTTACAGAAGCATATTAGTCAAAGTTGTCATTTATGCAGAGAAAAGTAAGTAAGTTTGACAAATCATTTTGGAAAATTTTTGAAGTTTGCCAAATCCAAGTGGAAAATTTTAGAATTTATCTCTTAACCAAATTGGCTAGGTAATGGGCATATCTGGAATTTACATAGCACTGTGTTATAAGTATGAATTCAAGATCAAATATGACTCAAAATCCATAGTGATACTACTTAAGAAATAGTATATGTTTTTCTAATTACATTCAATTATTATTTTTATTTAAAAATTCTTATTGAAATATAATTAGTATACAGTGCTGTATTAGTTTTAGTTGTACAATATAATGATTAAACAATTCTATACATTTCTCACAGATCATCATGATGTATTATGGGTGTACTCATAATACCATTAACGTATTTCACCCATCTGTAATGACCAGTTTGTTTTCTATTGTAAGTCTGTTTTTTCTTTGTTTCTTGTTTTTTACATTTATTCATTTGCTTTGTTTCTTAAATTCCACCTAGGAGTGAAATCCACTTACACTTTAATTCCAATTGTATTAGTTTGCTGACATAATAAAATATTATAGACTGGGTGGCTTACAAAATAGAGGTTTGTTTTCTTACTGTTCTGGAAGCTGAAAGTCTAATATCCAGGTGCTGGAACGTTTGATTTATCCTGAGACCTTGCTCTATGACTGCAGATGGCTGCCTTCTTGTTCCCTCATGTAGGCTTTTCTCTGTGTGCATGCATCCCTCATATCCAAATTTCCTCTTCTTTTAAGGAACACCAGTCAGGTTGGATTATGACCCACCCTAAAGGCCTCATTTTCATTTAACCACCTTCTTAAAGGCCTTATCTCCAAATATGGGTACATTCTGAGATACTAAGAGTTGGGACTTCAACATATGAGTTTTGGGGAGACATATTTAGTCCATTGCACCAATTAATTCATACATCTACCAGTATTTGCCAAGCTCCTATTAGGCATCTGCACTGAGCCAGACACAGGTGATACAGTAGAAATGTGGTGTCTGCCCTCGTGGTGCTAACAGCTGAATGGAGGAGAAGTTCAATTGAAGTCAAACAAACAAATATCTATATATATTATTTTATAGATAATGATAAGTGTTCTGAAGGCAATGAAAAGAGCATATGATGAAGATCAATAAGATGTGTGTTGGGAGGAGGAAGTGGTACAAAATGTGCTTAGATGCCATCCTTAGGGAAAGCACTCCATCAAGGGGCATTTTTTTCTGAGGTGTGAGAGGCTGTGTTTGAAAAACTGAAAGGGTGGGGGGTCAGGATTTTTAAAGAACGGTGAGTAAAGGATTATAAAATGAGATTGTTTGCAGAGCCATGAGGTGTTTGGATTTATGGAGTCCTGCAGGGCTAGAGAACGAGTTAGGATCTTATTTGAATTTCAGTATGAAGCCCTTGAACGTGGATTGGATGAAGGTAGTAGCAGGGCAGGTGAAAATCAAAGTTTATTTTATGGATCAAAATGGCAAGACTTGCAGATAAGTTGGATGTGCAGAATAAGGACAGAGTAGAACCAAGAATGACTCGCAGGTTTGAATAGCTGAGTAGATGTTGGTGCCATTTGCTGTGAAGGAGTAGAATGGGGGAAAGGATTTACAATGGGGAGTGGGGTTGAGGAGGGGTGTTGAGATCCAGGAGTTTAGGTTTGATCATGTTGGGTCCGAGGTGTCTATTAGATTATTCTAGCAGAGTCGTAGAGTTTTCAATTCAAGTAGGTACATGCTATGAAAGCAACATAACAAAATTATTTGAAGTTGGAATAAAAATATACTCATTTATTAATGATCACTAGTGGCCCATAATTAAAACAGTGTCTGTGAGCTTAAATAACTTGCTTTTAAATTGAGGTGTGACTAAAGAGTTAGGTACAGCTTTGTCTTTCTTTCCTATACAATGGAATAGATACTGGATATGGATACATGATATGGATACATGATATGGATACCTGACTCAGTCAAAGGGGCTCATCTTCATGTTTCCATTTAATTTGATGATGCTGTTATAATTAAAGATGTCTTAGAGGGGCAATGTCCAATTATTTGAAGCCAAAGACTGTCATGTTATGTTTTAGAAATGTGATGGAAGAGTATTTTAGAACTTAGATGAGAGTATCAAGCAAAATGCTTTTAGCATGACTTTGCATATTATACATCTGGCAGAGATTTTAAGAAATGTTTGACCTCTCTGGCTTAGCAAGTTTAATGATTTAGTAGAGTCCCCATAACAGTTTCTTAAATATATAATGTTCTAGGCAGCAAGATATCATGATAAAAAGTTTGCTGTTGATGAAGAAAATAAATAGTTTGGCTTACCTCAAATTATTGTGGCCTTAAAGAGAAGCTTGTGTTTCAACAAGTTAAGAAAGGCCTTTTTCTTATTTTTAGATGTTTCTTTTCCTTCCTTCCTCCTTCCCTCCCTCCCTTTCTTCCTTCCTTCCCTCCCTGCCTCCTTCCTTCTTCCCTTTCTCCCTTTCTCTCTCTCTCTCTTTCTCTCTCCCTTCCTTTTCTCTTCGCTTCGCTTCGCTTCGCTTCGCTTCGCTTCGCTTCTCTTCTCTCCTCCCCTCCCCTCCCCTCCCCTCCCCTCCCTTCCCTTCCCTTCCCTTCCCTTCTCTTCTCTTCTCTTCTCTTCTTTTCTTTTCTTTTCTTTTTTTCTTTTCTTTCTGTCAAGTAGGTTTCACACCTAGCATGAGCCCAATGCAGGGCTTGAGTTCATGACCCTGAGTTCAAGACCTGAGCTGAGATCAGGAATTAGATGTTTACTGACTGAGCCACCCAGGCACCCCTAAATGTCTCGTAATTTGAAAATAATTTATAATGGAAAAAAAAGTAGTCAAGAAAATAAACTAGAATTTCATATGCCTAAAACTGTGGACTAAAGAGTCAAAAGATGTGTGACAGAACATTTTCTGTAGATAGACATAATAAAGGGTTGAACATGCTTTTAAAGGCAGGGGAAAACAGTTTATCTATTCCATTATTATCAGCTTTTGGAAATTTGTTAGGTAGGAAGGATTCTATTTTCAGTGTTTAAATTGCTCCTAGGAAGAAAGTGAGGTTTACTAGGAGAAATTCATCACTCAGTACATCAGAAGAATTCTTGATATTTGTGCTTTTTAGCTTATCTTCATTTACTTATATAACGGTGGTGATAATCAGTACATCCATTTGAATTGTTTTTCTCATAGCAGTGACTAATTTTATACGATGTTATTTAAAAATTCCTTAAAATATATATCTATTTTAGGGGCACCTGGGTGGCCCAGTCGGTTAAGGGCCCTACTTCGGCTCAGGTCATGATCTCATGGTCCATGGGTTTGAGTCCCACATTGGGCTCTCTGCTGACAGCTCAGAGCCTGGAGCCTGCCTCAGTAGGCCTGCCTCTGTGTCTCCCTCTCTCTGACCCTCGTCCACTCACTCTCTTAAAAGTAAATAAATATTAATATATATTAATAATTTCTTTATTTTACAGATGAGGAAACTAAGCTCCCAATGGGTGAAATGTGCCAAACCCACAACAGGTTAGTGGGGAGACAGGTGCCAGAACCCAGGGATTCTGATTTCTAAGGCTCATGTCTGTCAATTCAACGATGTTGCATTTTGCAGCCTGGTCTCTTCCTTTGGTAAGTAACAAAATACTCGACAGTTTCTTTTTTGAAAGAACTGAGGACAGTTTCTTTTTTGAAAGAACTAGGTTTGTTACTTTGTTAGAAGTACTAACTGGATGAGAAGTCACTTACCTTGTATTTTGGGATTTTTACCATAGATGTAAGAAGTTTTGCCGAGGGAGGGTGGATGGGTTTACAACAGATTGTGTCTGCATGTGCAGACAAATACCAGCGTTTTTGGACCAGCATTGATTCATCTTTCCCGTGTGGCACAGCTCTATTTGGGCTTCATATCAGACTTTTTTTGCCACCACTGTCTGGAATGAGGGAAACCTCTCTGGGCAATATTTTGAGAGATACTCTCTGAACCATGTGAATTAAATTTGTCATTTGATCTCATTAACATGATTTTCAACCTTTGCTTTAGTTGACAAGTTTATGCTAAGGGAATAGAAGTTTTAGACCTCTACAAATATATTAATTTTTCTTTAATCCATGTCTAAATAAATTTTCCAGCATCGAGGGAATAGAAAAATGCCTCCAAAGATATGAAATTTCTCTTTATGTATATTGCATACATCTCAGTAAGTTTAGGTTTATTCATTTTCATGGTTGGTATAGCAGTTTTTAAGCCCAAGCTTTTTACAGATTCTATCTATCCCTGATATGGAAACTACACAATGTGTCAGTGGTGAGTGCAGAAGGACACCCACTATCAGAGTGAAGTGTGCAAGTGGCATCAGAACAACCCTGCCAAAAAGTTTAGAAAAGAAGATGAAGACTATTGCAAACAGCTAAATATAGTGGATGAGAAAAGATGTAATAATATACAATTAAATTTGGCATATAAGAAAGGGGAAATATTTTTTTCTCTTCCCAAAGAACCTTAGGATCTTTACATCATTTATATTGGCATTGCTAACCCAGAGTACTATTTATTGAAATGCTGATGTTGCAATCCTGCATTGACCTCAGAAGATATTTTGTTGCCTAGAGAATTGCCAATGCCAGAGGTAGCCAAAATAGTTTTGTTTGGTTTCCATTAAAATACTGATATTTTATTTCCATTAAATATACACTGATTTGTGGTGACTGGAAGGAACAAAATTTTACAGTGACTTCACTGAAAATGAGATAATTATTTTAGAACTGAACTTCCATTTGGTCATCGACTATATCAGGACTTTTAAGTAGTTTTACAAAGACAAGTCAACAGCATAAGATTTTTGGAGAAAGATAGGAAATCCAGTTGTCTATATTTATCTATTTCCTAAAAAATTGTTTTGGACAACTTTTCTTCTGCTTCATTTGACAGAAGTGATACATACAGAAAGGAAATTGTGCAGGGGGTAATATATTGCTTTGCAGAGTTATTGCAGTTCTGAGGACTGAAAACGACAAGGTAGAAAGAAGCCCTATACCAGCCTATACCAGGATAATTATACTCATAGCTATACATTTTCATCACAGATATCTCCATCATCTCTCTCTCATCTCTTTCTCTATCTCTACTCTATAGCTATATATCACACATCATATCACAAACATGATGCATACATGATATGATATACACAAACATGATATATGAAATATATATAATTTATGGCCTTATATTATATGTGATATATATCACATATCAAATCATACATACATATTTTCATGCAATACTATGACATATATGATAGCACATGTGATATATTTATCTGTGAAGAAAATGTGTGTGTATGTATATATACATATATGTGTGTGTATATATATATATATATATTTAGAGAGAGAGTAAAGGAAGGGAGAAGAGAAAGAAAGAGAGATCAGAGAGGTGACAAACCAAACCAAATGATGGTTTGATAGAGAATTTGTTCTAATCAAATATCAAATTCAAGGCCAAATGCAAATTCTGCAGAGATTTTTTTCTATTTTTTTATGGCTTGTGATTATGTCATTATTAACTTGGCCTCAGGATATCACCCATGTTTAAAGCTGGAGAATATAACAGGCTAGTTTATAAAACCAGCCACTAATACTGAAACAAATACTGCTAATTCCCCAAAGTCTTTAGCTCTTCCATGGTAGCAGAACATAGTAGGGGAGTATGAATTTTGTAAAACATGATCATGAGATGCCAAGT
Source organism: Hyaena hyaena (assembly GCF_003009895.1). Classification (NCBI taxonomy): domain Eukaryota; kingdom Metazoa; phylum Chordata; class Mammalia; order Carnivora; family Hyaenidae; genus Hyaena; species Hyaena hyaena. The sequence goes on along the minus strand of NW_024081095.1, from coordinate 423,276 downwards.
ACTGAAAAGATTTTTCTGATCCTTCTGTCTTCAGGTTAAAAAGAAAGTATGATGGTGACATAGGACAGCCCTCTTTCTGTCTCTTGTGTCATACTCTCCTGATTGGAATGTTTGCTCTTTCTGCCTGGTGCATGACTGGTATCTTGAGATCTTCCTTCCCATTTTCCAGGGAATTCCTTTCACTTTTTTCCTTTTTTGAAGCTTATGTTTTCATACTTTACTCTTTCTTAGTTTTTATTCTTTTCTTTTTCTTTTTTTTTTTTTTTTTTGAGTTTTCAGATGAAAGGTGCATGGGAAATACATGTTGTGAGACCTCTCTTTGTCTGAAATTGTTTTTATTCAGTCTTCCTGTTTTCCTTACAGTCTGAAGGGATGTGGTCTAGCTGGCAGATCATTAATCTTCAGAATTTTGAAGCCATTTCTCCAGTGTCTATCTGCTTTAGTGTTGCTGTGGTGAAGCCATTTCAAATTTTGTTCATGTAGGTCACTCTTTAAAAATTAGTTAATGAATCAGTCAGTCTTTTTAAAGTTTATTGAATCTTTTCTTTGTCCTTAGTGTTTTAAAATTTTGCAGCACGGTGCCTTGGCATACACCTATTTTCATTCTGTTTTGGGGATTGAGGATTTACTCCATGAGGCTTTATAATCCAAAGTTCATATACTTCAAATCTGGAAATTTTTCTTGATTTCTGTCATTATTGAGTTCCTGCTATTTCTTTATGGACTTTTTCCAAATGTTAAGTATCCTGCATTTTCCTCTCTTCTATTTTTCATCTTTTTATCTTCTTGTTCTCCTGGGAGTTTTCTTCAACCTTCTTTCCCCCATCTCTGCTATTGTTTTTCTTTTTGTTATAATATTTTTTTTTGCTTTTGCTTTTAATGTTTCTTTATTTTGAGATGGAGAGAGAGGGATGGAAGGAGGGAGAGGAGGAGGGTTAGAGAGAGAGGAAGAGAAAGAATCCCAAGCAGGCTGCATGCACAGTGTGGAGCCCAATGCAGGGCTCAAACCCATGAACCATGAGATCATGACCTGAGCAGAAATCAAGAGTCAGATGCCTAACCAACTGAGCTACCCAAACATCCCTGTTATCACGTTTTTAATCATGAATATGATATCTTCTCTGATTTTTTTAAGGATCTTAATGGTATAGATTTCCTTTCATTTTTTCCTCTTATTTATTGGTTTTCTAACTTTCGTTTTAGAAGCTTTCTTTAAATGTCTAAATATCTAATATTTCTACTCAAGATTTAGAAGAAGCAGACTGGAAATTCTACGTGTGCAGGGAGGGCGGCCCTCAATGTAGAGCTTTATCGTAGGATAATTTGAAAGAATCATGTATTGAGGAACTCGTGTGTCTGTCTATCCAGGCATTACCTCTTGGGCTAATCACAATCCTCAGCAAATTATCTTCTGATCTTATCCTGAGGGTAAGATCTGTCTCCCAGCATTCTGGGAGTAGGGTGGAGAAAGACAGCTACAATTTTCTGCTTTAAGGCTACTCTTTTCCATAAAATACCACAACTTATTTTTCATGTATATATATATTTTTAAATAGTTTATTGTCAAGTTGGTTTCCATATGACACCCAGTGCTCATCCCAACAAGTGCCCTCCTCCATGCCCATCACCCCCTTCACCTCTCCCCCCACCACCATCAGCCCCCAGTTTGTTCTTAGCATTCAAGAGTCTCTTATAGTTTGCTTCCCTCCCTCTCCCCCACTATTTTCCCCTTCTTCTCCCCCATGGTCCTCTGTTAAGTTCCTCCTAATCCACCTATATGTACAAACATATGTTATCTGTCATTCTCTGCCTGACTTATTTCGCTCAGCATAACACCTTCAAGTTTCATCCATGTTGCTACAAATGGCCAGATTTCATTCTTTCTCATTGCCATTTCATGTATATTTAATTTACCTCTTCCCTCTCTCTTTCCCTGTCCCTCTTTTTCAGATGGATAGTTCACATTTTAAAAAAATTGTTACATAGACTTTATTTTTTAGAGCATTTCCAGCTTCACAGCAAAGTTAAGTAAAAAGTACAGAGAATTCCCATATATCCCCTGAACCTACACATGCATAACCTCCCTCACGAACAACACCCTGCCCAGAATGGTACCTTTTTCATAGTAGGTAAACCTACAGTGACACATTATTTTCATCCAAAGTCCATGGTTTACATTAGGGTTCATTCTTGGTGTTGTAGATTCTATGGTTTTTGACAGATGTATGATGTGTATCCACCATTATAGTATTACATGGACTAGTTCTACTGCCCTAAAAATCCTTCGTGCTCTTCCTATCCCATCATCTTTAAAATGTGTTTAAGTCTTTCTATTAAAAAACAAAGTCTTACCTCACCCTCAAAGCCTCCCCCTGTATGTCACCTCTCTTTCACAGGTAAATTCCCTCTCTCTCTCTCTCTCTTTTTTTCTACTCTGTTCTCAACCCACTCTGGTCCATCTTCTAGCACTTTCTCTTTCCTGAAGTATCTCTACCTCAGGCCACCTCTATGTCACTATATACAAAATGGATATTTTTCATCTATACTCTCTTGGCCTTTCATGAGCATTTAAACATTCTCTTTCCTTGATTCCAGGGTCATGGTTTTAATTACACCTATTATTACAACTGATTCTTTGCCTCCTTTGCAGGATAATCCTCCCATAACTTTCATTAATTCTGATGTCACAAGGTTCAGCTCTTATTTTTATTTCTTCCTTGTTTATACCTTCTTAAGGCAGTCTAATCAGTTCTCCTTTCTTCAGTTACTACCTATATGAGGATAATTCACAAAATAACATCTCTGACCTGGTGTTTTGGATTAAATGTTTTTATTCTCCCCAAGATTTCATATGTTAAAGTCCTAACCCCCAGTAGGACTGCATTTGGAAATTGGACCTCTAAGGAAATAAGTAAAATTAAATGAGGTCATAAGGTTAGGGTACTGATTCAGATAGGATTAGTGTCCTTATAGTAAGAGACACCAAAGAGCTCTCACTGTCTGTCTCTTTTTCTCCCTCCCTGTGTGCATAGGAAAGGCTACACGAGCACACAGCAGGAAGGGGGTCTATCTATAATCCAAGAAGCAGGCTTTCATCAGAAACTGAATTTGCAAGTCCCTTAATCATGGACTTGCAGCTGCTCTAACTTTGAGGAAATAAATGCCTGTTGTTTAAACATTCAACCTGTGGTATATTTTATGGCAGATTAGTATATCTGATCATCTCAGATGAACCTTAGAACTTTTTTCCGATGTCAGCTTCTTCATTTGTATCCTCTAATGTTTCCTTTAATTACTCAAAAATTCAAACTCATGATCTTATGCTTTGCTATTTACTTCCAACTTGAAAAGCTTAGATTTTTCCCAACACTTTCTCTCAGTGAATGACACTGTCCATCCTGTAACCTGAGTCAGAACCCAGAAGTCATTCTTAACACCTCCCTCTCCACCTAGTCTCACATTTTATCCATCATTCCAGCATTCCATTATCTTTTACCTTCTTAATATTTCTTCAGTCTTGTTCACACATCTCCTTTCCCATTTCAAATATGCTCTTTACAAAGCCTCATTATTTCCTTCATGTGGAAGTCTCCTACTGTATCTCTTTTATCCATTCTTGCCTCCTCCCAACCAGGATTCTCTTCTGCAGCCAAGGTGACAGTTAAAAAAAAATCAAATGCTTTAATAAAGTGTCAGTGACACTTTAGGAAGCCAGGAGCCTAGAGATCAGATCACCTGTCTTCAGATCACTATGGCAATCCACAGACCAAGGTGTGGCAACTGAATTCACCTCCCAAAAGGACTCTACTGCTGGCTGAATCACCATGGATATGAATATAGGTTAACCCAAAGCAGGAAGGAATGTCAGTCTAAAGATGTGAGTACTGCTGAATCATAGAACATGCAATAGCAGATCTTATCCTGTGAGCCCAAAAGAAGAAAGTGGAATAATGGACTCATTACCACAGTTGGCTGAAGTATTTATTGATAGGGAACCTCTGAAATAGGGTCAAATTGGCTGCATCCGGTCTTCAAGGGTAATCAGGTGAAGGTATTCATAGTTTACTTATTCCAAGGTCAAGTGATAAAAAAAATGTAGTAAACAATTTACATAATTGATTTTCATACTAGAAAAAATTCATAGTGATTTTGATGATAATTCCTTTGGTGGAAATTCATAGGAAATGCTAGCAGTTCAAACACATTTAAGTCTTAACATAAGAGAGAAAACATCTCAATGTTATTATACCCCATAAGGAAGTACCAAAGCTGCATTTTGGGGGTTAGATGAAGAGGCTAAGTGAATAATAGAGACAGAAAAGAAATGGATGAAAATATTTCTCAATGATATAATTATCAACAACAGTACAATAGACTTTATAATTAGTTTCTCAAAGACAATCAAGCTCTCAAAGTAGAAAAAAATTTTGTTAAAACTGCCAAATATGGATCTTGAGATGATAGTGTGCTCTTTGGCTCAAAGAGTTGCAGTTGTGGAAGATAATGGGATAAAAACACAGGAAATACCCACAAAAGTCCACAATTGAGTATTGGTGGCAATAATGATGATGGTGATGAAAATGAATGCCAAAGTAGGCATTAATGAAGATACAAACATCTAAAAGATGTAATTTTTCTATGAATCAACTTTTTATTTGAGAAAATAGTAGTATGATGGAAAAATCACAGATTTTGAGTCAGATAGAGCATGGGTTCAAATTCTAGATTCCCCGCCACTGGCTATACTGCCTTAAGCAAGGCTTCTCTGTTTTTGTTTGTTTGTTTGTTTTGTTTTGTTATTTTTTTAACTTTTATTTTTCATTTTAATTCTAGTATAGTTAGCATGCAGTGTTATATTATTTTCAAGCATACAATAGAGTGGTTCAACAATTCTGTTCATACTCAGTATTCATCATGATAAGTGTACTCTGAATCCCTTTCATCTATTTTACCTATCCCTCTACCCACCTCCCCTCTGATAACCATCAGTTTGTTCTCTGTATTTAAGAGTCTGTTTTTTGGTTTGTCTCTTTTTTTCTTTGTTTATTTTGTTTCTTAAATTTCAAATATAAGTGAAATCATATGGTATTTGTCTTTCTCTGACTTATTTCACTTGGCATTGTATTCTCTAGATCCATCCATGTTGTTGCAAATGGCAAGATTTCATTTTTATTTTTATGGCTGGATAATATTCCAGTGTGTGTGTGTGTGTGTGTACCACATCATCTTTATCCATTCCTCTGTCGATGGACACTTGGGCAGCTTCCATAATTTGGCTATTGTAAATAATGCTGCAATAAACATAGGGGTACATATATATTTTTTGAATTAATGTTTTTGTATTCTTTGAGTAAATATCCTGTAGTGAAATTACTGGATCATATGATAATTCTAATTTTATTTTTTGAGGAACCTCCATAGTGTTTTCCAGAGTGGATGTATCAGTTTGCATTTCCACCAATAGTCACAAGTGTTCCTTTTTCTCCACATTCTCACCAACATTTGTTGTTTCTTGTGTTTTTTATTTTAGCCATTCTAATGGGTATGGGGTGATATCTTATTGTGGTTTGGAAATGCATTTCCTTGATAATTACTGATGTTGAACATCTTTTCATGTGTAAAAGATGTAGATTTTTGAATGAACTATGCTCTGTCTAAACTTGACACAACTCAGGATAAAGGTGATTTTATTTTATTGGTTCTCAGCATTTATGGAAACCAGATATCTGAAACAATGAAAATGATGAAAATCCTGTGTTTAGCACAAAATGGTGATCAAAGTAAATTGCTGAATATAGACTTATGGGACAACATACTACAGGGTAATGCATTGTTTGTGATTAACATAATCCCCGGATCCAGTCTTGAGAGAAGACAAGGCTTCTATCAACAAATGAAGTTGGTGTTGGAACAATAGGAGGAAGGAGAAGAGAAAGAAGAAAATAAAAAATAAAGAAACAGGGGCACCTGAGTGGCTCAGTGGGTTAAGTGTTTGACTTTGGCTCAGGTCATGATCTCATGGTTTGAGTTCCAACCACTCATGCGCTCCCTGCTGTCAGCACAGAGCCTGCTTTGGATCCTCTGTCCCCTCCCCCCTGCCCGTATCCCTCCTTTCAAAAATATATAAACATTAAAATTTTTTTTAAATATAAAGAATCACCAGACTATAAAAATACTAATGTGAATTTTTGATAACAAAGACTTAACTAAATAGCAAAAAATTTAAACTTTTAAAAGTAATAAGCAGGGGCACCTGGGTGACTCAGTTGGTTAAGTGTCCGACTTCGGCTCAGGTCTTAATCTCGCAGTTCATGGGTTTGAACCCCACATCGGGTTCTGTGCTGACAGCTCAGAGCCTGGAGCCTGTTTCAGATGCTGTGTCTCCCTTGCTCTCTGCCCCTCCCCCACTCATGCTCTGTTTCTCTCTGTCTCAAAAATAAATTATAAAACTATAAAAAAATTAAAATAATAAGAATTAAAATTTTTTTTAAAAAGAGTACTAAGCAACCCAGGCCCTGCTTTGACTTTCAAAGTTGGCATACTAATTTTGATGCATAAAAACTATACTCTAAAAGAAAAATCCTACTTCAGATCAACCAAAAAAAGAGAGAGAGAGAGAGAGAGAAAGAAAAAGAAAAAAAAAGGAGCACTTACCGAAAACCATTTATTATGATTTTAAAAAAGACAATACTGTCTTATGATGTAAGGAATTACAATTATAAGTTCAGGAAAACTCAAAAAATAGTGACAAAAACAGTAAAATATGGCTGGTTTGATGCAAATTCTAAAAATGATGGCTGAACTGAAACATTGCTTCAAAGAACTGAACATGGAATTAGCATGGATCCAAAAAGTTTACAAGAGAGAAGATAGACATGGTTTTCAGATTAGACCTTTACTGACAATCCAGCTGTGTTTATCATTTATGAATCCCTGCGGAACAAAGTAATAACCGATTCTGAGGAACTGCTGGTCGACTCAGTTCAGAGAGAACACAGAGAAAATGGCTGAAAGTGCTAGAAGGATGTGTTGGTGGGAGAATGGACGTTGTGATTAAGATTCAGTGAGCGTACTGCCACGTGTCACTGATTTCCTTTCATTTCTTTACGGAAATATATTGAAGACAAACAGCATGACATTAATTAATTTAAAGTGGACTGTTCCTATTTGTATACAGATTTTTCTCTGGGAAAAAATAATTGATTTACGAGAGAATCAATCATGTGTCCTTGGGGTAAAAAATAGGTGTGTTTGCAAGAAACCCATCCAGGCTCATAGGATTTGGAAAAAAAAGAAAGAAAGAAAGAAAAAAAAAAGAAAACCACAACTGTTTTCAAGTAAATTCCATTTTTATGAAGATTTAAGATTTTCGTTGGTTGAATAAGAGTGAATTAAAATATATTCAGCAGATTTGCAATTTGTAAACATTTAAAAATTCTTATTTATATGATCAAAGAATTCTGTAAAGAACGTCACCTAAACACTTTGTCATCTCTGGAAATCCTGCCATCTGTGACACTATGAATGAACCTGGGGGGCATTATGGTAAGTGAAGTAAGCCAGCCACAGAAGGACAAATACTACTTCATCCCACATCTATAAAAAATCTAAATAGTCAAACTCATAGAAGCAGAGAGTAGAATAGTAGCTGCCAGGGCCTGGGGGATAATGGGGAGGTATTGCTCAAAGGATACAAAATTTCAGTGATGCAAAATGAGATCTTAGAGATCTGTTTTATACCAGGTGGTTATAATTAACAATACTACACCTGATGCTTAAAATTTTGCTAAGAGGTAGGTCTTATATTAAGTGTTGTTAGCAAAAAAGAATAAAGAGTTCAAGAGGAGACTTTTGGAGGTGATATATTTATGGCATTGATTGTGGTGATGGTTTCATGGGAATATACTTACCCTTAAACTCATCAAGTTGTATAACGTTAAATATGAACAGACTTTGTATGTCAATCATAGCTCAATAAAATACCTAGTTTTTAAAAACACCTTGATGTATTCCCATTGCATTAGAACAAAGACCAAAATTTGAATATGGCCTCTAGGCTCAAACAGCGTGGCATTCATCCTCTTTCTCTGCATTTTTTTTTTCTTTTTTCTTTTTTGTTATTTTTCACACTTTTCACTCCTACTTTGTATTCTCCATCCATTCTTTTCCTCAGTGTGATTGGTTGCTCAACACTAATGCTCATTCCCTCATTCTGGATCAACCCCTCCCCCTTATACTCAAACTCTCTTTACCTACTTCTGCTCTTCCTTGAGATTGTAGATCAATCTTCACCTCTTCTAAGAATCCTTTATTGGCTTCCTGCCCTTGGTTAGAGTTCCTCTAAGTCCCTTTCTTTGTTAGTACTTATCATAATTATAGCTTATTTTAAATTGTGTTATATTTAAATACTCCCCATTTCTCCCGTGATAGCTCTAAGAAGGCTGAGACTTTGTCTAAGACTTTTTTACTTAGTAATTTATTCTCATTGTGAATATACTGCCTGACACATATTAGGTATTTGAAAGTTTTTGATAAAATTAATACAAACGAATAGAAACTAAACATGTGTAATGAATGTCAGTAGTTGCTTACAGTTAATTAAATTAAGTGAATGCAGCATAAATAAGAATATTGCTATTAACAAGAATGATATGCATATGTGGTTATAGCAATTGTGTGTTGTTTGAATGAGGATCTTTTGTGAATGAAATACAGCTCATGGTTCTGGAGATGGTGGTTGTCACTCCCAATGAAAAGATAGCTTTTGTGGGTAGGCTGCATGGAAAGGATTGATGCATGTACCCACTAATAATATTGTGGTTTTCTAGCTATAGCTTACTCTTTGAATATGAAGGCGCACACACACACACACACACACACACACACACATACATGTACTCACACACATTCACAGATTCTTTTTGTGGTCAATCATGCCTGCTTTCTGATTCAAACTATAGTCAGCAGTTTTGCATTGGAATAAGCATTACAAGACTGTCTGTTTCATCTTTGTATCCCTAAGTTCTAATAGAGTACTTGGCTCATAATAGACCCCCCAAAATATTGTATGATAAATGTGTGAATTTAATGAATAAATGAATGAATAAAACATACTGACCTCTATAATTAACATATAATGCACATAGTTCACTAAGGATATTTGAGAATTGAGAATGCCATATGTACTTGGATACTTGAAACTTGGTGTCACTAGTGTTATTTCTTTCCTGATAAGATGTTGAGTAGAGTGTTATTTAATAATAAATGAAAGATTTTACAAAGCATCCTACTCCTGGGGATTGCAATCAAGTTGCTGATGAAGCTGAGTAGTGAACCAGGTAGACAGACATTATATTAAAATTTTTAAGAGGCTAAGGAGCAAAATCTCAATGTTTTAACAAAGCAAGTGATCATTTATCATTCAAGGCACTCATTTAAATGCAGTATTGGAGACAAATCTGACTGAATCTGGGAGACTATGGCACTTGCATTTTCCTTGGCAGCAAAAGCTCAAGTGAAGATTTGGTTAATTGTTTGAGGGTATTAAAGAAATGCATTTAAAAAAAAAAACTGAACAGAAATGCTGTGATGGCACATTTGAGAAGGAGGAAGCCCACAGCTGATAATGATGCATTGCTATTAAACATAAGCAACCTAATCCAATTTAGCTGCTTCATTGGAAAATTTGAAAGGCAAGGATTTGTTACATTTCAGTGACCACCTACCCAACATGTAAATCTGTAGGCAGTTTTGTTGGAGGGGTTATGCTGGGTTTGGAGGTGACTGCTGAATCTAAAGCTGGGTTAGAGTTAAATTTACTTGCAAACTAAATTTTTTCTTGCCCTCAACTCATGACTTATGTCAGTAGATTTCATTTTCTGTGAAGTAAAAGGTAATATATTTCATTTGGAGTCATTAAAAAGATAAGAAATTATGTACTTCATTTGTAATCTTATTTCATAAATATGTAACATTTTTTCCTTTAAACTAGGATTTTTCAGGCCACAAATTGCTCAATTTTAAGACAGACTCTTGCAATTTTATTTTTCTTTATTATATAGTTTTGTATCTGATTTTTAAAACCAAAATAGGGGAATCTATCACTATTATTTAATTCACATTTGAATATTTTATTTCAGTATTGTTCCTTCTCATATGGTGCTGCAGGTTTGAATGATTCTCTCTCTTTAGGGACTGGTAACTGGTAAGAGAGTCCACTTCCCTTTCTCCACAAATAAAAGATCTAACATCTTTATGGAATGGACCCTTCATGGAGATAGAGGAAATCACATGGGTAGAAGAAGAAATAAGTCTCTGCCATTACGCAAATGGAAATATGCTTTTCTTGCTACAATATTTTCTGGCAAGTATAACTTCAGGGGGACCTTATAGGCTGATTTAGGTCCCCTCCAAATTCATATGTTGAAGCCCTCACCTCCAATACCTCAGAATGTGTCCTTTAGAGATATGGTCTTTTAAGATAAGGTCCTTAGAGATATGGTAATTAAAATGTGGCCATTAGGATGGACTCTAATCCAGTCTGACTGGTGTCCTTAAAAGAGAGGAAATTTGGACACACAGATGTCAGGGATTTGCATGCACAGAATGCCCAGGTGATGAGACATCAAGAGACTGGACATTTGCAAGCCAAAGAGAGGCCCCAGGAGAAACCAAATCTGCTGACACCTTGGTCTTGGACTTTTCGGCTCCAGAACTGTGAAAAATAAATATCTGTTCTCACCCAGCCTGTGGTATTTTGTTATGGCAGTGGCCCGAGGAAACTAATACTGGGAAATTACAGGTATGTAGTGAGCTGTTTCCTTCCAGACAGGATGAGCGGCTCCTTATAGGCACTCACCTCCACGCATGTTGGTATCACTCTTTCAGTTCTTTCACTGAAGGATATAGTAACTTGTTTATACAAATCTATTTTTAAAGTAGCTTACTTGATTTGAAGAACTACATGGCTGAGTATTCAGCTAACAACCTACCTTAAAGTTTCTAGCTCTCAAAATATTAATAGCGAATTAGCAAAAAAGAAAAATGAAAAAGATGTAATGCTGACTTAAAAGCAGTTTTAAAGACCTCTGATTAGTTAGAAGGTCTACTTATGGCTGCAGTATAATTTCTGTCAGAATGTACTTAGTGATGAGCATTAAATAATTTGTCATTTGCAATTATAGTGAGAAATATTTTTCAGCACAGGACTGGCAGTTGTGTGGATGAAGCCTCTCCCAATCTCTCCCACCCCACCCCTCTTATCTTAAAAGAGTTGATATCATCAAGCGTGAGTGTTTCAGACTTCAGGTGGAGGTGCAGTATTAAAAGTTATGCACCCAAGGGTACCCGGCTGGTTCAGTCGGTTAAGCTTCTGACTCCGGCTCAGGTCGTGATCTCACGGTTTGTGGGTTCGAGCCCCGCGTCGGCCTCTGTGCTGACAGCTAGCTCAGAGCCTGGAGCCTGCTTCGGATTCTGTGTCTCCCTCTCTCTCTGACCCTCCCCTGCTCACACTCTCTCTCTCTTTCTCTCTCTCTCAGAAATAAATTAACAAAAAACATTAAAAAATTTAAAAGTTACGCTGAATATAGGAATTTCAGTAATGTGCAGTTTTGATAGTTGTAACATTTAAGTTAGTAAGTAAATTTCAAACTGTGAAGTATGGTCCTAATTTTGCATATCCCTAGAAAAATTCTGCAGGTATTTTCTTAAGAGAGAAAAAAATGTTTGTTTAGTGTAAAACATCAGAGGAACAAAACTCAATGTATAGGGTAGAAGAATCTTTACTCTTTAGACAATTATATGAATATAACCTTGAAAATGGAGATCCATCTGCTGCATGTCAAAAGTCACAGTCTGCCATCTCTCATGAGGGTGGAGAACTTTCCTTTATAACATACACCTATAAAAATTTTGTTTTTACATTCCATGGTCTTTTAATTTCAAACTATGTTATTTCAGAGTTCATTATAATGGCATTTGAAAAAATATTAATATCTCTATGTATTTCAATGTCTCATGTATTATTGAAGTTCATATGTTAATATTCAAAGGCTAAGCCTTTGAAAGACTTATCAGCATATAACCTCTTCAATAACAATAATATTAGATAAGGAATTACTTTGGGGGCAGGAACTATTATAAACCACCTGAGTACAGCCTTGTGACACTTATCCCACTTACTGTAACTTTGGTCTCTGTAGATAATAAAGTAGCCGTTATTAATATCACTGCATTGGAAAACTTCTTGAAATAGACAAAACACTACCGACTTTGATCTGGACTACAAGGTTAGAACTAGTGTAAAGGATTTTAAAGTAAAATTAGGTGAAAATCTGAGAGCAATGCCAAGCACTAGTTTAAAAAATGACATACATAAGGTGAATAAAAAATTCAGGAGCAGGTAAAATTGGTTGCATTTTGAATTGGTTTCAGAATGTAATTTTACCTTAATAAATGTATCAACTGCAGTTCTCTTGAATGATTATCTTTAATTACCATTACCATCTATCTTTTGCATTGGTAATGTATGGCATGGCATGAGGCCCTGTTGTACTTCTAATCATTCTATTAAGTTATTTAAACTTTCAGTAAGATTCTGTCATTTTTCCTTTAAATTATTCACCTTAAACCAGAAAATAGCTTTTCCTATTCGCTTTATCTTTTAAGTGCATGAGTTCTAATAATTCAATCAATGTTGTTTACCTAAACTAAAAAATGTAATATTCACATTGAGATTTCAACTCATTTTTTTAATCTGTCTTTTTAGGGAGGAAAAAATGGCTCACTATAAAAAAGAGGCTTTATCTGAGGATATAGTTTACTTGGTTTATCTCTGAAACTCAGACATTCCTTATATATGTTTACTAGTGATTAATAATTTTTGTTTGATTATTCAGTTCATTCATGAAGCATATCATATACTGTAGTATTTGCAGATTATAGTTAAATTATGTTTATCTTGATATAATGTATTAACGTGGTAATCTTTGTTTTAAAGAATAAGGAGTTAGAAATAAATTTTATATTTATCTTGGAATAGAAACTCATTTTATTTTCTTGTGACATAATTTTGATTTTGTATCACTTAGGCATAGAATTAAACTGATGTATGACATAGAAGGTTGAAAAACTACTTGGAGTATTTCAGTGCCTGAGACAAATGAATCTAACTGATTACTGCTCAATGAATTGCTGAGCTATTGACCATCAAAATGGCTAATGGAATTGATTATATAGAAAATAGCCACTCTTTTCCAAATGAATGAGTGATGAGAAAGCTCTCATTTGCCAGTCAGCCTTTATGGAATCATCCCTGGCAAGAAATCTTAACTCGTCGTGTGCATACCTACAGAACAATGAGAAATAATTGCTAAATAACTTCTGGCTCAGACACAAGTCACTTCCCACGTGAGCAAAACTTAATCACACAGAACTTAAGCAGTGATCATTTCAGTGTTGGAATGCTCTTTAAACTAAGAATTCACAAGTTGGGCTGTTATGACTTGCTGGTATTTGCTGTTCTGAGGAACATTATGTAGCATTTATTTAAATTTTATTTTAAGATACGGTAGGTACGTGGATGAGATAATAGTGTGCATAGCAAGACATTGCTATATCTACTCTTTAGTAGATGAGATGGAAATAGATGAATGTATTGTGCTTTCCCCTGTGCTTCATTTTTTTTTTTTTAATTTCACTTGACTAATTGATTTAAGCCCTTGGGGAGGAAAAGGAGAAGATGCCTAACTTGCAGTGGGAAACACTTTCTGAAATACTATTAAAAATTTCCTCTGAAATTTCCTTTTTCCTCATTCTATTATTAGCGTTCATTGAATTTATTGCCTAAGGAAAGAAAAGAATGCAGAAAAAAGTTAATCTTCTTCCTGGCCAAGTCAAGAATATGGAAGTCTTCATGATGATTTAAAGAAAGAATTTTTATTCACAGTCTAGATTGGAAATATTGTTGATGGTCTGGAGAGAGGAAAGGAAGAGAGAGACTTGAGAAGCCTTACAGAAAAAAAGGAGAGTTGATGTCTCCACAGGGACCAGGGACTGAAGACCAGATGTGATGGAGGATATCTGTGTAGATAGAGGGCACAGTGGTTGATGACTACTAATGGAATGTTTCCAAACTAGTTTTTCAAACTTAGACATAACTCCAAAGACACGTGGGCTTTGGACAACTGAATTGAACATGAAAAATTAGTAAGTATTTCTTGCATATTTGAGTTTGTGAACTGATATTCAGAGCTGCTTTCAATTCAAAATGGCAACTTCTAGGGATGCCTGCGTGGCTCAGTCGGTTAAGCATCTGACTTCGGCTCAGGTCATGATCTCACGGTTCGTGGGTTCAAGCCCCACATCAGGCTCTCTACTGAGAGCCAGCTCAGAGCCTGGAGCCTGTTTCAGATTCTGAATCTCCCTCTCTCTCTGATGCTCCCCTGCTCTCTCTCTCTCTCTCTCTCTCTCTCTGTCAGAAATAAATAAAACATTTAAAAAAAATTTTTTTAAATGGCAACTTCTACCACTACAGACTGAATGTTTGTGTCCTTCCAAAATTCACATGTTGAAACCTAATCCTCAATGTGATGCAGTCAGAGGTGAAGTCTTTGGCAGGTAATTGGGTCATGAGGATAGAGTCCTTATGCAGGGATTCCTGCCCTTGACTGGAGACCCCAAAGACCTTCCTTTTCTCTCTTACCATGTGAGGACACAGAAGAAAGCTGTTTATGAACTAGGAAGCCAGCTTTCAACAGGCACTGAATCTAATGGCACCCTGATCTTGGACTTCCCGGCCTCCAGAATTGTGAGAAAGAAGTTTCTGTTGTTTACAAGCCACCTAGTCTGCTATTTTGTTATAGCAGCCCAACCAGGCTAACATAGCTGCCATCTGTGTGGAGAAGGCAGGAAATTTTGTCTGTAACCACACAGGTCATGGTCATATGATTGGGAGAATGTTCTCCATCCAAGCTCACCTTTTCTGGCTTGATAGCACTTTCAAGAGGATGGACTATAAGTTATAGTGGGCCACGCCTTGCCAATCTCTGAAAACCTGCAATATTCATGTCTGTGGTTTTAGACAAAAAAAAATATTCCAATACTACAGTTCTAGAAAGAGAATAAATTTAGAAGGATTGTTCCCCAAATGTCAAAATAAATTCCAAGAAATCCCTCTCCCCATGTTTACCATATCATCCACAGGACCATAACTAAAACTATAAAGTCAGACACACTTGGATTGGTCTCTTGTCATCACCATTTATTACCTGTGGGAACTGAGGCAAGACACTTAACCTCTCTGGGCCTCAGTTTCATTATGTTTAAAATGAGGATGATTATTTGTAGGTTAGAACAAATGAAAAAATGGCACACAATATTTAATCAAAGGCAGCTTAAATTTTTTTTAATGTTTATTTATTTTTGAGAGAGAGAAAGAAAGAGAGAGAGCATGAGCAGGGGAAGGGCAGAGATAGAGGGAGACACAGAATCCGAAGCAGGCTCCAGGCTCTCAGCTATCTGTCAGCACAAAGCCTGATGTGGGGCTCGAACTCACAAACTGTGAGATCATGACATGAGCTGAAGTTGGACGCTTAACTGACTGAGCTACCCAGGCACCACCTAAAGGCAGTTTTTTTTTAAGTTTTTAATTTTTTATTTGTTTTGAGAGAGCGAGAAAGAAGAGCAGGGGAGGAGAGAGAGAGAGAGAGAGAGAGAGAACGAGAATCCCAAGGACAGGCTCTGTCAGCACAGAGCCTGATATGAGGCTCCACATCATAAACTGTGAGATCTTGACCTGAGCCAAAATCAAGAGTCTGACGCCTAACCGACTGAGCCGCCAGGGCCCCAAAAGCAATCATTCTGATGATGAAGATGATGATGATGGTTGCCCCATACTGGTCATTCTTGTCCTCTGCCTGCTGACAGGCCCTCTCCTATTTTGTGTCCATATATACATGATCCCTATCTGTGTTTATGTTCATCATCTATTGTCATCTTTTCTCTTCTGCACCACCCCCAGTAGGAATGCACTTTGCCAAAAGTTATGTAAAGGGGCTGGGGAAGAAAAAAGAAATGTAAGGGTAATGCTTGCAGTATAGTGTGTAATTAGAAGCATGAACTCTGGAGTCAGACTAGTGAGGTTTCTTATCCTGCTTCTTCCGCTTGCCGTTGTCTCTTTCTAGATAAGAGGCGTAGTCTCTCTGTGCCTAGGCTTCCTCATTTGTAAAATGGTGAGGTATTAAATGATATTTACCTTAAAGAGTATCATGATTATTAAATCAATTAATGCACGTATAGGGTCTAGAATATGAAATCTATTAGATAATAAGTATGCAGTAGATACCATGGTTAATCCTGCAAATACTTCAAAGTTGAATAATAACCTTTCCGTTCTAGCTAAAATTTATTTTATTTCTGCTTATGTTTTTACCAGTTAATATTCTCTGACTATGGGTTTCTCAAAGATGAAAACATTTTACTTATATAACAAAAATCACTATGCTTTCCCACTCTTCTTCATCACATATCACTTGCTCAGGACTGTTTTGCTATTTATTATGTCCTCTCTCTGTTGCAATAACGTTATGGATGTTGAGTCATTGTATTCTCTAAAGAGCCTTGTGATACAGGTAATATTTTACACAAGTCAAGAAATGGGAGCTAAGAAATGTTAGATATCTTGCTTAAGGTCACATAGCTAGTATGGATCCGATCTGGATTTGTACTCAGTCTGAGTCAGAGCCTGGGTTCATCACCACTTCAGTTACATGGCTTCATCTTGCTACTGAGCATGACCACAGGCGCAGTTACCTGGTCAGAATGTTCAATGGTGAATGAACTAAAAGAGCAACTCTGCAACCCCAAAATCAGCCTTCTGTATCTGATCTTCCTAGGTCACTCTAGTTTCTAGCCAACTGTTTTTCAGTGGACAGTAAGAAATATTCTTTTCTTATTTACCTTCTATATTATATAACTCCAATGATATCTATTTATATGTATATTTATGACCACATGTAAGTTATATATATGCATGTGTGTATACATGTAGGTATGTATTTTTAAGAAGCATTTGTAGCTACTCACTTCTATATTCTCTTCTGTGTCGTGGGGCCTAGAAGTCTAGGAACTACACTTCTTTACATCCTTTACCAGCAGGGTTCAGTATGGCACTGGTATGAGACTTGGAAGGTAGAAATGAGGCAGAAACCATGCCTTTGCCCTTTTTTCCTGCAGTAGCTGATGTGTGGCCATTGGCAGACGGGAAGTTTTTGGTGGCCTCTGGCGGTCCCTCTGTAAATTACTCTCCTGGGTGCTTTAAGCAGCTCTGATCATAGGTTTAGGTTACCTCCAGCTCCTAATAAAGTGTTCATCCCTCTGAAAGCCGTAAGCCAACTGGAGAGCTAAAGCCACCCTCCTTTTTGTTTCCCTCCAGCTTCACAGCTGCGGTCCTTCTAGGAGTTTTATAAATAAGCAACCCATTGTATTCAGTTCCTTCTTGATTGAAATACCTGGAAGGTTTTCTGTTGTTAACAAATCAGAATTCAAACGAATAAATTTGAAGGTCTAATTGGCTTAATTGGCTTTAATAAGCCATTCATGAATTAGTTAGCCTCCCATCTAGTGAGTAGAATGGAGCTCAGAGGAGTTGTACCAAATGGAAGGTTTTTATAGGAAGAAGAGTGAGGCAAGGAAGTTATTAGCAAAAGAAAAGAAAAGTTTGTTTCAGGCCTAGTTACCTTCCCTTAGGGGAAAGGGCAGGAGGCTTTATGACACAGGTTACCTCATCTTCCTTTGGGGTATAGAGAGGGTCCAGGTGCCTGAGTGCCTCATAGTGCTGACCAGAAAATTCTTGACTGGTACATTAAGACTGCATTTTGTGGGAGGTTGAAACTGCAGTTAGGTTAGATATTAAGCCTGAGTTTAGTGACTTGGCCTTACATAAATGCCTCCATCTTGGTTCTCTTTTTTATAATATTTTTCTGCGCTGCATGGGTGGCTCAGTCAGTTACATGGTTAAGCGTCTGACTTCTGCTCAGGACATGAGCTCAAGGCTCATGAGTTCGAGCCCTGCGTCACCCTCTGTGCTGACAGCTCGGAGCCTGGAACCTGCTTCGGATTCTGTGTCTCCCTCTCTGTCTGCCCTCCCCCACTCATTCTCTCTCTCTCTTTCACAAATAAACATTAAAAAAATTAATAGTATTTTTCTGACTATACCTTGACTGACACTTAACATAAACATTCAATTTTTCCTCAGTGTCTATAAGGTAAAGGGACACATCTGTCCAAATAATTTTATCAGGCCAATACTTTAAGATAAAGTCCAAACAAAATCTGACCCAATTTTGACTTATGAATTTATAAACTTCCAGGCCTCAGGGAGGTTCCTATCCTCGGCGGTCTGCTAAGTGGGTTTATCCACAGTCACCAAACAGACCGGACCTTCTCATCTCATCTCATTTGAATTTGTCTCCTCTGGTGAATACTCTTTTTTCCCCAACTATCAATGGCCACTTTTGGCTCAAAGGGGAGCTAAAACTCCCCTTTTCTTATCAAGCGTTCCTTGGTTCATCAAGGAAATATAAATAAAATATAAATCATAAAGATATAAAAAATAAGGTTACTTATTTATCTTTGAAACTTACCATCTATATCACTCTTAGATTTTCTATTGGTTGTTTATTGTTATTTTTCATGTGCATAACTTAAAACTAAATTTAATTGCAAGTGTCCTGATGGGGAAAAATGTTACCATGCATCCTGTATTCTCCATGCCCTGATGCAAAGTCTTGCTCCTTAAGGTTCATGTCCTCAGAGGATGCAAGAATCCTGCTACAGCATCTCTAACAGTTGATCATCCAACTTTCAGTGATGGAAAGCCAATTGCATGGTTGACTTGATAGAGCTGTTAGGAAGCTTTTTCTTATAGTGCACATAAATACTACTACCAAATGATTTTATGATCTGCTTTCTCTAACTACCCTGAGTGGGTCTAGTAGTCTCATTTGTGTTATGCTTTCCAAAATCTTACCATTTTTCAAGACTCTGCATAATCTCTATTAAGCTTTTTTGATTATGTTCTCCAAAATAATCCTTTTATGGTGACCAATTATACACACACACACTAACACATATACATGAAACAGAAGCTTCACAGAACAAAATTTACTTTTACCTTATGTGTTATTTTATCTTTATGCAGTGTATTTAATTTGTTTTAAAAATCTAGCTGTTGCCTTGATAATTTGAATTTACAGCTAATTAATGTTACACAACATTGATCTAGGACCACATTTCAATTCCAGTCGTATCCTACACAATAGTGAGTCCTCCTTGCTCTTCCTGTATCAGCAAAATTGGCCTTTTTCTCTGTTTTATGAAAGGGCTGAGGGACTTTATACATAGTCTCTTAGAGATAGTCATGTCTTAACTATTTTAGGTAGCTCTGGGTCTGGTTTTCTGCCTTCATTTTATAGACAAGAAAATTGAGCACAGAGAGATTAATTAAATAATTGCATGTTTATATACAGTAAACATATGTATTAGAATTTGATTATATCTCAGGACTAAACTAGACCCTTGGGTAATATGAAAATAGCATCCCTCTCACCCCTGCTCCTCCCAGTTGTCCTCTTGGCTCTTTGAAATAAGACCTATTCTGGAATTTCCCTTAAACATGGACCCTTGCTTGAATTCCTGCACTCTGTATCCTCTGTACTCTGCTCTACTTTTAATTTTTCCACAGCATTTACCATGTTCTTATATCCTTTTTTAAAAAACTTTTTTTAATGTTTTATTTATTTTATTTATTCTGAGAGAGAGAGAGAGAGAGAGACAGCGTGAGCAGGGTAGGGTCAGAGAGAGAGGGAGACACAGAATCTGAAACAGGCTCCAGGCTCTGAGCTAGCTGTCAGCACAGAGCCCGATGCGAGGCTCGAACCCACAGACCGTGAGATCATGACCTGAGCCGAAGTCGGATGCTTAACCGACTGAGCCACCCAGGCGCCCCAGCTTACAGGATTTTCAAGATGCACTTTTTTCTTTTTCACTATTTACAAAAATAAATCTCTCACTTTTTAATTATGCCTCTCTTGCTTCTGTGCAATATCTAAAATTATTTTTCCCCCAGCCTGTAGATCCCAGATATTGCTCAGTTCTGGAAACGTTTTCTCACCTTNGAAACAGGCTCCAGGCTCTGAGCTAGCTGTCAGCACAGAGCCTGATGCGGGGCTCAAACCCACGAACCATGAGATCATGACCTGAGCTGAAGTCGGACGCTTAACCGACTGAGCCACCCAGGCACCCCACCCCTACCGTGTTCTTATATACTAAATATGCTTATGTGTTATGTTCACTTTTTATTTCTGTATCTCCCTGCAAGAATGTGATCTCCATGAGAGCAGGACTATCTTAGACTCTTAGCATAGAGCTTGGAACAGACTAGAATGAAATGAATGAATGGATGAATGCGAACATCCACTTTGTCAAAAATCACAGCTAGTTAGTAGAAGCTTACAACTAAAGCCAGAACTGCTGACTCTCATTTCAAATTCTTTTCCTTTGAATCCCCTAATACATTGTTTCTAGAGCAAAACTACATTCCTATGCTTTTTCTGTAAGAGTTTTATTCAAGTGACATCTCAAGCATTGAATAAACATGGATTTCTCCCTTAATACATATGATACCGAAGATGAAACAAGATACAGGAATATAGTAAGCTGTTAGAGGTGATGTAACTACCTTGATTACTGCATTGAGGCATTATTGATCTCTCTGTATATGTAAATACCTTAATTTTCTATGTTATTTTACCTCAAGGATTTGCTCAATATTCCTTAGAACTCTGATTTATTTACTCCTCTGCAGCCTGCTCCTTGCTACAGGCATAAGGAGGGGCTAATTATTCCACTCACCTTCCTTCCCACCTTAAATTTCAGCGTGACCATCTGGTGCTTCACTCTACTTTTATTTCTATAGGTATCCATCTACTTTTCCTGCAAAGTTCAAACTTACTGGTTCTGAGGTTAATTGGCAAATCACTGACAGAATCATCTTAGTCACAAAATATCCGCTCCTTTTTGCTAACATGAATTGTCTTCCTAAGGATACTTTCATTTATTTCTCATAATGTTACTAATCTGATAAACACAAGAAACATAACATTAATCCCTATGCAGTATAACCCCCACACCAAAATGTTAACTTTAGAAACCTCTTCCTGTCATCCCACCAGTGACACCAGCATATTTTATGGATTATTCAGACTTTTCCTCTATCCCCAGATATAGCTATATGCCATGTTTGAAGGAGTCATCATTTACATTCTTGTTCTATCCATAATTTACTGTTCTACATGAACTTTAATTATTTCTAGTTGGGGCTTGCAAAGTGTCCCAGAACCTCAGACTTACCCCTTTTCACTCCATCTTTTATCCTGCCTCCAGGTTAGACACATTAAAGCACTGATCTGATCATACCACTCTTTGGATCTACTAATTAAAATAAAACTATACCCATGATCCTCAAACCTTTCTACCATTATACCCTTAACTGCTAAAGACAGTGAAGGAAAATTCTCAGAAGAATATAGTGGCCGGCTCCATATCTAAAATGCCCTTGGTATTTCATATTTTATAGTAAAATGTATTTAATATTATATTTCAATAGTATTTTTTTAAGTTTATTTGTTTATTTTGAGAGAGTGTGTGTGTGCCAAACAGGGGAAGGGCAGAGAGAGAGGGAGACAGAAAATCCAAAGCAGGCTCCACACTGACAGTGAGGAGCCCAATTTGCGGCTTGAACTCACAAACCATGAGATCACGACCTGAGCTGAAATCGCATTGGACACTTAACCAACTGAGGCACCCAGGAGCCCCCCAATAATGTTTTAAATCCTTATCATTAAATTCTTACTTTGATGCTTCTGGAATATGTTCCAGGGAATAAGGAACCATCTGGCAAATTGTTGCATATCCCTGTGGTTTCTCATGAAGTTCAGCCTCCCACAGCATGGACCTAACTTATCTTACTAGCCTTGACTCTCACCATCACCTTGTATATTCCATCTTCCAGCTCCTGGATGAGCTGATATTGTCTTTTCAAGTCTTTTGTTCATTTTGTTCCTACTGTTAGCAATTCCTTCCCCCTAGTTGTCCCCTTAACTCCTTAGTTTCCTCTTCCATTTCCTTCTATCATTTAAAAATATGCAAATATAATTAGTTTTTTTTTTTTATTTTAATGTTTTATTTATTTCTGAGTGGGAAAGACAGTATGAACAGGGGAGGGTCAGAGAGAGAGGGAGACATAGAATCCGAAGCAGGCTCCAGGCTCTGAGCTGTCAGCACAGATCCTGACGCAAGGCTTGAACCCACCATCTGTGAGATCATGACCTGAGCCAAAGTTGGACGCTTAACCGACTGAGCCACCCAGGTGCCCCGCAAATATAATTAGCTTTATCAGATTCCTAATATTCCTTGTTCCCTTTATAATGTTTAAAACCTTGATAGAAGTTCAATTTCTTTTCTGTTCCTATTTTGAAAGAGTATTTTTCTCACAGATATTGCCTTAAATTACACTAGTCATGTAATACTTTGTATTATAAACTTGTCTCTAATTAATTATGTCACAGGATCTGAAATATCACTGCTAGTATTCATTTTATGTTATAACTGAACACATGAGTGTTTATTTTATAATTTGCCCTATATAGTCACTATCAAACTACATATTTTAGGATAGTAGATAATTTTTTATTTCTACCTCAAGGCTAAGATTGAGCCTATGTGGAATGTACCATTTCTTCCTGAGATTCCACTAAAATGATGATAAAGCTGTAAGAAGCTTTTAAACTTACAACAATGAAGAAGATAGGAATAAGGCTATCAGGGTATTTCAACACATTTATTGCAAATAGAAATCAGATGGATGAGTTTATCTTGATGAATCAGAGTAATGGATTTTTCCAGTGTAAATATTTATGAAAAGCTCCATTGTGGAAGAGGGTTGCAGACAACAAGATTGCAAGACAAATGAATGACAAGAATGAAAAGTGAATACTAAGTCAGTGGCATTAGTTGTCTCTCTTCTGGAGTCATAATGAAAATGCTTAACCACTGATAGAAAATACATATGACTAATCAGAATGAACATGCAAAATAAACATTAAATACTAATCTTATCAGAGTATACTAATTATAACTCCTGTTATGCCTATAAATGTAACATTTTACTTCACCTATACTTGAGCACAGAATGGCTAGAATCATGGTGTTTAACCCTGTTTAAAAAAAGAAAGAAGAAGAAGAAGAAAAACATAAAGTGGAAAAAAAAGGCAAAACAAAAGCAAAAACCAATAGAAACTTCTCTATAGAAAGGGGAAAGCTGAGTGGTAATAACTAGGGCAGATAATACAACTTTTGTCTCCTTGGGAGACAGTGGTTGTGTGTCCATGATCAAATTTAAGAATCATCCCTACAGGAAGTAGAGATATTTCAGACAGTAGAAGATAACTTTGAAAAAAAAAAAAGGGTCTAGTTATGAACATCAAAACAGTGGAAAACTTATTGTATCCCTAAAATAAGAACAGTGCACAGACTCATAAAAGGCTTTAAAATAAAATGGAGTAAGTCTAAGCAGAAGAATAAAAAAGGGGCTAGAAAACATGAGAGGTGGGGCTCCAGAGAGGCTCAGTCAGTTGAGCATCTGACTCTTGGTTTTGACTCGGGTCATGATCCTCAAGAATTGTGGGATCAAGCCCCCCATTGGGAATCTCTCTCTCACTCTCTCCTTGCCCCTCCCCTGCTCATGCTCACACATGCTCTCCTATAGAGAGTATCAATTCAAGACTTTCAAAAGCAAGAGAAAACCAAGGCAGGTTATAATATATTAAACACAACATATCTGATACTGAAATATAATTCTTAAGATTTTACTATAAAGGATATAAGTTTCCATTTTTAAACATGCTAAATGTGATGGAAGAATAAAAAGAAGTAACTCTGGACATGGTGTTGTGATATTTCAAAAAAGAATAAAGAGATACTCCTAAATCTTTCCAAAAGTTACCCAATAATTGAATTCAGTTGGATCAGTTGGAACCAGAACTATTATGCTGGTTCCTAGAAGACAAAGAAGTAATTATTATTTTTTTTCTGTTTATTTATATTTTTTAGAGAGAGAGCACACGAGCAGGGGAGGGACAGAGAAAGAGGGAGTCGCAGAATTGGAAGTAGGCTCCAGACTGAGCTGGCAGCACGGAGCCCAATGCGGGGCTCGAACTCACAAACCATGAGATCATGACCTGAGCTGAAGTGAGATGCTCAACCCACTGAGCCACCCAGGTGCCCCAGAAGTAATTATTTTTAAGCTCAAATGGGAAAATATTTTCAGCTCAAAATGTCTGTACTCATCAATTATTAAACAAATATACAGATATATTATTCAATTAAGAAAACCTATTTCTACACAGTTTCTTTGATAGCTCCTTGGGGGATGTGCTTAAATAAAGTAAGGGAGTAAAAGAAGAAAAGAAAAGATGCATGTAATCCAGGACTTCAGTTTAGCTCCAATTCGGAAGAGCAATGACATGAAATCCCTAGATGATTTCAATGAAGCAGAACTAGAGAAAGTTTTACTTGACTGGACAAGGAGAATGGAGGGTTTCATAAGATATTCAAATAAAAACATGCATTTCACAGCCTCAGTAGCATGCTAGACTGTGGACAAACCTAAGGACAAGACAAAGGCAGAAAAGGAAAGAAGATGATGAAAACAATTAGAGATCCCTAGAAAGTTAAAAAAAAAATAGTTGTATGAGAGAACAATAATGACACGTTGCATAAACTTAAGTGAAAAATATTTATGTAGTCTGAATAATGTAAATGCTGTTTTTTTCATATAAAACATATTGAATCAACCTATAGAAAAAGCAGTGCAAGAACACATATCAACCTTAAAACTTTAAAAAGTGCAAATGAGGGAAACAACACAACTGAAAAACAAACTTCAGAATGGGAGAAGATATTTACCAATGACATATCTGATAAAAGTTTAGTATCCAAAATCTATAAAGAGCTTATCAAAACACCCAAAGAACAAATAATCCAATAAAGAAATGGGCAGAAGACATGAATTGACATTTTTCCAAGGAACATCCAGATGGCTAACAGACACAAATCAAAACCACAATGAGATACCACCTCACACCTGCAAGAATGGCTAAAATCAACAATACAAGAAACAACAGATATTGATGGGGATGTGGAGAAAAGGGAACTCTCTTACACTCTTGGTGGGAATGCAAACTGGTGTAGCCACTCTGGAACACAGTATGGAGGTTCCTCAAAAAGTTAAAAATAGAACCACCCTATGATCCAGTAATTGCACTACTAGGTATTTACCCAAAAGATACAAAAATACTAATTTGAAGGGACACATGCACCCTGATGTTTATAGCAGCATTATCAACAACAACCTTATAGAAAGAGCCCAAATGTCCATTGACTGATGCATGGATAAAGAACCTGTGGTATATATATATATCTTCAATGGAATATTACCCAGCCATCCAAAAGAACGAAATCTTGCTATTCACAAAAATGTGGATAGAGTTAGAGAGTATTATGCTAAGCTAAATAAGTCAGAGAAACCCAAATCCCATATGATTTCACTCAAATGTAGAATTTAAGAAACAAAACAGATGAACATAGGGTAAAAAAGAGAGATGAAAGCCATAAAGCAGACTCTTAACTATAGAGAACAAAATGAGGATTGTTGAAAGGGAGAAGGGGGTGTGGTTAAATTGGTGATGGGTATTAAGGAGGGCACTTGCTGTGATGAGCACTGGGTGTTAGATGTAAGTGATGAATCACTAAACTCTATTCCTGAAATTAGTATTACACTATATGTTAACTAACTAGAATTTAAATAAAAATGAAATAAAAAAAAGTGAAGGTGCAGATAACAGAAGTTGAAGGTGGAAGACAAACAGAAGTGAGGGAATGGATGATCGTGATATCTCCATACGTATGGAGCTATGATAGACTGTGTGGTTGGTGGAATAAATAAAAGGTATCATATATGTAATAGGGGAACTAAAAGCAGAAATGTAACTTCTACCAGAAGGTTGGCATGGGGAATAGAAGGTAGGGGTTAGTGAGTGTAAGATTTGTGTCAGGGCTAAAACATTTCTGTGGGTAGTAGGAACTCCATATGTAATGCCTAGTGTTGATAAATAAGTATTAGTTTAAGTATATTACTTAGAGATATAAGGATAATTGAAGAACTACAAATAGAAACAGTTTGAACATGTTGCCTTTGCAGAAATGAAATTGGATGAGTAGAAGTGGGGTGTAAGTTATTTAACATTTTAATCTTGCGCATGCATTGCTTAATAAGCACAAAAAAAGTAAAATAGAAAAAACTGAAAAGAATCAACTCAAGTCAATAAAGGACTTTGTTATGATTTGCCTAAGCTTGCTGAGTATGTGTGTACATAAATGATCTGTAACTGTATCTGTACACTGTACTTGAGAGACTCCCTTTGTCTTGGGGAATTCCATTTTATATCGAGATAGTGGTCTTAAGATTTTTACTCCAATTTTAAAACTTCAGGTAAGTTAATGATGTAGTAAGACTTCAATTTACTCAGTAGTCGATTGAGATGATTATGTATTCTTTTGTGTAGGTTTTAAACAATATTTTTTTATTATTTTAAAAGTGTTTTGTTTTGCCGAATTAGAAAACCTATGGTGTTTTAATTCTGCACCCCTCATCATTTTTTTTTCTATTTTTTTATTCATATCCTTCAGTTTTAGGATTTTGCTTTTCTGTACTAAATATCTAGGGATTTACTTTTAATACCCAAAGAATTAGAGGATCAATATTTGAATATTTTTGAAACAGTTAAAACAGTTGTCTGACCTACATTTGAAATACATCATTATAACAATAAAAATATGAGAATACTGGAAAACAAAAAGATAAGAAGTGAAGCCAGCAGCTACATTTTCAACATGATCATCTATTTCCACTTATGAATTTTTTTTTGCTGATGTCTGTACTTGTGAGTATATAAGAAAATTTCCCATCCAGGGTAAAAAGCATTAATGAAATTACTGTGTAGCACTCTTTGAAAAATGAGAGAAATCCGCATTTGGTTTCCATAATGAAATTTATATTTGCTTGGTCATGGTCCAAATTGGTTTTGAAAAGTATATGTTTAATTGAGATAGATGGAGTGGTCCAAAACTTAATAAGGATTTAAAAAAAAAGAAGGAAAATGTAAAGAGAAAATTTCAAATTAAAGATGAGTAACTGTTGATTACTCAGGTCCAAGAATTAATACTGATGAATGTTATATAATTCAGTAGATCTTGCCAAGATGAAGAGATACTTGAGTATAAGCTCAACCTCATAAGAGGTAACTGTTTTGTTACTTGCATTTTGTATTTCATCTCCTTAAGGTAGAATTTCACTTCAATCAAATGGAGCTTACCTAAGGAGATTATTCTTTAAAACTTCTGGGTTTTCTTCCTTATCAATTGCTCAAATAACGCCTAATACTTCCTTTTACCATTTCAGGGTTCTGCCTTAGGTCCCCTTACCTGAATATTTTCTAGTCCTGCTCTCCACAGTAAGTTAGTGCAGTGTACGGACAACTGAATTCAAAAGTTTTGGCTGGATTTTAACAGTACAAGATGACTGAGAATATTTGTTAGTGACATCAGTATCATGAAGCAGGATTTGATGGGGCAGTCGGCAACATCTGTTCCATCATCTATATGAAAAAAACTGTAAATTAAAGCCTATTTTTATGGTGGTTTACTTAGAATTTATTCCTTTGCTCAATTTTAAAAAGGTTTTATAGCATTTAATGATATCTTAAAAAGGGCTGTTTTTTTTTAAACTCCCTGAAAAGAGTACAAAGTATACTATGAAGCTCTGAAGAGATACCTATTGCTTTTAAAACTTCTAATTCATTTTTGATTTCACGGTTTTTAGGCAAGTAAGACCAGTCATAAAAAGGAACATGGAAGATAAACTAGGGTCTAAAAGAATTGTCAGCGAGAGGAGTGTCATGTTTTGATTGGCAAGGATGGAACTTAGTGTTGATATCAATTCCCGCTGCCATCGCTACATCACTTTAACATTTTAACATCAAATTTTAACATTTGAGGAGGCTAAAGAACATTTTGTTGAACTGCTCTCTAGATTTCTCTGCTGAATAGCAAGATAGCACCTTGTAATGTAGGGAGGGATGACTTTTGTTAATGGGATACTATAAAACTTAAAGTATGAATTGGAACTGAAAGTAACAATATTAATTTATTTGGCCTACATTTCTGCTTTCTCATCCTGAAGTTTTATTTTGGCATGAAGTTAGCAATAACACTAAGTTCTACACTGGAATCCAAACCTAAGATAGATGATTTCATCTTTAAAAATTTTATTATAGAGGACTACATATGGAGTAGATGGAAAAATGTTTTAATTTAATGGTAAGAGCATCCCTTTTGGAATCATAGAACCTAGGTTGGAAGCACAGTTTCATTTGTTTATAGCCTTTTCTCTTAGAAAACGGAAATAATAAGACTTATTTCAATAGAAGGTTATCAGAGTGAAAGAAACCATGAGAGAGTGTGAAATACTTTTAAACTGTAAGTTTTTATGAAAAAATTAGGTATAAAATAATAAAGAGGTGGTCATTTTTTTTCTATTTAATAAATAAATACTTTCAAAGTATAAATATCCTACTTTGTCCCTGGAAGCACTAGGAAATAGAGAAGGTTATAGGCCTTGATGTTAAAACTATCTAAGTTTGACTCTTGATTTGAACAGTTAGCTAAAGGAACCAATCAACTGATTAAATGCCTTTTCTGGTTATCTACTGCTGTGTAAAAACTACCCGGAAACTGAATGGCTTAAACCAACCAACATTATTTTATATGTCACAATTTTGTGAGTCAGGAATTCGAGTGGACACAGTGGTGGCTCCTTATCTGCATGTGGCATTAGCTGTTTCTCAGTAGTGTTCTGGTGGTGGATGGGCTGCTGTGAGAGCCGTGTCTGTCTGGCACCGTACTGAATATGGCTGGAAGGCTGAGTTCAGGTGGTTTGTGGAACAGGATGTTTGATGTCTCCAGCATCAAGTCAGGAGACTTGAACTCCTTTACGTAGAAGCTGGCGTTTTCCAAAATCGTGTCCTGAAGTATCTAGGCCGGAGCTGCAAAACTTCATCTGACAGCCTTAGAAGTTCCAGAAAGTCCTTCTTTTACATTCTTTTCATCAAGGGAGACACAATGTCCAGCCAAAATTCAAAAAGAAGGGGATTAGATTCTACATTTTAATCTATCATAATACCTCTGAGCCTCAGCCTTCTCCGTTTGTAAAACCTATTCCCAAAGAATTGTGAAGAGTCAATGAGACAATGTCTTTAAATGACTCTAATAGAACCTTACCAAAGAAAATCTCTTCTCTTTCCTTTTTCATGCATCTGGTGATCATATTTCCCAGTGTCATTAGAATAACCAGGAAACACTGAAACACAACTGCCCCCTGAGTATTCAAAATGATGGTCAAGTGAATTTATGTACTTTAATCACTGAAAATGCCCAAGGCTCAGACCATGTAGGATCTTTAATTTAGTGTGGGCCAATTCTTTTTATGTATGTATTTATATATTTATTTATTATTTAAAAATTTTAAAATTTTACATACAAATTAGCATAGAGTGCAATAATTATTTCAGGAGTAGAATTCAGTGATTCATCATTTACATATAACAACCTGTGCTCATCTCAAGTTTCCTTCTTAATGCCCCTTGCCCATTTAGGCCATCTGCCCACCCAAAACCCCTACAGCAACCCTTAATTTGTTCTCTGTATTTAAGAGTCTCTTATGTTTTGCTCCTCTCCCTATTTTTATATTACTTTTGCTTCCCTTCCCTTATGTTGATCTGTTTTGTATCTTAAATTCTTCATATGAGTGAAGCTACATGGTATTTGTCTTTCTGTGACTAATTTCAATCATCACAATACACTCTAGTTCCATCCATGTTGTGAATAGCAAGATTTCATTCTTTTGGGTTGCCAAATAATATTCCATTGTGTGTGTGTGTGTGTGTGCGCGCACACACACACGCACGCGGGCGTGTGTATACACATCTTCTTTCTCCATTCATCAGTTGATGGATATTTGGGTCTTTTTCCATATTTTGGCTGCTATAAACATTGGGGTGCATGTGCCCCTTTGAAACAGCATACCTGTATCCTTTGGATAAACACCTAGTAATTCAATTGTTGGGTCATAGAGTAGTTCTATTTTTATCTTTTTGAGGAACCTCCATACTGTTTTCCAGAGTGGCTGCACCAGTTTGCATTCCCACAAGCAGTGTAGATCAATTCTTAAAGTTATGTTTTTTTTTCCCCAACCTATAACAGATTAGGAAGAAAAAATTAGAAGAGAATGGGACTCCTAAAAAGGCTATAACTGAATAAGTTGGAAACCAAAGGGAAGAAAAAGTGCAAAGCACAGTAGACTCGACCTCTAGCATTGGAGGACTTTTTAATGGGATACTGGAAGGCTATCAGGATCTCAATTACTATTATTTTATAATCTAAGTTAGCAAGTGCTTTTCCTGATGATTCCAGTAACACAGTTTAAATTTTGTGTGTGTGTCACCTGTAAGTGTAAGAGAATGTATAATCTATTTTAGGAAGATTTATTACTGTGCTGAATAACATTAAAAGGTGTATCTCATGTAAAGAATACATTTCTAGACTTCCTGTGTATGGAGTTCTTCTTTTCCTAACAGTGCTGTATACTTGATATGTTTCAGTATGATGTCATGAAATGATAGGGAAACATCTACAATTTTTTGGCTACCTAGCAGCAGAACCCTGTTTCGATATTTTTGGAGTTACTTACTTTGAATCTCAGTGAGACTCCATGAAAACCTTTTAATAATTTGAAAAAGGAAGCTATTTCCTCTCCAGCCTACTTGGCAGTTAAGAGTAGGCTCATAGGCTTAACTAGTTATACTTGTTCCTTAGGAGGAATCACAATCTGGATAGAAAGAATCAGGGCTTTGGTAAATACAGTCTGCAGACTGTATTTGAAGAGCAGCAGGGAGGAGCAGCAGCATCCAGCTCTCAGAGCAGCTGTAGTAGAGCAAGCTGGGTTGGGGGGGGGGTACCTGCCACATTGGTTTTGTTACAGCATTTTACTCTAATCCTGGCTGATCCATGCCTAATTCTGTGTGCCTTTTCCCAAGATGTGTTCTCTGGTGGCACCTGTAATTCTGTGACTTACTTTACTAACATTTCACTATCTGCTTACATCAGAGTTGGATTCTATTGCTTAAATTAAGAATCCTAAGGGGTGCCCGGGTGTCTCAGTTGGTTAAGTGACCAACTCTTGGTTTTGGCTCAGGTCATGATCTCGTGGTTGTAGAGTTCGAGCCCTGCACTGGGCTTCATGCTGACAGAGGGGAGCCTGCTTGGCATGTGTCTCTCTCTCTCTCTCTCTCTCTCTCTCTCTCTCTCTCTCACCCATCCAGCTTTTGCTTATCTCATGATCTTGCAGTTCGTGGGTTCCAGCTTGGCTGTAGTCTCTGTGCTAACAACACGGAGCCTGGAGCCTGCTTTGGATTCTGTGTCTCCCTCTCTCTCCCTCCCCCACTCATACTTGCTCACTCGCTCGCTCTCTCTCTCTCTCTCTCACACACACACACACAAATAGATAAACATTAAAAAATAATAAATAAAGTAAATTACTTGTATGCAAGCTATCCACCCATTTCCAAAGTATGTCCCCAAAGAAGCTCGGAATATACTTCTTTCACCAAGGCTTTGGATGACTATGGGCAGTTTAAAAAATCACTTTTATAGCTGTTCTAAGCCAGAAATAATGGAAGCATTGCCATTGATGTGTGTCCTCTGATTTCAATGGAGATAACAGGATTTCAATGGAGATAACAGGATTTCAGGTAGCAGTTACCAACTAGCCATATCTAACTTCTAGGATCAAAAGAAGGCATAGTTACTGTGACAGTCTGCAGGGGCTACCACATGATCACGATGATTGGTCCAGGTGGGGTCTCTGATATTGCCAAATTAATCATTGGTTCCTAGGACTAAAATGGATGAGAAGCCTACAAAATCCTTATTTGATTTATAAAACTGGAAAATTTCCAAGTCTGGTGAATGGAAGTTTGACTTGATTTTTTTTTTTTACAGACATGGATTTATGTCCAATTTCCAGACCTAAAAGTTAGTTCACAAAGCCAGAGCCCTTGAATAAAATACAGTACCTTTGAGGATAGAACCTCTAATAACATAACTAGGACTAACTGAGACTGTAAGTCTTCCTCAAGCATCCTTGGTCACTTACCAAGTAGCTCAAGGTCCTTGATTAGCACAGGGAAAAGGGCAATACAAAGACTTTTAAAAGGTTGTTGTTGTTGTTATTGCTTTTATGTTAATTTTAATTACTGGTTACCCAGCATACCCTGGGAGTCAGAACATAAATGGAGTCTTGGTTGATCCATCATATGCTAGGCCCTGTGGGACCTTGACACCACCCTGTGGTTATCATCTCTTTACTCAAGTGTATAGAAGC
The DNA here is from genome assembly GCF_003009895.1 of Hyaena hyaena. NCBI lineage: Eukaryota > Metazoa > Chordata > Mammalia > Carnivora > Hyaenidae > Hyaena > Hyaena hyaena. The sequence continues at coordinate 390,662 of NW_024081095.1, read as the reverse complement.
AAAGGATATGCTTAGTAATGGGCAGAATCCACTCTTTTATTTCCTGACCTAAAAAGCAAGAGCTATTATTATAAAAAGGACTAAGTGGAAACCTCTGGAGCTTCCTCTCTCTAATAAATAGTATATCTAAGGGAAATACAAACATTGGTGCCATTTTCAGTCTCAAAACAAATAGGAATAAAATGCTCTTCACATTCCCTTTTAATCTGCCAGTTTGCCTGTTGTTTAAAGATGTGGAATATGAACTTTGAGAATGAAAGTTAATGGCTGGAAGCTTAGTGATGGTTGCTGCTATAGCAGCTAAAGTTTTCAGATGTGATCTTTTAATGAGAGCAAATAAATAGAGCACCTAGGTTCTGGCATGCAGCTCCCAGTGTGGCTAAGCTTTTTTTCTCCACTGAAAAAGCAAAGACTGTTACATGTGTCTGCTTTCATCTTGAAAAGACATATGCCAGCCCTTTATTGGATATGCCATTTGCAAATATCTTCTCCCATTTCATAGGTTGCCTCTTACTATTTTTTTATTTTTTCCCTTCACTGTCCAGAAGCTTTTTTATTTCAATGAAGTCCTAATAGTTTATTTTTGCTTTTGTTTATCTTGCCTCAGGTGACAGCCCTGGTAAGAAGTCACTATGGCCAGTATGAGACATTACTGCCTGTATCCCCCAGGCTTTTAATGGTTTCATGTCTCATACTTAGGTCTTTAATCCATTTTGAATTTATTTTCACATTTATAAAACTCCAAACCCAAAAACAAATAATCTAATTAAAAATGAGCAGAAGACATGAATAGACATTTTTCCAAAGAAGACATCCAGATGGCCAACAGACACATGGAAAGATGCTCATCACTCATCATCAGGGAAATACAAATTAAAACTACAGTGAGATATCACCTCACACCTATCAGAATGTCTAAAATTAACAACAGAGGAAACAACAGGTGTCGGTAAGAATGCAGAGATAGGGGAAACCTCTTACACGCTGGTGGGAATGCAAACTGTTGGAGCCACTCTGGAAAACAGTACGAGGCTCCTCAGAAAGTTAAAGATAGAGCTACCCTATGATCCAACAATTACACTACTAAGTATTTACCCAAAGAATACAAAACTGCTAATAAAAAGGGATACATGCACCCCAATGTTTATGGCACCATTATCTACAATAGCCCAAGTGTCCATCAACTGATGAACAAATAAAGAAGGTGATATATATATATATATATCCACATTCATACAATGTTATATTCATACAATGTTATACAAGTATACATACAATTCATACAATGTTGTACTATATATATATCCACATTCATACAATATTCATATACATATATATCCACATACAATACAATGTAATATCAGTCAGCCATCAAAAAGAATTGAAATCTTGCCATTTGCAACAATGTGGATAGAGCCAGAGAGTATTATGCTAAGTGAAATCAGTCAAGGAAAGGCAAATACCATATGATTTCGCTCATATGTAAAATTGAAGAAATAAACAAGCATGGGGGAAAAAGAGAGAGAGAGACAAACCAAGAGACAGACTCTTAAATATAGAAAACAAACCCATGGTTACCAGAGGGGAAGTGGGCAGGAGAACAGGTTAGTAAGTGGTGGGGATTAAGGAGGGCACCTATGATGAGCACCAGGTGATGTACTGAAATGTTGAATCACTATATTCTACACCTGGAAGTAAACTCACGCTGAATATTAACTGGAATTTAAATAAAAACTTAAAGAAAAGACATATGCATGGCAGCGGGTAAGGGCGAATTTTGCAATCACAAAAATAAAAGGACTCGTCAACCTTATGTTAATAGTACATGGTCATAGCAGGCCCTACAGGACAAACTGGCTTGGATGTGTCTGCTTTGCCACAGTGCCATGCTTCCTCCAGTTTATGTCATTAGACTCATAAAGAATTGCTAGGAAAAGTGGGCCTAACCTGATTGGAAGTGTATACTGTTTCAATGTGAGAACTGACTTCGGGGTTTGCTTTGAAGGAACATGAAAAAGAACATTTTCCCATTGGGAAGAACCTGGAACAATACAGCTCATTGTTCATATGGCCTTGGACAGAGAAATGGCCTGAGCTGAGGGGAAACATTGCTTCCTGTGCCATGGCTAACTGTGATCAAGTTAAGAAAATTAAAGAAAGAATGAAAAAAGAAGTGAAAAGTGTAATGATTATTTGTCTGGATGTTAGACTCTGATTCCATATGAAAACTCAGCAGAAGATCCTGAGTGGAGAAAACTATTGGAAATGTGGAAAATGTGACCCTTAAGTAGAAATATAATCAAAGTTTGGTTATATTAGATACTTTCACTTTGTAGAATAATTATTATGCATTGGAATTTCCTTGCCCTGCCTTTTATGCATTTGCTGATCCATGAACTTACTTGTTTCCTTTTACTCATCATGAAGTATGCACACCATCTTGCTTCTACTGAAGGAATCACTTCACTAGGCTCACTGATTTCATCATATACTCTATGATCTGCTAACTGTTGGTCTTTCAGAATGGTGCAATGGTTAATTATAATGTCTGCTAAGAGGTCACAGTTGCATGTTCAGGACATCATCCTCTAGAATACATTGTAATCCTAACCAAAAATTAGTATAGGGTGTCGTGCTTCTCCTGAATTGAGAAGCCAGTATATGGAACCTGGAAAGGCATGCTCTCAATGACATCTGATTACAGCTGGAAATATTTTCTTTCCTGTCCCTAAAACACTATGCTCTCCTAGTGTAGAGGTATTTATACTCAAGGGAAAAATGTTTCTATCAAAGGGCACAGAAATTTCTCTTTCAAAATTAATTAATTTTGAATTAAAAAATATAATACTTCTCCCTATTTTGGACTCTTCAAGTTGTTGAGTTATCGATCAAAAAGGAAGACTGTGATGTTAGTTCCAATGGTTGATCTTGAGAGTCAAGAGTAATAACATAGTTGATATACATTAATACGTTAAAGGATGGGAAGTACATGGATAGAACCTATATGATATTTTGGCTTCCTAGTGCTCCCTTGTCAAGTAAGTTGAGGGCCCTTTATAAGTAAGAATTTTCTCCCTCCCCTGGGAAAACTCTAGCCAGCTAGCTGATGAAAAACATTATGAGAATGGAAGAAGGGTGTCATTAGAAAAAAGCACCTTTATGAAATGGGTATAAAGACAGGATTGTAGTTTTCTTCCATATTTTCTTCTTCACCATATCACTGTGCATGTGTGTGTGTGTGTGTGTGTGTGTGTACATATGGATTTCCTCTTAGTTCCTTTTACTTTCTCTCTCTTTTATATTGGGTAGTTTGGTGGTAGTTAAATTTAGTTTAGTACACATATCACAGAATATTGAAATAGGATCTTAGCAGACCTGTATTTGTAGGAGATCCTGGATTTGCAGCAGAATGTTGATTAAAATCTGGATCATCACTTCTTAAATTGGGCTATAGATGTTTTCAGCATATAGGTGATAGCTATGGCATTAATTATGTAGCAAGCATTTTTTAAACCTTAAAAGTTTAAAGAAACTTGTGTTATGAATATTGTGCAAAGGGATGAATTATATTAATTATCTGAGTTTTCTCCCTTGCAAATCATCTCAGTCCCTTTACTTATATTTGGGATTTGCCCACCTCATGAATCACGGTACAAAGTGGAGTACCACCCGCTCCCTTTACAGAGTTTGATAATCAGATACTGAGTGCCCTAGCCCTTCTTTCAGCTAGAATGGAAACATGTAACATAGGCTTGGCCTATTAGATGTAGTCACTACAGGATTTGCATGGATCTTAAAAGCCTCAAGCAAGCAGAAGGAATGGAGATTTCACTCTGGCAGTGATGAGCGGCAGTAGCAGCAGCAAGATCAAGTTTCAAGGAGCATCTGTGACAGTGGTCCAGGAATGACATCAAGTGTCCAAGGTTGGCATTAAGTTTTTAGGGGGCATTTCCCAGCATGATGTTAGCTATGATACTGGCTACTGTTTCACATCTTTCATTCTTGTTTTTTTCCATACCTGTTTCCCCCCTACCACCTTTCTAGAAGTACAAGGAATCTTTGTAGTTGTTCAGGGCTGCAATATATGCTTTAAATAATTTTTTAAAATGTTTAAGCCAGCAAGAGCTTTTTTTTTTCTGTTGTATGCAACAAAAACTGAGAAGGAATGAAAGGCAGACATACCCAAGAAAGGTCTGTATCTCACTTAGATTCAAGCTAGGACCACTGCCACGCTAGGTGGATATTCAAGGATAATGTGCCAGAATTAGAATTACAGACTAGCAGTGAGCTATTGCTCACCTATGCTGCTCTCCATGTGCAAGATATAGCAAATGAGTGAATTCATGCAGTAGTGCATGACTGAGTTCCTAGAGATTTTTTTTGTAGTAACTCACTAAATATTCCCATTTGTGGAAGGAGACCTTCACATTTTAGACTGTACAGCTTTCTGTGCTAAAATCTAAACACCTCCAGTTAGAGGCAGGCAAGCTGATACAAATTCAATTCATGTTTCTGCTTTAATGTATCAGTCTCAACTAACTCTATGCATTCATTGAGAAATTACACATACTTATGCAGGTATTACCATTTGTTAATTATATACATGGGCCACCAATCCCAAAGATGGAGTTGTTGACTGGGTCTGTGGAGAGATGTACTCTACTAGTATTTAATGATACTGACTTTCCTTATGGAAGAGCTAATTTCCCTGTTATTTCATGTCACCTAGCCTCAGTCCAACTATAGTATCAGTTTTCTTAACCATTAAAAACACAGGCTGGTTAGCATTTCCTTAAGTCATGTAGTCTCGTTGAGATAATCATTAAAGGGCATGCCATTTTTCTTCCACCTTTGCTTTCATTCAATATGTGATCATTTGTAATATGCTGTCTGTTCACTGGCAGATGATTCTTCATTAGTTATTTATACTACAATTTAAATTATTTAATTAAATAAATTTAAAGCAACTCAATTAATCTACATTCATGTCTGTAAAGAAATTTTACCTTTGTTCCCAATATATTTTAGATTAACCTATTTATGTTTCTTATTATTTAAATTCAAGTTAGTTAACGTACAGTGTAGTCTTGGCTTCAGGAGTAGAACCCAGTGATTCATCTCTTACATATAACATCCAGTGCTCCTCCCAGCCAATTGCCCTCTTTAAAGCCCATCACCGATTTAGCCCTTCACCCCACTCACCTCCCTTCCAGTAAACCTCAGTTTGTTCTCTGTATTTAAGAGTCTTTTAGGGACACCTTAGTGGCTCAGTCCGTTGAGTGTCTGACTCCAGTTCGGTCAGAATGTGATCATGTGGTTCACGAGTTCCAACCTCACTTTGGGTTCTGTGCTGACAGCTTGGAGCTGCTTTAGATTCTGTGTCTCCCTTCCTCTCTGCCCTTCCCTTTCTCATGCTCTCTCTCTCTCTCTCTCTCTCTGTCCTTCTAAAAAATAAACATTAAAAAAATTAAGATTCTCTTATGGATTAACTCCATCTCTGTTTTTATCTTTTTTTTCCTTCCCTTCCCCTATGTTCATCTGTTGTGTTTCTCAAATTTCACATATGTGTGAAATCATATGATATTTGTCCTTCTCACCTATTCTTTATTTTATAGATTCCTTGACTGCAACCAAAGTAGTGGTCTATTCAATACTATAGGGGAACTGCATGTTCACTATGGGAGAGAAACTCATCAAAACTCTCTTTATACCATCAGTCCTTCTGCATCCTGGATGAAGTGAAACACAACACATAATCAGATATTTCTTCACTCAAAATGTATTTATCGAATGTTTCTATAATTCAAGCAAGCACTATTTTAGGTAAAGTCGATGTGAAAATTAGGTTTTTGTCCTTAACAGACTGGTGAAGACATGGGCACATATGAGACTAATGGTAATACATTGGAATAACTGCTATTAGAGGTATGTATAATAGATTGTGGAAGCCCTGAGGGTTTGTAAACACCTGTTATACAGAGGCAGTTAAGGCTCCATAAAAAAGTGATGTCTAACCTTAATTTTGAAGTAGGAATTCAATGAAGAGACCTAGAAGGAGAGAAGCGCCATTGTTCTAGTCATTTCGGGCAAGACCAACATAAAGCAGCAAGTCCCAGTTAATAATAGCCAGCCTGTCAGACACATGAATGAAAACATCAATTTCCAACTAATAGCAAATAAAACCCAGCTGAGACCAGCAGACCTGCCAGGTTTATTCCAGCCCATTTTGCCCCTCATGGCTTCATAAGTTAAATAAATGTTGTTTTAAGACACTACTAGGTTTTGGAGTGATTTGTTATGCAACAATAGATAACCAATACAATCATATATACATTTCAGAAAGATTAACAGAAGAGGCGTAGAAGGTAGATTGCAGGAGGTGAGGGGGAATCAGGTAGAACATTTTGGAAACAATAGGAAGAGTTTAGGAAAGACCAGTTGCTGTTACCCAGAAGCCTTTGTGCCAGAAGCCTGAACTCAGAGCCTTCTCTTGGGGTCTTGTGCAAATAATCGGGAGCTTGCCCAACCTCTCCTTGAGTACAGCATATCCTCTAACTTCAAAGGCTGCTGATTTTCTTAATATGAGTGAGAGTCAAGTGCAAAATGATCTATTGCTTGTGCACTCATCTGGACTAGCATCTTAGCAGAACTGCAACCAGCCATGGCAGGCTCATTCTGCACCTCCAGGGAATCCCTCTCCTCTCCTTTCCTTTTTCCATACCTACATTTATTTCAATTCCCCTAGGTTGTACTCATTTGGGAAACTTGTAGGCAGCTAAAATCACTGAATTTTTCTTATATGTGATTATTTATTTTTAATATTTTTATTTATTTCTAGGAGAGAGAGAGAGAGACAGCGTGAGCAGGGGAGGGTCAGAGAAAGAGGGAGTCACAGACTCTGAAACAGGCTCCAGGCTCTGAGCTGGCAGTCAGCACAGAGCCCGGCGCGGGGCCCAAACCCACGAACAGCAAGATCATGACCTAAGCGAAAGTCGGACACTTAACCAACTAAGCCACCCAGGCGCCCCTATGTGATTCTTTATTATTGCTCAAAACTTTAATACTTGGTTCTTCTTCTCTCACAGCACTACTGTCTTCTGCCTTCTTCTCCCATGACTTAACCTCCCATTCTGCCAAACTTTTCTACTCTGATATTGTCCCTGATCCATCACAAAGACAAATCCTCTGTTTCTTCACTGAATGTTTCTCCTATTGCTCCACACTTAAGGCTGATTCTACTTTGAAAATATTCTCCTCTTAAGTCTCTCAAAAAAGGCTGATTCATCTTCTGTATCGCATGAATCTTAGAACTGGGAAATGGAACAGTGCCTTTTCTACCACTCCACTCTAACTGGCTCTTGAAAGGTAATCAACAACCTTGTAAGTGACTGAACCCAGTGGATAATTTCAGTGGCATTGGATACCCTTGACCACTGTCTTTGAAATACTCTTTTCCTTTGGAATCCTTAACATTCTTCCTATCTCTCTAACCTTTCCCCATGAGAATATTTTGTTTATTAATTGTCTTTTGTCTATTCCTTAAATTTTTATACTATTTCATAGGACATGCAAAGTCCTCTTATATTTTACATAAATTACAAAACTTCCTTGAGTGATCTAATTTTTCCATGGCCCCAATCTTCAATTACCAAGTGTTTTTTATGCCTTAAGTGAAGCAAAGTTTCCTCCTGAGATTTGATTCATATGGTACCTTCATTTGGGTATTCCAAATTTAAGTTAAAGTCAACATGTTCTTTAAACTGCTTCTCTCTCTGTTTTATCCCTCCCCTCCTCCAATTTCATTGAATAGTAACAAGAATCCAATACAGTTGCCTAATTAATCCAATACAGTAGCCAAAACCTGGCTCCCACACCTCTACCTCTATCCAATCATCAAGTCCTACTGAGTCTGTCTCTAAATATCTCTATGATCTGTCCAGTTATCTCTATTTGCATTGTCACCATTCTGATTCATATCAATACCATCTCATTTCTAGATTAATTCAAGATTGGCTCTTTTCTTTTCCTTTTTCTTTTCTTTTCCTTTTTCTTTTCTTTTCTTTTCTTTTCCTGTTGGGATTAAAAGATAGAGAAATTCATCTGATAGATTAAGAGATCCCTAATCAAACCCAGCTTTTCAGGAAAGAGAAGTTGAAGAGAAAAGTCCGAGATGAACACTGGGACCTGGGTCATTGCGGGGGAGAGCTGATCTAGGGCACATCCAGATGCCACAACCCAGCAGAAGTGGGTGCTTCTTAGAGAGAAAGATATGGTTGACTCAAAATATATCTTTTACTAAAAAGCTGCAGAATTTGGAGCTCTGCTAGTTTTGCTGTGGGACACTCCTGAATGAATATCAATGAGAGAATTTTCCTCCTCTGCCTGATAGGGAATCAGTGTGGCCTGGCTTGATGAACAAGGATGCCAACACAAGGTAGAACACTGAGGGAAGCCAGGGAAAGTGGTTCCACTGGGCTTATATTTTTGTAGATAGCCAGAGGTTCATCAGATAACTACACTGACATTGTAGTTCACATACACAGGTCTATTAAGGATATTTTGGGAGGTGCAAAAATGAGACAATAGTCCCACCCTTAATGGACTTGTAGTTTGAATGAGATAAATAGAAACAACTCAAAGGTAAAGGGTAATAAGACAGACAATGCCTTTTAATTCCTAGTCCCTTCTCAAAAACACTAATGAACACCCTCAAATGTTTCTTAAAAATCCTATTTTTTTAATAGTTTATTGTCAATTTGGTTTCCATATAACACCAGTGCTCATCCCCACAAGTGCCCCCCTCCATGCCCGTCACCCCCCTTCCCCTCCCCCCCACCCCTACCTATCCTCAGTTTGTTCTCAGCATTCAAGAGTCTCTCATGGTTTGCATCCCTCCCTCTCCCCCACTATCCCCCCCCCTTATTCTCCCCCACAGTCCTCTGGTAAGTTCCTCCTAATCCTCCTACACGTGCAAACATAAGAATTTATACTAAAAGTTATGAACTTATGTATATTGTATGAATCAGGCTTATCAACCATTTTTCTAAGTCACTCTTCCAAGAAAAGTACAAAGCACCAGCCAATACTGGAATGTTTCTAGATGTTAATAAATGCAACTTAAATGGGTCTTATATTTCATGTAATTAGCCTGACACTATGTCTATATGGGACTGACAATTCTTTTCTAAGTAATTAACTCAGGAAGGAATGAAGCAGGCTTCTAATACCACTCGATAGCAGAACAATGCACTCTGAATTCCCCTAGCTTGTGTCTCTGCCACTGCTCTGTCATTAATCGTGTGCTTCCTTTCCTATCTTTTCTAACTCTGGGAAGGACAGTTAACTATACTTTGGATGAACCTTGAGGACATTATGCTAAATGAACTAAGCCACTCACAGGACAAATACTGTATGATTCCACTTACGTGAGATGTCTAAAACAGTCAAATTCATAGAATAGAAGAGTGGAATGGTGGTTGCCAGGGGCAGAGAGAGAGAGGAAACGAGCTACTAATCAATGAGCATAAAGTATCAGTTATGTAAAATAACTGAATAAGCTCTAGAGAGCTTACTACTATACATGGTACCTTTAGAGAACAATAATGTATCATAGGCTTGAAAATTTGTTAAGAGGTTAAATCTCATGTTAACTGATCTCAACACAATAAAGTGGAATAAAAATAAAACTTGTGTGTTCAGCATCTGGCAAAATAAAATTCATTATTAATATTCATACTTTTTTGATAGTTTCAGAATATTTTCACATACATCTTTCACCTCAGACTGGTGCTTCCCACTAACCTCCTAACTCTTTCTTTAAGTGAGAGGAGAGAGTCAGTTTATCTTGTTCCACTAACCATAGTTACTAAATCAGGTCAATTTTAACTCCGAAGTCAAGTTGAATTTTAACTCTCTCTCTCCTATAGTTTGTATGTTTTAATTTATTTTTTAATTCTTTAGGTTAAAGAATTAACTTTAAGTTGAAAAACAGCTTTATTGGAGTGTAATTGACATATGGTGAACAGCATGTGTTTAATGTGTACAATTTGATAAGTTTTGACATAGGTATATACTCATGATAGTGTCACCACTCTCAAGATAATAAACTATCCATCATTCCCAGAGAGTCCTTGTGTTCTTTGTAATCCCTTCCTTCCATCCTGTCCTGCACTATACACAGTGAACAGCTGATCTGCTTTCTGTTTCAGATCTCAAGGCCAGGCTCAGAAGTCATACATAAGGATAGCTGGATGGTTAGAGGTAACTCCTGTTTGCTTACCCCAACAGGTTTTGGAACTGGTTGGAAGCTGATTCAGGAGTCAGCTTCCTATTTCCTGTCCAAGCTTCACAGACTGCTTGTAATAATGGCACAAAGTGCTAACCATGGATGTGACCAAGAAAGGTTGCTTATAAAATGACCCATGCATGTACCCTAAAAAAGAGGGTAATGTTGGCTTAAGGGCTGTATGAAGCAGTCGTGGGGAGGATTTCTGAATGTGTAGGTCAAGTGAGAGAAGCATAGGTCTAAGCTTTAGGACACGACACAGAGAAACTTAACAAAAGACCAAGGGGAAGGGAAGGGAAGGGGAAAAAATAGTTTCATACTGAGAAGGAGACAAACCATAAATACTCTTAAATACAGAGAACAAACTGAGGGTTGATGGGGTGGTGGGAGAAAGGTGAAAATGGATGACAGGCATTGAGGAGGGCACTTGCTGGGATGAGCACTGGGTGTTGTATGTAAACGATGAATCATGAGAATCTACCTTTGAAGCCAAGAGCACACTATATGCACTATATTTATCTAATTATATTACAAAAATTTTTTAAGTTTATTTATTTGAGAGAGAGAGCTTGAGCTCACGCACACACAAGTGGGAGAGGGGCAGACAGAGAGAGAGAGAGAGATTGAGAGAGAGAGAGAGAGAGAATCTGAAGTAGGCTCCAGATTCTAATCTATCAGCATAGAGCCTGACACGGGGCTCAAACTCATCAACCACAAGATCATGACATGAACCAAAGTCAGACGTATAACCAGCTGAGTCACCCAGGCACCCCTGGACACAACTTCATATTGGTGTTCTTGCTTTGATTCTGGCATCTCTATAATCTTTTCCTCATGTTGAGCCAGACTGATCCTGTCATAATTGTTTTAAATTCTCCAATTACTGCTGATTATAATTAGAATAAAATCTATTCCTTACCCTGTTTTATCAAGCTTATCTAGACCTGTCTGTCTTTACTCTTTTGACGAATTTCATGCTGTTCCCTCTTGCATACCACGCTTCAACCTTACTGAAGCTATTGTTATTATTACCAGTTTCTGCCTTAGAGACATCATACTGTAATTCTCTCCTTCCTGATTATCCCTCTTCTTGATAATCAGAACTAAGCTTAAATGCCAATTTATAGAGTTGTCTTCCAGGCCAACTAATTTAAAGTAGTATACTCTTTAACATTACCATTTAATTTTTAAAAATTCCAGTGTAGGGGCGCCCGGGTGGCGTAGTTGGTTAAGCGTCCGACTTTCGCTCGGGTCATGATCTCGCGGTTCGTGGGTTCTTCTGTGCTGACTGCCAGCTCAGAGCCTGGAGCCTGTTTCAGTCTGTGACTCCCTCTCTCTCTGACCCTCCCCTGCTCACGCTGTCTCTCTCTCTCTCTCCTAGAAATAAATAAAACATTTAAAAAAAATAAAAATTCCAGTGTAGTTAATTTACAGTGTTATATCAGTTTCAAGTGTACAATATAGTGATTCAACACTTGTATATATTACTCATAGCTTATCACTATAAGTGTACATTTCATTCACGGCACCCCACTCCCCCAACTTCCCCTCTGGTAAACATCAGTTTGTTCTCTATAGTTAAGAGTTTGTTTTTTTGGTTTCTCTCTTTTTTTCTTTGGTTTGTTTCTTAAATTCCACATACAAGTGGGATCATATGGCATTTGTCTTTCTCTGACTGACTTATTTCACAAATGCTCTGTTTTTTTTTTTTTTTTTAAATTCAAGGCAGAATTACTTTTTAATGGTAAGGAAGGTCTTTATATAATAGCAAAGCTTAGAGCTCATTCATTACAAGGATGCACTGTGAATTTTTATAAGCCAAACTATATAGCATAGCATTTATACATATGCATTTTTATACATATATATCCTTAGATACTATAACTTTTCTTAGGCACATTTAAAACATTTGCAAACGTTGAAATATGGCAAGTTACAAAGAAAGTTTATACCAATTGTAAAAGTATAAATAAGACAGACCATATTTTAGGAATAATTCAATAAAAATAAAAAAAAGAATCAGAAAGTAACAACCAGCTGGATGGGAAATAACTGTACATTAAACAAAGGTGTTTTTTCAGAATATCTAGAAATAATGACAATGGAAATGTGTATCAGTACATATGTATAGTTAAAAAATGAGATATAAATTCATAACCTGAAGAAGGTAAATTACTAAGGAATGAAAATTAACAAATTAAGACAATTCAAAAAGTTCAGGAATCAACAAAGCAGATGGAAGGAGTCAATAAAAATGAAAATAAAATAATAATACAGAAAACAAGTACTTGAATTCTTAAGAAACTTCTGTATATGTGTTTGTTTTTATCCCTTTGGAAAATGGTGAGGAATAACCACCCAAATAAGAACATAGAGGATTGATACTAAAATAGAGGATCGATTGATCAGGCATGCATCAGAATCACCTGTAGGTCTTGAAATACACACATGGTTGGGACCCACCACCGGAGTGTCTGATTTAGCCAATCTGGGGTGGGGCCCAAGCAATGCATTTCTGATGATTTTCCAGACAAAGTTGACATAGCTGATGTTGCTGAAGTTGGTATAGAGAAGTTCTGATTTTCTTTTCTTTTCAAATTTTTATAAAAATTCAAGTTAACATACAGTGCAGTATAGAATTCAGTGATACATCACTTACATACAACGAGTGCTCCTCATAACAGGTGCCCTCTATGATACCCATTACCCATCTAGCCCATCCCTCACTCACCTCCCTCCATCAGCCCTCAGTTTGTTCTCTGTCTTTAAGTCTGTCATGATTTGTTTCTCTCTCTTTTTTTCCCCTCACCACATGTGTTCATCTGTTTTGTTTCTTAAATTCCACATATGAGTGAAATCATACGGTGTTTGTTTTGATGTTTGTTTTGAGTAATATTCCATTGTGTGTGTGTGTTTGTGTGTGTGTACCACTTCTTCTGTATTCATTCATCAGTTGATGGACACTTGCACTCTTTCCGTAATTTGACCATTATTAATAATGCTGCTATAAACATTGGGGTGCATGTACCCCTTCAAATCTGTATTTTTGTATTGTTTGAGTAAATACCTAGTAGTGAAAATTGCTGGATCAAAAACTTTTGAGGAACCTCCATACTATTTTCCAGAGTGGCTGGGCCAGTTCGCATTCCTATCAACAATGCAAGAGGGTCTTCTTTCTCCACATCCTTGCCAACACCTATTGTTTCTTGTGTTGTTAATTTTAGCCATTTTTACAGGTGTGAAGTGGCATCTCAGTGTGGTTTTGATTTGTATTTCTCTGATGATGAGTGATGTTGAGCATCTTTTCATGCGTCTGTTAGCCATCTGGATGTCTTCTTTGGAAAGTATCGATTCATGCCTTCTGCCCATTTCTTCACTGGATTATTTGTTTTTTGGGTGTTGAGTTTGATAAATTCTTTATAGATTTTGGATACTAATCCTTTAATTTTAAAATGTTTATTCATTTTTGAGAGAGAGAGAGACAGAGAGTGAGCAGGGGAGAGGCAGAGAAAGCAGGAAACAGAATCCGAAGCAGTTTCTAGGCTCTGAGCTGTCAGCACAGAGCCTGATGCGGGGCTCAAACCCATGAACTGTGAGATCATGACCTGAACTGAAGTTGGATGCTTAACCAGCTGAGTCACCCGGAGCCCTTTGGATACTAATCCTTTATTAGATATGTCATTTGCAAATATCTTATCCCATTCCATAGGCTGCCTTTTAGTTTTGTTGATTGTTTTCTTTGCTGTGCAGAAGCTTTTTATTTTGATGAAGTCCCAATAATTCATTTATGCTTTTGTTTTCCTCGCCTCTCGTGACACGTCTAGTAAGTAGTTGCTCTGGCCCGTGTCAAAGAGGTTCCTGCCTGCATTCTCCTCTAGGATTTTGATGGTTTCCTGTCTCACACTTAAGTCTTTCATTTATTTTGCATTTATTTTTGTGTATAGTGTTAGAAAGTAGTCCATTTCATTATTCTGAATGTTGCTGTCCAATTTTCCCAACACCGTTAATTGAAGACACTGTCTTTTTTCCATTGGATATTCTTTCCTGCTTTGTCAAAGATTAGTTGACCATATAGTTATAGTCCATATATATGCCACATAGTATATGTATATATATGTATACATACCACATCTTCTTTACCTATACATCTGTCAGTGGACACTGGGATGCTTCCATAATCTGGCTATTGTAAATGATGCTGCAGTAAATATGGGGATGCATGTATCCCTTCAAATTAGTATTTTTATCATATAATTTTAATAATTGCATAGTGTTGGTTACCAGTTAATATTTTTCTCAACTATCCAATACATTAAACTATAAATTTCATGAATGCAAATTTTTGTCATCAGTTCCAGGCACATAGTAAATGCTTTATCTACTTGTCTATCTGTATTAAGTAAATAAATGGTATGTTAAATTCAAGTGAATTACAACCCTTATAGAAAAATTATCATCTTAAATTTTCTAAGAATGATTACTTTGAATCTCCACTCATAAAGAATTTATTTTATGATGCATGTAATAACTATTGAGTTCTAAATGCCTGAATTACTTCAATTGAAATGATCTCCATTTTATGTTTTTTATTGATTTGTTTTGTAACAAACTGCAAACAAAATAATATAGATAAGATGAGATGCATTCAAAACTACCAGTGGACATACATTTGTTAAAAAAATCTTTCAATATCTTTTACTGTACACTTTCTTACAAGACACTGGACAAGGTCCATATACTGCATTAAATTCTTATAAAATATGGGTTTTCTACTGAAGGAGGATAATTAATTTGAGCAGTTTAAACAGAATAATATAATAATATTGTTGTGCTCTTTTCGGAAGATATCCTCTGTGAGCTTGAATGGCTAATTAAAAGTCTGTGCCAAAGTTTAGCAACTCAGTAACTATCAAAAAACCCAGCAACATATTTCTGCTTATTTTTTTATTTTAACAGGCTCTTTCAATGACAGAGAAGCCTCCTATGCAATGTGGATGTAGAGTAACATCACCAAAGAATAGAGGACTGTTGAAAATAGCCTTACCTGAGAATGAAGGTGGTTTACCAAAGAGATGACAAATATAGATTAGAAATAAAACACTATTAAAGCAAATGGCTGGATGTTTATGAAATGCATTCATCAAATAAATGTGCATTTCCTGTCATCTTTAACAGTGATATTTCCATTAGAGGTGTATCCATTTACCACATTTAATGTGTCTATCAATTTAAAATGGTTTCATTAATCAATTCGTATTTATTCATTTGATATAAAGCAACATATTCCCTCCTGAGGTTATGTGTTCACTTAATCATCAAGTTATGTATTTACAAGTTTACACAATTCTATTTGGGTGGCTTTTTTTGTTTTTTTATGAGATCATTGAGATAAGCAATTGGCTTTTCTTGTTGGTGATTTAAGGCTTGACACCTGTGACATCTTCCAGAGTAACACAGTATACTAATCTTTGAGGGTTTTTATCATGAAAGGATCTTGCATTTTGTCAAGTGTTTTTACTGCATCTATTGAGATGGTCGTATGATTTTTATCTTTCTTTTTTTTTTTAAATAGTTTATTCTTAAGTTGGTTTCCATATAACACCCAGTGTTCATTCCAACAAGTGCTCTCCACCATGCCCATCACCCCCCTTCCCCTCTCTCCCACCCCCATCAGCCCTCAGTTTGTTCTCAGCATTCAAGTCTCTCATGGTTTGCCTCCCTCCATCTCCCTCACTATTTTCCCCCTTCTTCTCCCCCATGGTCCTCCGTTAAGTTCCTCCTAATCCTCATATACCTGCAAACCTGGTATCTGTCCTTCTCTGCCTGACTTATTTTGCTCAGCATAACTCCCTCAAGGTCCATCCATGTTGCTACACATGGCCAGATTTCATTCTTTCTCATTGCCATGTAGTATTCCATTGTATAGATAAACCAGATCTTCTTGATTCATTTGTCCGTTGATGGACATTTAGGCTCTTTCCATGTTTTGGCTATTGTTGAGAGTGCTGCTATGAACATTTGGGTGCATGTGCCCCTATGCATCAGCACTCCTGTATCCCTTGGGTAAATTCCTAGCAATGCTATTTCTAGGTCATAGGGGAGTTCTATTGTTAATTTTTTGAGGAACTTCCACGCTGTTTTCCAGAGGGGCTGCACTGGTTTGCATTCTCACCAATAGTGTAAGAGAGTGCCTGTTTCTCCACATCCTCGCCAGCATCTAGTCTCCTGATTTGTTCATTTTAGCCACTCAGCCGGCGTGAGGTGGTATCTCAGTGTGGTTTTGATGTGTATTTCCCTGATGAGGAGGGATGCTGAGCATCGTTTCATGTGTCTGTCTGCCATCTGGATGTCTTCTTTGGAGAAGTGTCTGTGCATGTCTTCTGCCCATTTCTCACTGAATTGTTTTTCCGGTGTGGAGTTTGGTGAGTTCCTTATAGATTTTGGATACTAGCCCTTTATCTGATATGTCATTTGCAACTATATTTTCCCATTCCTTCAGTTGCCTATTAGTTTTATTGATTGTTTCCCTTGCCGTGCAGAAGCTTTTTATCTGGATGAGGTCCCAATAGTTCATTTTTGCTCTTGATTCCCTTACCTTTGAGGATGTGTCAGGTAAGAAATTACTGTGTTTGAGGTCAAGGAGGTTGTTTCCTGCTTTTTCCTCTAGGGTGTTGATGGTTTCCTGTCTCACATTTAGGTCCTTTATCCATTTTGAGTTTATTTTTGTGTATGGTGTGAGAAAATGGTCTAGTTTCATTCTTCTGCATGTTGCTGTCCAGTTCTCCCAGCACCGTCTGTTAAAGAGGCTGTCTTTTTTCCTTTGGATACTCTTTCCTACTTTGTCAAACATTAGTTGGCCATACATTTGTGGGTACAAATCTGAGTTCTCTATTCTATTCCATTGGTCTATGTGTCTGTTTTTGTGCCAATACCATACTGTCTTGATGATGACAACTTTGTAGTAGAGGCTAAAGTCTGGGATGGTGATGCCTTCCGTTTTGGTTTTCTTCTTCAATATTACTTTGGGTACTTGGAGTCTTTTGTGGTTCCATACAAATTTTAGGATAGTTTGTTCTAGTTTTCAGAAGTATGCTGGTGCAATTTTGATTGGGATTACATTGAATGTGTAGATTGCTTTGGGTAGCAATGACATTTTAACTATATTTATTCTTCTAATCCATGAGCATGGAATGTTTTTCCATTTCTTTGTGTCTTCTTCAATTTCCTTCATAATTTTTCTATAGTTTTCATCGTACAGATCTCTTATATCTTTGGTTAGGTTTATTCGTAGGTATTTTATGTTTTTTTGTGCAATTGTGAATGGGATCGATTTCTTTATTTCTCTTTTTGTTGCTTCATTATTGGTGTATAAAAATGCAACCAATTTCTGTACATTGATTTTGTATCCTGCAACTTTGCTAAATTCATGGATCAGTTCTAGTAAGCTTNAGTGAAAGTTTGACTTCCTCTTTGCCAATTCTGATGCCTTTGATTTCCTTTTGTTGTCTGATGGCTGATGCTAGGACTTCCAGCACTATGTTAAACAACAGTGGTGAGAGTGGACATCCCTGTCGTGTTCCTGATCTCAGGGGGAAAGCTCTCAGTTTTTCCCCATTGAGGATGATGTTAGCTGAGGGCTTCTCATAGATGGCTTTGATGATGTTTAAGTAAGTTCCTTCTATCCCGACTTTCTCTAGGGTCTTCATTAAGAAGGGATTTTGTATTTTTGTAGAATGGTTTTTCTGCATCTACCAACAGGATCATATGGTTTTTATCTTTTCTTTTGTTAATGTGATGTAACACATTGATTGACTTGCGAATATTGAACCAGCCCTGTAACCCAGGAATGAATCCGACTTGATCATGGTGGATAATTCTTTTTATGCACTGTTGCATTTGATTTGCAAGTATCTTGTTGAGGATTTTTGCATCTGTATTCATCAAGGATATTGGCCTATAGTTCTATTTCTTTACTGGGTCTCTCTCTGGCTTGGGAATCAACGTGATGCTGGCTTCATAAAATGAGTCCGGAAATTTTCCTTCGATTTCTATTTTTTGGAATAGCTTGAGAAGAATGGGTATTAATTCTGTTTTAAATGTCTGTTAGAATTCCCCAGGGAAGCCATCAGGTCCAGGGCTCTTATTTGTTGGGAGATTTGATAACTGATTCAATTTCTTCACTAGTTATGCGTATGTTCAGATTTTTTATCTCTTCTTGTGTGAATTTTGGTAGTGAATGTGTGTTTGGGAATTTGTCCATTTCTTCTAAGTTGTCCAATTTGCTGGCATATAATTTTTCATAGTATTCCCTGATAATTGCTTGTATTTCTGAGGGGTTGGTTGTAATAAGTCCATTTTCCTTCATGATTTTTTCTATTTGAGTGCTCTCTCTTTTCTTTTTGAGAAGCCTGGCTAGAGGTTTACCAATTTTGTTTATTTAAAAAAAAAAAATTCTTGGTTTCATTGATCTGTTCAACTGGGTTTTTTTTTTGTTTTGTTTTGTTTTTTTATTCTATGCTGTTTATTTCTGCCCTGGTTTTTATTATTCCTCTTCTCCTACTGGGTCTGGGGTGCTCTTGTTGCTCTCCTTCTAGTTCCTTTAGGTGCACTGTTAGATTTTGTACTTGCACACTGTGTCTAATTTCTTGAAATAGGCCTGAAGTGCAATGTACTTTCCTCTTAGGACTGCCTTTGCCATGTCCCATAGAGTTTGAATTGTATTTTCATTTCCATTTGTTTCCATATATTTTTAAATTTCTTCTCTAATTGCCTGATTGGCTCATTCGTTCTTTAGAGTAGGATGTTGTTTAACCTCCATATTTTTGGAAGTTTTCCAGACTTCTTGTGATTGATTTCAAGTTTCATCGCATTGTGATATGAAAGTGTGCATGGTATGATCTCAATTCTTTTACATTTATTGAGGGCTGCTTTGTGTCCCAGTATGTGATCTATCTTGGAGAATGTGCCATGCACACTTGAGATGAAAGGGAATTCCATGGCCTCAGGATGTAGAGTTCTGAATATATCTGTCAGATCCATCTGGTCCAATGTGTCATTCATGTCCATTGTTTCTTTAGTGATTTTCTGTCTAGTTGATCTATCCATTGCTCTAAGTAGAGTATTAAAGTCCCCTGCTATTAGCAAATTCTTATCGATAAGAATGTTTCTGTTTGTGATTAATTGTTTTATGCATTTTGGTGCTCCCATCATTGGTGCGTAGACATTTATAATTGTTAGTTCTTCCTGATCGATAGTCCCTATAATTATTATATAATGCTTTTCTTCATCCCTTGTTACTGCCTTTACTTTAAAGTCCAGTTTGCCCGATATAAGTATAGCTACTCCAGCTTTCTTTTGACTTCCAGTAACATGATAGATATTTCTCCATCCCCTTACTTTCAATTTGAAGGTGTCCTCAGGTCTAAAATGAGTTTCTTGTAGACAGGAAATAGATGGATTTATTTTTTTTATCCATTCTGCTACCCTATGTCTTTTGATTGGAGCATTTAGCCCATTTACATTCAGTGTTATTATTGAAAAATATGGGTTTAGAGTCATCGTGTCCTTTGTAGGATTCATACTTGTGGTGGTGTCTCTGGTACCTTGTGTTCCTTGTGACATTTCCCTCATAGAGTCCCCCTCAGGATTTCTTGTAGGGCTGGTTTAGTGGTGACGAATTCTTTCAATATTTGTTTATTTGGGAAGACTTTTATCTCTCCTTCTATTCTGATTGACAGACTTGCTGGGTAGAGGATTATTGGCTGCATATTTTTTCTGTTCATCACATTGAAGATTTCCTGCCATTCCTTTCTGGCCTGCCACATTTCAGTAGATTGATCTGTCACCACTCTGATAGGTTTCCCTTTTGTATGTTAGGGCCCTTTTCTCCCTAGCTGCTTTCAGAATTCTCTCTTTGTCCTTATATTTTGCCAGTTTCACTATGATATGTCATGCAGAAGATTGATTCAAGTTACATCTGAAAGGAGTTCTCTCTGCCTCTTGGATTTCAAAGTCTGTTTCCTTCCCCAGATTGGGGAAGTTCTCTGCTATAATTTGTTCAAGGACTCCTTCAGCGCCTTTCCTTCTCTCTTCCTCTTCTGGAATTCCTATGATACAGATATTGTTCCGTTTGATTGTATCGCTGAGCTCTCAAACTCTCCTTTAATGTTCCTGGGTTAGTTTATGTCTCTTTTTCCCAGCTTCCTCTTTTTCTATAATTGTGTCTTCTAATTTACCTATTCTACTCTCTGCCTCTTCAGTCTGTGCATTGGATGCCTCCATTTTATTATACATCTCATTTATAGCATTTTTAAATTCATCACAACTATTTTTAAGCTCTATAGTCTTTTAGCAATAGCTTCTCTGATGTCTTCCATGCCTTTTTCAAGCCCAGCAGTTAATTTTATGACTATTGTTCTAAATTCCTGTTCAGTTATGTTGCTTATTTCAGTTTTAAGCAGTTCTTTAGCTCTCATTTCTTCCTGGAATTTCTTTGGAGGAGAGTTCTTCTGTTTTGTCATCTATCTCTTGTTAGCTTTCTATCTCTTGTTTGTTTTAAAAGCTTGTTATGCACTCTGCGCCTGTGAGTACTGCTGTATTAAAGAAGGCTCTTTGCCTGTCCAGGGCCTTTCCATTCAGGGAGTGTTCTTTGAATGGTGTCTCCTGGTCTCTCTTGTTGAGACTTTGGTTATTTTATTTCCCTACTTGTAGTGGTATTTAGGACTCTCCACCATGTGTACTTTGTCTTCTTTCTTGAGGTAGCCCTGTGCTGATGCAGTTTGGAGCTGGGAAGCAGCAGCAGCAGCATTCAGAGGCAGCAAATCATGAGATGGTGGATGGAGCAGTGAGCCATGGTCTTGCAAGCAAGTGGAATCCGATTTTTATCTTTCATTCTATAAATGTGGTATGTCACATTGCATTTATTGAAATGTCCCTGCATCCAAAAGATAAATTCCAGTTGGTCATGGTGTATAATCATTTTAATGAGTTTTTGGATTAAGCTTGCTAAGATTTCATTGAGATTTTGTTTGCATCTGTGTTCATCAGGAATATTGTTCTATAGTTTTCTTGTGTCCTTATCTGTTTTGTTTTTTTGGGTTTTTTTTTAAATCATTGTAGTACTAGCTTTGTATAATGATTTTTGAAGTGTTCCCTCCTCTAATTTTTTGGAAGAGTTCGAGGCAGATTGGTATTAATTCTTTATATGTTTGGTAGAATTTGCCAATAAAGTATGTTGTCCTGTGGTTTTCTGTATTGGAAGATTTTGATTCCATCTCATTACTCGTTATTAAGAATGTGTTCATACTTTCTGTTTTTTTCTGGTCCAGTCTTGGTGGGTTATATGATTTTTGAAACTTATCCATTTCTTCTAGGTTATCTAATTTGTTGGCATATAATTGTTTATAGCAATTTCTTATGATCCTATGTATTTCTTTCTTTTTTTCTTTTTTTTTTTTTTTTGATTTTGAGAGAGAGACACAGAAAGACAGAGAAAGAGAGAGAGGAAGTTGGGCAGATGGGCAGACAGAGAGAGAGAATTTTAAGCATGCTTCACACTCAGCATGGAGCCTGATGCAGGGCTTGATCCCATGACCCTGAGATCATTACCTGAGGCAAAATCAAGAGTGAGTCTCTCAGCTGACTAAGCCACCCAGGTGCCCTTGATCCTATGTATTTCTGTAATGTGAGTTATAATTTCTCCTTTTTAATTTTTTATTTTATTTATTTGAGCCTTTCTGTTTGTTTCTTAGTCTGGCTACAGTTTTGTAATTTTGTTTCTGTTTTTGAATATTCCTGCATATGAGTAAATCCTCATTACAACTAGTTGTCTCTGATTATTTATGCTACTCTCTCTGAAGACTGTCCCACAAAACCTAACTCCTTTATGTTGGATCTTTTCCCTACTTGGCCTCACCGCAAACATGGCCTAATACTCCCTATGTTTCAGATTCTTATATTTCATTTTTTAGTGACAATATGGATTTGGAAACATATAATGCAAAAAAATCAGTGACACAATAAGCAAATTTAGAACACTGATTAGATAGTTGATGACATTAAGATGTTTCTGTTAATTTTTTTAGGTGTGAGAGTATCATGCAATTACATATTTTATAGAGTATCTTATAGAAATACATACTAAAACATTTACTTATGAAATAATAGGTAGTCTGAGATTTATTTAAAATAATCTAGGGTACATGTAGAATATATGGGTGTGAATATAAAAAAATAACCATGACTTGATAATTGTTGAGATCAGATAATAAGCAATCAAGAAATACATTACACTATTCTGTCTACTTTGGCATATATTTAAAGTTTCATTTAATAAAAAAGTGATTTCAAGGAGATTTTACCTTTCATGGTTATGTTCTAGTGGGATTTAGCCAATAAACAATTAACATACTAACTATAATTGTATATTTACAATTTTAGGGGTATTAAGTGCTATTTTATAGAGGATAGAGTGTAAGGAATGTAGTATTTAATAAGAGAATCACTAATAATATGCGCTTTGTATGTCAGAATCAACTACCATGTATCATGTTATATATGTGTACTCTTAATGCATATGTTATATATACATTTCTAAAGCTCTTTTTTCCAAAATTTGTAATGTTTATTTTTGAGAGAGATAGAGACACACAGAGTGTGAAGGGGGAGGGGCAGAGAGAGAGAGAGACAGAGAGAGACAGTGCTAGTGGGGGAGGGGCAGACACACACAGACACACAGATAAACGGACACAGAGACACACACACGAAGTAGGCTCCAGGCTCCAAACCATCATCACAAAGCCTCACATGGGGTTTGAACTCGAGAAGTGAGAGATCATGAGCTGAGCCAAAGATGGATATTTAACCCTCTGAGCTACCCAGGCGCCCCTATTCCTAAAGCTCTTATTTGTAAAATTACTCTAATCTTTCCATCCTCAGTAATGGCAATGCTATGGAACTCGTTGTAGATTTATGAAGCTGTATTTTTCTAGACTCTTAAGTTTGTAGTAGGATATTTTCTTTTTTTTTTTTTTAAATATTTTTATTTATTTCTAGACGAGAGAGAGAGACAGCGTGAGCAGGGGAGGGTCAGAGAGAGAGGGAGTCACAGACTGAAACAGGCTCCAGGCTCTGAGCTGGCAGTCAGCACAGAGCCCGACGCGGGGCTCGAACCACGAACCGCGAGCGAGATCATGACCTAAGCGAAAGTCGGACGCTTAACCGACTAAGCCACCCAGGCGCCCCGGATATTTTCTTTATCTAAATAATTTGGATCTCATAATAGTTTTATGTTGTTTACGTCTTCCAAATAGTGACAAACTTGGCCACATGAACTATATGTACTAAGAAATTTGAAATATATTTAATAAAGGAAGCTATTTTATATCTTATTGGATTTCCTTCACTGTCAATTGCTATATATTCCAGAGCAATGATTTCTATAAAAAGGAGAGTTTCCTTAATAATAAAAAGAGGAAAAAGATACGTTTATTTTAATAAAATCCTATCATATAAAACATTAAGAAAAAATAATTTTTATCTTAACAAGATTAGATTTCTTATTAGCACTAACCGAAAACCTGACAAAGGACAGATTTTATTTTTTAGCCATGCATCATTACTTTGTGGAATTGCTTTTGGTTTATTGCTCTGTTGTTCCAATACTAAGTTGACATTTTCTATGACAAGCCTTATTAATTTATAGGAATTATTCCTTCTGGCAGCATATATTCAGAATGCATAGTATTAGAAGGGGGTTGAGATGTTGCGATGGAGAAAAATGGAAGTGAATTGGATAATTTAATATTTTAAAAAGGAAAATGCTATGCGACAGTAACCAGAGGAAATTTCATGAATTTGAATAATAGATGATGAAGCTTTTTGAATTCTTTAGAATATTAGTATCTCTATAATAGGGCTTGAGATTTGGAAGAGACCCTAACAGGTCATGTGGCATTGCTTTACCTTCAGTGGAGCTCAAATAAAGCAGCTGAGGCAGAAATAGAAATCCATTAAAAATCTTTTGTGGGAAGACATTCATCAAACTCTCCCTATGGGTCACTTATGTTTGGGGAAATCAAATTTGGATAAGTTTCTGATAATACAGAAATGGTGTGATGTTCCTGGAATGTGGCTGATGAATGCCTGGCAGTTGCAAGGCAAAAATGTATACTTCATGTTGGGTAATAAATGCAATTCTACTATTCTCTCTCTCTGTCTCTCTCTCTGTCTCTGTGTGTGTGTGTGTGTGTGTGTGTGTGTGAGAGAGAGAGAGAGAGAGAGAGAGAGAGAGAGATCTTAATAGAGCAAGTATCTGTATGACAGAGATCTTTTTAACCAAACATATTTTGGAAGGCCAAGGAATTTCTACACACAGATTTTCACTGTAGCAAGAAGATAGAATAAACAGCAAATTGATATCCATGTCTTAATCTGTGCTTTCTTCCAGGCTTTGGGGTTTTTTTTCACGTGATCATGTCTGTGATGGGTTGTAAACAATCCAGATACTCACACAAACTGTGTTCACTTCAGTTGTCTCATTTGTAATGTGGTGATAGTGATAGTACCTTTGTCGGAGGGTTATTTGAAAGATTAAATTATTATAAAATTTGTAATACCGTGTCTGGCATATAAGAAATGCTCAATAAATGTTAGTTATTGTTTTTATTATTACACCTAGTGCTCACTGCTGTCAACATGGGTGTCTTCTCTTCACCTTTGTGCATGATTGGCACAACCCCTCTAACTAGTGAAGTAGACGTTGTGTTCCTGCATTGTAAATAAGACATAGGGTGGATTTGTGTGGTTTAAAAGCATTTTAGAAAGTCAGTCTAGGAGCTGAAGGGTGACATGGGGTGCCAAGAATCCCCAAAGATTTTAGGGGACTTACAGTTTACCCTCAAGTCAAAATGAAATGATTCACTCAGTCATTCATTCATTCAACATATAGTGGGGTATAACCTGAAGACACAGTATGAGTGGCCACAGTAAGAGACACTAAGCAATCTGCTTGAAAAAATTTATTCTTCAAATTATCTGAAGGAAGCATGAGATCAAATTATAAAAAGGTATATAATATTATCCAAAAACTCAGGTTGGCAAGTGCTTTTTCCATGATTTAGAATAGATAGAGATAGTTTGGTTCCCAAAGAACAGTATTTCTTATACCAATTATTTATATACTTATTGAATACCTTCAAATATTGAAACACTTTGAAGGACATTCTTGGTTTGTTCTGTTCTCCTATTTATTTTGTAACAAACCCGTCTTAGTCAGGTTAAGCTACCATAATGAAATGCCATAGGCTGAGTGGCTTATACAACATAAATTTATTTTCTCACAGTTCTGGAGGCTGATGTCAGAGATCAGTGTGCCAGCATGGTTAAATTTTGGTAGGGGCTGTCTTCCTGGATTTCACATACCACCTACATGACTGAATAATCTCTGTGGTGTCTCTTTTTATATGAGCACCAAAGTCATCAGACCAAGGCCCTGTCTTCCTTATCTAACTACCTCCCAAAGGCCTCATTTCTAAATACCATCACACTGGGGGCTAGAGCTTCAACATATGAATTTTGAGGCGACATGGACTTTCAGTCAACAACAATATCTTAAACTAGTGATGTAGAAACGTTTGCTTCATAGATAGGCAGTACCACAAATGATTAGAAACGTTTCAATATAGGGGCATTTAGGTGGCTTAGTTGGTTAAGTGGCCAACTTTTGATTTCAGCTCAGGTCATGACTTCATGGCATCAGACACCCTGCTGATGGTGTGGAGCCCACTTGGGTCTCTTTCTCAAAATAAATAAATAAACAAAACAAAGGAAATATTTCAATATAAATCTACCCTCACAACTTTGGTAAGGAAAATTTACCTTTAGTAACAGTTACTCCTATACTTCCATCCTATAATTAAAATTGTCAATATTTGATCTTCCCATCATCTTTGTTTTAAAAATTATCTTAGATATGGTTTCTTTAATAATGATGAAAGTTACAGCACTACACGTCCTACATCATTACTGTATTTGCCTCCTAGCAATCTCTCACTATTATTATTATTATTTAGTTTATTTATTTATTTTGACAGAGACAGAGCAAGTGGTGGAGGGGCAGAGAGAGAGAAGAGAGAGAATCCCAAGCTAGCTCTGCACTCTCAGCACAGAGCCAGAAGTGGGCCTTGAACCCACAAACCATGCGATCATGACCAGAGCTGAGCTCAGTAGTCAAACAACTAACCAACTGAGCCACCCAGGCATCCCTCTCATTATTTTTTATATAGATGACAGCAAGAGCCTTGTAGCTGGTCTCTCTCTCTCCAGTCCAGTCCATCTCTAAATTATTACCAACACTGCAGCTAACAGTGCAGCTAACACTTTTTCCCTCCCTTCCTTTTTTCTCTTTATTTATTCCTTCCTTCTTTCTATTATCCTTATATCATTTTTTAAAAAGAATCACCTTTTCTTTTTCTTAAAAGTTATATTTGTTATAATTTTTATTATTCCTACTTGGTTTTTTTTTTTCTTTTTACCATCCTCAAAAATAAATTACACAACCTTACCTCATTGACTTCATTAGTGGTTATTTGTTTAGCCAATGACATAGTAAAGAAAGGCATGTATGCCAGGCTTATGCAGAAAATGCAAATGTGTGAAGGCCATTGTGTAGCTTGCTGATTGCTCTTTTTTCTTTGCCATGAGAAGCCTATATTATGGGTAGCTGGTATTTTTACAGTTTATATTCTGGAATGTAGAACAGAACCACACTGAACCCAGCATAATTGAGTTAGAAATAAAGATTTATTGTTGTTTATGGATAATTTGGGATTCTTTATAACCTCATCATCACCTAGAGAAAGCTAATACATACCTAAGTAATCCATAAATTTGTTTTGTTTATATAAGAAGCAGACAATGTAAAATATTAAATCCTAATGGAAGCCCTGTGCAAGCATTCACTTCTGGAGCTCTCTTCTATAGGTATCCACTATCAAGTCAACTCTTTGATGTTTATTATTTATAGTCTCTTTTGCATGCCTACATATACAACAGATATATAAATATATAAGTTGAATAGTCTAATTCTCTGTCTTATTTAGGATGCTTTTGCTATATGTATCAGAAAACATCTGAGAACTTACATAAAAATAAACTATGGATTAAAGAACTTACATTAAACTTACAATTTAGTTACAAATTAGTTAAACTAATTTAACTTACATTAAAAACTATGAAGTAATTAGAAGGAAATGCATCCACACACACACACATATATAATTCATCGTGTATCTCTTTCATTTCTGCATATCTTCTATCAGCTTTTATTCTGGACAATTTGGACAGAAACTATGCAACCAAATGGCCACAAAGCTCTCAGAATGTTAGTTCATTGGCTGAGAACAAAGATAGACACAGGATAGACCTAGTAGCTTTCTTAATTATGCAAGTGAAAACATTTTCAGACTGAGGCCAATAGTTCCTTTTACCTTTCCTTCCTCCTTCTATCCATTTAAATCCATCATGCTGGGGCTTTATCACCTCCCTCAGTGTGCTTCATCTCCCTCACAAAAGGAGGAAATTCCACCTTAAGTTTCAGGAATTTAGATGACACTTCAAGTCTCAGCCAAATGCTAATGAATCTCTCCTTTGATTAAGCTATAGAGGATCTAGGAGGGTGTCTTAGTCTTCTTGGGCTGCTGTAATAGAAATATTTCACACTGGATAGCTTAAAAATAACAGAAATTTATTTCTCAAAGTTCTGGGGACCAGAAAGTCCAAGATCAAAACTCTAACAGCTTTGGTGTCTGATGAGGTCCTGCTTCTTGGTTCACAGATGGCCACCTTTTGGCGTGTCCTTATATCGCAAAAGGGGACAGAGAAGCCTTAAGAGGTCTCTTTTATAACAGCACCAATCCCAATCCTGAGACTGTACCCTCTTGACCTAATCATCTTCTACATCTTTTACTCCTAAAACTATCAGTGGAGCTGGGAGCTAAGATTTCCATACATGGATTTGGGTAGACCCAAAAATTCAGTCTATATTGAGTGGAAAGTGGCATTAATTCCATTTTTATCTTGAGGGAGTTAGTCTTCATATGGTTAGTTATGATGTAAACGTATCACACCAAGATGAAAATTCATATGGAAAACAATTAAGTTAAAAAACTATTCTTATTAGCCTGGCTTTGATCTTGCTTTTTTCTGGGACAATAGATTTTACCATTATTGTGAATAATAACAATTTTGCTTTTTCTTGATCCACCCAAACCACACTTGCTTTATAAGAGAAACCATACTTACTGTAAGTAAATAGCTCTCTGTTTCTTTTTTCCTAGTGAGGTGTGATGGTGCCAGTTCTCATTAAAGTCTTTTATCCTTATACAAGAGGATGTTACATTTCATCCTGTTACACTTAGGTTCTCATTTAATCAAGTTTGCAATTTGTCTTTTGTCAATCTTGTTAATTTAATTTTCTAGCATTTTTACACATGCCCTCTTAGTTCCTGCTATTTTAAACTCCTCACAAACTCCTTACTGTAAGATCTTCATATATTTTATTTTCATGAAGCTTAACTCAAATAAAGTCTAAGATGAAACTCAAAAAATGCAGAACAGACAGAAACAGAGTGGCTTTTGTGGAAACCAGAGGTGACCCTAGGACTCTACCCAGACATCTTCTACCATCCTCAATTCAGGTGCCATTATGTTCCCATTGAATTCTATCCCTTTGTCTATTACGACTTCATCTGAATTATTCCTTCTCTTGCATCAGGCAGGACTTCTTGGAAATCTCATCTACCGTGCAATATTCTTTAAGATATCACAACAGTCCAAATCTACTTCTATCATAGTGCAGCACGCTGGTCTGTTAAAGGGAGTTATCTCTCAATAATACAAGACCAGATAGTGCTTGAGAACAAGCATGACTCCTCTATTTTTGTCTTCCTTGTACCTAGTATAATACTCAAGATGTAGTAGGCATTCAGTAAGCATTTACTGAAAGAATTAGTAAATGAATAATATTTTCTAAAATATCATTTCTACATTAATGCCTATCTCCTTTATATGTCAGATTTACTCACAAAAATACAATCAACTTTGGATTCTTCAACATCATGGAAGAAGAAGAATGAAAGCACAGTATTAAAATACTTCAGTTTGGAATTAGGATTCATTTCTATTCTTAATGAATAATTATCTTTGGTTTTGGGGGCAGCTGCAGTGTATAGGTTAAAACAGTTAAACCTCATTATAGAGTTGACTCAGAAGGAAATTGTACCATGTCTAGATTCACTGTGTATATCCTATTTCAAAACTCTTTCTATATACCACACTAAGACTGGGGGTGGGGAGCATTACTTCTTAGATGAATGCTAATCCCTACCCTAAGAAAAACCACCTCCTAGCATTTTGCCTGAACCAAGAGTTTTCCCAGAAAAATAATTGTTACAAATTACAGTTTTACTTAGTCATTTATCCCACATTTATTTGCAAGTGTGCGTTTGCATGTAAATACACATTGGAGCAGAGTGTGTAAAATATAAGCTGTGTAGAGTGTTTACAGAGAAACAGATACCCTTAATAAAGAAGTTGCATATATACACATATAATATGCTCATTTATGTATACATATATACTGCATAGATATGGATAATAAAAATATGTAATTAGTTTTTATTATGAGGCACTGTTATTAACTGGATTATGTCTTCCCAATTTATATGAAGCCTAGCCTCCAGTGTGGTGGTATTGAGGGGTGAGGCCTTTAGAGGTAAATTAGGTTTAGATGAAGCCACATTGGTAGAGTCCTCATGATGGAATTCATATCTCTTTAAAAAGAGACACCAGAGAGTTTGCTTCCTCATTCTGTGCTATGTGAGGACATAGCAAGAAGGATGTTTACAAGCCAAGAAGAAAGCCTTCACCAGAACTAGATCACACGGGTCACCCTGACCTCGAACGTTCCAGCCTCCAGAACTATGAGAAATAAATGTCTATTGTTTAAGCCTCCAAATCTGTGGTATTTTATTATAGCAGCCAGAATTAAGACAGGCACATTGTGCTCCATCTCAATGTGATAATTTGGTTAGATGTGCTTAATTTGAACTCCAAATGCCACTTACTATGAGGCACAGAAAAAAAAATTATTATCCATTCATCTCATTTCACATTTGCATCACACTAAATTATCAGCTTTTATAAGATGGCAATGGCTCATGCTTGATATCTCTAGTGCTAAAGATGAATGACAGGTGTTTTGAGTATCCTGAGTAGCTCCAAGTCTTCTTCTAACATCCACTAAAATGGAATGACTTAAGTCCTAT
The DNA here is from genome assembly GCF_003009895.1 of Hyaena hyaena. Taxonomy (NCBI): domain Eukaryota; kingdom Metazoa; phylum Chordata; class Mammalia; order Carnivora; family Hyaenidae; genus Hyaena; species Hyaena hyaena. The sequence goes on along the minus strand of NW_024081095.1, from coordinate 360,053 downwards.
GCCCACGTATGGTTTAAAACTAGCACCCTCTTCATTATATCTTAGGGTTTTCAAGGAAATTATGGTGTCGAGGCACCTGTAATTCTGAATTTCTTCTTCCACAGTATTTTTGTTATCGCTCTGTCATTGGTATAATCTGTTTTCTCTCCATCCAACTTTTTCTTCGTTATTTCCCTCCTCCAAAGAAGCCAGCTCAAACTAGCTATCATTATGAGCATTTTAAAATTGAAAGTCAGGATAATAGATGAGAACTGCAACAGAGCCAACTACTTCAAGTTGAATGAGTGAAATATCTTTTCTTGTGTTCCCCTACTTCAACAGGCGACTTTCTCTAATAATCCACCATGATTGTCAAGATTTTTCTTCATAACTTCTCTTAAATCTCTCTCTACCCAAAATTCTTTATTCTGTAGGGGAGTTTTACTTTCAACCTTCATCCTATACTAGGCTCTGGGGCTAACTTTGTAAATCTAAAATGATCTATGAATGACATTCCTAAGTAAAGTTGTCATCCACCTGTGAAATAAATGTCACATTTGCTTGAAAGGGATAAATGTACTTCATTTAAAAAAAATGACAGTGGAATGAATGAGTCACATCAAAACAAAGCAAAACAAGAAAAACAGTCATAATGTATGGATGTGTGTGTGTGTGTGTGTGTATGTATTTATTTATGTGTGTGTCTGTGTATCCCTTTCTAATACACCTGGAAGTGCTGGCTATTCTAGGAGAAATGGTTCATTCAGATAGCCATTTCTTTACCATTATGCTGACTTGTGAGTATGAACATCTTCCCCTATTATACACTCATGTATAAAGGTACACAATGTGTATTTTTAGGTTTATCTGCAGGAAGAACATTCTCTTGTTGAGTAAAATCATGAAAACTCAATTTGTTTCTGAGAATTTAGGTACAAAAACTCCAAGAAAAAATAATTTCATCTGAGTAATTACACATGAATTAAAAGATGTGTTGTCAGGTTCAATTTCACCTTTTCTATGAAAAAGCATTTTGTTACACAACATCATCATTAAAATAGATTGTTTTCCATATATACATCACTTTATATTCTGAATCCTCTTTTTCCTTTACAATAGTTCCAAAATTACAACCAGTCAAAAGAGGTGTCCCTTGCTCTATTTTCCACTGAAAAGTACCCATTTATTCAATTTCTTCCATATCTATGTATATTTGGAATTTGATCAAATATAAGTCCATGTTATGGAAATGTTTTGATACATCTCTACCTTAAAATATGGAATCTTAAAGAGCTTTAATTAAACTTTGGTTAATGTAATACCTCGCTTATTATTTTTATAGTAATTACATTATTTTCTTGAAGTAAAATTGGATCTTTATGATAGAATTACTGCCCGCACACCTTTGGTTCAAATTACCATCAGTTAAAGTATGACAAGTTTTTCTGTTATCATATTTATAGTCATATTGATGGAAATGTACTTTATTTACAGAATTATATTGATTTTGCAAGTTCCTAAAAGGCTCTTGGAAAGAACAGTAATGGAATGGATGGATACATTGCCTTGTAGATCAATCAGTGAGAATTTCATGGATTGTAAAGTGAGGACTAATGTACCGAGGTCAGCATTTTTATTCCTGCTGCTCTTTCTGGAACTCCAGCCAGCGACTTATTAGTACTAGTTGCATACTTTCTGGAATGGCAAAAGAAAGAGAGCACAATACAGCAGAGTTTCTTGGCAAGGAACTACATTTTCTTAACTGCTTTAATTCTGGTGATTGCATTAGGTACAGTTCATCTCTGATGAAATGCTCTCAGCCAAGACCTAGGAATATATCAAATAGGAGCTGATACCTCATTACTTTGAGCAAGGCTCCTGTCCACTGACACAAGCATGGATAGACTTAAGTGCAGTTGCACTAGAAATGAAAAAGCTAAAAATAGTTTCCATAAAATTTTACTTTATTTCCTTTAATGTTATTTCATGGGAGATAATAATGTAGCAACCAGTCTGGTGTGTGTGTGTGTGTGTGTGTGTGTGTGTGTATAAGCCTGTGAATAAAATATGGGAATCTGTGCATACATGTGTTTATATCAAAAAAAAAAAACTATGTCTATCATATGACAGTTTTATGTAGAAAAACATAATTGAATCTGATGTTTAACAGTATAGTTAGGAGTTTCTATATTCTCTGGAAACTGCAAGCATAATATGACTGATTTAGAGACAGGATATAAAGAGTGTCAGCAATGGGGGAGGACTGACTGTGTAGGTCAAGAGCCATTAGAGAACCTATAGGAGGGGAAACTGACTCTATGGCAAAAAGAGAGAGAGAGAGAGAGAGAGAGAGAGAAAGAAAGAAAGAAAGAAAGAAATAAAGAAAGAGGGAAAGAAAGATAGAAAGAGAGAGAGAGAGAGGAATGAAGGAAGGGAGGAAGGAAGAGAAAGAAAAAGGAAAAAACGAAAATGAGAAAACAAATGGCAGCTATCAGTGAGACTTATATAGCTCCTCTGCTTTGGGGTGAGATTAGAGGGTTATGTGCTCTAAAATTTATTATTGGAATTTGACACATGAAAGTTCACAGCCCAAGCAACCTGAGAGCAGAGCCTGAGCCAATGGAAAGGCAATGTAATAGTTCATGGCTCGTCCCAGGCAGGGCTGAGCATGACCTTCTGGCTGTATACAAGATTCATTGCAATGGAGTCTTGGAAACATTGGGAAGCTAAATTCTGGTACTGTGAGGTTTTGCAAGCCCTTGTAGAAAGCTAAATAAAATATCAGTGATTACAGATAATGGTAATGAGTTAGCTAAAAACATTAAGAAAAGCCAATGTGTATTCCAGGCTATAAGTTGGTTTGTTCTATGTGCTATGTATTATTTTATGTTAATTATATTTACTAATTAATTAAAATTTTTTAATGTTTATTTATTTTTGAGAGAAAGAGGGAGACAGAGCAGAAATAGAGGAAGGGACAGAGAGAAAGGGAGACACAGAATCCAAAGCAGGCTCCAGACTCTGAGCTGTCAGCACAGAGCCCAATGCGGAACTCAAACCCATGAACCATGAGATCATGACCTGAGACGAAGTTGGATGCTTAACCGACTGAGTCTCCCAGGAGTCCCTGCTAATTAAAAATTTAAGGAATACTATACTTGAATGACCAGAATTGGTAGGGGAAAAAAAGGGTACCAATGGGACTGAGAAACTGAACCAATATTTAACGACTCTAAATACTTGGGGAAACTGAGGAACATCACATGTGCTATCATATGGTGCTAAAAAGGGCTCTGTTACCCAACTGAAAATCTCTTTACTCTTACTTATCTCATTGCATTTTTCCATCTTTTACTGCTTAAAGTCACAGAAACAAAGTGTTAGCAAATGTCTCTCTTTTATTTCCCAGATTAATTTAATAAAAATGCTTAGCTTTCTGGAGAAAAACATCTTTTGGAATCCATTCTCTTAAAATACTTTCCTAGGATCTGAGGGTAAATGGGGAGATTGAAAAGGAATGAAAAACTTTGAACATAGATAATTAGATTCTTGACTTTTGGAATATTTACTTAACCTCTTTCCATCTCAATCACTTTTTTACAGAACGGAGTGGTAAATTTGAAAACCCCTACAGTTTAGAAGGCCTATAATATGAACATAGGGGATGATAGTAAACTTAGGGCTGCTAGAGGCTTTATATAAGCTTAGAATTTTATATATGTCAAATATATAACCCTTTTTACTTACCATTGTTTACTGCTTGACTTTGCCAATAGTTTGCCAATATTCCTTTTGCCCTACAGCTCATAAAATTATACAGAGAGCCCTTGTGGACCCATCTCACTGAGGTGGAAGGGAAGATATGAAGCATGAAAGCTGAATATTACTTTGAGGCTTTTTCCACATAGTTCACTGCTTGTTCCAGAATCAGAAAATTTCTCAGTATAGGAAAACCTTGAAAAATAGAGTCAGCCAATGGGACTGCAGGAGAAACTTCACTTGGACAGCACAAATAGTCTACATTCTTGCTGTCCTTTAGTAGTGTGGGAGTTGGTAATGGGGGTGGTATTGATGGAGATATACATATGTGTATATAATTATATAGAACGTATAAGTATACATTGTGTATATGTATATGCTTATATAACTATATACTACAGTAAGAACTGTATAATTATATAATACCATAAATTAATCACATTAAGTTAAGCTTCTTTAAAGATTATGAGGTGTATGGGATATATGTAAAAATTACTAAAATAATTTTAAGAACTGATAATAATTGCTAGAATTATATTGATAAATAAATATATAGTTCCTAGATGTAGAGTTGAATTTTAGTTGATGAGAGTAGACAGTCGATGGAGAAGAGGGATGAGAGAATTCAGGAAAGGAACATGAAACTAAGACTATCTGAGATGGATTTTAAAAGAAAGGTAAACCTGAATTACTTTCCTTTATATGTTTCAGGTTTAATGGTACTTTTAGAGTGCCTACATTTTAGTAAAATAACCATATGTTTCATAATATTGCTATATTGGGGTACTTTCCTCACATTTGAAAATAAAAGTTTGATGTAAAGACTTAGGTATTTGTTGCTCCATGTTAGATGTCTATGTTGAGTATGACATGAGTTATTTATTTATATCTTTTTAAATTTTATTTATTTTGGGGGAGAGGGAGAGAGAGGGAGGGAGAGAGAGAGACACAGAGATAGGGAGAGAGAGAATCTAAGCAGGCTCTGCACTGTCAGCATGAAGCCTGATGCAGGGCTCAAGCTCGTGAACCGGAAGATCATGACTTGAACTGAAATCAAGAGTTAGATGCTTAACCAACTGAACCAACCAGTAGCCCCTGTCATGAGCTACTTAGATAGGTCATCAAATAGAATTCTTTTCCATAGATGTTATTGCATTAACCCAACTTGGAACTTAGGATATTTCAGATAATGACAAAAGCATGAGGTAGAACAATACATCAAGCATAAAATGGAGAATATCAAAGTAAAGAAAAGTAATGGAGATGAACCCAAAAAGATGGATTTGGAAAAATCACTGGGGCCCTTAAACTTTAATGGTAGGTGAAGTTTAAAGCTACTGAAATTTTCTCTATGGGAATGTTGCTTTATCATTTCTGTGTTATAGGAATAATTTAGCAGAAGTATATAAAATAAAATCAAATATAGAGATACTGAAAATAGGGAGTATAATTAAGAAGATAGTCCCATAGCCCCATCAAATATGTGAAAAAAATTTAAAAACTAAAAAGAATCGGACACTACACCCTGGAATGGAATGGATAACAGTAGAGAAAAGACATTCTCTGAGAGTACTTGTCTTAGTGTCTGAGAAGCAGTGCAGATATTAGAGGTAGGAAACACAGAGGATGATTGAATTTGATGGGCTTTAAAAGAAAATGGTGGGTGTTGGAGATTAGCAGTTGGAGGTAATAGTATGTTATACATGGGAAACTTCCCTCTAGATATTTTTAAATACCAAGAAAAGTTGATGTGTGAAATACAGAGCACCTTTATGAATGTAGTGATTAGAGGAGATCCTCCTTGAGAAACAGTAGAAAGAAAAAGGAAAAGGGTAATATGATATTAAGGAAAACTCACACATTTATAGATCAACAGGAGAAATACAGCCAGAGAAACAAACTGAGGGTGAAAATTCAGAGACACCTCAAGAAATTGCATTGACTCTGACTAGCCTGCATGAAGCCAATTGCAGTTACCCATGTATAGTTGATTTTCTGTGACTTGACCTGGACTTTATGTTGAACTTGAATTCCTCAAACTTATATATCAATCACATCATATAAGGGGGTATGAACAATGAAGGTTGTAAGAAGGTGCCTCCAAAGAACTTGGAGATAATAGAAACATGTTTGCTTTTGAGAGTAAAATGAAACAAATCAAAAATCAAAGTCTATTGAGAGTAGAAATCATATTCTCCAGACTTATTTAGAAAAATGTAGTTAAATAAATGGATTTATTTGCATAGAGAAAGTCCTTTCAGAGAGACCAATTTTAGACTTGCAGTTCCAGCACTGTCCAGGAAAAGAGATGCAGCACTTAGGGTCTCAGCTTATCCGTGAACAAAATGTGTTCTTTGCTGTGAGCAGATGTATTTCTTTAGACTTCATCATGGTTTGAGTAAAATACTCCCCATGTCAATCTTTGGGCTTTGCCTTAATTCTCTGCCATCAATCAGCCTCTTGATATAATTACTGGCTGTAAATATTGGAGGAAATATGTACATTAGAAGTGGTATCTTCAGCTACAAATTAATTAGTTAATATTCTTTTTTAAAGAAGTAGGTTTCATGCTCAGTGTGGAGCCCAACACTCACAATCCTGAGACCAAGCTAAGATAATTTGAATGCTTAACCAAATGAGCCACCCAGGTACCTTAATAATTATACATCCATTTTGTGAGAATTTAGTTAGTCATTTTACCACTTATTTGGGGGCATAGTATTAAGTCTAAGTTTATTGCCTTGAGAGACTGAAGCCAGACTCCAGATCATGGTAAATCCGCCCGGGTATGTCACCCTGTGAGGCCACTTTGTGTCCACTTCCACTGAGGTTCTCTTCCTTCTTGACTTCCTACCACCCATTTTCTATTCCAAGAATTTCCAAATCTGAAGTTCCTTGGTGTTCAAATGATCTTTTCTTATTAAATGTGTATGCAAATCTGCTGGAAGAATTATCAGGTGTTATATGATTTTCTGACAAATATATGCAGACAATAGTTGGCTGAATGCCTAGGTCAAGTATATGGTAAACACAGCTGGCTGATTGACCAGGATCTACTTTGCATTTGATGGTTGCAGAATACTTAAGTGCCTTTCACATCTCTATGTTAGGGATGCTCAAATGTAGAAATTCCTAAGATTTTAGATACCCAGTATAAATATATTTCAGAACAGGAGGAACATAACTGAACTGTAGTTAAGATTCCACTAAAAACAGAGGACCCAGCAATTCTGACAGCCTGATTAATTTACCAATCTTCCCATACCATATTTGTGTTCTTTTTCAGTGGATAATACTGATTGACTCCTAGTAAACCCTAGGGTAAAAACACTTTATAAATGAATTGATAGTTACATAAATATGATATTTGTCAAGGGACTAAGTGCTGGGAGGAGCATATTCTCCAAGTTAAGCACCCCTAAATTATTCTATACATATTAAACAGTCAAGGGGGAGCAATACTGTAACTATGTATGTATTCAGCTGAAATGTTTATGTCAGTTGATCCTTTTTACTTGTGTGCAATATCCAATATTTCTCCAATATCTATTTGTCTAACATCTCCTTCATCATAATGTAAATTCTCATGATTTTAATTTTTATGGCTAGTAGTGCTTTTAATGTAGTGTAATGAATTTCCTTAACTATTTCTGTTAATTACTATGGCAAGTGAATTGTTGTTTTAAAATGTTTATGGTTAAGTACATGGATTCTAGAGCGAGATGATAGGAGTTTGAATCCTAGTTTTCCCAAATATTAGCGGTGTGACTTTGGGCAATTTGCTTAAACTCAGTGGGTCTTGGTGTCTTTATCCATAAGATGAGAATAATAATAGCTCCTACTCCCTAGTGTTGTTTTGAGATAAAATGATTTAAAATATGTAAGTCATTTAGTATGATGTCTGGAACATAATTGATGATATATAATGGTTGGCTGTTAATAATATTCAATGTGTATTTATTTGGATATTCGGCCAATAACATCCTAATTTATGAAAAATTATTTCTTGCTTATGGGTTTCAATTAGGTCAGTCTTTTACAAAATTATATATTCAACATTTATTCACTAGACTTGAATATTTCCTTCCCCCCTCTTTTCATATTGAAGCATTATAATTCCATTAGCTTTTCTAACAAAACCTAAATGACTGTACTGAGACAATAACATAAGTAAGATCATCAGGACTTGCAGCACTGATCTCGCAGTTTGATGGCAACCCAGACTTAATTGGAAGATGCTTGCTTGTAGTTAGTTGGAAGACTTGCATATGATCAATAACATTATCTCTGATGGAACAGTAGTGCCTGGATCTAAGTATATCTGTTTCTATACAAAGACTGTTTTATTTTAAATGTTTGCAGTTGTTCACAGTAAAGGGAATCACACCAGAGTTACCTGATATGTGAAAAGATAGTTCTTTATATTTGAAAATTATTACATTGCATTGTGCCCCTTACAGAAATGTCCTCCGTTAATATTTTAGCTTAATGAATTGAAATGCTATGTGGAATATCATATTAATGTAAAGCAATAGAAGAATTTAATTTTACCATTTAGAGAATTAGTGCAGCTTTTCCCAGTTATCACTCTTCATTTTACATACACAAGTAACCTTAAGGCCACGTTTACATGGAAGTTGGTTTGCTTTGAACCTATGTTGTTGTCACTTGAAATGATTTCTAGTCTATATCAAATAAAGCAATTTCAGTAAGTGCCTACCTTAAAGTGATTTACATTCACACATAGACCACAGATATCCCACTTAAACACTCCATCACACAATAAGCTTTCATAAGTATTTCTCTGGAAAGCACATTTTAGATATCATATCTTGTTAAGGAAAACGTTTGCCTTTCTTCTCACCTCTTCCTTCTCTGGAGGTTAGAAAGAAAATGTCATCTTTTCTCAAGTGTATGAAGTCGCTTTCATTTTTCTTTTTACAGTATTATGGAATTCAGGGAGGCAGGTTTTCTAAGTGAGTTTAAGAAGAATACTGAGGAATTATGTAATAGAAAAAGATAAAAAAAGCCTTAAAGAAAGCAGGTTATATTCAGAATCATATTAACAAAGTAAAGGTGCAAAATAGTATTGCTTTTAAGAGAAAAAAATATAGCTTTGAAGCTTTGAAAATAAATCATTTGCATGTCAATTATAAATGACTAATGACATAAATAACTTTATTTAAATTAAGTTATTGTTTTACAGTAACAAAAACTTAAAGTAGTGATCTTTGTTAAACCTCTGCTTTTATTTACAGTGAATACATTTTGTGGACTAAGGGAAAATTTTCAAGTCAGTAAAGTAGAACACTTCTATAATACTGTTATTTAAAAGCAGAGGACAGTATGCTGTTGAGTTCATCTTAAACCTTCATGTGAAAGGATGGAGTGACAGACATCCAAAAGGTGTTTTTCTTTTTTCTTTTTTTAAATATTTTTAATGTTTTATTTATTTCTAGGAGAGAGAGAGAGAGAGACAGCATGAGCAGGGGAGGGTCAGAGAGAGAGGGAGTCACAGACTCTGAAACAGGCTCCAGGCTCTGAGCTAGCAGTCAGCACAGAGCCCGACGCGGGTCTCGAACCCACGCCCCGCGAGATCATGACCTAAGCGAAAGTCGGACGCTTGACCGACTAAGCCACCAGGCGCCCCCAAAAGGTGTTTTTCTTAAAGCTTGGTTCGACAGAGCAGAATAGGCAGGAACTGCTAGAGAGAGACAGTAAACTATCTCATTTGGAGTCACTGTGTTCAAGCAAGAAAGCCTGGGGTTTCGCCAAGTTTTATGAAATACATCATTGTGTTTCTTAGACTTCATAAAGTGTCTCAGAAGCTCCCAGATTGGAGCCTGAAAGTCTGGTTTGAGTGTGTTTATCGATCAAAGAAACCAGATGATGACTAATTTCCTTTCACTTTGTGATGATTCCATAGATTGAGAAAGTTTTACATGTATGCACACATAGACACACACACGTGCACTAATGCTCCCATGCCTCTCAACCCTGTACTCGGAGTTGTGTCTGAATGAGTCAGAGTGACCGTGAACATGGAAAAGAAACCTGTGAACAACAGGGAAAGTTTTTAAACAGGGACGGAATTTGATTAGTGCACTGTGTCTACACATTGTTTGCTTATGTCTCTGATCTCTTTTATCCCAAGAAAGCCTTTTTCTTACCCTCTTCTATCAGATATTGTAAACAAGAATATTTTGGAATCCACTCATTTTATTGGCTTCATCAAAATTACTTGCAGCTTGTTGGCTTTTCTAGCATTTCTGATTAATATTATTTTGATCAAACCTGAAATGTCTACCTTCTTCCTCTTAGATTTCTAGTGTTTGGGGATCTTGGAAGAGGGAGAAAAGTGACTCATCATTTTTTCCAACCCTTTTGTGATTCTTTTAGCTTCACCTTTTTGGTTGTATGTACTTTACTTGGCAAAGGGAAAGGGGCTTCATGTTCTTACCAGTGGAAAACAGCTGTAATATGTTTTAAATATGTTACTGTCCTCTGGGGCTATCTTGCTAGACAGGTTTTAATTTGCTTGAGTTCTTCTTACTCCTGTGTTTGAGCTTAAAAAATAACTTGGAAGAGTAATTTTATTACAATAACATTTGGTTTGGTTACAAGGGCACAGAGAATAGGTATGATCTATGCTGCAGAGTCAAAAAGCTATTCTAGGAAAGGCTTATGGTCATTTTGGAAGCAGCTAGAGTCTTCTAGACCTTTATCCTCTCCAAATGTTAGTTTCTGTCCTCATGACACTTCTTGTTCTTCCTTATTCCAATTGCATTCCTGATTATCTGTTAAATAATTAACAACTGGCTAAATCCATTACATAAAGAGACAAGATTCTAAAGTAGTAAGTCTTTCTATGGATGGCTTGTAAACATAATGTCAATTATTTTCTTCTCCTAATTATAGTACGGGGTCTGCAAAGGGCCAGGTAGTAAAAAAATGTAGCTTTTGTTGGACATACAGTCTCTGTGACATTTACTCAACTCTGCTATTGTAGCATGAAGTCTTAGATGATGTGTAAATAAATGAGTGTGACTAACACCTGTCCTATCGGATAGCTTCTTCCTTCATTCTTTCTTTCTAAAAACCTTTTTTTTTTTTTCGCATATTAAGTTGGTGAGCACATGCTCAGGAAAGTAGGCTTCTTTCTAAGCTTCAAGTGATGTATCATGACTGATCTAAACCAGCAGGGATCCCCTTTTGCCAGAGATTGGTTTAGGGGTAGGCTTGTTTCCCATGTGTGATCACTGCAACAGAAAGGGAAATCTGTTGGGGCCTTCTGGTAACTATTGTTCAGGAGGCCACATAAGAAAAGCGGGTTTCTTAGTCAGCTACATCATGAAGATATGGTTATATCACATTTATTATCAATGATGATGATAGTGATGATTCGTGGTAACTTCAAGTAACTTATTATTTTGTCCCCAAATCTGTGACACACATTGGTACTACTTTGTTTTTGGCAGATATTTTTAATATTTAAGAATGGATACTTTTAATTTGTTTCCTAAGCAACCAAACTCACAGCAAAGATGCACTTTATGTCTTTAGAAACCTAATTAAAAATCTCATGAAAAGCATACATACCTTAAAAAGCTATCTTTTTTAAAAATATCATTTCAAAATAACAAAATCCTTCTTTCAAGATCCCTTAGGGAATGCAGCAGTGCCACTTAATGTAACTTTTATACATATAGAAGAATATTTTCTAAGATTTAAGAGAAATGATAGAATAAAAATTAATTAAAAAGTTGAGGATTTTTGCAGAGAATTTATAGATTTTGCAGAGGTTTTTTGTATGTATGCACATGAATACAATATTCTTTCACTGGAAAACAGATATAGTAAATCTCATATTGAGAAATTGATGAAGTGTGAGGCCATATAAGCCAGCTTCCAAATATTCCTATTTATGTAAATTTCCTTCTTGGATCATTCCTTCCTTGTCCAAGAAGCATTACTTACATTTACAATGTACACATGTCATTTTATTTTGAAACTCCCTACCATTGAGCAGTTTACTTGTTGACAGTGAAAAACTTTCGATTAACTCCCCAAATATCTTTGTTTTTATAGTTATTGTCAACATTGAAATGGAAATATATTTCACATGTACCCCATTTTAAATCTTCAGAATCTTGACTGTCAAAAGGAAAATGTTCAGATAGGGCCCCCTTAGCCACTTGTTAATCATGGGATGAAGCCACCAATTTATTTTAAAAGCAGTCTTTTGTTTTTTCTTGGGTTGAGTAGTTTTTCCCTTAATAACAGGCTTTCCTGCTTTCTAATTAGAGAATTTATTTTTTCCTTGCTGAACATTCTGTTTGCATTTGTTTCCCTGTCCTGTTTAATTTCTTAGTGATTTGTAAAAGTAAAACATAACCATGAGAGTCAGATTTTGGATTCAGCTTTAATGACATTTGAAGAGAAAAACAAGAAAAGGGAAGCTGTGCTTTTGAGATGAATTGTTCTCTTGCCTTTGTTTATTGTTATTCCATCTGGCAATGTAATTGGCAGTCATGGTCAGTCCCAGGAAACAGGGTCCTGACACTGAATGGACCATCTTCATATATGTGCTCCTGACACCTAAATGCTGATGGAAGAAGCCTGTGCTTGGGATATATGCACAGCTGGTCTATGGCACTGGTGGTCAAACCTGTAGATGTTACCTATCGATAACCATATCTATTAAACATTGACAGAATTTTAAAGTTTTTTTAAGAGAAGAAATCTCACGGACTTGTCTACATGAAGATTCTCCTTTTGTTTATGAACACCACGTAAGGTCCAGTCTCTCAGCTATCCTGAGCTACTTTAACGCTACAAAGTCTAAATAGGCAAGGGGAGTCTAAATTTCTATGTGGTGATTCACATCTCCATGAGAGTATCAACTCAGTTACACATATTCAAAAGCTAAAAATTCCTTGAGTAGAATTGCACCATTTTGTGAAAGTTGAGACCACTCACGGTCCTAAGTGACTCTCCAGTAAGTTAGGTTGTCCTTTGATAGGAAGCTGGTAACTCGGACAAGACAGTACGTATGTACTTGTGTGTCTCTCTGTGTATATACAAGTATGTATAACTTATTGGCATCATAGTGTAGTAAATATATTTGTGAAGTCTGATAAAATAGAGTGTAGAGTGGGATAGAGTATATGAATAATCCATTCAACAGAGAACAGCTGTGTAAAACATGGAAGCACAGAACCAAGACTGTTAGTCCCAATGCTACAACTTAACAGTGGTTTTTGCCTTTGAAGGGTGTTTACATATCATCACCTATAAAATGATAGCCTTGGACTAAATGAACAAATCTGTATTTTATACTGTTGCATAACAAATTACCGCCACAAACTTATGGCTTAAATCACACCTATTTATTATCACACAGTACTGAGTTACAGAGTGTGAGCCCTGCCCAACTGAGTCCTCTCCTCAGGATCTCACTAGACTGAAATCAAGGGGTAGTCCAGGGTGAGGTTCTCATGTGGAGCTCAGGGTCCTTTCCCAAGCTTCTCGAGATTGTTGGCAGAATTCTGTTCCTTGCAGTTATAGAACAGAAGTGCCATTTAATTGCTGGCTACAGAACAGGGAGAGGTTGCTGTCAGTTCCTAGAGGCCTCCTTCAGATGCTGGCCACACTGCCCTCTCAAACATGATAGCTTATTTCTTCAAAGCCAGAGGGAAACCCCACTCCAGCCTTCCATGATGGATCTTCCACGATGTAACATAATCAAGAGCAACTACCCCACTATATTTATAGGTTTCCCCAACATTCCAGAGGAGAGGATGTGCACCAGGCCTTGGGGATCTTAGGGACCATCTTCAAATTCAGCCTCACAATGAACATATTCAAGTTGCTACAATAATTATGAGACTCCTAACAAATCTTCTGACAGGAAGTTAAGATGGGCCCCCAGCAAGGATGATGAGCCCTGATTGGGGCTATATCGTGGTCTTGACATCACTGGTGATTCCTGTATTTATCTTGTTAAGTGTCCCCTTGAATATAGCAGCCTACATGTGTTATGATTGATTGTTATTCTGGCTAATATCCTCTGTATGAGTTTTCTATCATTGCTGTAACAAACTACCACAGATTTAGCATTTAAAAAAAAGCCCACCCTATCAAAGAGTTCAGTAGGCTGAAAGTGCAGCCCCAGCCTGGCTTAACCGATTCTTTGCCATGGGATTCATGAGGCCAAAATCAAAGTGTCAGCAAGGCTGATTTCTTTTCTAGAGGCTGCAGTGATAAATCCACTTTTGGGCTCCTTTGGAATGTTGTCAAAACTCTGTTTCGCATGACTGCAGGACTGAGGCCCTGGTTTCCTCGTTGGCTGTTGGTTGTGGGTCATTTTCAGTTTTTAAAACCTGCCAAATTCTTTTGCTCATGGCTGCCTTCCTCCATCTTCAACTCACAACAGCGGACTGAATCATTTTCGTGCTTCAATTCTCTTTGACCTCCCTTTTGCATCGTGTCTCCTCTGACTCCCACTTTTGCACTGTATTTCTGATTGCCTCTTCTGTTTCTTTTGTCTGCTTTTAAAGGCTCATGTGACCATACTGGGTCCATCTAGGTAAATCCAAGATAAAGCCCTATTTTAAAGATAACTGATTAGTAACCTTAATTCCAACTACAAAGTCCCTTCATAGCAGTAGTTAGAATAGTATTTGACTGACTGACCAGGGGACAGGGAACTTGGGGAGATATCTTTAGAATTCATCCTTCATACCTAAAGTCAATTAACAAATGTTTGCGGTATGACGTCTATGTTTAATATTCTGCATTAAATATAGGGGACAAAAATAAGAATGATATATTTACTATCCTCTAAGAGCTTAAACTGATGGTAGAAAAGTCAAGTCTGTATAAGAGATGGTGTGATGAAGATATAAAGACACTGAATTTGGGAAGGATGTGAGAAGCAGACTGAGATGATAACGGTGGGCAGGCACATGGACTTCAGCATATAACAGGGCACCTTAAATTGGTGATGGGGAATGATAGACTTGAGAGAAGCATCTAGCAGATCTGTAGTGTGTATTATCATGTTCTAGAGAATTAGACTGACATATTTATTCATCTTGTTGACCCTAGAAGGGACTATTTGTAATGTTCCTGTTCCCTATCAGAATTTGGAACCAAATGAGAGATAGGATAAAAATCAGGTTGAAAAAATCAAAATGGCATCAACAGAATGCTAAAGAAAGCAAGTTAAAATGTTAATATGTTGGACTCACCCAGTCACAGTCCCCAAGTTTGTGAAGTCTCCAGTCTTTCCTTGGGGGAATTTGTGCTTATTAACCCAATGGCATGGAGGAACCCAGAATTTATGCACCTTGTGCATACACAGACCACCCCCACCCCCATACCCTGCCCAATAAAGTTTCTTGCATATTCCCCTCCAGAGAGGAGGGAATGACAGGATGTGACAAAAAGAGGTCCAGGAGTGTTATTCTAGCTGAACATCCTCCATTGTGAAACCTGAGCCAGGAGAGAAGAGGTTCTTCTCCACTAATTCTGCAGATCTTTGCTCTCAACTAATACTATCCACTCTCAACATATCCTCCAGGAACAATTTAAATTTAAATATGACAAAACACAAGGGAAACTCTTTGTGGCTGTTAGAGAAACAACGTGGTGTTACAAATATACAGCCACTGAGTTTAGCTAAATCGTGTTACTTATGGAACGCTAGGGCCAGGAAGTTAGTTATTGAGCAGTCATTTGCGGTCAGATCTCCTCAGGTTATCAGCATTAGAAAGGCAGCCATGGAAACAATGATCTTGACTAGAATTGGTCTTACAGACTGGGCCTTTAGGCTTCAATATTTCAGTCTTGGGAAGGGGCTATTGGGAGGAAGCTACTAGATTCGATTCTAGTCCTTCTGAGCCTAGTTTAAATTGGTAAGCAATGTCAGACTAAGGCCACATTCTAAATAGCTTTAAAGTCTCAGGGTCATCAGTCTAGTAAAAGGAAATCCAGGAACTAAGTAATTTAAAGTCATTATGAACATGGAGTACTTTTACAGAGGCCAAGTGCTACTACTGATGAACTGTCTATAGTGTTAGATACTCAGAGAGCATTGGGGGATTCTCTGCTGAAATATGGCCTAACATATTTCTTTTGACTTTGTACTCTAGGAGGGAAACTGAAGTGAGGCATTTTACCTAGAGATCTGGTGAAAACTTTGTGTGGATAAAAAGACACTCTACAAGGCAACCAATTTTCAGTTAATTCATCTTTGAGAGAAAAAGCTACAATTAAAAAGTAGTATTGACTTACAAATTCAGACTTTGAAATGCTTGTCAGTTATTAAAAGTAAATTTAATAAAAAAAAAATTACCACCTGCAGAATTGATAAAGCAAAATCTGTAGAGATCTGATTTTAAAGTTTACTTTCTGGGTCAATGTAGAATCAATGAAGTTTAATACCATGGATTTGTTGTCTTGTTTAGTGTGAGCATCATATTAAAATGTTTGCTTATGGTTGGCCCATTTGTTCTAGTCATTATTGCTGTGATACAAATCAGGTCAAACTTGGTAACTTGGTATAAAACAAGCTTTTATTGTGCTCATGGCTTCTGTGGATCAAGAATTTCTTTTATTTTGTATTTAATTTTGAGGGAGGAGAGGAGCAGAGAGAAAAGGAGACACAGAATCTCAAGCAGGCTACAGGCTCCAATCTGTCAACACAGGACCTGACACAGGGCTTGAACTCATGAACTACAAGATCATGACTTGAGCCAAAGTCAGACAGTTAACCGACTGAGCCACCCAGACACCCCTGTGGGTCAAGAATTTCTAAAGGTATAGTGGAGATGACCTGTCTATAATCCCCAATGTCTGGCACCTCCTCCAGAAGACTCAACAGCTGGGAGGGAGAGTGTAACTTGATGGTCAGGCCTAGTCATCTGATGGCTTTTTCAGTCGCATGTTGTCCTTGGGTGGGCAGGACCCAAAGTCTAGGTGTGCCTATCCTTGGCCTCTCTGAGTGGCTTGACATCATCAAGTCATGGCAGCTTACATGTAAGTTCAAGGTTTCAAGTGCAAGTGTACCAGCAAACAAGATACAAGCTCTCTCAGAAACCGTGTAGGGCTTGTCCCATCTCTGCCACAGCTGCTATTGATTACAAGAGAGTCGCACACCTGCTCACACTCAAGGGGAGTGGATATAGGCACCATCTCCCAATTGGAGGAGTACTAAGGTCATATTGCAGAAGCAAGGGTATGTGAACTGGAATATCTACCGCAGCTATTTTTGAAAGCACAATCTGTCACGATGTTTATGATATGCATATTTATTATCCAGTCGAGAGTATCTTTGTAGCTACAGTCTGTCTTGCTTACCTGCCATTATGCATTTGGGAACTATTCAGAAAAATCTTTGTGGCCACAAAATAAATGAAATTACATATTCTAACAATAATGATGAGAAGAACAAATGTTAAATTGAAAAATGCAATGATATTTTTATTATTCAGTTTACTAGTAACATTATAGACCTATTTCATTAAAACTTCCATTTGTACATATCTCCATGAAAACTTTATTTTAGTCTTTTTCCAGGCAGGTTGTGTCAGCCAAACAGCAGATGGCATGCCCATAATGCACTTGGGCAGATGTTCTCATTTGGGCCATAATGTGTGAATAAAAAATATCATATTGCAAGCCATCTCATCATCTGGAGTAATTACTGGATAAAGTCCAATGTTTACACAGGTCTTTTCTGTCTGTGTTATATTGGCTAGGGCTAGTACTGGAAGCTTGGTTTATAGTAACACTATGTTGCTAAGTTTCAGAATGGATTATTTCACACTGTTCAATTTGACTTTTACCAAATGGTCATAAATCTATATATTTTTCTGTATTTAGGATTTAGGCATAAGATTAATAATATTATTTTATTAACTCTAACTTTCAGGTTTTAATAAATGCACATAATGATTGGATCATGTGATAGATTAGAAAACTGAAAACAAGTCATTTCAGAAAAGAAGTGGGAAAAGAGAAAGAAAAGCTAGTAATCAATTGGGCAATCAGTAGAAACATTAAGATGATTTTACTGTGTATTTTATTTGAGGATGCTTTTCAATCACATAAGACACCAAGAGTTTGTTTGTTTTCTTGTCTTGTTTGTCTTGTTTTTTTTTGAATGAGTGAGTGAGGGAGGGAGAGAGCATGTGCCTGTGTGAGCAGGGGAAGGGAAGAGAGAGAATCCCAAGCAGTCTGAGTCTCACAAACAGTGAAATACCTCAGTAGAAATCAAGAGCTGGACGCTTAACCAAGATTCCAAGAGTTTTTTGTTTTGTTTTGGTGTTTGTTGCTTTTTTTTTTTTTTTTTGAAAATTCAGGTGTTTGTCATTAGTGGAACTTCTAGATATACTAGAGGTATGCCATCTCGAGTGGTGGGAGTGAAAATGGAAGACAATTACTCCATTTCATGAAGAAGGAAAACATTCAGAGACTGACATACAATAGGTTTTGTGTACATCATTTTCTTTCTTTCAATCTTGAATACTATTCAATCATGCATACTTTATTCAATCCAACATTAGCATCTGCCTAAAGCTTTAAAAGGGGCAACAGAAGGTGCTGCATATAAAAAGCCTTTACTAGTGTTGCTTTGCTAGATAGAAGACAGAAGTACAGATTATTCAAAAGACTGAATTAGAAGACAGACTAATGTTACTTTGCACCTGCATCTCCATCTCCATTTTCTATTCACTTCACCTACATGCTCAGGCAACATTCCTGGGAAAAATGACATTTTAAGGAAAGCAAGCATCAGAATATATATTTACTTTTGAATTTTATTAGTGTATTATGCATCTAGACAAATGGATATTAACGTATATCATAAGTACATTAATTTTTTTTACAAACACTTTGGCAGTGTGTCTGGCTTTTGTTTTCTGTGCTGTTTCTTAAATGGGACTCCATTAACCAGGGAGTTTATATATTTTAGTTTAGAGTAGTGGTTCTCAATTGCAGGCAATTTTGAGCCCCCAGTGGACATTTGGCAGCATCTGGAGATATTTTTGTTGTCACAACTGGGATATGGGCAGTGCTACTGACATCTATTTGACTCATATGTATCAATTAATTCTTGGCCAAACATTTGTGTTTGAATATGCTCTATGAGTGTTCATCCCTTGTACCAGGGTTTCTCCACAATGGCACTACCAACATTTGTGCTGGATAGCTTTTTGTTGGGGGCAAGAGGTAGCTTTCCTATCCTGTGTAGGATTGGCATATAAGGTTGGCAATTGTGGTAATTTAATCTGGGAGCTATTTTGTTTCTCTCCACCACCATTTAAAGTTGTCTGCTGATCTGAGATTTTTTTCAAAGGCCTTATCAGATATTGAAAACTAGATTTTTAGTATAACTACTGGAGTGAATTTTCCATGCCAATGGCTTGCTTATTAACTCTGACTTCATTGTTTAAAAGAATTATTTTTTATATTATTGGAGTGAATTTTCCATGCCAATGACTTGTTTAACTCTGGATTGCTTTTGTTTTTGTTTTGAAAAACAACTTACACAACTTACCCAGTGTTGTATGTCAGCTATATCTCAAGAAAGCTGAGGGAAAACTTACAATAATTTAAATATAAAGTGACAACTTTTTGGAGCTTCCTATATTTGGGCATTGTTTTCAGTAATGTGGTAGGCAGAATAAGGCCCCCCACCCCCGACCCCTGACCCCTGGCCCCTGACATGTATGTCCTAATTCTCAGAACCTGTGAATCTCTTGCTTTTTAATATTTTTTTTTATTTATTTCTAGGAGAGAGAGAGACAGCGTGAGCAGGGGAGGGTCAGAGAGAGAGGGAGATACAGACTCTGAAACAGGCTCCAGGCTCTGAGCTGGCAGTCAGCACAGAGCCCAACGCGGGGCTTGAACCCGCGAACCGCGAGATCATGACCTAAGCGAAAGTAGGACCCTTAACCGACTAAGCCACCCAGGCCTCCTGTGAATCTCTTGCTTTAAATGGTAAAAGAGATTTTGCACCTGTGATGGAGGTTAAGGACCTTGAGATGGAGGTTATCCTCGTGGGGCCACTCTAATCACATGAGTATTTAAAAATGGAGCATTTTCCCCAGTCGGGGTCAGAGGGCCAAATGGATGGTGGCATGAGAGGAATTTAATTTGCTGAGGCTGGCTTTGAAGATGGAGGAAGGAGGCCAAGAGCCAAGGAATACAGACAGCTTCTAGAAGCTGGAAGAGGTTAAAAAAATGGATTCTTCCCTGAAGTCTCCAGAAAGGTACATACCTTGACAATACCCTGCTTTTAGCCCAGTGAGATCCTCATCAGACCCGTACCTGATAGATAAAAAATTTTGTGTTTATGTGGCACCTGGGTGGCTCAGTAGGTTAAGCATCTGACTCTTGGTTTCGGCTCAAGTCATGATCTCAGTTTGTGAGTTCAAGCCCCATGTTGGTCTCTGTTGACAGCATGGAGCCTTCTTGGGATTTTCTTTTCCTCTGCCCCTCCTCTGGTTCTCTCTCTCTCTCTCTCTCTCTCAGAAATAAAGAGACATTTATAAAAAAAAAATAGTGTTTAAGCCATTTAAAAAAGTTTTCACAATATTAGAATTAAAGTTTTTTGTTTGTTCTTTTTAGTTATACTGCAGATTTTTTTCAAAGCTTTAAAATGGTAATGTGAATTGTGTTTCTCCTAGAGAGTGAATATGAAAGGCAGTATTTCTCAAATTTGTTTGACAGGGCAGTGCTTCTTTTTTAAATGTGTTTTGGGCAAGTATTTATAGGAACCAAAATTCAATCTGGATTTTTTTCTTTTTTCTTTTTAAATGTTTATTTATTTTTGAGAGAGAGAGAGGCAGAATGTGAGAAGGGGAAAGGCAGAGAGAGAGGGAGACACAGAATCTGAAGCAGGCTCCAGGCTCTGAAACGCGAGGCTCAAACTTATAAACCATGAGCTCATGACCTGAGTTGAAGTCCGACACTTAACAGACTTAGCGACTCAGGCACCCCTAGATTTTTTTTTTCAAATGTGATATGAACTCAGTAGGTAAATTGCTTAAACCTAAAAATCTCAGGATGGTGAAAATATGGTTTGGACCATAGTCTATCCAACTTAAATTCTGACAATGAAATTTTGGTTGTTATTTTGGTTTGTTTCTTGTTTGAAGGATAACAAATTTCTTGAAATGTCATCTACATTACAATGATGTGCCATAGTTTGTATTTCTATAAGGGCTTCTCTGTAGGCACAGCGCTTCTGTGATAAAAGAGCTGTCTCTTAAAAGAGAAGCCTCAAATCTCAGCAAGAATAGTGATCAATCAGCCAGGGCTAAGCACATGCTATCGTTTTACTGATCTGGGTGTGATTGATGCTTAAAAAGGAGGAACAACCCCATTTCAATTCCCTTTACAACTCTATTCTTAGCAGCACAATGGATTAAATGCTTGCAAAAGGAGTTGTTTCTATTGTACGTCTTAAAAGAATTAAATTTTAATTACCAAATGCATTAAACCTGTGTATTAATTAAGTGGTTTGGGGTTGCTGTGCTTCAAGCATCAGCACTTTCCCTGATGTCTCATTTTGCTGACTGCAGTCTGAAGGGAAGCCCGTCCCAGACAGAGGCCACAGGACCAGGGCTGCCAACAGCACTATGTCCAAACAAAAGGGCTTGCACCCCAATTAAGTTAAAAGTCTCTGAGCTGCTCTTGCATTCCAGATGGCAAGTAAATTCAAATTTACAGAGGGATTTAATTAAGATACTTTGATTGCAAGCATGAAGCCAGGAATTCAGTCTCAGGCACAAAAAAATGCAGCGGGGCTTACAAATGACTGCAGTGTAAGTAGGATCTAGACCACAGTCAAAAGCCAGGGATCTGACACCGAGTTACACTTTTCCTTCTGTGCTTCTTGCAATCTAGACAACTCAGAAGGCTGGCTCTTTTTCTTTTCTTTTCTTTTTTTTATGTTTTATTTATTTCTGAGAGAGAGAGACAGTGTGAGCAGGGGAGGGTCAGAGAGAGAGGGAGACAGAATCTGAAGCAGGCTTCAGGCTCTGAGCTGGCTGGCAGCACAGAGCCTGATGAGGGGCTCGAACCCACAAACTGTGAGATCATGACCTGAGCTGAAGTCGGACGCTTAACTGACTGAGCCACCCAGGCACCCCGTAGAAGGCTGGTTCTTGCACTGGTGTAGTCACTTCAGTTTTTTCTTCTGGGTGACTAAATGCAAAGGCTTTGGGATTAGACACATTTGGTTTCAAATGCTACACTTGGCAACTATTAATTTTATGGTAAAACTTCTCCCTGAGACTGCGTTTCCTCAACTATTGGATGAGAGTAATGCCTACAGCATACGGTTGTGGGCATTCAGTAAAATAAAAATCCATTCTTTTTCTTTTTTAAAGATTTTATTTTTAAGTAATCTTTACCCAATGCGGGGCTCAAACCACAACCTGGAGATTAAGAGTTGCACACTCTAACTGGGGGAGCCAGCCAGGCACCCTGAATAAAAACGTTAATGGTTCTAAATGTCTATCTATGGTCCCGATCTTTCTACAGCTCCAAACTTGTCCATCCAACTGCTTAACTGCCATCTCTACTCAGATTTATAGTAGGCATTTTAACATTTATTTTGAGAGAAAGAGAGAGAGACAAACCACGAGTAGGGGAGGAACAGAGAGAAAGATCAAGACAGAGAATCCAAAACAGGCTCCAGGCTCTGAGCTTTCAGCACAGAGCCTGACATGGGGTTCGAACCCGTGAACTGTGAGATCATGATCTGAGCCTAAGTTGGATGCTTAACCAACCGAGCCACCCAGGCGCCCCTATAATAGGCCAATTACATTGGCTAAAACAAAACTGTTGATTACCCCAAACACAGAGATCTGTCTGTCCTCCAGCTTAGTTGTAGTTCCCATCCATAATGGTTTAAAACAACACCACTTATTTTGCTTACAAATCTGCAATTGGGCGGTGATTGGTAAAGGCAGTTAATCTCTGCTCTACTCATGGCAATAGAAGTGGCTAGAAGTTCAGAGAATAGGCCTTTTTTGCAGTTTGGTGGCTGGCTTCCAGGAATGAGTGTTGGAAGAGGGAGAGAACTAGGTGAAAGGCAAATTGCCTGCTAAGAACTAACCTTCAAATTCATATAGTGTCACTTCTGTAGTATCTTACTCATCAAGACAGTCACAGAAATCTTCCAAGCTTCAAAGACAGAAAAAATAATCTCCACCTCTTGATGAAGGAATGATGAAGTCCTAGAAAAGTGTGCGGGGTTAAAATTACTACTGTGTGTGTGTGGTGGGGAGTTGGGATAGATTTTCTTTAATTTCGTCTTTGGTAAAAGAACTTGCTTAGTTTTTCTGTTTTGGGCTTACTTTGGTTACATATTTAAGATTTTATGAGGTTTTCAAATGCAACTGTATATAGATGAAAAAAGATCAATATTAGAATTCATTAACTTTTTTTTAAATAAAGAGTTATTTTACCACGCTTACTTCTAACCCCATGTTTTGCCTCTTTTGGGCAGGGTGGTGGTGAAGAATTTCTTCTGAGGTGTGTAAAGATAACTTTTAAAGATTCAGTTTTTTAATGTCTGCCATTTTAAAATTCACTAGTTTCTCTTTTTATTGGCTTATTCTTTCTTTTTGTACTTGTTATTTACATTGCTCTTAAAACTAGCCTATGTGGGAAGTAGATTATTGGAGCCATTTTGCCAATGAACACACTGAGGTCCAAGGAGGCTGGATGACTAACTAGTCTGTGGTCCCATTTAGTAGGCAGCAACACTTGCATTTGAATTCAGACATTCTGGCTCCAGAGCTTGAGTTGCCAACACGAGTAATTATCTGTCTTTTAGCTGTTCCTGTGTGTGTGAAATGTATCTTGTAATTCTGATTTGCATTTTCTTAATGACTATTAGTATTAAACATCTTTTCATGTGCTTGTTGGCTGTATACCTTCTTTGGAGAAAGGTCTATTCAATTTATTTGCCCATGTTAAAATAGGTTGTCTTTTGATTGTTGAATTTAAGAGTTCTTTATCAGAAATATGAATTGCAAATATTTCCTTGATCCCCTGGGTTATCTTTTTTACCTTCTTGATGATGTCTCTTAAATCAGTGCATTTTGTTTTTGTTTTTAAATATTGACAAAGTCCAGTTTATCTGTGTTTTTGCTTTTTGTCATTGTACTTTTCTATTATGTCTAAGAAGGAGATTCAAGATCACAAAAATTTACTCATGTACTTTCTTTAAAGAATTCTATAGTTTTAGCTCTTACATTTAGCAATAATGGTCCTTTTTGAGTTGACTTTTTATATCTTCAAGATTGGGGTTCAACTTCTTTGTTTTGTTTGTATATATCCACTTGCCCAAGCCCCTTTTTTCTTATTATTTTTAATGTTTATTTATTTTTGAAGGAGAGAGAGAGAGTGTGTGTGTGTGAGTGGGGCAAGGGCAGAGAGAAAAGGAGACAGAATCCGAAGCAGGCTCCAGGCTCTTGAGTTATCATTACAGAGCCTGACGCGGGGCTTGAACTCACCAGCTATGAGATCATGACCTGAGCCGAAGTCAGATGCCCAACCGACTGAGCCACCCAGACACCCCTGTCCAAGTCTTATTAAAAAGACCTTCTTGGGGTGCCTGGGTGGCTCAGTGGATTAAGCATTCAACTTCAGCTCAGTCATGATCTCAAGATTTGTGGGTTTGAGCTCCATGTCGGGAGCCTACTTGGAGCCTGTTTCGGATTCTGTGTCTCCCTCTCTCACCTCACCCCCTGGCTCTCTCTTTCTCTCAAGAATAAACATTAAAAAAAAAAAAAAAGACTTTTCCCCATTGTATTAGGGTGTGTTAGGTTGATTTCATATGCTGAATCAACCTTGTGTTCTTAGGATAAATGCCATCTGGTCATGTTTTACAGTTTTTATATTTTGCTGGATTCAGTTTTCTAGTGTTTTATTGAGAATTTGTCTCTATTCATAAGGGAGATTAAGCTGTAGTTTTATTTACTTATGATGTCTTTGTTAGGTCTTGGAATTCTGAGTAAGACTGGTCTCCCAAGTAAGTGACTTGGGATTCCCTTTCCAATTTTTTTGCAAGAGTTTGTGAAAGATTTCTGTTACTTCTTTATTTTTTTTTTAATATTTTTTTATTTATTTCTAGGAGAGAGAGAGAGAGAGAGACAGCGTGAGCAGGGGAGGGTCAGAGAAAGAGGGAGACACAGACTCTGAAATAGGCCCCAGGCTCTGAGCTGGCAGTCAGCACAGAGCCCGACACGGGGCTCGAACCCACGAACCGCAAGATCATGACCTAAGCAAAAGTCGGATGCTCAACCGACTAAGCCACCCAGGCGCCCCCTGTTACTTCTTTAAATGTTTGACAAGATTCACCGATAAAGCCATCAAAGACATGTTTTCCTTGTCGGAGAGTTTTGATTACAAATTTAATCTCTTTACTTGTTATAGGTAAATTCAGATATTTTCTTTATTCAGTTTTAGTTCTTTATGTCTTTCTAGAAATTTATCCGTTTCCTTTTATATAATTTGTTGGCATGGTTGTGAGTAGTATACCCATTGTCTTTATTTCTGTAAGGAGGCACTAATGTTTTCTCTTTTCTCTCCTGTTTTACTAATTTAAGTCTTCTCACTTTATTGATTAGTTTAGCTAAAGTTTTGCCAGTTTCTTGATCTTTTCTCTTATATTGATCTATAAATCTATCCTTATGCTGGGACCACACTGTCTTGATTATTCTAGTGTCATAGTAACTTTTTAAAATGTCTATTTATTTTTGAGAGAGAGCATGAGTAGAGAAGGGGCAGATGGAGAGGGAGACAGAGAATCTCAAGCAGTGTCTGGGATGTCAGCTCAGAATTGGACATGGCACTGGTATTCATAAACCATGAAATCATGACCTGAGCTGAAATCAAGAGTCAGTTGCTTAACCAAATAAGCCACCCAGGCATCCCTATACTAACTTTCAAAGTCAGGAAGTATGAGTCCTTGAAACCATATGGTTCAAAGGACAACTTCTGGTTTGTTGATTGTTTCTGTTTTTCTTTCCTTTATTTCTGTTCTCATCTTTATTTCTTACTGTTGCCTACTTTGGGTTTTATTGATTATCTTTTTTTAACCTGTAGAATTTCTATTTGGTTCTCTTTTTAGTATTTCTATTCATTGATATTCTCTATTTCACAGGACATCATTCCCATACTTGTTCTTTAGACATGGTTTCCTTTAGTTCTTTTGACATTTGGAAAAGCTGTTTTAAAATTTTTTTTAATATATTTTTTTAAATTTATTTCTAGGAGAGAGAGAGAGAGAGACAGCATGAGCAGGGGAGGGTCAGAGAGAGAGGGAGACACAGACCTGAAATAGGCTCCAGGCTCTGAGCTGGCAGTCAGCACAGAGCCCGATGTGGGGCTCGAACCCGTGAACTGCGAGATCATGACCTAAGCGAAAGTTGGACGCTTAACTGACTAAGCCACCCAGGCGCCCCGGAAAAGCTGTTTTAAAATTTTTGGTTAGTAACTCAAATATCTGGTATTCTTGGGATGATTTCTACTGATTTCTGCCCCCCACACCCACCGCCCATTGAGAGCAATACAACCTGTTTCTTTGCATGTCTTGAATTTTTTTGTTTGGAAATTGGACATTTTAAATACCGTGACATGTCTGAAAATCGGATCCTCTGTCCATGGTCTCTCCATTGTTTCTTGGTTTGGCTGGTGATTGTCGCTGCTGCTGCTGCTGGTCTGTATTCTTTGGCACGTGCAGCCATTGGTTTATTTGCTCAGTTAGCTAAGTGGTCAGCTAATATTGGACAGAGTTTTTCTCAAAAGATTTGAAAGTGTAAATCCTCGGGGCGCCTGGGTGGCTTAGTCGGTTAAGCGTCCAACTTTCGCTTAGGTCATGATCTCGCGGTTTGTGGGTTCGAGCCCCACGTCGGACTCTGTGCTGACTGCCAGCTCGGAGCTTGGAGCCTGTTTCAGTCTGTGACTCCCTCTCTCTCTGACCCTCCCCTGCTCACGCTGTCTCTTTCTCTCCTAGAAATAAATAAAAATAAAAAAATAAAAAATAAAAAAAAGAAAGAAAGTGTAAATCCCCTTCCCACCACCCTTTTTCTTTTTCTTTATTTTTTTAAATTTTTAAAAATTTTTAATTTTTTAATTTTAAAATTTTTGTCTATTTATTTTTATTAATTTTTAAACATGTATGTATTTATTTATTTTAACATATATTTTTTATTTATTGTTGAGAGAGAGAAACAGAGTCTGAGTGGGGTAGGGGCAGAGAGAGAGGGACACAGAGTCCAACGCAGGCTCCAGGCTCTGAGCTGTCAGCACAGAACCAGATGTGGGGCTCAGACCCACAAACTGTGAGATCACGACCTGAGCCAAAGTCAGACACTTAACCAACTGAGCCACCTGGGTGCCCCCACCCTGCCTTTTTCTAAGGTCATACTCACTATGAGGACTGAGCCATACTTTCACTTGCTCCAAGAGTTCACAATTCTGCTTTAGCCTTCA
Organism: Hyaena hyaena; assembly: GCF_003009895.1. Classification (NCBI taxonomy): domain Eukaryota; kingdom Metazoa; phylum Chordata; class Mammalia; order Carnivora; family Hyaenidae; genus Hyaena; species Hyaena hyaena. The sequence goes on along the minus strand of NW_024081095.1, from coordinate 332,792 downwards.
CATCCTGCTTGGGCAGACTCTCCAGATTAGCAGCAGATGAGAGATTAGAGAGTTCTCAGGCTTTTACTAGAAGGGACCAATTTTCATGACCGTCTAGGTTCAGGAATTTCATTCTTCTAAATTCCCCTCTAGTCTTCTCAACCCATAGACTTTCCTTTAAAATTTTTGCCTCATTTCTTTTTAAGGTTTCCCCCCTCTTGTAAGCTTTTGTATAGTTATTTCTGCTTTATGCAGGTGTATTAGACAATTTAAATTGTTTTTATTGTTCTTTTGACAAAGAAAAACCTAAGGATGAGACTGTTTACACTGGGAGAGCTCAGAATCAGGTCAAATAAACACAAAGTGTTGTGAGTCAAGGTTTCTAGGAAGTAACCAGATAGATCAAATAACTCTAGTTCTCTGGAAGTGCGACTTTTGGTTCAAAAACGGTTCCAAACCTATTTTCTCCCATCCAGTGATTGCTAGGCTGCCAGTTTTTATAGCTGTCTTGGTTGTCAGGCTGTTGATTTTCAAGGCTCCTATAAAACTGGGGAGAAGGGGATGGGATGGGATACTGCAAATTAAAATACAGCAAGCCCAGTTGTACTTACCAAGATTCAGCTGTTTTTCAAAACTGCTCAAACTGGTGATTGGTGTCAGCCTTTGGTTCTTTCCAGAGTTCTGAAAGTTAATTTTGAGAATTTGTTGGTATTCTCACTGCTTTTATGTAGGATGTCCAGTTTTTGGATGTCCTTACTCCCACATAAGTCCTAGAAGATGGGGCTGAAATATACTCTCTATGTGATTAACATCTACAAGTTTCATGGCTTAAAAGATACCTATTTATCCTGTCACCATTTTATAGGTCTAAGATATGATCACTGCTCAACAGGGTTGTCTGTGCATTCTCACAAGGCTCACTCTCCAGAAGTCCTCTTTAGCCGGCTTCTCATTTAGAGGTGTGGTCCTCTCCCAAGCTGATTCAGACTGTCTATACAATTCAGTTGCTTGTAATTGTAAGACTGAGGTTCTCAGCTCCTAGGGACATGCACTCTATGGGAAGTGCAGAACATGACAGTTGGCTTCTTTGACACCAACAAGAGAGTAGATCTCTGACTACTTATGGCCCTGACCTATAGACCCAGTGTTAAAAAGCTTATTTACTTATGCAGTCCCATGCAGGATAATTTCCCCTCTGTAACTTAAATTGATTATGGGCCTTAATTACATCTGCCAGATTTCTTCATCTTTGCCCCATAAGGTGGCATAACATAATTAATTTCAGAAGCCATATCCCATTGCCTTTGCCATATTCTACTCTTTAGAGGTAGGTTACAGGTCCTGCCCACACTCACGGGGGGTTATTATTCAAGGATCATCCTAAAATCTGTTACCACATATAGTGAATTCTAAAAAGTTGTCATTCCACTGATTGGTTTGGTCATTTTTAGTTCATAATCTGATCTTAATAATCTAATAATGACTTCAAGCATTAATATAGAGTGACAGTGGGATTCCAGCTGACAATACAATCAATACCTAACACCCAGTGTGACCAGAGCAAGTTCTTGTACTGTCCTTACAAGGCTTGCTGATGTTGGGGACTTGGTATGACTTACAAATGTGTGCTGTCACTCCCATGCCACCCTCAACACCCTAGCCTATACTCCTTAGTCATGTTGTCTATTCTTCCAGTGGGTATGTTTTGTTCTGTAAGAGAAGATGAGAAAAATGTAAGCATACTTGATACCAAGCTTCCCATGAGTGGGCAGTTTTCTCAGGGTGTGTTGTGTAGGGGATAATACCGAGCTTCATGGGAGGATGGTGTACTTTTTAAACCTAAGTAAAGGTTTTGATTTAAATTTACATAACTAAGTGAAAGTTGAAATGCACATGTTTGTCCCCATGTTAATTTGCTTATAAGGTACTTATAACACTGTTATATATCCCTGATTAAACATTTAAAAGGAAACAAAGAGTGCCTTAAAAAATGGAATGCCCAAATAACTTCACACAGAAAAATTGAAATAACCAACAATAGTGATCCTAAGCATTTTTGAATCCAGGGTGTATATGCTAAGCCTTTCAAAATAATCATGCTTAGTTTTTCATTCACATTATGAGGGAATCCTTTCTTTTTAAAAAAAATAACGCAACACTAGATATGGAGATTATATTTGAAAATCATATAAGTGACACACAAAGGAATTATTTCTTGCAATTAAGTTTTTTTCTTTTAATACTAGGTAAAGTGCTATTCCAAGAATTGGATTCAATATCTACTAGTTTTCCTTGAATCTTAATGCTAACGTTCTAATTAAGTTAAATTTTTATGGCATCAATAATTCTCAAATTCCTTAAGGACCACATTGGATTATGGAACACACTTGCTCTTAGCCATTAACTTTCATATTTAAGACCAAGTTTATAAGCTTTTCTTACTTTGTCATTTTTTTGAAGATACAATTTTTGCTGACAGAGCTTTTGGAGATAACTAATGGATGCATATATGATTGTGCAAAAAAATGTTAAATGATGAAATGGCTTTCTCTAATTAGAAAGGATTAGACCAAAAAGGTTCCACTTAAGTCAATGAGGGAAAAAATATGCTCACATCTAACCTGGCAAAGCTTGTCAGTACTGGGCAGGAGTACGGTCGTACTTTAGTTTAGGTCACAGATGTCCTGAGGGCTTACCTGCATGTGACATTTTTCCCCCCAAATCAAACTACATTTAAAATACCAAAAGAAATGCCTAGATATAGGGATATCTTGGCAGAATTACTGCTTTAGCATGCAGACTCTGAAGCCACAATATGCTCAGATCCTGGATTTCCCCACTTTTAACTGTGTAACTTTAGGCAAGACATGAATTTGCTCGTTGGTTTATTTATAAGATGCACATAATACTGCTACCCCATAAGTTTGTAGAGCGGATTAAGTAGTTATATCTGTAGTAAAGCATTTAAACCAAAGGAATGCTGTATGAAATAACTACCATCTTTCATTAAAACAATTATTTTTAATGTCAGTTTTCTGTTTTTATATTTTTAGGTTTTTTTAATTAAAACTTTTTAATGTTTATTTTTGAGAGAGAGAGAGAGCACAAGTTGGGGGAGTGGAGAAAGAGAGAGAGAGACAGACAGACAGACAGACAGAATCTGGAGCAGGCTCCAGGCTCTGAGCTGTCAACACAGAGCCTGATACAGGGTTGGAATTCACACACCAGGAGATCATAACCTGAGTGCAGTTGGACACTCAACTGACCAAGCCACTTAGGCGTCCTATATTTTTAGGTTTCCTAAATTGTAATACAGATATTCTTGAAATGGAGCTGGTAAGGGAAATCTCATTTACAGTGAATAATAATTTACATATTCATTCAGTGCTTTATTTTCTTTTGCATCTATTTATTCATTTAGCAAATGTTTTCATAGATACCACTATGTACCAGGTGCTATGCAAGATGCTAGATCTGTATTACAGAACAGGAAAGGTATTGTTCTTGCCCTCATGAAATTTATAATCAGATAAAGGAGACCAAAGAAAAAGCATCTGATAAATGAAATATTTAATGCTTGTAACAAATTCTGTGAAATAGAATACTGAGAGTCTATCAGAGGATGCTGCTTCATTTTAGTGAGAAATCAGGAATGGCCTCTTTGAAGAGGTCACATTCAAACTAACCTTGAATTCTTAAGAACTGGAGTGGCTAGCAGAGCATTCTAGATGTGTGAAAGATTTAGTAAGGCATGAAAGTCCTTGGCTAATTAAAAAGATAAACAAAAGAAGATATCATGGTGGTAGTCGGGGGAACGTACTTTTTGGGGGTGGAAAAGGAAATCAAAAGTACAGTTTTCGACATGTTAATTTTGTTAAATATATGACCTCTATACAGAGATGTCTAGTAGGTGGTTGAATACATAAATTTGGACCTAGGAAGAGTCTGAACAGAGAGAGTAGTGGGAAGTAACAGTACATGGCTTGTATTTAAATCCATACGAATGAATGGGATCACCTAGGGAGAGACAAGAAATGAGAAGAGGATCAAGGACTGACACAGAGGAACAGAAGCACTTAGAGATCAGTCAGAAGAGGAAGAGCTGGAAAAGGGATATAAGGAAAAGCTAGTAAGATGAAGAAAACCTGGAGGTGATGAGGTCAGCTACTCTAGGCCTATTATCAGGGGTAAGGTTAAGACCATTGCACAGTCTATCAGTTATATCCCTCTCACAAAAGCAAATGCTAGAGCCCGTTAAGAGAGCATGGTGGAATTTCATGGTCATTGTTCTTGTCTATAGTTTATAAAGACTTCAATAGTTACTAGCAACAAGAGATAAAAAAAGTATGAACTTTCATTCTCATTTATCCTTAAATATGTAAGGTTACCCTTTACCCTTTATACATATCCAAGATGTATATAATTGACAGTGCCTCCTTTGCACTGTCATGTATAATTCTATCAAAGTAATAACTTAAAGGTTTTTTTGTGAGTTTTTTTGAGACTTCTTTATCTATGCCATCTATTGTCCTTGAGATCAAGCAAATTTATTTTTTCCAAAGATTAATATGTATTGCAGAAAAGTGTACTTGAAGCAAATGTGTTTTTAAAGCAAGGCTAAGGAGTTTAAAATTCATTGGCAATTGGGAGCCCAAAAGGGTTTTTTGAAACAGAAGGACATCATAAGAATTGTGATGTAGGAAAACTGCTGTCTGGATAGGATGAAGGAGGGAAAAAAGGAGGGAGATTGGAGGCTCAGATAATAACTGGAAGGGTGGCCAAGATGTGGTGAAGGTGTGACCCACATCGCAGGCAATATGAGGGAATCAAAAGGAGGAATAGGAAATATGATCATGCAAACATTCAATGCATAAAGAAAATAAAAACATCTTAATTGTAGGTTGTACAGGCGTAATGGATTAGAAGGACTTTATTATCTCCAGAGTCTTGAGCTAGGAGATGGGTGACTGATAACCTACAAACACAGTATGGGAAATAGGTTGGAGGAATGGAGTTAGAGGTGTTAAGTCAGGCAAGATTTGTGATCATTGGAGGTGCTGACAACTATTAATAGAAAGGCATTAATTTCCCAGCAGGAAGCCAGATTCGATCCTTACCACCCTAACATCTGTGAGTAAACCATAGAATGGCATCCATTTAGTTTGAGAAACAAGTGTATGTTGAATCACAGTCCATTGTTTTCTGTTTATTGTTTTGAGTTTATTTCACCTGGAACAGACTGTAGGATTTTGCTATTCTTTATGGTATCTATTATGATTTCGGCTTCCTCTGCCTAATTTGTTACCAGAATATTATGATTTCAATTTCATCTGCCTAATTTGTTACCAGAATAATCCTTTTTTTTTTTTTTTAGTAATTTAATTTTCACTTGTTATATACTTCATATTATCAGGAAAAAAAGCTATAACTGTAGCTTTTATGTATTCTCTTGGCACGTTGAATCTCTCCATAGCACGTCAGTTGAACATTTATATCCCACCCCAGACTGTAAACCCAAAAGCATAACTGTTGTTTCCTTTGTCTCCATTGAGCCTAATACAACGTTTGGGCCACAGTACCAAACTTATATTCTAATTAATGGGGAAAAACAAAATTTTATTCATTAATAAATATGAAAGCATTTGATACTAAAAAGTGCTCATATTACTAGGTACATATGACTAAAGGTATTGTAAGTCATTTAAAGAAGGGCTTTTATGAAGCAAGCTCAGAAGAAAGAGTTGGAGTTGGAAAGATTCACTACCTGCTTACCAGAGAGAATGAAAGATTTAGATGTTAATAACACACAATATTATTAAAATTAGACCAAGAGAATTTAAATGACAAGTACAACACAATTTCTGATTTATCAAAGGAGTCCAAAGTAAGACAATAATGGTGCGAATATTCACAAGAAAAGGAATTTCTGTAGCTTTCATTGTGTGCTTAAGTGCCTTGCTAAGGGATTTACATAAACTTGTCAATCTTTCTAACAACTCTGCAAGGCAAACATTATTCAACCTATTTTTCAGTTGAATAAAGTGAGGTTGAAAAACGTTATGTAAATTGTTAAAATTCTGAAGCAGCAAAAATGTTGAAGAGCTGAGATTTAAATCTAGGTCTTTCTTACTCCCTAGTCTGGTTCCTTCTACTATACAGACATTTATCATTTGGTGCTTCTATTTTTCTGATATGTATTTTAGCATAATTTTTGACACACAGAATTTTCAAAATTCTATTTTGACCATATCTTGATGGCGTCCATGCAGGTATGCGTTTTGGGCAATTCAGTATTCATCTACTTTACAAAGGGAATAATATTTTTCTTGACTTCACTGAAATGCTCAGACACCTCATGGAAAACTCGTAATGCTAGAAAATGTGCCAACATTCATCAACAAAATCATGCCATAATCAGTACATTGATTCTCTAGATTTAACTAATTAACAAAATTTTGCTGATCTTAAACTTCTATAAAATTATATCAATTATCTATGTTAATAACATTAGCTAGTTTAAATATTGTTTTTATTCAACTTGTTTAAGTGCTCAATTAATAGTAAATTATTTATAAGGCACTTTCAGGAATAAACTGAATTTACTCAGTTGTTTAGAATGTCACTTTATAAACAAATTTGCTAATCTTTGAAAAAGCTACTGAGTTGGTCCCAATGAAAATATTTATTTTTCAAGAAGAGCACTGCACTTTTGTTTTTCAATATAGTTCCCCAATCCAATTTCCAGAATAGAAATGAACTTTGAGAAGTTGTCCAGGAATAAATCTCGGTCATCAAGTTTATGCTTGGTAATAATTAACTCAGAGACTTTCAACCTATTTGTTTACTGTAATACCACATTTTGTATAATATAATTCAAATTATACTTTGTGATATAAATTTTATAATTATATATACTGGATATAAGTTATTTTCACAAGACTTGGATAACCTATATTTTACGGGATCCCTTTAAGATTATCTGTGTGTTTTGGGATACCTGGGTGGCTCATTTAGCTAGCATCCAACTCTTAATTTCAGCTGAGGTCATGATCTCACAGTTCTTGAAATTGAGCCCAACCGGGAGCTCAGCGCTGACAGCATGGAGCCTGCTTGAGATTCTCTTTCTCTCCGTCTCTTTGTCCCTTGCCTGCTCATGCTCTCGTTCTCTCAAAATAAATAAAGAAATAAACATTAAGCAAAAGATTGTCTATGTGTTTTAGTGACAAGAGAAGGTGGTAATGGTAAATACAGCTACTATGTTATGCTTTGCAGTAATATGCTTTATCTTTTTATCTTTTTCTTTTTATCTTTTTCCCTTTGATGTCCAAAAATAACTATATGAACTTTAATTTTAGATAATCACCAATGCATATCATACTCATAACAATAGTTTCATAAAATCATTTTCGAAAAGTATGTGGGTATCTTAATTTTGTTACTGTTGAGTGTTATCTTTATGATACAAAGTATATTAGGCTAGTGGGGAATTATACCATGTGGGGGGCATTAAAGTAATGTCTTCTGGAAGCTTCTCATTTCTCACCAATCTTCCTAAATTCTGTCTTCTGTGGATAAGAATTGAATATTGTTAGGGGCACCTGGGTGGCTCAGTCAGTTGAGTATCTGACTTCGGCTCAGGTCATGCTCTCACGGTCTGTCTCATGTGCTGACAGCTCAGAGCCTGGAGCCTGCTTTGGATTTTTGTCTCCCTCTCTCTTTGCCCCTCCCCAACTTGCACTTTCTCTCTCTCTCTCTCTCTCTCTCTCTCTCTCTCTCTCTCTTTTTCTCTCTCTCTCTCTCTCAAAAATAAACATTAAAAAAAAGAACTGAATATTGTTAAAAAGAAAGCTGACCATGACCAAATACACAGATCCATGCTTAGAAATTGCTTATAAGTAATTGAAACCTCAACAAACTCAAGGTCTCCACTTAAAAATCTCCATTTGTGGAGTTTTGAAGTGGTATAGGACACCTGGATGCCTGGCAAAAATCTCAGCAAGGTTTCTGCTTTGCCCTTTATTTATTCTACTTGACAAACTGATTGTTACCAGAAGGGAGGTAGGTGGGGGGATGGGTTAAATAGGTGATAAGGAGTAAAAGACGTTCACTTGCTGTGATGAACACCAGGTGTTGTATGAAAATGTTCATACAATTCATCAGCCGATGAATTGAGCTTCTTCCATAATGTGACCATTATAAATAATGCTTCTATAAACCATAGAGGTGCATGCATCCCTTTGAATTAGCACTTTTGTATCTTTTGAGTAAATATCCAGTAGTGTGATTCCTGCATTTTAAGGTAGCTCTATTTTTAATTTTTTGAGAAAGCTCCATACTGTTTTCCACAATGGATGCACCAATTTGCATTCTTACTAACAGTGTGAGAGGATTTCTTTTGCTCTACGTCATTGTCAAGACTTGTTTCTTGTGTTGTTGATTTTAGCCATTCTGACAGCTATAAGGTGATATCTTGTTGTAGTTTTGATACTCATTTCCCTGATGATGAGTGATGTTGAGCATCTTTTCATATGTCTATTGGCCATTTGGATGTCACCTTTGGAGAAATGTCTGTTCAGGTCTTCTGCCCATTTTTTTTAGTTGTATTGTTTGTTTGGGTATTGAGCTGTATTACTTCTTTATATATGTTGGATACTAACTCTATCTGATATGTCATTTGCAAATATCTTCTCCAATTCTGTAGGTTGCCTTTTAGTTTTATTGATGGTTTCCTTTGCTGTGCAGAAACTTTTTATTTTGATGTAGGCCTAACAGTTTATTTTTGCTTTTATTTCCCCTGACTCAGGAGACATATCTAGAAAGAAGTTGCTATAAATGATGTCAGAGAGATTACTGCCTGTGCTGTCTTCCAGGATTTTTATGGTTTCAAGTCTGATGTTTTGCTCTTTAAACCATTTGGGGTTTATTTTTGTGTGTGGTGAATGAGAATGGTCCAGTTTCATTCTTTTGCATGTGGATATCCAAACACCATTTGTTGACACTGTCTTTTTTCCATTGAATATTCATTCCTCCTTTGTGAAAGATTGACCATATAATTGTGGCTTTATTTCTGGGTTTTCTATTCTATTCTACTATCTAGGTGTCTATTTTTATGTCAGTACCATACCATTTTAATTAGTACTTCTTTGTAATATATAACTTCAAATCTGGAATTGTGATGCCTCCAGTTTTGATTTTCTTTTTCAAGGTTTGCTTTTGCTATTTGAGGTCTTTTGTGGTTTCATACAAATTTTAGGATTGTTTGTTCTAGTTCTTTGAAATACCAATGCTATTGGTGTCCTGATAGGGATTGCATTAAATCTGTAGATTACTTTGGAGAGTATAGACATTTTAACAATATTTGTTCCACAGTGCAAGATAGAAATAGCTTCATATTAAATTCTGGCAGTGCATTAATACACAATTATTTGACTACCCAATATTATCTTGGAAGAACTCCTACCAGTGTTGTTGACACATTACCCAGATCCCAGTTTGGGTGTATATGGATGTATAATGAGACTTCATTATCACCATTGTGAACAGGTGCTATTGATAAGGAACTGCTTTGCACAAATCAAAATTAGTGTTTAAGAGAATATACCTCATTACTATATATAACTCAGAAGATAGCTCAGTGTTCTCTCAAATTTTCTCGAGGGTACTGAAAATCAAAAGAAATAGCATTATTAGTCTGGTTTACATAATGGATTCCCCTAAATTACTGGGGAATATTGTTAAGATATGATCAAGTAAGGTATCCTAAAACCAGTTACACATATCTATCAAGCTACTTCAGGGGAGGCTTCATATTGTTTAAGAGTGTGGCCTTTAGAATCAGCTAGAATTGGGTTTGTTGCCCTGACGTTTTAGATCTTATAAATTGGAGCAATTAATCAGAGCTATCTGAGCTCCTTCTTCTTCAAATGTAAGATGGAGTATTAGCACTTCCCTTTACGATTATTAGGAATATTAATGAAAACAAAACGTTTAGCTGAGAGTCTGGTGCATAGTAAATGTTAAATAAGTAAATATTAATAGCAAATTTACATTAATAGTATCACTACTCATCGATATTACTAATATTTAAAACATGTAAATAGTCCTTAGACTATTTATTCATTTTGTTCCTATTCCTACTTACTCTAAGATAAAATGATATGAATAAAATATGAAAAGAAGGCTTATATATAAAACCTAGCCTGGGACAAATGATTTATGAACTGATATGTATGTGTCAATACATTATCAGTTACAAAAGAATTTTAGTGAAATTTCTAGACTATAAAACCTACTCATTCAAAGTATACAATTTAATGGTTTTTAGTATGCATTGTGCAATTGTCACCACAACATAATTTTAGGATATTTTACCACATCAAAAAGAAACCCTGTACCTATTAACTATCACTTTCCATTCTCCCAGAGCCCTAGGTAACCACTAATCTACATTCTGTCTCTATAGACTTTCCTATTCTAGACATTTCATATCACAAAGTGTAAACTAATATCTTTTAGCTGGATATTAATACACATATTTTTGATGTTCATGCATACAGTTTTAAGTGGAAGTATGTTTTCAGTTCTTTTGGGTATATACCCCAGGAGAGGAATTACTTGGGTCCTATGTTCACTCGATATTTAACCTTTTGAGGATATACCAGCCTGTTTTCCTGAGCAGCTATACCATTTTATATTCCTGTTAGCAACACACAATATCAAGTTTGATTTACATGAACGCTACTTTGAACACAACTTTTGAAATTCATAATGAATAAAGAACCTAACATTCAGACAGTTTTAAGGATATCACCCATGGCTATCTCAAAGGATAAGATGAACACAGATGTCAGGAATTGAGCTCAGGTCTAGCTGGATCCAAGGCCTGTGTTTTTCATGGCCATAACAAGTCAATGTCAAGGGACATTCTGAGAGGTTGAGTTTCATTAAGAATTTGTGGGTCCTGAGTTTTCTATTTCAAATACACCTTGTTTCCTATGATTTATGTTCCACATCTTAGTAGAGCCTAATGAAAAACACACTTACGGAAAGACGTAACCTCTTATTTCAATCTTGTGTCTAAGGTGGAAAAAGAAAATTCACACCCTTTCAGTCATTTGATATGAACTCGTTGCAAAGTAAAAGCAAGGGCATTAGTCCTTTCTAGAGCTGCATTATTCCTTTATTTTTCTTTTCTTTTTTTAAGTGCAAGACAAAAGTCCCTGGCCACATTCTTGTTATTCTATGTATTTTATGTAAGAGGAAGTATTCTGGGTGCCTCCCTGCCTCCACCTCACTCCTTCCACATTTGTACTAAAAAACTTTGTTCTAGTTAAACTATATGGAGGTAGGCCAGGAGGATAGCTTCCTGAAACTATAATTCTGAGGTCACAAAAGCTCTATCATGCATCGTCTGCAGTACAAAAAAGAAAAAATTAGGTCCTATTGATTAAATACAAAAGCCATTCTCCAAAGGATTTTGAAAAGAGGACAGCCATTAAAACCTTCTCATCTTGTCTTCTAAATACATTTTTAAAGGTATTAGAGCAGATAAATTTTGGGGTCTGTTTCTCAAAGAATATGCTCTACTTTTCCTTACATCTACTTTTCCCCAATTTTTTATGTTGGCGTGGGGGGAGGAATCCTAAAACACATATTTATATTACATCTATGTTGTCCTATTTCCTTGTGTTAATAGGAAATTGGACCAGGAGTTGGCCCGTCTCTGCCAAATCATGCCCCTTCCCAAGAATTTAAAACTGGACCCAAGGGATTCCAGCTGTGATTTGTGATAAATTATACTAGTTAGAGATTGTGGTATAATCATTTTCTGCCATGCAGTCTAAGTGCAGAAAGAAAATAATAAAAAGATACATAAAAGACTGGTAAGGTAGCAGAGAGGGAGATTGAGATTTTAGTCCTTCCTGAGAAGCCAACTCTGATATCTGCCTTTGTTCATGAGACATTCATACTTTTTCTTCATTTCCTCCCTCTTCTCCACCCTTCTCCCCCCTGTAAGCTAGCTTGACTCTCTGTTACTTGCAGTCAAAAAGCACTAATATTCAAGTTCCCTAGAACCACAAAAAGAAGGAAGTAATGCTTTTCTCCTTTGCATTTGCCGATAGTAGTATTTATATATCTAAGATGTCTTAATTCTATGCACACTAATGGAACCAAGAGAAATCCTTTAGTCAGGGAGTACTTTTGATGGCTTATGTATTATGCTGATGGGGGAAAATGGTTACAGAGTATGCAAGGGACCTTATATTCAACATTAGAAATTTAAAAAACTAATAATAATTTGGATGTTGTGGTAATTTGTCATCTGAAGTGAATTTTCTTTTGCAACAAAGTCCTAACGTTTTGAGTCTATTACCTTTTTTACCCAGAGAAACATCTTTGCCATGACTTAAAAAAAAAAAATCTCATTAAAAGCATAATAGTAAAGGTTTACTTTTACAAAGCTATTATTTTTGCTTTGGATTCATGTGATTTAGGTATGTAAATTATTCATATTTGGAAATCACACTTTCTAATAATGCACTGTATATCATTACATAATTTTCTAATTTTTATTACCAAAAATAACACAAAAGAAAATCTCAACTATATTTTATTTTAAGAGAAAAAAGGGTTTAGAGTTAAAAAGCAACTGGAAGAGTGATTTCTCCACATGTGACTAATTTTAGTAATTGAAAGGTCTTTAGATATATATTTATCTGATAACATTGAAATCTGGAGGATTTGCCCCTTATTTTTGAAACATAGAATATATGTAAAAACTGTTAGTATAATAAGTGAAATTCAGACTAAGAAATTTAACTGAGAAAAATCAAGTTAAAATGCTTACTAAAAGCACATTTTTGAAGAACTAAATGAAAATATTAGAAATAAACACATTTACCACTTTTGCAAAGTCTCACGCAAGCGTTGGTTTAATAGATATGTATTTGTTGTGAATTTTCTCTTTAATACCAAGTGTATAAACTAATGAAACTATTTAAGTTGCACTGAATCTGACTTCAAGTTTGTGCACTGCCCCATATCAAATACTATGGGGATGGAGAAATGTTTGTAAAGGTTTTATAAATCCAGTATTTGAAGGACTCTGATTTTTCAATACAATAGAAGCAGGGGTGAGTCACCCTCCCTCTAAACCAACTGCGGACAGGGGCTTTCACCATGATTTTTAAAGCCTGGTAGCTAGTATCCAGACTTCCCAGGTGTATCTTTCAAACCATTTCTGTCTAGAGAGCTGCAGACAAATCTTCATCACTTACAAAAACTTTCAAACCTCTGTGTTCCCCGGCCTCCCCCCGACCCCCCATCCCTAACTTGGAAATAAATACTTACAAGAGTTCTCTATCATTGAGTTACTTTCCCCCTTTTCAGGAACTGGCAGCAATTGCTTCTCTTTTCTCAATGGGTCTCCAACTTCCAAATGTTCTTGGTAGTGGCTTACATGTGTCAGGCTCATTCAGTTGCAAGATTTAAGAACTAAACTCCTCTAAAAACATAAAAGTTTATTGGCTTAAGGAAATGGGAACTCCTTGGGGTGCCTGGGTGGCTCAGTCGGTAAAGTGTCTAGCTCTTGATTTCGACTCAGGTCATGATCTGACAGTTTGGAAGATTAAGTTTTTGGTTAAGATTAAGTTTTTGGTTAAGAAACTTATTGGTTTCTCATTTTCAGGGAAATAAGGTCAAAATCATTAGTGTTATTTGGAGACTTCAGTGTTCTAACTCCATTCTTTCTTAGCTCACAGTCGGAATTTTCACTGAGGAAATAGAAGCTGACAGCAGTTCCCTTTTATTCTTACCTCAAAATGACTATCTATGCTCTCTACCTTTCCTTCCATTACCTGAGAGAGAGTTATTTCTGCTCTGTTCTAAATCTCATTCCTCCATGATTTACTCAATATTCTGGTCATGAACTCCTCTGTTCTGTCTTTACACCATTGGTTTCTTATCTGTTCTGTTTAGTTTCCACCAGCCTATAAACATCCCTGGCTGTCCTATATTTTAGATCTCTTTAACTTGAAATCTAATTTTCTCTACTTAATGTAAAACTGCAAATTAAGAATTGACCTCATCACTAACAGATTTTACTGTTGTTAAGATTGCCCATCCATCTAGGGGACTAAGCCTGGGTAGCTTAGTCAGTTAAGCATCCGACTTCATGATCTCCCAGTTCATGGGATCGAACCCTGTATGGGGCTCTGTGCTGACAGCCTGGAGGCTGCTTTGGATTCTGTGTCGCTGTTGTTCTCTGCCCCTCCCCAGCTCATGCACTGTCTCTCTCTGTGTCTCAAACATTAAAAAAAAAAAAAAAACATTTTATATAAAAAAAGATCGTCTATGCATCTAAAGCTCACACACACCTTTCTTTCTCTTTCCTGATGTTTAGCAGCATTAGTTAAAATTAGTCACTTTTTCATTTTTGGAACATGCTTTTCTCTTAGATTTTATGAAAATACCCTAAACTGTCTTTCTCACTGGCCACCCCATCTAAGTCTACTTTGATTGTTCCTTGCTCTCATTTCATTCCTAAAATGTCGTAGTATCGTAGACCTAATTCCTGAACTCTTTTTTCTTGTTATTTCATTCATCCTCCTATTTGTAAATATGTACAGTTCTGACTTACACTGAAATTCCAGGCTTTCCTTCATTTTTAGTTGGGTTATTAGATTTTTTGCTGTTGAATTATAGGAGTTCCTAAGTGAAATAAACCAGTCACAAAAGAATAGATACTGCATGATTCTGCGTATATGAGACGTCTAAAATAGTTAAATTCCTAGGGTGAGGGGGTAGAACTCTGATTGCCAGGGGATGGGGGCAGAGGGAATGGTGGAGGTGTTAATCAGAAGGTATAACTTCTCCATTGTGCAAGATGAGTAAGTTCTAGAGATCTGCTCTACAGCATTGTCCTTACACTTAAGAATCACTATAACTACAGTGTAATACTATATTGCACAGTTACAAATTTGTTAAAAGGGTTTAAAAAAAAAAAAAGGAAACTGAAACTTTGTGAAAATCACATTGCAAATGAAAATCTTGTTTCCATTGAGGCTTGGCTGTGAGAGGAAGGTGAGAATGAGAAAAGGTAAATGTCAAGGGTTGGGTCTTATGAAGCCACCTGGGAGAATTGACGACATTGAACTATCCCTGTCTTTCAGCACAAGTATATGAAAGGGGAGGATCATTTCTCTGACTCACCTGCTTAGCTTGGAAACTTGACTTTGAGAGAAGAAGAGCTGCAATTTGATCATACATTCAGTATGAGATTTGCTGATCTGCCTTGAGACAAGTTCTGGATTTCTTTGAAGGGTCTCCAGCCATTTACAGAACAGCAAGGAACACTTTGCTGCAGTTTCTAACTTGTTACACATATGAGCAAGAGTTTTCATATTTCCTAAGTATTACGAACAAAGAAGAAAATAATCTTATTTCACTTGAAAAATGTGTGTACTTACCTGAAGTTTGCAGCATAAATATTCATTTTGGGTCAAAAATCTCCCACGGGGGTGGTTAAATGTCTGACTTCAGCTTAGGTCATGATCTCGTGGTTCATGAGTTCGAGCCCCATGTCAGGCTTTGTGCTGACAGCTCAGAGCCTGGAGCCTGCTTTGGAATCTGTTGATTCCCTCTTTCTCTGCCCCTTTTTATATAAGACACTATGTCTCTCTCTGTCTCTCAAAAAATAAATTTTCAAAAAATTTTTTAAAAAATCTCCCACAGTTTCACATTAAAAATGTAAAGTTGGGAGGCACGTGGGTGGCACAGTCAGTTGGGCATCTGACTCTTGATTTTGGCTCACGTCATTATCTCATGGTCAGTGAGATAGAGCCCTGTTTCCAACTCTACATTGACCGTGTGGAGCCTGCTTGGTATGCTCTCTCTCTCTGTCTCTCTCTCTCTCACTGTCTGCTCTTCCCTCACTTGCTCTCCCCCACCTCAAAATAAATAAATAAATAATGTAAACGTTGAAGGTGCCTGTTTGGTTCAAGCCTCTGACTCTTGATTTCTGCTCAGGACATGATCCCAGGGCCATGGGATCAAGCCCCCACATCAGGCTCCGTGCTGCACATGGAACTTGCTTGGGATGTTCTCTCTTTCTTTCTCTGTCTCTCTCCCTTAAAAAAAACAAAACTGTAACTTTTTAACTTTATTTTTGATTTAAAGCATACCTCTCAGGTTTTATAGCCTAACTTAAAAAGATCAAGAAACCAATAAATTTGTATAATCTTGTTTCTCCTATATCTGAACCTGAATGTATCCCATTCAAGACTTTTTTTCAAAGTCGTATATAAAAAGAGTCATTAGATTATATTTTTGTTTGTATTAGTTGGGCTTAGGGTTTCAGAAGCTCTCCTATTTGCTACTTTCAATAGCTTTTACTTTTTTCTCTTTATTTAAATTCTAGTTACTATGTGTTTTTTAAAATTTCTTCTTTAATTTCCTAGTTAACCCATTCATTCTTTAGTAAGATGATATTTAACCTCCACGTATTTGTGGTCTTTCCAAATTTAGTGCCTGATACAGTGCCCTTCTTCATCTCTTGTTACAGTCTTTCATTTAAATTCTAGTTTGTTTGATATAAGTATGGATGCACTGGCTTTCTTTTGGCATCTATTAGAATGATAGATGGTTCTCCACCCCCTCACTGTCAATCTGCTGATATCTTTAGGTCTAAACTGAGTCTGTAGAGAGAAGATAGATGGGTCTTGTTTATTTATTTATTTTTATCCATTCTGATACCCTATGTATTTTGATTGGAGCATTTAGTCTATTCACATTGAGAATGATTATTGATAGATAAGAATTTAGTGCCATTGTATTACTTGTAAAGTCATTGTTTCTGGAGATTTTCTCTGTTCCTTTCCAGTGTTTGTTGCTTTTCGTCTTTCTCTCTCATTCAAATGTCTCCTTTAATATTTCTTACATGACTGGTTTATTGGTCTCAAATTCCTTTAGTTTTTGTTTGGGAAATTCTGTCTCTCCTTCTATTCTGAATAGAAGGCTGCGTATTTTTCCTATTCAGCATATTGAATATATTATGCCACTTCTTTCTGGCTTGCCAGGTTTCTCTGGAGATATCTACTGCTAACCTGATTAGTCTTCCCTTGTAGGTTAGGGGTTCCTTTTCCCCTTGCTGCCTTCAGGATTCTTTCCTTATCCCTGTATTTTTAATTTTACTACAATTATGTCTTAGCTTTGGCCTGCTTTTGTTGATATTGAGGGGGAGGTTTCTGTGCCTCCTGGATCTGGATGTCTGTTTCCATTCCCAGATCATGGAAGGTTTCAGCTATAATTTGCCAGAATAAACCTACCCCACCTCTCCCCTCTTCTTCTGGGATTTCTATGATACAAATGTTATTACAATTTATGGAGTAACCGATTTTCCTAAATCTACATCCCTGATGCAACGTTTTTTTCTCCCTCTTTTTTTAGCTTCATTATTTTCCATAATTTTCTCTTCTATATCACTTATTCATTCCTCTACTTCTTCCATCCATGTGGTCATTACATTCAATTGTTTTTGCATCTCAGTTACAGCATTCTTTATTTTGGCCTGATTAGTCTTTAGCTCTTTTACCTTTGGGGGTAAGGGTCTCCCTGGTTTCTTCTATGCTTTTCTGAAGTCTAGCTAGTATTCTTATCATTGTTGTTTTAAATTCCTGTTCTGACGTGTTACCTATCTCTGTTTTGATTAGCTCCCTGGCTGTGACCTCCTCCTCTTTCTTTTCAGATGAATTCCTGTGTCTTAGCATTTGGTCTAGGTTTCTGTCTTGTGTGTGTTAGAAAAACCTGTTATGTTTCCTGCTCCTGAGAGTAATTACTATATTAAGAAGAGGTCACATACTGTCTAGGGCCTGGTGCTTTAGGAAGTGGTTCTGGTGTATGTTGTGTGCACTCTGCTATTGTCTTTTGGCTGCTCTTTACCTCAGGTCAGTCCTTTGCAGAGTTTCTCCTTGCCTGCAGTAGGGAGTGTTTGGACCCCATCCACTGTGTGGCGAGTTTTAAGTAGGTGTGCTTTGGTCTGCTGATCCTATTTCTACTAGAGCTGAAGCCTTGCAGCACTTTATGATCTATAGACTTGGTGGGTGCTGAAGGTTTGTGCTGGTGATCTGAAGGAGGGTATCACTGATGCTCTGGTTCTCAGGTACAACTGCCTTAGTAAAGATACACCTGCAGAGTGCAGGGGGGTGGGGCTTGGTGTAAGTACTTCAAGCCTCCACTGTGGATGCTGTGCTACTTGCTGAAGTCTGTCCATGCTGATGGGACAGGTGAAAAATGGCGTCAGTCCACTCTCATCCCTGGAGAGGGGTGCTTGCACCTTCTACTGTTCAGGAAACCCCCTACAGAAGAGCAAACAATCTCTGTTCTTATGTCATAGGATTCTGTCAGATGCTTTCCTTCACCCTGTGTCTGAGCCATCCGCCCACCCAGTATCACTGTATTCTTGGGTTTCATGTCAGGTGTGAAGCTAGCTGGGTTTCAAAACTCCAAATTTTAGGGACACAGTGTAGCACAGAACTGTGCTAATCCTGTAGGGGAGAGTCTCACTGCTGTGGTTAGTGCCAGTTTGTCCCAGAATAGCAGTCACATGACCACAGAGGGGCTTGGAGCTTATGGTAAAGGACAGCAAAGAGCTGGTGTCCAGGTTAGCTGCCCTCAGCAGGTGCCTCTGTTGCTATGCTAATGAACAGGGCAGGTCAATGGCACCTGCAGGCTCTGTTGTCTCTGTGAGTCAGTGCCACCTCTCCTAAATGCACTCTAAGAAGTGGAACTGTCTCTCCTAGTGCAGCCTAGAGGATCCTCAGGGCACATATTGTTTTAAAAGAGGTTAACTTTGGGGCACCTGGGTGACTTAGTCGGTTAAGCGTCGACTTTCGCTTAGGTCATGATCTCGCGGTGCGTGGGTTCGAGCCCCGCGTCGGGCTCTGTGCTGACTGCCAGCTCAGAGCCTGGAGCCTGTTTCAGAGTCTGTGACTCCCTCTCTCTCTGACCCTCCCCTGCTCACACTGTCTCTCTCTCCCTCTCTCTCTCTCCTAGAAATAAATAAAACATTTAAAAAATTTAAAAAAATAAAAATAAAAGAGGTTAACTTTAGTTTTAGTCTACAATTGGAGAGAACACACTCCTATATCACATGCTGTGGCTCACTAACGTTATGTATAGTAGAAATTTGTAATAAGAGTTTTAGGCCTCCTTGGATAAAGTTTTAAAAAAGTCAAATGTGAATTAAAGAAAAGCTGAAGAAAAATCCAAATACTGG
This sequence comes from Hyaena hyaena, assembly GCF_003009895.1. Lineage (NCBI taxonomy): Eukaryota > Metazoa > Chordata > Mammalia > Carnivora > Hyaenidae > Hyaena > Hyaena hyaena. The sequence goes on along the minus strand of NW_024081095.1, from coordinate 313,540 downwards.
TTTGTATTATAACTGGTATCCTTAGGGAGGGGAAATCACACAAAGAGTTAAGTTGGCCAAACACAACACATTTAATTATTACTGGAGTATTATATCTCTCACTTGTTGATTGTTAATATATGAGACATGAGACACTAAGATAATCGTATTTATGCCAGGCTTTCCTGAGATATGAAATGGTTTTTCAAGGTTATTTCAAGATAAACATTTTGACAAAGGTGATGTAGACAGATCAGGTTTATCCTGCTGAAAACATTTTGTAGTAATCAGTATATGGCAAATTTGACAAGACCCTTGTTTATCTTCTAGCTAGTGAATTCGTGGTCAAAATTTACAATGGTCCTAAACTTGTTAAGTTTTGTGAGAAAAGAATTTGACATTCAGACCTACTGATAAAGCTTTTCTTCCTAACTCTAGAAAGCTGCTTCTTAGGTTTTCCTCTCTTGGTAAATGGCATCATCATCCATCTACCCAATTTCTAAGTGGAAAGCTCTTCATTCTCCTGCTGCCATTTAGTAGAGCAGATCCAATCCACCCTATCTCAGAAAGATATCTTGAACCTACACATACTTCTGTCCATCTCCATGCTACCGTCTCATGCAAACCACCACTATGTCTTACTATGATTATTCAAATAGCCACTGAAGTACTCTTTGCTTTCACTGTTGCCCTCTGCCTATCCATACTTCTCATTAAAGAAACCAGAAATATTGTCAAAATCTCAAATCAGATTATACTTTTGGTCCCTCCAATCTCCTCCTCAAATTAAGATTATTCAATGACTTCCCATCATATTAAAAATAAAATAGGTTTCTTACCTCCAAGTCCCATATGATCAGTGCCCTGCCCCCATCTATGACTTTATCTGCTATGATTCCCCTGACTATTGTATCCAGGCTTCTGCCAACCTTGGCCTCCTTTATCTTCCCTGAAAAAGCCAAGTTTGTCCCCAGCTTATCATCTTTGCACTACCTATTTCATTTTCCTGGAAATATCTCCTCCCTGATCTTCTCATGGCTTGCTGCTTTTTGTCTCTCAAGTCCTACCTTAAATGTCCTCTATCGGAGAGGCTTTCCATGAGCTCCAATTTAAACTACTCACAAGCCATTTTTTTATTATATCTCTCCATTTAAATTCTCTGCATAGCACGGATATTCATATGATTTATTATTATATTATACAGTATTTAATTATATCTAACATATATAATTGTATAATATTATAGGATTCTGATTTACATATGACTTATTTACTTTTGGTTTCTTCCCAAAACAAGGCACATTTAATGAAATTAGGGATATTATCTATTATCTGTGTTCACTACTATATCTTCAGCCAATAGTAGTGCCTGACACAGAAAAGTAAGAATTAAAAAGCTTTTTTAGTAATCACTGCACACACACATACACACACAAAAGTAGCTGGGTAGTGACTGGCATATCCTCTCTCTTCCACCTAGATTGGAGATGAGAAACCTGAGTGATTCTTTTATTTTATTTATTTATTTTTTTTACAAATAGTTTATTGTCAAATTAGTTTCCACATAACACCCAGTGCTCGTCTCCACAAGTGCCCTCCTCCATGCCCATCCCTCCTCCCCCCCACATCCATCAGTCCTCAGTTTTTGTCAGCATTCAAGAGTCTCTCATGGTTTGCCTCTCTCCCTTTCCCCCACCATTTCCCCCCTTCTTCTCCCGGTTGGTCCTCTGTTAAGTTCCTCCTAGTCCTCCTATACGTGCACACATATGATATTTGTCCTTCTCTGCTTGACTTATTTCGCTCAGCATAACACCCTCAAGGTCCATCCATGTTGCTACACATGGCCAGATTTCATTGTTTCTCATTGCCATGTAGTATTCCATGGTATAGATAAACCACATCTTCTTGATCCATTTGTCTGTTGATGGACACTTAGGCTCTTTCCACGTTTTAGCTATTGTGGAGAGTGCTGCTATGAACATTGGGGTACATGTGCTCCTATGCCTCAGCATTTCTGTATCCCTTGGGTAAATTCCTAGCAGTGCTATTGCTGGGTCCTAGGGGAGTTCTATTGTTAGTTTCCTGAGGAACCTCCACACTGTTTTCCAGAGGGGCTGTACCAGTTTACATTCCCACCAACAGTGTAGGAGGGTTCCGGTTTCTCCACATCCTCGCCAGCATCTAGAGTTCTCTGATTTGTTCATTTTAGCCTGAGTGATTCTTTTAAACATAGTAAATTCCGTGTGACCTATACAAGTTATATCCTTGTCACCTTACTTGTCATATGTGATGAGAATGTTGAATTAGAATGATGTTCAAGGCCTTTTTCAGCTCTGCAGATGTATAATTTATAATGACCCGTGGTAAACTCTATTTTAGGTTATCAGTAGCTTTAATTAGTAAATATACATCAATCTCAACTTTAAACTTGATGATAAAAAAATTGTATGGTAATAGCAATAATGTTATGCCTATATTAATATTAATCCTTGGTGTCTGAGATTTTTTTTAATCAGCTAAAATTATATTCCTTTACATGGTTTGTTACAAACTATATCTCAAGCAGATATTGCTACCAGATTTTCAACATGAAATTTTTATCAATATTTTAAAATCTTAGGATATTTTTCCTCTTTTATTGATATGGGAGACTTTTCAAAACTTATTTCCTACAGCATTGCTATGTTATGATGAGCTGAGTGGTGACTGTTGCTTTTAATTGACAGCAACACATTTTTGGGGAGGGGAGAAGCATTCACGAAAATAATATGAATCCATTTACGAAAGTGGAGTTGTTTAGAGAAATACAAATATCTTCACTCAATTTTTGACCATTTACTGAAAACACATTTTGAAACTAAAATCAAAAAAGCAATGTTCTTCTACAAATCTGGACACTAAATATTTTACCATATTAAAACATGGTGTGATGTCTATTATCACAACTATTTTCCTCCTATTCAATAATTTCTTCATTCCTGGTGGCTAACTGCATCAGTTTTAGCAAGGACTCCTTAAAAGGACTTCATAACATTGTCTAAAATATTATTTTATTGTAAAATATATTATTAACTATTCCTTTATATCAAAATAAACATTGGGGCGCCTGGGTGGCTTAGTCGGTTAAGCGTCCGGCTTTGGCTTAGGTCATGATCTCGCGGTTCGTGGGTTCGAGCCCCGCGTCGGGCTCTGTGCTGACTGCCAGCTCAGAGCCTGGAGCCAATTTCAGAGTCTGTATCTCCCTCTCTCTCTGACCCCTGCTCACGCTGTCTCTCTCTCTCTCCTAGAAATAAATAAAAAATATATTAAAAAATAAAATAAAATAGTTTAATAAAAAAAATAGACATTAAATTCTGTATCAATCAAAATATCTTTGGATTTTTACACTTTAATATATGCCTTTACTTTTCCTCAGAATAATAAACAATAATTCTTTGTAGCAGCTGATTTATGAAGCTAGGCAATAAAGACAAAAAATAACCTTTCCCCTTGTTTTTTTTAAATTTTTTTAATGTTTTATTTATTTCTAGGAGAGAGAGAGACAGCGTGAGCAGGGGAGGGTCAGAGAGAGAGGGAGTCACAGACTGAAACAGGCTCCAGGCTCTGAGCTGGCAGTCAGCACAGAGCCCGACGCGGGGCTCGAACCCACAAACCTCGAGATCATGACCTAAGCGAAAGTCGGACGCTTAACCGACTAAGCCACCCAGGCGCCCCTAACCTTTCCCCTTGTTAGCAAAAGGCCAAATGAAATATTCAAGACTGTAGTACTGATGATTGTATGCTAAGAAGCACTTTCATTATTTCTTGCAAAGATTTGTGCCATTTTTTCTTTATAGTAAGAAGCTAGGGTTTTTAAAAAAAAATTTTTTTAGTGTTTATTTATTTTTGAGAGGTGAGGGAGAATGTAACCAGGGGAGGGCAGAGAGAGAAGGAGACACAGAATCTGAAGCAGGCTCCAGGCTCCAAGCTGTCAGCACAGAGCCCAATGTGGGGCTCAACCCACGAACCATGAGATCATGACCTGAGCTGGAGTCAGGTGTTTAACCAACTGACCCACCCAGGTGCCCCAGAGGCTAGTTGCTTTTACCACTTTAATTATCACCAACATTCATGTCATTAAAACCTATGCCTGTAATCGAAAGCTCAATTTTACATTGTCAAATCTCTATCAAAATGTTCCCGTGGGAATTCCAGTCCTGCTTCAATCTCCATACATCCCTAAACTGAAATAATCATTGTCAATCTCAGGTCAGCTTCCATTGTCAATATTCTCCCTCATGAGATGACCTTCCTCCTAATCTTCATGGATATTTTTCGGAAATATAGTCTGAACACTTGTGTCTTAGGACCTGCACCGAACACTGGGAGTGTAGCAGACAGGCTCGTAATGATGTGTTCATACTTCAGAGGCTTCACACCAGCATTAGTCCATTACAGTTCAAAGTGGTGGGATCCGAAGGCTAAGTGCCAGGTGTTGTGGAGTACATACGAAGAAACACCTAGCTTGGTGTTTAGAGGTCAGAGAAGGCTTTATGAAGAAAGGATATCTTAGTGGCTCTGTAAAAGGATTAGTAGAAGGCAGGTGAAGGAAGAAGTAGAGGTGTTGAAGTAGATTCAGTGTCAATAATCTTGTGCGCAAATTTAGATGCAGAAGAACACTTGTGTACGTAGGGAACTGGCAGTATGGCTGAGCAGAATATGAAAGGACATGTGGTGGAGGGTATGCCTAGAAAGGTTTTTAAGGAATTGAGATTTTAGATACTATTGAATAATTTTAAGGGGACTGGCCTGAATAGATTGATATTTTAGAAATCTTCTCAACGAATTGTGAATAGCATATTTGAGATCAGCAGGAAAGGAGGCAGTTAAACCGGTTATATGGCTGTAGGGTAGAGGAAGATGATGACAGCCTTCCCAAGAGTAGGAATAGTAGAGAGAGAGGACTGAATGGACTTAACTGGTGTTATAGGTCTGATGTCAACACAGTTCGTGATCTAATACATGTGAATTGTGATGAGACATGAGTAAATTCACTTATTGGGTATTGAGGTGGACAATGCCATATTCTCGAGATAAAGAATGCATGAGGACTTTTTAGGAAGTATTGAATTATTGGACATACTGAACACATAAATAGAGGTGTTAATCAAGAGTAGAATAGGTGGATTGATATTCAGAAGCTGTAATGTCTACGGTATCCAGATTTGGAGTGATTAGAATATATAAGGTAGTTGAAGACCTCACAGTGGGGAAGTAGCTAGGGAGGATGCAAAATGAGAAAAAATGGCTTTATGAGAACACTGAGCTTAGGGAATGAGCAGAAGGAGATTTAAGAGAAACTGATTAAAAGTATCTAGAAGGGTAGGAAGAAAACCATAAGGTATTGTAGCATCATGGAGACAGGGAAAGCAAGTGATTCAGAAATTCTCAAGACTTTTCTTCACTAAAATTTCTTTGTGTTTAATATAACACATGACCTACTTTCCCCAATACATAATTCCAATTTTTATTTTACAGTTCCTGGAATATGTATTTCTCTATATTTTTAACATTTAAAATATTTCATAAACTCATTAATTTCCTTTAAAATTTAGGAACAACATAATGTATTATAGTATATATTAATGGTAAATATACCATTTTTCTAACAATCAGATGAAAGTAACGATTACACTTTTTTTCTAAACAGAATTTTATAATTAAACCCCGATATCTAAAACATACCATTGTTACAGAAAACATACCATTGTCAAAGCCTGCAGCTTGCTTGTGTCTCCTACTAGTAATTCAATTATACCAATAATTCAATTGTACCAGTAATCATAAAATTATTATTTTGGTCTAAATCCTGCAAGCTGTTCTAAACCAATCATATTAGAAACTGAAAGCAAGTATGAACTTATGCATGCAAGTCAACTTAGACATACATGTATGTGCTTGTGTGTTTATGTATATATATGTGTGTGCTTAGGCATACATATATGTGCATACATACATACACACAGGTACAATGCTACCTTTATTCCTTAAAATAAGAAACTAATTTCTTATGTAAATATATCTGTATAATGTGTATAAATAGTATATGCATATATATTAATATTGTATGATTTGAGAAGCATTTTCTAAGAGTTACAGCATCTTATAAGTAACACAAGCAAATTGTTTCTGAAAATCTGATGTTTTGGATGAAAGTGCTAAGAGCTTATTTCTAGTTCCCATTTTTTTAAATGGGCAAACCTAGAATATATATCAACTCAAAAATCCAAACAAATTTCCTAGCACACAACTTTAAAAAGATAGTATGGTCACATATGCATATGTTCAGATGTGAAATGCTTATAGCACCATTTCCTGTTCCTCAGATAATTAATATTTTGAAAATTGCTTTGTGCATATTAACATGGAGACAGTTTGTATATAAAGTCACAAGCATGTTTATAATTAAGTAAATTAAGTATAAAGTAAACTTATTTTAAAGGCAGACAAAAATGTATAATAAAACATCTGGGAGATTTCATGCAATGAATGCTTGCCTACAAAGGTAAGCTGAAACTTGAGACTTGAATGATGTTAAGAAGCAAACTGGGGAGAGGTGTGCCTAGGTGGCTCAGCCAGTTAAGCGTCGGACTTCGGCTCAGGTTTGTGGGTTCGAGTCCCGCGTTGGGCTCTGTACTGACAGCTAGCTCAGAGCCTGGAAACTGCTTCAGATTATGTATCTCCCTCTCTCCCTGGCCCTCTCCCCTCCCCCCCCTTTCCTGACGCCCCCATGCTTACTGCTGTCTCTCTCTCTCTCAGAAATAAAGAACATTAAAAAAAAAGCAAGTTGGGGAGGGAGGTTAAGGATGTTATTGTCATTTTTGAAATGGCAGAACATGATGACATGGATGAGGTAGGATAAAGAAGAACATAATCTGCAAACTATTAAAAGCAGAACTGATAGAGATTATCTGAGTTTTTAAAAAGAACATTTTAACGTTTATTTATTCTTAAGAGAGAGAGTAAGAGAAAGAGAGAGCATGAGCAAGAGTGGGGCAGAGAGAGAGGGAGACACAGACTCTGAAGCAGGCTGCAGGCTCTGAGCTGTTAGCACAGAGCCCGGAGCCTTGAGATCATGACCTGAACCAAAGTTGGAGGCTTAACCAACAAGCCACCCAGGTACCCTGAGATTATCTGATTTTTAAAGCACTTCTTGAGGGGTGATGCTGTAGATTTTCTTACTATGAAGGTTTTACTATCCTTTTTTTTTTTTTTTTTCTTTTTTTTTTTGAGTGAGAAGGGGAGAGAGAGAGAATCCCAAGCAGGCTCTACTTTGTCAGCACATAGCCGGGCATGGTGCTCAAAGTCACGAGCCATGAGATCATAACCTGAGCCTTGATCAAGAGCCTGTGCTTAACTGACTGAGCCTTAAAGGTGCCCCAGTTTTCCTATACCTTTAAAGTAGGTGGTCAATGGGTGGCTTAGTCGGTTAAGCGTCCAACTTTCGCTTAGGTCATGATCTCACGGTTCGTGGGTTCGAGCCCTGCGTCAGGCTCTGTGCTGACTGCCAGCTCAGAGCCTGGAGCCTGTTTCAGTCTGTGACTCCCTCTCTCTCTGACCCTCCCCTGCTCACGCTGTCTCTCTCTCTCTCTCCTAGAAATAAATAAAACATTAAAAAAAAAATGAAAACATTGCAGAATGGATTTTCGCCTTTTCTGGTTTTCTGATTGTTTCATAAAACAAGAGCCCCCTTTTAGGAGTAGCTTCGTCATATCACTGTCACTTTCAGGGATGTCTACCTAGCATCCATTAGGCATCTATGCCTCCTTCAGTTCCAGCAATATCTCAGATATACTTGCCTTATTTGATACTTGGGATTCTTTTTAAAATATCTACACATAATTCTGATGTCATCTTAATTACATCTGGATTGTAATTGAAGAATTTTCCCACACATCGCTTTGTTGTGTTTTGGGAGCATAGTTATAAACTTCTATATATACATCAGCCAATTAACACTGTATTAAGGGAAAAAAATGTACATTCTATGAAATTTGCATGTTAAAGTCTAAGAGACAGTTGTTAGGAAAACAGTACTGAGGAGGATGATTTATCAAGTGTGCATTATTGCTATACCACTTTGTGTGGTGTTAGTGTTAATCATACATTTTTGGTGAATAAATTTATAAATACTCCAATTAACATACAACTATTCCTAGATATGTTTCAAGATGTTAGACTGAGCAACAGTGTTCCTTAGGGTCTTTGAGGGTACCAAACAAATTACATCTTTACTACTTCACTAGGTTCTAAAAAAAAATAATAACAACAAAGAGTAAGCAAAGTGTAAAGCAGAAATATCAACTTTATTGCCATTAAAATTTGAGATATAGTATATAACTTAATGTGAGAGCCAAATGGACCTGGCAAATGAAACTTGGAATTATATAGATGCACTTGTTCAATTATGGTGATAGGACCAGAAGAAGGCTCCCACCATGAAAGCCAAATCCTGGTATCCTAGGAGCATAAGAGAAAGCCTCCATCCTATAGCCGAGGCATCTCCTAAAAGAAAAAGGGAAAATGATATTATCACATTTACCACTTAGAAAAGTCACTGCATCTCCTTGTGGTGCGAGTGAGTAAAGAGTATGGAGAGAGACCAGGAATATTACACTCTCTGAGTTACTTCTGGGAGGAAACAATCCTTTTCTTTTAATAGTTCCCAAAATTTTATCTTGTTAAAGTCTCCAAAAAGATAGCATTTTCCCTCCACATGCTCTGTTTTTAGAGGAGATCATATGCATAGGTGGGTTATTATCCAGGGACGATAGATCCACAGTGCAGAATTACCTTGTCCATCCTGTGTGGATTTATCCCTCAGTACAGGAGATGAGCTGAGTCTCTGTCTCTGGCTGCTACCTCCATGAAGCCATTCCCCTCGTTCCAGCCACGCTGACTTTCGGTATCTTTCTGGGAACAAAGGGCTCTAAGATGGGTCAGAAATTCACTCCACTGTCCCATGCAGTGAACAGTGAGCATTCATTCTTTTATTTCTCATTGAAAACTTTAGTTGCACCAAAAGTTCTTTTTTGAAATCAAATTATCCCATAAAATTTTTCAAGAAAAATGCTTCTCGGGGCGCCTGGGTGGCTTAGTCGGTTAAGTGTCCGACCTTCGCTTGGGACATGATCTCGCGGTTCGTGGGTTCGAGCCCCGCGTCGGGCTCTGTGCTGACTGCCAGCTCGGAGCCTGGAGCCTGTTTCAGTCTGTAACTCCCTCTGTCTCTGACCCTCCCTTGCTCATACTGTCTCCCTCTCTCCTAGGAAAAAAAAATTAAAAAAAAAAAGAAAAAGAAAAATGCTTCTCATCTAGTAATGCTAGCAACACAGAAATATAACAAATTTGAATGTAAATCTCATTAATTTCATGGAGAAAATTAATATCCAGTTGATTCCCTTTGCAAGTTAAAGTTCAGTGACCAAAGGGCAGGAATCCAAAATTGAATCCTCTTTCTTTGGGAGTGAAAAGTCCAGAGTATTTTCAGTGTCCTTTCTCTGAGTCCCAACTACATACAGTGTAAATATTAGTTTCAGGTGTACAATTTAGTTACTCAATACTTCCATACAATACCCAGTGCTCATCACAGCAAGTAACCTCCTTAATCCCCAACACCTATTAAACTGATCCCCTCCCCCACCTCCCCGTTGGTAACTATACAAACTACCATCTTCTTGGGCAGTTACCTCAGGCCAATTTATGTTTTCAGACCACAGTATCCTTTGCCAAGGACCATAATAGTTACTCAGTGGTATTCGAGGATAACTTCTTAGTGTTATTTTTCTGCCAGGATACAAATTGCCATCAGTTTTCCATAATCCGCAGTTTAAAAATAAACTGGAACTCTACTGTGAGCAGTCGATGAGGGCACTGTGGATCTACCATAGCCGGATAATAGCCTGCGGGTGTATACTATCCCCTCTCTGAGAAGAACATTTGGAAACAATGTTGTCTTATTGGAAAGTTTAAAATGGGCCGTGCTGGAAACCCCCTATCACAAGTTTTATCTGTGGTTTCTTTGTTTTCCATTATGCATATTTTTAAAAAGCTTTTAACTTAATTTTTGTTTAAACTCTTTTATTTCTGGCACCCCAGTACTGAACTGATTATATTTGTATCCCATTAATAAAGTTTTAGTCATCTCTAGGGGCTCCTGGGTGGCTCAGTTGGTTAAGCGTCTGACTTCAGCTCGGGTCATGATCTCACAGTTTGTGGGTTCGAGCCCTGCGTCAGGCTCTGTGCTGATGGCTCAGCCTCTTTCAGATTCTGTGTCTCCCTCTCTCCCTGCCCCTTCCTCACTCATTCTGTCTCTCAAAACTGAATAAATACTAAAAAACTTTAAAAAAATAAAGTTTTAGTCATCTCTCATGAGCGTACATTTTTAGTCCCGTGCACACAAGGCTATTTCTACTATCTGCTTCCGAGGAGTCACTTAAGGTTAACAGAGCCGCATCCTGGAGAAGATTACTTTCTCACACATACTAAAACCATATCAGAGACAAAGTGAGACCATGTGATGGAAGATCTTTGAACCTGTGGACAAGCAAAAGGAATTCAAATGCAGCTCCCCTGAAGTTCATTCTTAATCTTTATGATAGCTAGTTCAAGACAACGTAAGTGAGTAAGCAGGCCCCTGTATGAAGGACCTTCAAACTCAGACGGGAGTGGGGGGAAAAAAACAAATGTAAGAGCTGAAAGGGAAGCTTTGTCTTACAATTATTCACGTGAGCATATTATTTGCAAATGCAACCAAATAAATATTTCATGGTAGTTTAAACTTACCTAAGCACTTTGGGTCACCATTAAGGAGAGAGACCTACAGCTGAGTTGATGATCACAGGGCACTTAGTTAATGAAAAGCCATTGTTGTTATTGGACTTTATTATTTATTTGAAAATAGCAAGCTGAAAGTTATCTACAGGTCAGCAAATAACAGACAATTGAAAGCACATAGTCTCCTGTCGCATTCTCAGTTCTACTTAATTAGGTTTTTCAGTTAGATGCTATGCAGTACATTATACAAAGAACTCCACTATTCCCTAGGCAGATATAATAGTTTATAGAGACTTTACATTCTATTAATCTTATGGTAATGGGAAATCAGTAAGATATGCTTCATTTCATAGAAGATCAACAAGGTTAAAATAGGCTATTTAATCAACTATTTGTACTATTTCCTGCTTTACATCTCAAATGCCAACATAATTTATAAACTTTTATTGCTATAAGATATTTAAAAACAGCATTATAGTTCTTTAAAATAAATAAAAATACTTTCAAATGAAACCATAATAAATTTAGTCCATACGTTTGACATTGTTTAGCAAAATGTATTCTCATATAAATCAAAATCTCCAAACAACCAAAGAATATAGTTTCTCAATGATCCGTACTTTTAAAATTTTGTTGGTGTTTGTGGTAGCATTGTGGAAAGATAACAAAATATTCTTAAGGAAAGAAACTGATCATATTTTTCTGGGCGAATCCAAGATGTGCTCTCAATATTAATGTCCTGTACTACTTCACAAATACAGAGATTGTCAATCAAAAAAAAATGCAATAATAACATCACCAAAAGGGGAAAAGTATATTCTGTGAAATCGGACAGCTCTGGCACCAAAAGAGTGGAAATAAAAAATTAAGCATATGTTAGAGTATTGATGCTCTGATTTAACATGTACAATTGTTCTTAAAGATAGAATATTATGAAATTAATAGAATGGCATTTTTTTAAAAAAAATTTCTGCTGCTGTCTAATATCATTTTAAAGATATTGAGAGAAATCTCACAGGCCAAGGAATTAAATTAAGTAATTTCCTGTAGGATAGAAAACTTAAAATGTTAATAAGTTTATATTCAGAGATTTCGTTCTCAAATAACAGATTTGATTTATTTGCTGGCTTTTAGATATCATTGTAGCAGAGCTCCAGAAAATATGGAAAAGAGGAAAATAGAATGATTGTTCATAAATCAGGCGTCATGGGTCAGGAGGGTAATCCCAGATGACTCACGAGGGCTGCATTGTTTCAGTCAAATTCGATTTAGGATAAAAAGAAGCACAACTTTATTAATAGATTTTAATTTTTAGAACAATTTTCGATATGCAGAAAGCTGACTGCAGAGATTTTCCTTCTTTTTTTTTTTTTTTTTTTTTTTTTTTACAAATAGTTTTTTTTTTTTTTTTTTTTTTAGAGAATTTTTTTTTTTTTACCCTCTTCCTACAGCCCCCCCATTAACATCTTCATTATTGTAATACATTTGTTATAATTGATAAAACAATATTGATATATTATTAAGTAAATGCCATTGTTTACATTAGGGCTCACTCTGTATTGTGTAGTTCTGTTTTTTTGACAAGTGTATGATGTCATGTATTCGCCATTATCGTATCATACAGGGTAGTTTCATTGCCTTAAAAATTCCCCGGGGGCGCCTGGGTGGCTTAGTCGGTTGAGCGTCCGACTTTCGCTTAGGTCATGATCTCGCGGTTCGTGGGTTTGAGCCCCGTGTCGGGCTCAGTGCTGACAGCCAGCTCAGAGCCTGGAGCCTGTTTCAGATTCTGTGTCCCCCCCCTCTCTCTGAGCCACCCCTGCTCACGCTGTCTCTCTCTCTCCTAGAAATAAAAAAAAAAAAAAAAAAAAAAAAAACTCCCCGTCTTTTTTTAAAAAATTTAAAAAAAAATTCCTTACTTACTCATCCCCATCCTTTCCTACGGTAAACTTCGGGAAATCATTGATTTTGTTTTTCTTTTACTGTCAAGATTTTTTACTGTCACTTTTCTTTTACTGTATATATACTTTGACCTTATAATGCAGTATGTTTGGAATCATACAGTATGTAGCCTTTTCAGATTGGCTTCTTTCACGTAGCCATCGCCTTTTAAGTTTCCTCCGTATTTTTTTTTTGTAACTGGATAGCTCCTTCCTTTTTCTTGTTGAATAATGCTCCATCGTCTCGATGTACCACAGTTTATCACTTCACTTTTTGAAGGATATCTTGGGTGCTTCCAGCTTTTAACAATTACCAATAAAGTTGCTAGAATCGTTCATGTGCAGATTTTTGTGTGGATATAAATCTTCAACTCCTCTGGATAGGTAGGAGTGGAATTGCTGGATCTTCTGGTACAGCTATGTCTACTTTTGTAAGAAACTGTCAAACTGTCTTGCAAAGCCTCTGTACCATGTTGTATTTCCACAAGCAATGAACGGGTGTTCTGGCTGCTCTGAATCCTTCCCAGGATTTTGTATTGCCAGCATTTCGGATTTTAACCACTGGAGATTTTGGCTTTGTGTTGACTCTCAGCGTATTTAAAAAGAATCTTCTCAATTTATATAGTCATAATACCATTAAGGCAATAAAATTATTGACTTAAATAACAACTAAAAAGGTAGATACAATTATATCTAAAGAATTACACTGAAAACATGTGTAAAATTAAGAATATAAATGACTTCAATAATCTCTCAAATCGACCTTCCAAATAAGCTGTTTACATTAAAGTAACAACCTTATCACAGAATATTTCTGTTTTTTCATTTTGTTTCTTTCACAAGAAATGCACTAAATCAGATAATTTTGTCTTCTTTTTATCCTACTAGAAATATAGTTTCAGAGAGAATAAAATGAACATAAAGAGAACTAATTTTCCTCTTTATGTTCTCATCCATTTCATTTCATACATATTTTGGATATTTGATACATTTAGCAAAATCTTAACAATTCTTAGAATAGGGATTGAATCAGTTCAGATTTTTATCCTAATTACTTAACTAGAGACTGTAGCCCATTGAACTGTGCATCTTCCCCCTCCCCAACCCATATGTTCAAATCCTAACTCCCAGTACTTGCGAATGTGATCTCATTTGAAAATAGTGTCTTTGTAGATTTAATTAGTTAAGGATTTAATTAGTTCTCATGAGAAGAGGAGAGGATACACACAGAGAAAGGGAGAAGGCTGTGTGAAGACAGAGGCAGCTTAGAGTGATGAAGCTGGGAACCACCAGAACCTAGGAAGAAGCAAGGAAGAATTCTCTAGAGCCTTCAGAGGGAGCATAGCCCTGCCAGCACTTTGATTTCAGACTTGTAGTTTCCAAAACAGTAAGAGAATAAATTTCTATTGTTTTGAGTTACTAAGTATATAGTTATTTCTTATGGTAGCCCTAGAAGCAGATATAGAGCATTTTTAATATCTGAAAAATATGATTAATATTTCATTACCAATAACACAGTGATATAAAGAGCCAGGCTATCAGTTTACTGAAGCTGTTTATTTTTTTTTAACATTTTATTTATTTTTTATTTTTTACAAATAGTTTATTGTCGAGTTGGTTTCCATATAACACCCGGTGCTCATCCCCACAAGTGCCCCCCTCCATGCCCGTCTCCCCACTCCCCTCCCACACCCATCAGTCCTCATTTTGTTCTCAGCATTCAAGAGTCTCTCATGGTTTGCCTGATGAAGCTGTTTAGACCTTAAAATAAAACCACTGATCTTTTTGTTATTGTTAATCATTCCTTAAAAAATTTTATTTAATGTTTATTTATTTTTGAGAGAGAGAGACAGGGTGTGAGTTGGGGAGAGGAGAGAGAGAGAGAGAGAGAGAATCTGAAGTAGGTTCCAGGGTATGGGCTGTCCGCATAGAGCCTGACATGGGGCTCAAATTCACAAACCATGAGATCATGACCTGAGCTAAAGTTGGACGCTTAACCAACTGAGCCACCCAGGCACCCTGGTAATCATTCTGTATTTCACTACTGTAGTAAGCATGTTACTGCTTAAAAGTGACAATGCTTATATTTAATAAATAGGAAATTGCTAAAATGTTCATGTAAATTTTTATTTTAATAAACTTTTCTGGTACAAAGTCTTTGATTTTAAAAAGATAATAAAACTTTAGCCTTATCACATTTGAACCCAGTTCCCAAAAGGGTAATTTGGTGCCATTTTGATAGGCCAGACGATATAGTGTTTGGTGAACTTCCTTGACTAAGGAAATGAACAACCAAGCATTTCAGTGATACTTGTTTTGAAAAGTACTTTCTTTCCTTGACATAGTAAATGAGGACAGGAACCATTTCCAATCTGACAGTGAACAACTGACATAACTCGACTTAATTCATACGTATTCTAAAAGCTCCATCCTTTAAATGCAGAGAATCATTTGAATTTTAGAAATTGTGCCTATTCACAAATTTTTCATTTAAGAGTGGGGGTTTTTTATTCCTTTTTGAATTATATGTGACTCCTTGCTTATATACCAAAGAAAGGCAGAAACACATTTTCGTGAAGTTTATATTTTGTAAACAATTTTTATTAAAGTTCATGCAGCTGCTGTGATAACTTCCTTTGTTAAAAGTTATATTTTCCTTGTAACAACTTCTGAGAAAATAGGTTAGTTAGATTCTGAAATAGTTTATTTAATACATTTTAAGTTGATTCACTGATAATGTAGATGAGAAGTAGAAAGCATGTAACCACATGGAACTTATCCTTAATTGAATGCTTTATGTTTCTTAGTAGTTTTATATAAATCTCACTTTTAACCAAATGACTGATGCTAATAGAAAAGATATTTGGTTTTCCAGAGAGAGATCAGATTTTCATCTTCATACATCTTAGTACTTAAAAGCATAACATCCTGTACAATTTAACATAGGTGGTAAATATTCTGCATATGTCTACATCTTCCAAAGCTGGGTTATCATTCAATGTCAGTGATTAAGTTGAATAATTTAAAAGGAAAGTTCATCTTGAGAAGTCATTGTTAGAGAATGGCATCTGATATAAATCAAAAATAATATTCTAAATGGTAAAGACTAATCCGGTCATTAAATGGAATTCAGTTTTAAATTCAGTGAGTTTTAGATTTGCAAGTGAAATTAATTTTAAAACTATCAAGATTATTAATTTATAATTTTAGTATTGGATCCTTTGGTTCCAAAGAACTTTGCTTTTTATTAAATCTGAGAGAATGCTGGCTCAGATATAATTTTTGTGATCATGAGGGAAAGCCGACATTGAAGCAAATTCTTTAAAAGCCATTTGAATATCTAGTGGCTTTAGACACATGAAGGAGAGAGCTGAATTATATTACTTTTCAATCAAATTGTGGATGAAGTTCTGCAGTATTCTAAAGTGATTGTCAAAAACTGTACAAGTAAAAATGTATGCATGCATAAAAAGTAGGCTTACTGTTTACTTAAAATTTCAAACACTTCTTCCAAGTTGCGTTTAAATTGCCATGGAAAACATCATTATGGATTTATAATCTCAAGTTTTGTTTCTAGCTGCACATTCCATTTCCCTGTTGTAAGTAGATTTATAAAGGATTTCCAATTATATTAATTAAAGGCATTTAATATGGCTCCTTAAAACTCTGCCATTCCCAAGTTTTTCATTTAAGGGTCTTTTTAAATTACTTTCTCTCATCTACCACATATTTTGGAAGCTTTTGATCACCAACTAAATAGTATTTTAGAAAAGTATGTGTAACAAATTTTATATTAATCGAAAGTGTGTAGAAGGCAGTTGAGATGGCAGAGGAGGAGGGGGACGCTGGGCTTGCCTCCTTCCTCAAACACAGCCAGATGAACATCAAATCATTTTGAACACCTAGGAGACAAATCTGAGGATTAGAACAATCTGCACAATTAGAGGGATAGAATATGGCAGGTATAAGGAACAGAGACATGTACTGGGGGAGAGAAAAGCTGTGGTGCCCAGGAGTGGAGACAGACTTTTTTGCAGAGAATAAGAGACAGAGAGAAAGAGCAGTGAATCAGGTTTGTGCAAGAAAAACACTTCCCCAACTCAAGAGAAACTATCATGTTTCTATCAGCAGTGGAGCTCAAATTCTGAGGTTTTAGAGGTCTGAGCCATTTGTTGGAGTTGAACCAGGCAGGCGTAGCAGTGCTCCTAGGGAGGAGGATGGAAGCCCAGGAGTGGACAGCACGGTATAGGGATCCCCGGGTTGCACTGGGAGGGAATGTATACATTCTAGTTTGAGAATAATAGTGAAAAGCCATGCCAAAATGAGAATACAATGGCACTAAATTCATATCTATCAATAATTACTCTGAGTGTAAATGGACTAAATGCTCCAATCAAAAGACAAAGGGTGTCAGAATGCATAAAAAAAGACAAAGGATATCAGAATGATATGCTGCTTACAAGAGACTCATTTTAACCCCAAAGACACCTCCAGACAGGAAGTGAGGGAATGGGAGCCATTTATCAATCTAATGGACATGAACAGAAAGCTGGAGTAACTACACTTATATCAGACAAACTAGATTTTAAATGAAAGACTGTAACAAGAGATGAAGAAGGGCACTATATCAAAATAGAGGGGTCTATCCCACAAGAAGATCTAACAATTGTAAATACTTATGCCTCCAAATTTGGAGCAGTCAAATATATAAATCAATTAATAACACACTTAAAGAAACTCATTGATCAGGGAGCCTGGGTGACTCAGTTGGTTAAGTGCCCAGCTTCAGCTCAGATCATGATCTCATGGTTTGTGAGTTCGAGCCTTGCACCGGGCTCTGTGCTGACAGCTCAGATTCTGCTTCCTCTCTATCTGCCCTTCCCCTGCTTGCACTCTATCTCTCTCTCTCTCTCTCTCTCAAAAATAAATAAATGTAAAATTTTTTTTAAAAAAGAAACACATTGATAATAATACAATAATAGTAGGGGACTTTAACACCTCACTTACCCAATGGGAAAATCATCTAAGCAGATCCATAAGGAAACAATGGCTTTGAATGACACACTGGACCAAATGAACTTAACAAATGTATTCAGGGCATTTCATTTTAAAGCAGCAGAATACACTTCTTTTCAAGTGCACATGGAACATTCTACAGAAGAGATCACATACTGAGTCACAAATCAGGCCTCAACCAGGACAAAAAAAATTGAGATCATATCCCGCATACAATGGTATGAAACTTGAAGTCAACCAATAAGCATTTCAGTCACTAAGTTGATATAATTTTATAGTTAAAAGGAAGGCCACCTAGTACCTTAGACAATCTGGGTAGCTTGATCCATAGGAAAGTTAAGCAAAAGTATGACTGTAGTGTGAAATGTTGATTGTGTACTCCATTCTTCATAGAGTCTCTCATGGAAAGATACCATGATACATGAAGACAACTGATACAAATCTTAGATTCTATTTGCATGTCAAAATAAAGTATCATGATGTTATTTAACATCCAGTTTTTACTCAAAATCTGCTATGGTATTTGAGAAATGGAATCAACTAAAAGTAGCAAATTAATGTCTACTATTACGTGTTTTTTTTATATAAATCATTTTTCTATATTTTTATTTATTTCTAGGAGAGAGAGAGACAGTGTGAGCAGGGGAGGGTCAGAGAGAGAGGGAGATACAGACTCTGAAACAGTCAGCACAGAGCCCGACGCGGGGCTCGAACCCACGAACCGTGAGATCATGACCTAAGCGAAAGCTGGACGCTTAACCGACTAAGCCACCCAGGCGCCCCTACTATTACATGTTTTTAAAACCCTTAATAGCGATAGCTCGGGAAGAAGTCAGTGACTGAAAAATATTAGAAATATATCAGCTTGCTGAAAAGATGAAAGTCTGCCCTTTTTGTGTATTTTGTAAGAAATTAATTTTTGAAACTTTAGAATAAAAATCTCAAGTCATCTGTTTAGTTTACCATTTAAAATTCTGTATACTTAAAAAAATATAACTATTGAAATGGAAAAGAGGTTCATAAAATCTGGCATCTTACCAAAAACTATTAGGATATCACTATGGATGCTTGACTTGAAATCAGACCATGGTCCTATAAGATTGTTTTAAAGTGAGTACAACAGTTATCTGAATAGGTAAATACATGATTGTAATAACACTCATACTTTACAAACATATTGCAACTACATTAAATGTCAAATTCACCATTATGACATCTAGTTTATTTTTAAGATAAAACAGGGCATTTTTCCCACTGTGGTTTCTTATTTCTACCTGAGACACTGTACTTGGAAGCATACTCAGCACCCCTGAGTGAATTTCAAAGCACATAACACTGGAATTTGGACTCCTTTATATAATAACACAGATAGCGTTTCCTTTTAATATATAGAACTATTATTTTCCTTACCTTCCTTCACTCGTGGGTGCAAAGAAAGCAAGTCTTGGAAACTATTTTTCTGTGATCATAATGGAACTGACTTCTAGAAAGTAAACAACCTGGTCACCTCTATTTATGTTTTCACAAAAGATCACTGAGTAGGGTCTCCGTTGAGAAAATCAGATTGCTTTATTTAAGCGAGACTTAAATTTTCTGGAAAGGGTTTAGTTTACTTATTAGATGTCATTTGGACTTTTTATTTTTTCTTTTTATTTAAGTTTCTTAATTATTTTGGGAGAGAAAGAGAGATAAAGAGCAGGGGAGGGGCAGGGAGAGAGGGAGAGAAGAGAATTCCAAGCAGGCTCCGCAGCTGTCAGCACAGAGCCCAATGTGGGGCTCAATCCCATGACCTTGAGATCAGGACCTGAGCCAAAACCAAGAGTCAGATGCTTAACTGACTGCACCACCCAGGCAACCCATGGACTTTTTCTTCTTTTAATTAACTTCAAAAAGACTAATTTCTTCAGGCTGCAGATGATAGGATGAAATAGTAGATATAGAGCCCATTAGTACTGTGTAATTCCAGAGGCTTAATAAGCATATGGGGAATAGAATATTCCAGAGCAAGGAACAAGTTTGTTGTCTTTTCTAATAGTTGCCCCTCACACCCAGTTTTATTGAGATATAATGTTGTGTTAATTTGAAGTATATACACGATTTAATATATGCATATAGCAACATGATTACCACAATAAATTTATTATTCATCACCTCACAGATACAAATTTTTTTTTCTTGCAATGAGAACATTTATTAAGATCTGTCTTTTAGCAACTTACAAATCTATGACACATTATAGTTTAACTGTCCCATGTTATTTCAGGTGGATATAGTGGTAACATCTCAGTTTTGGGAATGACAAGGGTAGACATCTCAGAATAGATCTTTGAAGTTACTGAAAATTACAGTTTTTATTAATAAAATGTTTATATGCACACCTTTTCAGTGGAACACTTTCTAAAATATATTTCACATTTTCTGTGATGAACCTATATTTTGAACATTACACAATATCTGTCCTCTTCAGGGAATTAATGGTCATCCTGTGGTCCTTACCTGTTGTACTGCAATACTCTCAGGTGCCCTTCAACAACATTAGTTTCTTTTTTCTCTGCCCTGAGAAGCATGGCTTTTCTAGGAAATATCTTTCACCTCACCTTCATCATGGGCACATCTATACCTGTTATGCCCATTTGTATCCTTCTGGTGGTCTTCCCTAATATCTGGGTTCTATGTAGAGTTTGATGTTGAGGACTATGAAATTTATATCTGTAGTTCCAACATTTTTTTGAACTCTAAAATTTTTTTGTTAAGTTTATTTATTTTTGAGAGAGAGAGAGAGAGAGGGCCAGCACGAGTCAGGGATGGGCAGAGAGATAGGGAAAGAGAGAATCCCAAGCAAGCTCCATGCTGTCAGTGAAGATCCCCATTCAGAGCTTGATCTCACAAACTGTGATATCATGACCTGAGCCAAAGTCAATAATTAGATGCTGAACTGACTGAGCCACCAGGCCCTCCTGAAGCCTAGAAATTTTAAAATCAATGACTATACACAGTTATCTAAGAAATAGCTCAAATCAAACAAATTTGAAGTTTAGTTCCTAATATTCCCTTCCCAAAGCACCACTTTCTAGTTGCCTTTATCTCAGTAAATATACTCATTTCACTCAGTTGTTCAGGTTAAAAATCTTGACTTCTCTTCCTTGAATCTATAGTAGATCCACCCAGTCCATCTTGTGCCTTAGTTGTTCTGTTAAAAACCATATCTAGAGGGGCGCCTGGGTGGCTTAGTCGGTTAAGCGTCCGGCTTTGGCTTAGGTCATGATCTCGAGGTTCGTGGGTTCGAGCCCCGCGTTGGGCTCTGTGCTGACTGCCAGCTCAGAGCCTGGAGCCTGTTTCAGTCTGTGACTCCCTCTCTCTCTGACCCTCCCCTGCTCACGCTGTCTCTCTCTCTCTCTCTCTCTCTCTCTCTCCTAGAAATAAAAAAATTAAAAAAAAAAAACCGTATCTAGAAACTGATAATTTCTCCCCACCTCTATAGGTATCACCTTGGTTCAAGCTACCATCATTTCTTACCGGGCCTACTGTAAACTCTCCTAATGCTGAGCTCCTAAACTGGATCTCTTTGATTTTGCTCTTGACCCCTCACAGTCTCAGGTCAACACAGTAGTCACAGTGGCAGAGAAACTATCAGAGGTCATGTTACTTCAAGTTTTCCCATAGTTGTCAGAGTAAAGGCTAGTCTGTGAAATAGCCTTCAAAGTCCACACTATCTGGCCCCTATTGTGCCTCTGATCTGCTTTCTACTGTTCTCTGTTGCATTCTGTTGCACATACAGTTTCCTTGCTTTGCCTCAAAACAACTAGGCATGCTTCCCCCTCGGAGACTTGCATCTCCCACCCTTTTTCGTACCCCTACCTGACATGTTCTTCCACATATTCACATGGCTTGCCCCCTTCCATCCTACACACACACACACACACACACACACACTTCCTAGTTCTATTCTTCATTTATTTTGTTCCATAGCACTTGACATCCACTAGCATATGTTCATTTCCTGCATCCCTTTCCCTACTCTAAGTTTTGGGAGGCAGAGATTTTGGTCTGCTTTTGTTCAGACCTATATCTCAGTACCTAGAACACTAAACAGGTTGTGGGTGATATTCAATAACTATTGAATGAATAGGTTACTTAAGATAAAGGAAAGTAAGTAGATTAAAAGCAATCAATGACCAAACAGTGAGTCCAAAGGGGGAAAAATTAGCATTAGAGTTTAAGCAGATCAGGGGGAGATTTGGTGGTATGCCAGATCGTCTTGGTGCATTATGAGTTACATTCTGGAAATTCGTGCTTGAAACCGAAGGTTTCAAGATGAACAAATACTGATAATAGTTACTGCTTTCTAGTAGCCAGTTCTTTTGGCCATCACTTTGCATTTAGTTTTCTTTTTTTGAGGGGGGATCCCATCTCTCAATTTAAGTTGAGTTTTGCTCTGGGGTTCAATAATTAATTTTTGGTTCTACTTCAAGTGATTTTTGCTGTGTAGCTCAGGAATTAATTGTAAGAGTGAATGACATCAACTGCAGGGTCTTTAGATGTGGTTATTGAATATCTTCTCTTTATTTAGCATTTTGGTGTTTTTGATCCTTATCGATAAAAAATTGGCTATGACACAAGTCCCATCTCTGTAGAGTGAACTTTGCTTGAATTTCTACTTTGTACTTCTGACTTATAACATTTGGAAGGAAAATTATCTACACTTTTGAAAGACTGCCAAATTTTATTCCTTAAAGAACCTTTAGAAATGTACTGTCCAATACAGTAGCCACTAACTAGATGTGTCTTTATATTTCAGTTTCACTTCTTTAAAACTGAATAAAATTTAAAATTCCATGGCAATAACCACATATCAAGTGTGTAATAATCACATAAGGTTAGTGGTTCCTGTATTAATTTTTTTTCATTTTTATTTTAAAAATGAAAATCTTTATAAAAGAGAGAGAGCATGAGCAAGGGAGGCATAGAGAAAGAGGGAGACAGAGGACCCAAAGCAGTCTCTGCTCTCAGAGCAGAGAGCCCTGTGGGGTTTGAACTCATGAGCTGTGAGATCATGAAGTTGGATGCCCAACCAACTGAGTCACCCAGGTGCCTCTATATTAGATAGCACTGTTCTCGAACATTTCAGTCATCCATGAAGTTTTATTAGACGTGCCTCTGTAGACTTGGTTTTGCTGGTTGAAATTTTTCCATCACAAGTATATTCATTTGGAATTATTTATTCCATGACAAATATTTGAGAGATTCTCTGTTAAATGTACTGCTGGAATTTAAAGAACTTAAAATTTATGTAGAAAAATAAACCATAATATTAACAATAAATGTTACATTAGAGCCACACAGAGAGTACTCTTTGGACATAAATAAGGCAGTAATTAATTCTGCTTCAGATATGGGGTTGGTTGGCAAACACATGATTTGAGTCTCTCTTTTTGCTAGTGCTGTAATAGAAAAGAAATAGTTGAACACTGGAGTCTAGTAAGTTTATATTTATTGTTGAAAAAGCCAATCAATATCAGTCTGAACATTAACTAATAGCATGGCTTTGCCACTGCCCAAACAATATCGTAGTTAATAGCAATTTTAGCGTCTGAAACCACCATAATTGCCCTTAGAAATCAATAGATCAATAAGAGACTCTTTTTGGTTTAGATACAGGTATTGAACCATACATCATATTTTGAAAAGGTTACTTCTGATCATGACAGCCCAGACAAATTTAAAATTAGTTTCAAAACTAAATAGAAACCAGAGAATTCTTATTTTTAAAGTCTGTAAATATAGATTTAAAGCAGGACAAACATCGATTTACACTTTTGTTATATACTATTTAAATTTAATGAGTCTTTGAATGTTTTCACTGGAAATATAAGTGTATTAAACTAAAAAAGTCATAAAGCCACAGCTAAGCAATTTATCTAAACAAATTTAAAACATAAAATGTATAGTTAAAATAGTAAATTATCAAAATGTACTGAGATAGGTATTTTGAACTTTAATAAGAAATTTGATCATGAAGCCAATTTATAGAAAGCTTTCTTTATTCTTTTGAAATGAGAATAGATTTATTTAATCCTTTTATTCTTTGTGCGTAAACTTTGTATTAAAGATTCACCTATGATGAAATCACATTTAAAAATATTTGTCTCCAAAGGGAAGTTGCTAATGATCCTGCAGTGAAAATGTGTAAATACTATGTTTATTTTAGCGAGATATACAAACTTGGATGGCAGCAGAAAGCTGAAGACCATCATGATATTTGGAGGAAGTGGTGGCATTATCATTTAAAGAGCAATCACTTATATTGATTGCATTCAGCATCCAGGAAACACTAACAGGGATGCAATGGTTTGTTTGTTTTCTAAGTTGTTAGGTGATGTCAAGCAAATTATCTGGATTCAATCTCTAATACATGAAACATTCTTTTGGCATATGTTACTGGAATTGTGAGTAATGTCCTGATTGAAGGTACATCTTTTGAGACACTCTTATAATTTAGCCAGCCTCGTTGCTTTAGATTGCTCTTTGGACATTTTCTGCCTTTAATATCTGTGGGGCTTGTACCAATACAGACCACTTAGGGTGTTTACTAAATGGTAAATGGTTATTAACATGATCAAAATGCCTATAATATCAAAGGAGGCAGAAAACAATCTTTTCTGATCTAGTATCCAAACAAAATGTCCTAAAGGGATGGATCAGTTTGTTTTACTTAGTATATGCCAACAAAAGAACAGAATTCTATTATTGTCCACTTCTCTTTTTTGTCTATGTTGGGACACAAAGAACATTTCTCTGTTATTGCAACCAACAGGGTTTGGATATCTTAGCATGGTGCCAGTCATTTGATAAGCTAAACCTAGAGACAGAGGAAATTGGTAAGAAGATAAAGGAAAAGAAAATGTTGGGGTAGGTTTGGATGTGCAGAGAGCCCATTGGAGATAGATATAAATTTGAACAGGGTTGGGTTAAGCAAGATCAGATGCTAAGAACCCAGGGCATCTGATCTAATATGGATGTCCATCTTCAAAGCCATGTGGCCTACCTCATGGAGATTTCGTCTGGGATTTTTATAAAATCAAGGCACTGAAACAAGAGCTGAGCCTAGCTGGTGGGTAAATGGGTCAGATCAAAGTGAATGTATTCATCTTGTCAGAGTTTAGGCAGAATAGTATTCTCACCCCTGGAAACAGTGAACTGGGCTGAGAAAGTTGGGCAGATAGAGAGACCCACCATAAATGAATCAGCTAGTTATTCCTTTTCCACTGGGAAGGGTTCAAGTTAGAAATTCTCAAATGTATGGAGAGCTAGGGAAAGTCTCTCCTCAAAAATATCAAAGAATCTACCATTGTTGATTTTTTTCTATCTATGGAAAATAAATAATAAATTTGTGATGCCAACTTTTTCATCACTTATTTCCCCCCACCCCACATCCAATTTCCTTAAACTTTCACTTGCTTGAATTATGACTTGTGTTATTACATTAGCCCAGCATTCTCCCTTTTTTATCTCTGAAAGTCATATTTATCCATTAAGGGAATATTAAAAATCATCTCACTTTTAAAGGTCTTTATGAGGTTTGTTCATCATAATGAATCACACCTTCCTCTGAACTTCCTGTTACTTTACCTCTAAGTAGTACTTACTTCATGCTCTGGTTCAATTTGTTTCTACATTTTCCCAATTAGATTGTATGCTTAGGATGAATAGAAATAGCGTATTTTCTATTTCACTACATCCTAGCAAAGTGGTTTGCATGTAGTAAGCATCTATAAATGTCTATTCAATCAAGTTACATGATATTCACACAAATTCTAAGCCTGGCTTAATGAATAACCTATTGTTCTCAGATAGGTTATTTAGCCTGTTTTGCTGCCAGTTCTTTCATTTGTAAATTGGGGGTACAATCGACTCTTACTGAATTTATAGATTAATTTTATAGTTAAGAAATTTCTGTAAGAATCAGGAAAGACTGTCTTTGACTCAATACACATTTATTGAACGTCTAAAGTTTGCCATGCACTCTTCTGGGTATCATTAGTTACTAGAGGAATGTCTATAGGGCCAGCTTGGTGCAGGCACCACTTAAACTCTGTGCCTGGGACAGCCACATAATATTTCTGAATTACAGCATAGACCAACTTCACAACTGCCCCTGCTATAACTGTTTTTGTTTGACAGATACTTTAAAAAATATAGTATGGAACTAGCAAAAATTAGCAACCTAGGTACCATAAAAAGCAAAAAGTAGAATCCAAAAGGATAAAGGTGGTAAATTAAAATTATATTAAACAGAAAAATATGAGCAAAGATAATCATGATAAAGCAACCACAATAAGCCTAAGAAAAATTAAGCATAATTTTGGCAAAGAAGGTGCTGTGTTCTGTCATTCCATAACAATCTTGGTCAGTTTGAATAGGGCTAACCTTTCTATTCACCAACCACCACCTCAGGAGATGGGTCAATTGACCTTCACCAGCTTGGTTGCAGAAATAATCTGGATTGCAATAATTTCTTGCACATGGAGAGAAATGTCTAAGAATGAGGCTGAGCAAAGAGGTATGTAGAGTGGCATGGTCTTGATACCCTTTGAATCCATTCCGCCAGCCATCCTCTGATTTAGTTCAATTCCTTGACCTACGAGTTATGTTAGGCTACTGTAGCATCTTTTGCCTTAGGCTAGTATGAGTTGATATATATGTGTGTGTGTGTGTATAATGTATAAATGTATGTGTATTTTATTTATACCTGAAGGAACCCAGGTTAATACATTCTTTTTAGTATAATATTTAGGATATTCAATTTGGCCCCAAGTCATCTGTGATTCAGAGGCCAAATTAATTCTTGAGTTTGCCATCTGGTCTGGGCTTCTTCCTAAAGGATTTGTTTGGTTCTGGAATCTTGGAGCCTTTATTATCAAACACCTATTTATCAGGTATCTTCTGGATCAGGACTAAAACAGAACATGATAAAGAAAAATCCTGAAGCATACATTTGAAAAACTTGCTATTTCTAGTCTACATGTATGTACCCTCAAACATCTCTTGAAGTCTCAATTAAATTGGTCTCTGTACAGGGAGGTCAGAGCAGTGTTTTCATCTGGAGAAATCATTATTAAACTCCATTTAAGTAATTAACAAAGAGTTATTTTTATTATCATTCAGCTTTGGAAATGGAGTCAAATAATTAGTTTTGAATGCAACCAAGTAAGATAAAACTTCTGAGAACACCATAAATTGAAGGACGTGAGGGGACTCCCTGCCATTAAATTCTGTAGTACAGATGTGAAACTTGAAGTATTTCATTTGAAGAACAATGAAATAGAAAAGATATTAAAAAAATAAAAAGAGCCAATGACTCAAAGGTATGTAACCACATAAGTGGAAGAAAATGATGAGAAATTACAGAATGGTGGGGCGCCTGGGTGGCTTAGTCGGTTAAGCGTCCGGGTTTGGCTTAGGTCATGATCTCGCGGTTCGTGGGTTCGAGCCCCGCGTCGGGCTCTGTGCTGACTGCCAGCTCAGAGTCTGGAGCCTGTTTCAGAGTTTGTGTCTCCCTCTCTCTCTGACCCTCCCCTGCTCACGCTCTCTCTCTCTCTCCTAGAAATAAATAAAAATATTTTTCTAAAAAAAGAAATTACAGAATGGTAATCAGTAAAAACATGGAAATTTAGAATCAAAGCTGTTAGTTAGGAGAGCTTAATCAGTATGCTTTCTGGGCTGTTCTGTCTCCAACACCTGTAAAGTTCTATCACTACCACTAGGAGAAAATTAGAAAATTAGAAAATTAGAAAAAAAAATTTTTTTCTTGCATTACAAAATTAAATTAATTCAAATTAAAATATGTTAAATTTTAAAAAATGTTTTTTAAATAAATTAAAAAAAATTTTTTTTTTTTGCATTTTGTTTTTGGTGTCTTTTGTTTGTTTAGAAAGAGGGTTATGTCCACACAGCGTTCCCCACCAGAAATAGAATTTGTAAAAGGGCTTGGAAGCTTTCAAGAAGAAATGGCCAATGAAATTTGAGACTTACCCAGAATGCCAAGATCAATACTCCAGAGCAAGGAAAAGTAACAGAAATGTCTGTAACTTCTGAAGAGTAAGCTGCATGTAGTAGGCAGACATAGATCACCAAATACCCACATGTGGCACTATAATTCTTAGTTTCCTTTGCAGTTAGGACTTACAGACTGCAGCTGTTCTCAGTAGGCATGCTTCTTCCATATCTCTATCAGTTTTCCATGGTGACCATGATATAAGTAGAAGATAAAGTCAATTCACATATGATTTTATGATCATAAAATAAACTCATGGTCTAAAGCCATTGAAATATACTTATATGTTTGTATATCATTATCATTAAGATAGTTATACAAGAAGGCAAGGAACTCGTTTCTCAGATAGAAGAGAATATATCTCTGAGCCTTTTTGGAATAATATCTCAGTGGCAAACCCCACAGAACTAAATGAAGCCTGTCATTATCAAGAGACCGATGTCAGACATTTGCTGAGGGAATACCCACTGTTGGTGGAAAAATGTCTCAATTTTAGAGATTCTCTAAACTATCTGTAATACTTGTTAGAGAGGATCACAGTGGAAGAGATGAAGAAGAACCCAACACTACCATGCTAAATCTCCTCGGACTTTGAATAAGGACTGGACTCCAGTTCCCTGAGCCATTGTACCTAGAGCCCTGTTATAACCCACTGCCTTATTGAGGTCTCTCATATGCTCCACTATTTCTTTCCAAGATGATTCTTAGATTCTTTCAGAGACTCATTCTTAGCCACTGTGGTGCTGGAATAGACTGACTGGCTTTGAATCCTACTTCTGACACTTCCAAGATGGATGAAATACCCTAAACTGCTTTTATCATACTAGTTCCTCTCTACCTTACCTTGCCCATCTGTAAAATGGGTATAATTATACTTAACTAATACAGTTGATATGGAGATTCTGTAAGATAATCATGTAATGTGCTTAGAATAGTTTATACTATACCAAAACACTAAGTAATGGTTATCTCTCCTCATTGTTATTATGATTACCTGGATGACCAAAAGATGTTGAAATCTGGTATGTACCAGAAACACTCCATTTTGGATCTAATCTGTGAGATTTAAATTCTAGACACAAATTTGTATAAAGTTTATTATATTCTCTTGGGATTGGGAAGTGGGACTTTCATGCCTTCTTAAATATGTAGCGCTCTTTACACTTGCATGTGCCTGTGATTTCAAACATGAGCTGTTTTTATAGCATTTGTAGGAAAGCTGAGAGGGCAGGAAGGTATAGACAGTGACATAGTAGAGTGAATATTTTCAGAAGTTTAATAATTTTTTTTCAGCTTCTCATAAGAGGTATTCTATTTCCAGTCAGGATAATATATCTATGTACGTCTTTCATGAGGATGGCTTAAAGGATGCTGGTAAATATTTCATTTCTTTATTAGGATACTGCTGGTATGCTCACTTTGTGAAAATCTATACACCGAATATTTATGATTTGTGCACTTTCTACCTTTACATTTAAAAAGGCTTGGGGCACCTGGATCGCTCAGTCAGTTCAGTGTCTGACTCGATTTCAGCTCAGGTCATGATCTCATGGTTTGTGAGTTCTAGCCCCGCATCAGGCTTTCTGCTCTAACAGAGCAAAAACTGCTTGGGATTCTGTCTCCCTCTCCCTCTGCCCCTCCCTTGCTCAATATCTTTCTCTCTTTCTCACTCTCTCTCATATATATATACACATATATATGAATAAAAATATATATATATATAAATAACACATATTATTTTAATATATTATAAAATAAATTAAAAATATATAAATAAATAAATATTAAAAAATAAATAAGTAAAAAGGCTTGACTAGAAGTGCAGTCCAGTGGTCTTTACACTCTACTAGATTGGAAAATTTTTACATGCACACTCATTTTATGATATGTGGTGTTACGTAGAATGGTTATTTCTATAATAATCCTAAACATGCACTTATTAAGAAGTGATGTATTTCATTTGAATCAAACACATATGGTCACTAAAAATGTATCATTTTAAAAAATAACTAGCTCTTTTGTTTACTTCTGAGTGTGTATCTGTTTGATCTTGTACTGAAGAACAATTGCTTATTACTTATAGACATTTTCTAATAGACTTAAAGTTGTCCACCAGTGGAAAAAAATCTGATAAACTGATTATGTAATTTGATTATGTATTATGATTCTATTTTATATTTAGACTATACTTAGACCCATACAGACCTTCTTTTATTTTTTTATTTGAGAGAGAGAGAGCATGAGTTGGGGAAAGGGGCAGAGGGAGAGAGAATCTTAAGCAGGCTCCATACTTAGCATAGAGCCAATGCAGGGTTGGATCTCATGGCCCTGAGATCAGGACCTGAGCCAAAATCAAAAGTTGGATGCTCAACTGACTAAGCCACCCAAGTGCCCTGACCTTAGTTTTTATTTTTTAAATTTTATTTATTTATTTTGAGAGAGAGAGAGAATATGAGCAGAGAGAGAAAGAGACAGACAGAGAGAGAGAGAGAGAGAATCCCAAGTAGGCTCCATACTGAGAGTATATCCTGAGTGGGGCTCCAACTCACTGAGTCACCTAGATGCCCAATCCAACCTTCTTGTGTTAGTATAACTAAAGCATATTTCAGCAATTTAAAAGAATTTCCTCTGTAGTTGAATGCAAAACCACCCAGATGTATTATGAATTGGAAAAAAAAGCAACATAAAAAACATTCTGCTTGTTATTCTATTATCTGAGTAAAAATATATGAAGAGAGACTATATAGTTTTCTTATATACATTTAAAATATACCTGAAAGAACACAAAGAACTAACAAAGGTGATTTTTTCTGTGTGTAAGATAAGTGGGAAACAGGAAAATTGGGAATAAATTAGAACAAGACACTTTATAATTAATATCTTTATGATTTCAAGTTAATGAAAAATATAGATTGCCTACTCAAAATTAAATAAAAGGCAAGCATACAATGACTTTCCTAAAATGTTAGTTCTTTAGGTTTTAGGTCATTTATCCTCAAGACCCATATAAAACACACACACTCAGATGATACACTTCACCTGGAGGGAGAAACAGTTAGCAAGGGAATCCAGCACATTCTATAGAAAAGGCAGGATGAGGAGGTAGAGAGATTCTTGAGATGTGGAACAGAATCCAAAGGTAAGCTTTGCTGTCTTGTAAGGTATATCTTTTTAAATGACTATGACGGCTGCCAACTTTTAGGGGAGAACTGAGGTACTCAGTTCTTCACAGAAGTTCTTCCTCTTCATGCTTGCGAGGATGAATGGTTTCTCCCAGAGTTTCATGAGGTGAATTCATTATGTTAAGTTGACATGACTTCAGATGGAAAGAAAATGTTTCACATTTTATATACTAAATAGATGAGACTCTTCCCGTTTCTTAGCAATACTCATTGAAGTGTTGCTATAATGTCTTTTTTTTTTTAAAGTAAATTGATTTTTTTATTATAGTCCTCTGGAACTTCTCATGTTTCCTGTATTTATAATAACACACATGCATGGAGTCATATTTTTTTAAATATTCATTTAAAGTTCACTTTAAAGCAGTAAACCATTTTTTTTCTGGAGATGAAGGGAGAGAGAATGAGGGGGAGAAAAAGAAATTATGGTTACTGCCTCCCAGAAAAAGTTCAACCCTTTTCACCTAAAGCCTTTAAAAATTCTTAAGTTAGCCAGTTTTACTTATCTGCATCTTCCTGCCAAACAGATTTGGAGAAAAATAATTGATCTAAATGATATAAAATATCTGTAATAAGTGTTAAATAAACAGTTTGGCTATGAAATCAAGATTCTTCACATGAAAATTGTCAAGATTTTCTGTGTTTGATATTTCCATTAAAAGTATTGTTTAAAATTATTATTTAAAATTATAGAACATATTTGTTATAACTTTTGTCCTGTCAGTATAATATTCACACAAAGAGGGAAAACAATATTTTAACCAACAAATAAAATCACCTCTTATCACAAAGTCAATTTGTTTTGAATTGAGAAAATCTAGTTTCAAGTCTAGACTCTTCCAATTACCAGTTCTGTGATGGGGTAGGAAAGCAGGCACAGGCTTCCTTCATGTCTTAGGTTTCTCACGGTTAAATGCAGATGGCTGTATATAGCACACTGGGTGGCCAATAGAATCAAATATGAAACTGTGTAAAAACATTTTCTAAATTTTGGTGACCTATAAAATATTATTCACTCAATTATAGATCAACAATATCTATATTGTTGATATGTCTCCACAATATGTTGCTGTATAGATATATCTACAAAGTAAAAGATAGCAACAACATGTAAATGAAAATATTGCTTTGTCATAGAAGCAGATACTATTTCCCCCAAGTTCTGATGTTCTAGAACACGAAGATTTTTTGTGTTGAAGTCATTATTATGAGTACTGCTATTATATAAACACTCAGAATCATGAATTGGCTGTGGTTGGATTATACTAATTTTTCAGTTTTGTATCTTTTCATTTGATAGGAGCAAACTTAGCTCTTTTCTGTGGGAGTGCCATTTGTTCATGGTTTTTAAAAACTATTGCTATTAATCTAACTTTCCTCAAGGCTTCTTCCACCCCACATCAACATTTCACACTAATAAATTAACTTGATGGCTGACTGCTGCCAGTAGTTTAGTTTCTCAATCTGCTGGGGTTACATACGTAATGTGTGGATGGTGCACCATAAGGCAGCATTGTAATAGTTTCAGATTAATGGAGGTGTAGTCATTAGGGCGTGTCCACTTATCAAAAACCCCCCGATGTAAATTTCTTCTCCTGCCATGTTATTTTCTTAATGCACATGTAGAGTGACAAAATGGTGGATGAATAAGCCAACAGATGGTTTTATCTCAATGGCTGCATCTTGGGATGCATCATTATTTTCATATCTGTGCTACACTAGGAGTGCTGGCTTTACTGTGGGCATCTGGCTGGCAGCTCCTTGGGGGGTTGTCACACACATAACCTGAGCATCCCAGCTGTGTTTTCAGTTCCCTGGTGTTTAGTCTGGCATGAAAAGGTGTTCATGAGCCAACCTAATCCTCATGTTAATTCTGTGAGCTGTTAGCAATAGGAGGACTTTTAAATCCTAAACCCCTAATATCTATCCTGACTTCCTTCTTTCATTTAAATTGGTTTATTTGTCAAATATTTTTTTCCCTTTAGCTTGAGCAATGATATCAGGATTATTGCAAAATGAAAGATACTTTATTTCAACTAAAAACATTGATATAATGAGATAAACATACAGGATAATTAAATAATGAGGTCACCACTAGATGTAATTACAAAGGTTTGTTTAGTTCACCAAATAAAAGTAATGGCTAATGGCGTCAGACTTGAAGCTCAAAATCTTGAGATAGTGTCTACATCATATCTGCCCCACCCCTCAACCAACTTCAGTGGTGGAGTTGGGATAGAATAATCTCTGAAAATGTATAGTTTCTTGGCCACCTACATCTGGCCCCAAAGCCAATATCATAAATTTAACATTTATCTTTTGGCAACTACTTACTTCTGGTATCAATTTGTGTAATACTTTGCTTTTGCTGTATTGATGATATATAGCAATGGATGCAGCTTGCCAGTGACTTACAACAACACACAGTTCCCACTAATGGTCCTATGGGTTGGCTGTGGGAGCTCTACTCTAGACTATCGATGAAAATCAAATTGGTGCCACATGTCTGTTATCTTGTGACCTAAGCTGAAGGAGTATCGCCACCTGGAAAAGATCTTTACATGTGAAGAAAAACAAGAAACTTAGGAGCATTTTAAGTTTTCCCTTGGGATGTGGCTTACATCTTACCCTCTCACATTCTGTTGGTCAAAGTAAGTCAGGGGGCCAAAATTGGTAAAGTGGGGAATTTTACTCCCCCAAGGAAGGTGCAAAGGAAGAGTAAATATTTGTGAAAGTAATACAATCTACCTCAAATGGTTAAGTGAGTTGTAGCCAAATAAAATGTAGTTGTGGACTTCAGGGGGAACATATTTCGAAACTTACCCTAAGGGGAAACTGTTACCTTGAAAATACCCTTCTTTGTTCTCTCGAATAATTTTCTCAATGCCATTCAGGGTTCTCACAGTTCTAGTTTCACACACACTTTGCTTTGCTAGAAGATTCCTTGAAGAGAAAAGAGTTGGGAAGAGGTAGAACCATACAAATGTAAATCACTCAAATTGTAGGCCACAGGTATTCTTTTATTACATCAAAAAAATTCTTTTCAATGAGGCAATCTCGCATTTTAGAATTCTAAAGTTAGCATTATTAGTTCCCTGAGAGATTATCACCTTTTAAATAGCTTTGCATTTCTGTGATTACTAGAAAAGGGAAAGGAAATAAAAACTAAATAAAATATCAAGTATTTGGCTTGTGATTACTTAGATTTCATTGAATCCATATAATATGGCTTCATAATTTATTATAAAATATTAAAAGACAAAGCAGTAAATGCAAGGAAATTAACTAAGTTTGTCTAGTGTCATTCATAAATAAAAAGCTTGGTTAAAGAAAATTGTCTGGAGTTTAAATGTGTGTTAATATGCCTCTTACTAGCAGCATTATATATTAAAATATCATTCAAAAAGGTAAAATGTGTGAATCATTGAGTAAACAGGATTACAATTTTGACATAATTTTTGTCATTATTGACCAAAGTTATTTTTATGAAAATGACTTCTTAAAAGATAGCTGTGAAAGAAGATAAATACAAACTGCTAGAAATACAAATGTTTTTTATCTTATGATTTTTCTTTCACTTACACTTCAAGGAGCTGCGTTTATTCCTGCACAGATGTTTCAACCTTTATAAGGACTTCGATTCAGTTCAACAAACATGTATATAGCCTCACACATGGGCAAGACACCATGGAAATATGAAGGCCAAAAATTCCCCTTTAATTGATGATATTAAGATTCACCGGGGAGAATATGTCTGTTGTGATTTGTCTTCAAAGAAACAACTTTACCCAGCTTTTAACATTTAAAAAAAAAGTGCTAATCAGTGCTACAACATAGTAGCAGTACTTCTAATAAAGATTCTGACAAGGTAACTGTCAGCTGCTTTCCCTTCCTGACTACTAAAATGCTCAATATTTTTTATTCCAGCATCATGAAATGACACTGCTTGGAGAGTTCCCTGCTTATTTTATAAGCTATTCAGCAGGAATGATTTCCATGGCTGCCGGCCATTGGACGGGTACTAACCCTGACACTTGGCACAGCAGTGCTTCCTTCCATTTGACTTAATTTAAGCATCTTTTCCAGCTGTACCTTCCAGTGAATACCCGCACCTTTCCGAAAAGGGTTCTAGAAAGAACACTAAACTGATTATTTGAATATCCATGCTATAGCTCCGGGTGCATGGCCATGTGGCTCTGCTCAACTTTTGAATCTATTAAAATGAGGATTTGATATATATCTTTTCAAGGTCTCTTTCAATGTTACTCATCCTGTATGATGGCTTCCCTTCTCCAGTCTCTATACTGCACAGTACACAGGTCCTCCCACTTCAGAACGAAGGAAGCTTGGCTGCACACCCTACATAGCTTGTGGCTTTGGATTTCCTTGTCTGTTAAAAAGAAGCAATGACCTTCATCTCAGAGTTATCAGGAAAAGCAAACAAATTAAGTTATTACAATGCTTAAGATACTGCTTAGCCCAGAGGAGGTACCTTCCCTTTCTTACCCCCAAGTGTGACAATTCTCCATTCCTTTCCATCTCTGTGCATGTTTACTGGTTTGCTCCTGGGGTCTTTACAAAAGAACGTGGCTAGGTGTTCTGAGGATAGGAGAAACATGAGATCCACTCGGCTCTCCATTGGGCTTTTGGTTGGAAAGGCCACAGCTGAACAATGAGTGGGACTGCTGTGGTGCCCCTGCATTGCTGTGACGGAAGAAAGGTTGTAGTTTTACGTAAGGAAGTGGTGAGGAAATCTAGCTACACTGGCATGGCTAGAATGATTCTGCCTTAGTTTTTCTGAAATACTTCTGGGCTGGTCTACAGGGATATTCAGCTCTTGGAGAAAAGCACTACTTAGGTTAATTTTAGCAGAATTCCATCAGTCATATGCAGTCTTCATAGATTTTGCCCCATTTGTTACCATCAGTCTTACTATTTTTTTTACTCTAAAATGACCTAAATTATTCACTATTTTATGCAGTCTTGATGAAGCACTAATATCTGTCAGGTTATGTTTTTGATGTGGTAATTGACCCCCACTCCTTCATTCATTTCTTCCTCCACCCCCATCCCCCACCCCTGGCAACCACCAATCTGTTCTCTGTACGAGCACTTTTTTCCCCAGTTTTTTTTTAGATTCTACATATAGTTAAGATCATATGGGATTTGTTCTTCTCTGTCTGACTTATTTCACTTGGCATTATGCTCTTGAGGTCTATCTATGTTGTAGCAATAGCAAGGTTTCTTTCTTTTTATGGCTGAATAATATTCCATTATGTGTGTGTGTGTGTGTGCGTGCATGTGGGTGTATTGTATAACTTAGCATATATATGCTTAGCATATTATATACACCATATAGATAATATATATATACACACACAATTTCATTATTCATTAATCCATCAATGGACACTTAAGTTATTTGCATATCTTAGCTATTATAAATAATTCTGCGTGAACATGAGGATGCAGGTATCTTTTCAAGCTAGTGTTTTCATTTTCTTCAGATAAATACCCAGAAGTATAATTGCTGGATTATATGGTAGTTCTGTTTTTAATTTTTTGAAGAACTTCTATACCATTTTCTGTAGTGGCTGCACCAGTTTATATTCCCACCAACAGTGTATAAGTGTTCCTATGTTAATTTCTTAAAACACATACAAGTAAATGCATAACTGTTAAAATCTATATTTCACCTAATATCATCTCACTCACCTCTGGAAAACATTGGTTTAGTTTTCCATGGAGTTGGCCAACGAGTAGGTGATCGAGATGAAAGAACTAGGCATATGAAATGGGAGGAAAAAAAATCTATTGTCTTAAGTAAGTGGATGCTGTAGTCCTTCTACTTTTGTAGCACCGGAGAGCATACTCTTGAGAAGCAGCTTGATGTTGGGTTTAAGAGTACAGAGTCTAGAGCTTGACTGCATAGGTTCAAATCCCAGCTGTCCTCTTTAGCCGTGTGTGACCCTGGGCAAGTTACTTAGCATTCTTGTGCCTCAGTTTCCTTATCTTTAAGAATGGAGATAGCAAGAGTGTCATAAGACCTTTGTGAGGATAAAAGGAGTTACACATATAAACCTTTCAGAAGGTAGGGGCATGTAGTAATATAAACTGATATTCTCCTAAGAAAGAGAAGAGCAAATCAGTCTCAGAATTTTCAATAACATTCACTGGGAAGACCTGAGTATAGCTTTAAAAACCCAGCTAATATTTTCCTCAATCACCAAACCAAATATTTCGGTTTCTTTTTGGTTTGTTTTTTTTTTTTAACTAAGATAATTTGGCCTTAATTCATAATGGTTAGTCTGCTTCTGGTAAGACTTTATGCATTCCCTTTTCTGCTTCTCTAAAGTGCAAGTGTAAAGATTTGATATTTAAAATTGTATTATTTATTACTTTATATTGTGACTTAAAACAATAAATCTATCAAGGTTTAAAAGTTCAAGTCCATAAAATACTGTCTGTATTCCAACCACAACTTTTAAAAAACCCATTATGCTGAATGCCTGATATTTTAATTCTTTGGTGATATATTGAAGGATGATATTCCAAATTATATTATTTATAAAATGAATCAATAGAGCTTAACTTTTTTAAATGCTGGAATAAAGAAAGAGATTTACTATGCTTAAATCTCTTGGTTAGTTGTGTACATGAATATAAGGGCAGGAACGCAAATCATACCTTATTTTTTTTTAATTTTTTAATGTTTATTTATTTTTTAGAGAGAGAGAAAGAGAGAGAGACTGGGGGAGAGGCAGAGAGAGAGGGAGACACAGTATCTGAAGCAAGATCCAGGCTCTGAGCTGTCAGCACAGAACCTGATGTGGGGGGGGGGGGCTCAAACTCACAAACCGTGAGATCATGACCTGAGCTGAAGCCAGACACTTAACCAACGGAGCCACCTAAGTGCCCCTTATTTTTTTTTTTAACTTTAAAGACAATAAATAAGCTACTTTGTGTGAAAACTGATGTGTTTCCTTATTCAAACACTCTACCTTTACTTTGTGATTGCTGTCAGAGTTGCCATGTGAGTAAGAGTAGGCATTTGCCATGTAAATGTAGACATTTATTCTCCACAGTAAGTTACCTGCTTAGGTTAACCTGTTTCTAGAAGGATATCAGGTGACTTCTTAGGTGTGTGGGGAAAAAAATTCTTTTCCCTGCCTGGTCATGAAATCTCAAGACAGCATAGCTGATGGTTAAACAGGAAAGAAACACCCGTTTCTGGTATTGTTTCTTGATCTTTTAGCCCCTTTAAACAGCTTTCTTTATGTGCACATTTTGAGAGTATGTTAAAGTCTCCTTTGATGCACAACTCATGAACTAAGTGGTTTTTGTAACATTTATGCAATATCTGAGTTAAGAGAAGATAATACTATTAAAAAGGAAAGTCAGGGAGGGGCACCTCATACCTCAGTCAGTTGAGAGCACCTTACTCTTGGTTTCAGTCAGGTCATAATCTCATGGTTCATGAATTTGAACCCCACATTGGGCTCTGCACTGATAACATGGAGCCTGTTTGGGATTCT
Source organism: Hyaena hyaena (assembly GCF_003009895.1). Lineage (NCBI taxonomy): Eukaryota > Metazoa > Chordata > Mammalia > Carnivora > Hyaenidae > Hyaena > Hyaena hyaena. The sequence continues at coordinate 275,028 of NW_024081095.1, read as the reverse complement.
CTATCTCCCTTTTTCTCTGCCCCTCCCCCTTTCTCTCTCTCTTTCTCTCTCCCTCTCTCTCAAAATGAATAAACAAACAAAAAATATATTTAAAAAAGAAGAAAAGCCAGGGAACAATATGTTTCTTCATCTTTTATTCCCCAAAGCTTTCCCACATATGTTATATGGGTATAAAGTGAGTTAATAATGTGACTCACTAGAAGGCATTACATGTCTGGAACTTGAGTTCTACTCTGAAGGCTTTCTGTTTTTAAGTTTAAAAAATTTTATTTGTCCTTTCTTTTACTATTAATTTTTTTTAAATTTTAAATCCAAGTCAGTTAATATACAGTGTAATAATGAATTCAGGAATAGAATTTAGTGATTCATCACTTACATATAACACCCAGTGCTCAACCCAAGTGCCCTCCTTAATGCCCCTTGCCCATTTAGCCCATCCCCCCACCCACAACCCCTCCAGCAACCGTCAGTTTGTTCTCTGTATTTAAGAGTCTCTTATGGTTTGTCTTCCTCTCTGTTTTCATATTATTTTTGCTTCCTTTCTCTTATGTTCATCTGTTTTGCTTCTTAAATTCCACATATGAGTGAAATCATATGGTATTTGTCTTTCTCTGACTGACTTATTTCACTTAGTATACCCTCTAATTCCATCCACGTTCTTGAATGGCAAGATTTCATTCTTTTTGATCACTGAGCAATATTCAATTGTGTATATATACCATATCTTCTTTATCCATTCATCAGTTGATGGACATCTGGGCTCTTTTCATACTTTGGCTATTATCAATCGTGCTGCTATTACTATTGGAGTGCATGTGCCCCTTTGAATCAGCATTCCTGTATCCTTTGGATAAATACCTAGTAGTGCATTGCTGGGTCATAGGGTAGTTCTATTTGAGGAACCTCCATACTGTTTTCCAGAGTGGCTGGGCCAGTTTGCATTTGCACCAGCAGTGCAAAAGGGTTCCCCCTTTCTCTGCATCCTTGCCAACACATGTTGTTTCTTGAGTTGTTAATTTTAGCCATTTTGACAGGTGTGAGGTGGTATCTCATTGTGGTTTTGATTTGTATATCTCTGATGATGAGTGATGTTGAGAATTTTGTCATGTGTCTGTTAGCCATCTGGATGGCTAGTCTTCTTTGGAAAAGTGTCTATTCATGTCTTTTGTCTGTTTCTTCACTAGATTATTTGTTTTTTGGGTGTTGAATTTGATTAAGTTCTTTATAGGTTTTGGATACTAACCATTTATCTGATATGTCATTTGCAAATATTTTCTTCCATGCCATCAGTTACCTTTTAGTTTTGTTGATTGTTTCCTTTGCTGTGCCAAAGCTTATCTTGATGAGGCCCCAATCATTCATTCTTGCTTTTGTTTCCCTGCCTCTGGAGACTCATCAAGTAAGAAGTTGCTGCAGTTGAGGTCAAAGGGGTTGTTGCCTATTTTCTCCTCTAGGATTTTGATGACTTCCTGTCTGACATTTAGAGTTTGTGTGTGTGTGTGTGTGTGTGTGTGTGTGTGTGTGTGTATGGTGTAAGAAAGTGTCCAGGTTCATTTGTCTGCATGTTGCTGTCCAATTTTCCCAATACCATTTGCTGAAGAGACTGTCTGTTTTCCATTGGATATTCTTTCCTGCTTTGTCAATGATTAGTTGACCATACATTTGTGGTTACATTTCTGGGTTCTCTATTTTGTTCCTTGATTTGAGTGTCTGTTTTTGTGCCAGTACCATACTGTCTTGATGATTACAGCTTTGCAATACATCTTAAGTCTGAAATTGTGATGCCTTCAGCTTTGGTTTACTTTCTCAGGATTGCTTTGGCTATTTGGGGTCTTTGCTGGTTCCATACAAAGTATAGGATTGTCCTAGCTCTGTGAAGAATGCTGGTGTTATTTTGCACTGCATTTTGCATTGACTATGTAGATTGCTTTCGGTAGTATCAAAATTTTAACAATAGTTTTTCTTCCAATCTTTAAGCATGGAATGTTTTTCCATTTTTTGTGTCTTCTTCAATTTCTTTTATAAGCTTTTTACAGGTTTCAGTGTAGAGATTTTTCACCTCTTTGGTAAGGTTTGTTTTATGGTTTTTTTTGGTGCAATTGTAAATAGGATCAATTCCTTGATTTATTTTTCTGCTGTTTCCAATTTACATACAGTGATTTTATATCCTGCAACTTTGCTGATTTCATGTATCAGTTCTAGTAGTTTTTTGATGGAGTCTTTTGGGTTTCATAGAATATCATGTCATCTGTGAAGAGCGAATGTTTGACTTCCTCCTGGCTGATTGGATGCCTTTTATTTCTTTGTGTTGTCTGATTGCTGAGGCTAGGGCTTTCAACACTATGTTGAATAATAGTGGTGAGAGACTACATCCTTATCATGTTCCTGACCTTAGGGGGAAAGCTTTAGTTTTTCCCCCTTAAAGATGATTTTAGCTGTAAAATGTTCATGTACAGTCATTAGGATCTTCAGGTATAATCCTTCTATTCCTACTTTCTTGAGGGTTTTTGTCAAGAAAGTGTGCTGTATCTAGTCAAATGCTTCGTCTGCATTTATTGAGAGGATCATGTGGTTCTTATTCTTTCTTTTATTAATGTTATGTATATATTCATTGATTTGCAGATATTGACCTAGCCCTGCATCCCAGGAATAAATCCCACTTGATCATGGTGAATAATTATTTTAATGTATTGTTGGATCTGGTTTGCTAGTATCTTGTTGAGGATTTTTGCATCCACATTCATCAGGGAAATTGGCCTGTAGTTCTTCATTTTAGTAGGGTCTTTGGTTTAGGAATCAAGGTAATGCTGGCCTTGGAGAATGTGTTTGGAAGTTTTCCTTCCATTTCTATTTTTGGAATAGCTTCAAAAAATAGGTGTTAAGTTCTTCCTTAAATGTGGGTAGAATTCCCCTGGAAAGCCATCAAACCATGGACTCTGGTTTGTTAGGAGATATTTGATTACTGTTTCAATTTCTCCACTGGTTACTGATCTGTTCAAATTTTCTGTTTCTTCCTATTTCAGGTTTGGTAGTTTATGTTTCTAGGAATTTGTCCATTTCTTCCAGATTGTGCAGTTTGTTGGCATATAATTGCTCATAATATTCTCTTATTATTGTTTGAATTTCTGCAGTGTTGGTTGTGATCTCTCCTCTTTCATTCGTGATTTTATTTGGGTCCTTTCCTTTTTCTTGTTGATTGATCTGGCTAGGGGTTTATCAATTTTGTTAGTTCTTTCAAAGAACCAGCTCCTGATTTCATTGATCTGTTCTACTGTGTTTTTTACTTCAATGTAATTGATTTTCTGCTCTAATCTTTATTATTTCCCCTTTTTTTCTGGTTTGAGGCTTATTTGTTGTACTTTTACATCTCTTTTAGGTGCAAGGTTAGGTTGTGTATTTGAGACCTTTCTTCTTTCTTTGAGAAGGCCTGGATTGTTATGTACTTCCCTCTTATGACTGCCTTTGGTATACCCCAGAGGTTTTGGGCTGTTGTGTTTTCATTTTCATTGGCTTCTATGTACTTTTTAATTTCCTCTTTAATTTCTCGGTTAACCCATTCATTCCTTACTAGGATGCTCTTTAATCTCCAGGTATTCATGGTCTTTCCAATTTCTTTTCTTGTGGTTGATTTTGAGTTTCATAACATGTGGTCTGAAACTATATATGGTATGATCTCGATCTTTTTGACTTGTTGAGGGCTGATTTGTGACCCTGTATGTGATCAATTCTGGAGAATCTCCTATGTGCACTTGAGAAGAAAGTGTATTTTGCTGCTTTAGGATGAAATGTTTTGAATATATCTGTTAAGTCCATCTGGTTCAGTGTGTCATTCAAAGTCATTGTTTCTTTGTTGATTTTCTGCTTACATGATCTGTCCATTGCTGTAAGTGGGGAGTTGAAGTCCCCTACAATGGTATTATTGTCAATGGGTTTCTTTATGTTTGTGATTAATTGACATATATTTGGGTGCTTCCATATTGGGGCATAAATATTTAGAGCTTCATGGTGGATAGACTCCTTAATTATGATATAATGCCCTTCTTCATCTCTTGTTATAGTCTTTACTTTAAAATGTAGTTTGTCTGATATAAGTATGGCTACTCCAGCTTACTTTTGATGACCATTAGCATGATAGAAGATTCTCCATCCCTTATTTTCAACCTGCAGGTGTCTTTAGGTAGGTCTAAAAGCAGTCTCTTATAAGCAGCATATAGACGAGTCTTGTTTTCTTTTCCATTCTGACATCTTATGTCTTTTGATTTTAGTGTTTAGTCCATTGACATTTAGAGTGTGAATTTATTGCCACTGTAGAATTTGTGTTTCTGGTGATATTTTCTGGTCCTTTCTAGTTCTTGCTGCTTTGGGTCTTTTTTGTTTTGCTTTGTTTTTTCTCTATGCAAAGAATCCCAATAACATTTTTCACAAGGTTGGTTTAGTGGTCATGAACTCCTTTAGATTTTGTTTGTCTGGGAAACACTTTATCTCTCCTTCTATTTTGAATGAAAGCCTTGCTGGATAAAGAATTCTTGGCTGCATATTTTTCCAATTCAGCATGTTGAATATATCCTGCCACTCCTTTCTGGCCTGCCAAGTTTCTGTAGATAGGTCTGCTATGAACCTGATCTGTCTTCCCCTATAGATTAGAGCATTTTTCCCCATATTGCTTTCATAATTATTTCCCTTTCTCTGTATTTTGTGAATTTGACTATGATATGCCTTGTTGATGGTAGGTTTTTGTTGAATCTAATGAATGTTCTTTGTGCTTCTTGGATTTTGATGTCTACATCCTTCCCCAGGTTAGGAAAGGTTTCTGCTATAATTTGCTCACATAAAACTTTTTCCCCCTTTTCTCTCTTTTCATTTTATGAGATTCCTATGAATTGGTGTTATTCCTTTTTAATAAGTCACTGAGTTCTGTAAGTCTTGTATGGCAACCTTTTGCCTTTGTTTCCCTCATTTATTCAGCTTTATTATTCTCCATGATTTTATCTTCTATTTGCTGCTTTGCTGCTTTGCTTCATCCATCATTGCCATCATGGCATCTATTCAAAAATGCATCTCGGTTATAGTATTTTTAATTTCCTCCTGACTAGATTTTATTTCTTTTATCTCCACAGAAAGGGATTCTATGTTTTTTTTCAACCCCAACTAGTACTTTACTATCGTGGTTCTAAATTCTAGTTCAGTCATCTTGTGTATACCTGTGTTAATTAAGCCCCTGGCTGTCATTATTTCTTGTTCTTTCCTTTGGGGTGAATTCTTTTATTTTTGTCATTTTGGAGGAAGAAAAAATAAAAAAAATTAAAATTAAAATATGAAAAACAAAACAAAAGATCAAATAAAGAAAGCTAGATCCGAAGTGTGTTTTGGTCTGTGTGTTGAAAGAAGCTTGATAGAATAGAGAAAAAAGGGAAATGAAAGAAAATAAAAGTAAGAAAAACGTTAAAAATTAAAAACTATAAAAGAAAAGAAAAGAAGTGAAATAGAATAAAAAATTAAAAAGTAAAGTAAAAAGAAGAGTAATAATTTTTATCTCTTTCTGTATCCAAGAAAAAGAGAGGAAAAAAAGGAAAAAATTTAAGCAAAAACAGAAGCAAAGAAAATGAACAATAAATGAACATGTAAACAGAATGAAACTCAAATAAAGTTACATCCATTTTCCCCTAGAACTGAAACTATGAAGCCTTCTATAATCTGTACACTAAACAGGTGTAATGAATTGTCCTGGTCTTCTAGGGGGCTGTGCTTGGAGGGCACAGTTGGTTGTTGTAATGGCTCTGCTATGCACTAGGTGGTGCTGCTTAGCTTCCTGGAGTGCATGGGAGAGTTGGAATGGCTTTACCTGGCTCCTGAGTCTCTGGTACAGAAACTTCATGCTCTCACTGTACCATGATCAAGCCCTTCCTTTGTTTCGGGCCTACCTTCCCTCTCCTGTCGGTGTCCAAGCTGTCCACCTGCTGGGTGGCCCCTCCCCCCAGAATTGTATCTCAGATAGGGTTGTGTTTCAAAATCCCACAGTTCAGAGACCCCTGTGGCTTGGACCCATGTCAGCTCTCTGGGGGAGGGTGTCACTGAGCAATGGTCCGGTGCTGGCTTGCCCCAGAAAACATTCATGTGACTGCACAGCAGCAGAAGTTCAGAGATTGTGGCAAATCATAATACACGGCTGGTGCCAGGTTTCACCATACTCTGGCATCTTTGTCCCAATACCAGCAAATATGGCTGCTGCACTCCACTGTTTACAGAGTTCTTTTGGTATCGAAACCCTCTCCTTTCTTCCTGTCAGTGGTTTTGGGGAACAAATTTTTTGTTCAGTCCCTTGCAAATGTTTTCACTCTTTCTCTCTCTTTCTCTCCCTTTCTCTCCAGCTACTTTTGGAGGAGTGTTTTTCATGAATGATCTCGATGCACCACACTCTCCTCCTTTCTCTTTGTCTTCTCTCTGCACATATGGCTCCTTACCCTCTGTGGCTTTTTGTCTCCATCAATATAGATTCAAGCTACAGGGGTTTCTGAAGTGTGGAGTTTTGAAACAGAATCAGATAAAACTCTGGAAGGATGTGCCACCTGGAAGGTGGACAGCTTGGACTCAGAAATGGTAGAGGTGGGTAGTGGACAGAGGCATTTCTCTCCCCCGTTCACTTCTCTGAACTGTGTACCTGCCAAGTTCTGTGACTTCAAGTTATTCAGAGCGTTGTGTTAATCCTCAGATCAATTTCCTAGGGGTTCAAAATCGTTGGTACTGATCAAGCTGTGTTTCAGGTCTCAGGGAAGAGACAAGCTCAGGGTCACCATGCCACTCTGCCATCTTAACTCCTCCACCTGAAGGGTTTTTTTTTTATTAAGTCCACACAATGTTGGTGTTGGGTTAAAAAAGATGTACCAGACGTAGTTCTGTTTATCAATGAACTTAGCTTCCAACTGTGGAGGTAAAATACATACATGTAAACAGCTGAGTGATTTGCGACAATTGACAGTATGAAACATTTTATAAGGTAGATTGCATTCAGGGACTAAATGGGTAACATTTATCCATTTGGGGAAGGCAAATGGTGGTCTGAGATTTTCTTTTCCTTTTTCTTTTTCTTTTTTGAGGAAAGAAGAACCAATGTTTATGATAGATACAGTGAAAGAGGCATTGAAAGGTGGGGAAATTTAAGTGTGTGGCAAGGTGACAAAGCACAGGGACTATCAGTCACCTCATCGGTTGGTTGTGCTGACTGATTCATGAAAGCAGGAAGTGGAAATGAAGCTAGAAAGAGGAAGAGGAACAATTCTGGAGGGCCTTGATGCTGGACAAAGAAATTCAAACTTTATTCTGTGGTCAGAATGTACTTGAAAGCTTTTGTGTAGAAAAATATGTAAAAACTTGTTTTGTCTTTTCTTAATTGAAGCTTTTGATGGTGGCATTATCCACAAATTTCTCTTGTAATTTTTGTATTTTCTGCAAGTGTATTTATACTAACAGTGGAAGAAAATAAACATATATATGAATACTCTCATAAAGTAATAAATATATGAGGACTCTATATTTTAGGCAAAAGAGTGTGGTGATGGTGGATGGGATAATTGGATGCATAGAGGCTGGGAAGGCTGAAACCTAAATCCCAGTCAACCCTTTGGATTAATTATAGTCATGTGTCAGTTGAAGTTATTCCTTTTATTGACTATGAATCTTAAGAGTTGTTTTAAGTCATAAAAGGGTTAAGAAGTAGTAGTCATTGGGAATAATATGATCCCATAATTTTTTAAAAAATAGAAAAATCTGTCATATACAGCCAACTGACTGTATTCCACTTATAATAAATTAGGTGTTCTAAACAGGTTTTCTACCAAAACTTATTGAAAATAGAATTTTGTTGCTATGACAACTGAGAACAGCAATTGGAAACTAGAATATTAAAGGTGAGACAGAAAAGACAGACAAATAGTTTATACTTAGCTAGATGGTATTCTTTTTGAGTTTTTATAAATCCAGGGAGGAATATGAAATTCTCAGGTGTTCAAAAATGAATAGTTTTTCCCCTTAAAGTCATATAGATTTAGAATGTCCAGTTATATTTGCATCATGTGTTGGTTATTAAATAAAATGAGTCAACTCTCCTTCATTTTTTCTGAATTTCAAAAGCCTTCTCCATAGTTGAGCTATAAGTGCCTTTGATAGATTCTGAACATTTTGGCCCTTAGCTAAGACATTATAGCTATTTATTGATTGAAATTCTGGTTTTCAAAGTGTGCTTTATGAATCCCAAGGGGTCAACAAATTATCTCTAAGGTTTCTTTGGAAAGAAATATGGTCATAATGGCCACTTTATTTGGATGTTTTCTATTTCTATTAGGCCTCACCTCAACACCACACTAAAAATGGCAGTTGTGGAGTTCAGCAAAGAGCATGTAGCTTCATAATTCAGAAAGGCTGCAGCAATTTGATGAAAAATTATAAAATATTTTAAATCCTAATAATTTTGACATGATTTTCAGATAACATTTGAACAATAAATGTATATTTCCTAATTCTATCTATATCTTCAATATCCGACAGTCAGATAGTGAACATTCTATAAGAAAACATCCAGGTAACATTTTATTCTGCAATTACTATCTTTAGGGTTTTGAAAAATCTTTTTTAAATTTTTTTATAGTTTCTTTATTTTTGAGACAGAGATAGAGCATGAGTGGGGGAGGGGCAGAGAGAGAGGGAGACACAGAATCCAAAACAGGCTCCAGGCTCTAAGCTGTCAGCACAGAGCCTGATGTGGGGCTTGAACCCACGAACCATGAGATCTGACCTGAGCCGAAGTTGGACGCTTAACTGACTGAGCCACCCAGGGGTCTCTGAAAAATCTTAATTGATGTCAACATTTATTGAATTGCTAATACTAGGCACTGGGATACAGTATCTTTTGTAATGTGGCATTTGCTCTAAAGGAGATTGACATGTGCACATAGACATAATGTAACTGACTAACTACTGGAGGAGAAGTATAATGTAATAGTTTAAAAAATCAGAGCAAGAAAAATTTTTTTCTGGCTACTAAAAAATAAATTTCAGGGTGCCTGGCTGGCTCCATTGGTTAAGTGTCTTACTCTTAATATGGGCTCAGGTTGTGGTCTCATGGTCCTGAGTTTAAGCTTTGCATCAGGCTCCCCGCTGAGTGTGGAGCCTGCTTGGGGTTCTCTCTCTCCATCTCTTTCTGCCCCTCCCCATTCTCTCAAAAAAAAAAGTAAACTTTAAAAAAATAAAAATAAGTTTCACATAAGAGGTGATAAATAGTCACATGGAACATATCAAGGTATAGGTGGGCGCTGTTTGGGGCAAATTAAAAGTTTTCCAGGCGAATCGGGACACGTAGTCAATATATTCGTGGAAGATGTTACTGACAGGAGTATATAGCTGTACGGAAGTACAAAAAACAAAATTTAGACTCTCTAACATTATCATTTGTAAAAATACATCTGGGGGAGCCTGGGTGACTCAGTCGGTTGAGCGTCGACTTCGGCTCAGGTCAGTATCTCATGGTTTGTGGGTTCGAGCCCCGCGTCAGGCTCTGTGCTGACAGCTCAGAGCCTGGAGCCTGCTTCACATTCTGTATCTCCCTCTCTCTCTGACCCTCCCCTGCTCACGCTGTCTGTCTGTCTGTGTCTCTCTCTCTCTTTCAGAAATAAATAAAAACAAAAAAAAAAGAAAAGTGCATCTGAATTTTGGACTCATGTGCATGCCCTCTCATTAAAAATACCTACAGCTGGGGCACCTGGGTGGCTCAGTCAGGTATGCATCTGACTTTGGCCTAGGTCATGATCTCCCCATTCTGGTGTTCGAGCCCTGCATCAGGCTCTGTGCTGACAGCTCAGAGCCTGGAGCCTGTTTCAGATTCTGTGTCTCCCCTTGCCTCACTCTCTGTCCTTCATCCACTCACACACTGTCTCTCTCTCTCTCTCCCTCTCTCAAAAATAAACATTAAAAAAATATATATAGCTGAAGTGAGGCTAATTCCACATTTCTGCAGAATAGAAGGATATATTTAAACTAAGACTCTTGAATGTAAGTGACATGGATTACACTTGAAAACGTCCCCTTTTGTTTACTGACATCCTTTAGTATAAGTAAAGTTTAGAGATTTGGAAGCCTTCTTTCATCTCTGCCACAAGAGTAAGCAAGTATGGAGGAGAGGATGTGCTGGATGAAGTTATCCAAGGTCCCTCCCTACCCACCACCCTCGTTCATGAAAGCAGGAAAAGAAAAGAGAGAAGTTCTAAAATCTGGCTTCAGCTGAAGGTAAAAAACTTAATTCAGAGACTCATTCATTCATTCTTTCATTTATTTATTTGATAAATATTTATCAGGCACCTACTGATGGGGAATAAAACTAGCTCAAAGCTTGTACGTTCTAGCTGGAAAAGACAAACATTAAACAGGTAGACAAGCATACCCCCTGTTGTAACAGTGAGTGTGATATGTGCTCACTAAATGTATGTTGAATGAATAACAGCTACAGTCATAAATATAAACTGAGAGAGGTAATAGCAGGGGAGGATTTGGATTATGTGGTCAGGGAAGGTCGTTCTGCAGATCCAGGCAGAGGTGCGAGAACAGTGTCATCTCTTCCATTATGACCATCATAAAGAGCTTGTTGGCTCCCTGAACTATTAACTTGAGTTAAGGAGAACAATACAGAGTATGGGAGAAGATTCCAGGGGTCTAGTGGCCCTCAACAGGTTAGAATAAGCCATGCGGAGTGCATGATGGTTACAGGTGGGAGGGTTGCTGAGGGGATTAAGACATTGAGGCTTCCGTTTTATTCCCAATAAGTATTTTTTAAAAAGTCATTAGAATTACATGGTAGTGGGGCGCCTGGGTGGCTTAGTCGGTTAAGCCTCCGACTTTCGCTTAGGTCATGATCTCGCGGTTAGTAGGTTCGAGCCCCGCGTCGGGGTCTGTGCTGACTGCCAGCTCAGAGCCTGGAGCCTGTTTCAGAGTCTGTGACTCCCTCTCTCTCTTACCCTCCCCTGCTCACGCTGTCTCTCTCTCTCTCCTAGAAATAAATAAAAAATAAATAAATAAATAAAAGAATTACATGGTAGTGAACTATATAGTGGAGATGACTTGAATTCACAATGATTATCCCAGTGGTGTTTTAAGAACTTTGTATCTTTTGTAACTGTTGTATTACTTGACTTCATAAATATTTAAAAATCTAATCCATTCTTCATTTTTTTAGTTTCAGATTAAATGACTCCTACCTGTTAAGGAAGATAGAAGGTACTTAGCTAAATACATTCATGATGATTTCTTGTCTCTCTGATCTTGAAAACTCTTCAAAATTAAAGCTGCCTTATGAATCTTTGTGTCCATTCTCTAGAGAGCAACCTTATAGCATCAATATTTTAATGTAATATGGTTAATTAAATTATTTTTGGCATAAGGGACTTGACAATAGAAATTTACTTAATTTTAGTATTTATTTTCCTTTCTTCAGGTTTATTATTTATTATTATTTTAAAGGGGTTTATCTGAAATGCAGAATATATAGACTGTATTACAGGTAGATGATAACTTTTACATATAAAAAAGTGTAGTCTAGAAGATAAAGAGACTTATGGGTGTACATATCTATGAATTATCTGACACTATGTTCTTTGCTGTTCCCCAAATTTCCATTTTGCTGTGCTGCAGTTTATGCACACATTTGGCACGTAAGCCATTTACCCTTAGAAACAGTATATGAATAAATAGTGAAGTGACAGATGTACCTCCAGAAGGATATTTAAATTGATTTTTTGTGCTAATACCTTTGTTTTCTTTCCCAAATTCCCTCTAACCTGATATGTCATTCTACATTCCACAGTTTATTGCTATTATGGTTGCTTCAACATCATTGTTTTTAAGTCACTTGATTTTTTGGAGAAACACTGAATATTTGTGAATACCACAAAGGCATAGTTTATGTTTTCTAGGTCTTTAGCTATTTTTCTTCCTGGCACACTTTCCTTTTTAATAAAACAGAGCACTTTTATGGAAAAAAGTCTTGGTTTATCAAATATTCATTCATACTTTTATGGTCTCTTAGCTGGATTTTCTTTCACTCAACTTGACACTCAGTTTTAGTTTGCTTTGTTTGAATTTTCCATTAATATGGCATTTGTGGATATGTTGATCTGTTACTCAAAGGACCATAGCAGATTTTCCAGGACTCCTATTTTCTGATTTATTTAGAAATCAAATAAGAGAGTGTACCCATTCATTATAAATTGGCATAGTCTTTTTTTTTGTAGAAACAAAGAGAGAGTAAAGAAAGAAGGTAGGAAAGGAGGCAAAGAAGGAAAGCGGGATGAAAAAAGAAAGAAAATTGTTAGTCTTTCTTAACTTTAAAGAAATAGAACTTTATGTAAAAGACTGAAAAGGACTTTAGAAATAACCTAGCGTAGTGATTCCCAGCTTCTCTGAGTATTTTTAACATGCATATTTTCCATAATACCCACATAATAACTATTATTTTTTCAGCAAGTATTAATAAAAAATGTGGGGAAAAGTTTTATGAATTTGGTGACATTTAAATATTTCATATTCTTCTGTATACAGTTGAAAATAAGTGAATATACACAGATAAGACTTACTACAGCTGAGGATGATTTAGTGCACATAAAGATTAAGATTTGAAAAATTTGTGAAATAACAATGCTTCTGGGGCAAAATGCCATCCAATCAGGAAGCACAGGACTTCTCCAACTCATTCTTTTTATATTTTTTTATTTTTATTTTTATATTTTTTTTAATTTTAGAGAGGGAGAGAGAGCATGAGCAGAGGAAATGGACAGAGGGAGGCAGAGAATGAGAGGGAGAGAGAATCTCAAGCAGGCAGCATGTTTCGCATGGAGCTTGATATGGGGCTCATTCCCATAACCCTGGGATCATGACATAAATCGAAATGAAGAGTTGGATGCTCAGCCACCTGAGCCACCCAGGCATTCCTGAATTCTTTTTATATTTTAAAAGTGAAAATTTAAAAAGTGAAGAAATGTGCCCAAAATTATATTAACTGAAAATTTAGATTTATGATTCTGCTAGCTAAGTAATTCTTCCATATCACAATACTCAATGAAGGTTTTGTTGACTATGTACCTAGATAATCCAGGCCCGACCCTTGAAGTAAGGATGACCACAGCTTATCTTTTTTTTTCTTTCAGTTTAATTATCTCAATTTTGTTTATTTGTGTACATATATATTAAAATCAGATTCAGTAATTAAGAAGTATTGGTTCATGCTAGATTGATAGCAATGGTACCTAGTTGCATTGCTTTAAATTAATAAAGAAGCATTAAAAGGAAAATTTAATTTACTGAGTTGATATTCAGTTAGACATTCACATAAATTCTGATAAGATATAATTGTACTTCATAAATATTTTTAACTGCTCACCTGAATGGTCAGAACATGTAATAGACTCAGTAGTTCCTAAATTTAAACTTCAAGTGATAGGAAAGCATGCTTTTGTAGTGTATATAATTCTTTATTAAATCTCTAACAACATTATGAACATTGACACTGTCTTAGCCTGTCAAGGCTAAGACTTCTACTGAAATTATAAAGAACAGTCGGACTGGCTCTTGAATGAGGTAGGTCACAGATTCTACAGCACAGACATGTTTTGAAAAGAATGAGTAAATCATGGGGGAATTGGTCCAACTGCTCATTCTTGCACTTGAGCCAGTTACATGCCTGCACAGATGTCAAGGTGTCATTTCTGAAGAATAGGGAGGATAAACCTTGGATTCAATGCTCTTTTCCTGAAATGACAACTATTATTTAGAAAATAATGAACTGTTTTTGCCTACTGCGAAAATGGTTATATTGTAATAGTTTTATTTTTTCATTTTCAAACATTTGTTTTCTTACATCATGGCAATAATTTGATAGTGCTCAGGTGACTATTAACCATGATTAAATAAAGTGTAATAGAATGAATAAGCTAGTTAATATTGGATTTCAATAACATTTCAGATATATTAGTTATAATAAGTGTAAACATTCTAATTAATCCCCTTTGTAGGCCAGTGCACTGGACTGAATGTTTATATCCTCCTCCTAAATTCATATGTTGAAATCCTAACCCCCAATATGACGGTAGTAGGAGGTGGGACCTTTGGGAGGCAATTAGATCATGAGAGTGGAGACCTCATGCATGGGACTGTGCCCCAGAGAGCTCTTTAGTACCCTTTTCCTCATATACGTATCTAACCACAAATTGCAGTTTGCAACCTAGAAGAGGGTGCTCACTGGAACCCTAACGTGCTGCTACCCTGATCTCTGACTGCCATCCTCAATGACTGTAAGAAAGAAAGTACTGTTGTTTCTAAGTCACCCAATTTATGATACTTTATTATAAGAGTCTGAACTAAGACAACCATATTTGTCACTTTTTGCTGTAGAACACAAATGAATGAACCCTGCTGTGACAGTGGCTAAAACCACTGTACAGAGCTGCTCAAGTAAGAAGCCACTGAAGGCAAATCGGTGCCTGGAATTCAGACTGTCTGTCCTCAAAGCTTATTAATGGACATAAGAAACAGATGCTCACAGGGAGTTGCAAACATTTGAAAGGGAATAGGGACAGTGAAGGAGTAAGTTGTATATTTGGGACAGACAGATTCCATAGCACACTATTAAGAGGCCTGATGTCACTTTTCAAAACTTTGGATGTTGCTTAATTGATGTTTTAGAGCCTCTGGAGACTCAGTGGTTGAATCACGCCTGAGATTTCTTTGGTATCACTCTGATTGAGATTACTTTCTATTTTGGAGCTTGAAAAGATACATTTTAGGTTGTTGAGTCAATGTTGAACTTTTTAGCTTGAACAGTTTGAAGTTCTTGTTTGTTTGTTTGTTTGTTTGTTTGTTTTAAGTGGGCAGAGAATCTTAACTTGCAACAAACCTCTCTCCCGATTGCCACTGATGGGCTGTTATCACACCTTGGTTTCAGGAAATCTGGAGGCTGAACTCTCCACATGTGCAAAAGTTCCTCACATAACCCTAGCTTCTCTTGGTTGCTCTTAAGGCAACTCTTATCTCCTGATTGATCGGAAAGCAGTTCTTAAATTTCTGGAACTGAAATGTGTTTGCTATAAGAAAGTCATTTGCCTTTTATGATAACTTATGCATATTCACAGGGAAAAACAGTCATTTTTTTAAAAAATTAGTTATTTGTTGCTTTCCCCAAAACCCCAGAAACTTCATAAGATTTTTTTAAATGAAATTTTGTTGAAAATTTTAATTTTATATCTCCACCTTTGTTATATATATATATATATAAAATAGAGATCCCCGGCCCCCACCCCCACCATACTCTCCAAAGAGAATATCAGGTGCCACTGAAATTCCATATTTATGACAACCCAGAATGTACTCTCTGAATTTATCCTAATGATGATCCATCCAGATGTTTTCTGGTGATGGAGAAACAAAGAAAAAAGCTGGTATTGTTAACCAATCCCTTTAAAAACATCATATCTAAAAAGACCTTTTAATGATTTGTTGTCTTGATAAGTAAGCTCCTAGGATAACTTCAGAGTAGCCTTAGTTAATGGGTGCAGCCACTCTGAATTGATATATTCCTAGCCTAAAGATAAGAAACTATATTTTAGAAGTCTGTGCAATCATATTGAGGATACATTTTTTTTTTTACTGTAATTTGGATTTTCTGGAGTACTAAAATCATGGAGCTCCCTCTTGCCAATAGCAGCTTCATGGAGTGGCTGGCTTTTTAGGCATCTGAGCCATTTAGGACATGGGGGTGTATGGATCTGTAGGAAATTACATCTGGTAATTATATTGTAATCCACTGCTATTCCTTCCCCAATAGGGCACTTTCCATGATAGCTTTGGGCCACATGACTATCTGGGAATAGGATGGCGCAGAAGGAGAAACAAGCCCCCCGTTAAGAATCTTAATTGCATAGGCATGTGGGGCCCTCAGGTGATCAAGCAGCCATCGAGGATTATCATGCTCAACCTCGACAAATGCTCGGGAACGCCTACAAAAATACCTCATTCCTCATTCCTCCATGCTAACCATGACATTGCATTCAGACTTCCACTCCAGCATTTATACGTAGTTATTATTACATTTCTTTCTCCACACTGGACTGTGAGTCCCTGGAGCAGCTCTCTGACCACAGCCACACCCAGACACTATGACAGGATTTACAAGGCTGAGCTATATACATCACCATGGCTTTGAGGATTTATATTTTCCATTTCCATTCAAAATCCCAGCAGTGCCTGCTTCTTCTGGACATCTAGCTAGTAGTGAAACAAGATCCACACTATCTATAAGACTTATTAATTGCCCATGGCTCTGTAACAAATTAGTAATAATGGAAATACATGGAAAAATAAAGTGACGGACATCATTATGATTATTATAGAATTATACTTTCTTGAGTAGGGTGGTTTTAATAATCCTTAAGGTCTTCGTAAGTGCTGGAATTTTTATTTTGCAAGACTTGTTCTTACTGTAGCAGGATTTACCTTCTTTTTCCCCAGAAAGCTGTCCAATAAATGTTCAAGAGTGTACTTGTGGCTTAAGAAAACCAAAGACAGGGAGGTGTTTTAGGAAAATGTACCACCCATAAAACCAAAAGATTTTATTTAACAAATCCTGGTGCATTTAAAGCATCATAATGGGAAAATACCAATTCTACTGAAACTCATTGTAAGAGTATCAGGGTTCCTATCAGGGACTAGATATAGATGAAACACTTTTTTTTTTAAGTTTATTATTATTGAGAGAGAGAGCAAGGGGGAGAGGGGCAGAGAGAGAGGGAAGACAGAATCCAAAGCAGGCTCCACACTGTCAGCACTGAGCCCCAATGTGGGGCATGAACTCACAAAGCACCAGGATCATGACCTGAGCCAAAATCAAGAGTCCAGTGCTTAACCATCTGAGCCACCGAGGTGCCCCTAGATATAGATGAAACTCTAAGGACCTTCTTTCCAATACTGCAGGTTAAACTCTGAAACAATAAAGACCAGGTCAGGTCATGAAAAAAAATGCCTTTGTGGGTTTTAGAATGCCTTACATCTAATAGAAATCAGAGGTCATGGAGAGAAGAGTGCAAAGAAATACACACATTTACATCCAGGAAATTCCCAAGTATTCAGAATATTTGTGTTAATGGTTTTCTCTGGAGCTGCAAATACTGAGATGGAAATCAGTTGGGGAAACAGTGCTTCAAATATTCTTCTCTTCAATTTGCTCCTGTGGCAATTTAGGCAAACAGCCTGCTTGGAAGTAATCTATTTGCAGAACCTAGGTGGGGAAAAACCTGCCACATTATATAATTCACTGAGCAGGTTTTGGCTCCCACTTCGCCAATCCATCTTGAATAGTGGCTAGTGCCCTGAATCTAGCAATACATATGATCAAGCAATTTAGCGCAAAAAGAGAAAGGCCCCACAACTTGGCATCCCCGTGGACATTAATCTTTGAGAAAACCAAATGGATCCAACTTTTGCCAGAGTTTAATAGCAAAGCTGTCGCAATTTACACAAATGAGTATCAGGTCTGTTAGCGAATGGGAAGAGGGCACCCGGAGAAGCAGAGGGGAGGCGGGTGGGGCTGCTGACTGCACTCTTTTCAAAGTGGCTCCAGTCTTTAGGGGAGGGGCTGGGATGCTCCGCGTAGCAGGAGAGATGAAGTAGTTAAAAACTGTTGCTAGCGAGGGGCCGGAACCTGGGGATGTGGGGGTATATAAGACCGCGCCTCCAGCACAGCTCGGCTGCTGCGGTTGCTGCCGCCGCTGTCGCCTGGAGAGCCGGGACTGGGCACAGGGGCTCAGCCCTCACTTGACAGAGGCCGGGGAGAGGAGCAAAAAGGCGCGGGTGGGGTCCAACCCGGGGCTCCTGCCTCACCGCCGGGGCAGACACGGGACCCGCTAACTTGTTTCCTCGCCTTAAACGCGCCCCCGCCGAGTGGTGCGCTCTAGCCGGTCACACCCGCGCGCCGCACGAGCGCGCCCGGCTGCAGCCCCCGCCGAAGGCGATGAGTGCAGGCGGCCGGCCGGCGGGGCTGCGGCGGCGGGAGTAGGGCCCGGCGGGGAGGCTGGGAGGCCCGGAGGTTAGACCTCCGGCTGCGCGGCGGGCAGAGGCCGTCTTCGCTGCACGCAACACCTGCCGCCGTCGCCGCGCCGCGATGAGCCGCGTGCTCGGGCTGCTGCTGGGCGCCGCGCTGCTCTGCGGCCACGGAGTTTTCTGCCGCCGGGTGGTCAGCGGTGAGTCAGGGGGCCGCCCGTCGGGGGGGATGAGCCGGGGGCGCGGGGAGGGGACCGCGGCGCGCGCGGACGAGGGTGGTGCGCGGCCGCCTGTCCTGGGGTGAAGGCTCTGCTGGAGGTTGGAAACCTGCGCAGGGTAGGGGCCGCGAGGAGCTGGGGGCGTCGGGGTGGCGGTGGGGCGGAAGATTGTATTTTGCTTTCTTGCCCGCCCCACGAAACACGCACAGAGAAAAGTTTAAATTTTTGGAAGCGTCGGGTTCCGTAGCCGCGAAGCGAGCTCTGCTTCATCCTGAGCCGTGCAGCGCTGTCCAGGGGTCATTTCCACCTTCTTTGTAAGAGAGTTGGCCCCCGGGCAGATCAGGGCTCGGCCCCTGCAAAAAGGGGTGGGGTGCTACGGAGCAGGCAAGAGCAACCCAAAGCCATGAGAGCCACTGCAGAAGTGCCACCGCCTGTTGCTCTGGCTCGGCTTCAGTCCCCTCACGGGCTTCCCCCGGGTGATTTCCGAAGCCAGACCTGCTCGCTGCGGGTCGCTCGCAGACTCCCGGGCGCGCAGCCTTTGTTCTCAGGGAGACCCGGGGGCTGACCGGTCATCGTAGACCCCCGTCCTTCGCACACCTCATTCCAAGTTAGGGACTTCTCAGAAAATGAAGTCGGCTCGAGCCGGGCAGAGGTGTCCATGGTAATGACCGCAGGTCCGCGCACACAGTAGGTGCCCAGTTAGGTGGGTTGAGTCAGTGCCAGGGAAATAGATCAGAGTTGGCAAGCTTCCCAGCATTCGCTCTGATTTTAATTTTTCTTCGACTTACACTGTTCTATTGTTGAGCAATTTATATCGCATTCACCCTTCCTTACTTATGGGAAAGGTCTTTTAAAGAAAACACGAAGATTCTCAAAAGCTTCGGATGAATGAATAGGGCCTTACATGAAAATTGAGCATACTACCTTTACTGAAATGTCTTGCGATGCTAATTAAAGTGTTTCAGTAAGTATTTGTTGAATGTAGGTGGGCATGTGTTTTAAATGTGGAAGGTTTTTTTTTAATGTAAAAGCACAAATTCCTTTTCACATTCTGTGCATCTGTATAACAGGTGTCACTAGAAATCGACATAGATGACACATGACGTCTAGTTAATCAGTAGTGAAGCAGACCTTTAGAAATTGGCATAGTAAGCTTAATTGTTACTGATCTTCCCCTCAGCGATATGTGATGTTGTTCTACATCTTAAGAATATAATTCTTAAATGTCTAGTTATCAGTTACTCCCCACTAACTCTTTGGACCTCACGAGACTGGAATTAAATACACTGTGAAATGTCATTTGGATATACATGCTGCTTATACGGGGGGTGGGGGAGGAGAAAATCAGACTCTTTATAAAATGAAAACCTTACAGTGTCAAGTAAGGATGTTATTACAGGAGCCATAGCATTAGATCCTCCCCCCCACCCCGCCCCAATTTAACTTTGAAGAAAAAGTGTTTGATATAGACCTGGGTGTGTATATTACATATTTGACTGCCTTTGTGTTTATGAGAATTACTCTTACAAGTAAATGAACAGCACAGACCAGGCTTTTAGCATATGGTGTTTTTTTAAACACATAGAAACTTCATTGACTTAAATAGTATCCATTTGGCATATTCTTGTTACATGCCATAAACTTTGCAAGGGAAACGAAAGATATTTAAAATAAAAACAGAACTTAAAAATTATTGAGAAGTTTATTTTGTGTTGTATTATTGCATAAATTGTTGCAAACCTGCTGCTGCGTTTTCCTATTAAATATTTATAAGCATCTTGTAGGTGACATCTGGAAAATTTCTAATTAACTGAACATGATCTATTTGATTTAACATAAATGATGATGTTTACTTGATATCAAAACAATTATTTAGTTATGTTTTTCTTATGAATAATTTAATTGCCTTTGGCCATAAAAATTACATTAAAATTTGATTATAAATTTGTGACTTTATCCTTTGAAGATGAATTTTTAAAAATATATGTTAGCCATAATAGCATGAGTACAGACAGTCTAAAACATGACATTTTGGAAGTAGTAGGACTGATTTCTGCTTGATCAGTGTTAAGTTTGGAGGTATGCATCAACTTTTTCCTGCACTGGGAGCTAGTTACCAAAATTCTACTTAAGTGTCTGCCCAGTGAAACAAGCTTGTTGGGGCCATTATTAGGAACATACTTACAACCTATGGAATATATTTTCTATTTGTTAACTATCAGTCCAGCTATTTGTAATTTCTATTAGTGTACCAAAATAATTACTTTCCCCAGAAAAAAAAAACAAGAACTTGTAAAATAATCCTCTATAAAATTTTTCTTCCTTTTAGAATTTTAAAATACTCAATGAGATACTTTCCAATACTTTTAAATATATCACCATTTTAAAAGCAGAAAGCATTGTTTATAAATAAAGTTAAAATATTTTAACAAGAAATTAATTTCAAACTTCATCATCATAATCTGCCCCATAAGAGTTAATAGCGTCAAGCAGTAATAGGAAAGTATTAGTAATAGGAAAGTATTTTTATAGGTTAGTGGTCATGCTTATTTTGATGCATAAATATTTAATAAAAATAGATAACCATGAGAGTAATTTCATGAATTAAAGAGTATTTAATGAAAGAGTATTTAATGAATTTATGAGTCGAAGTTGTGAACTACTTTTAGGATCTTAGATTTGTACTGATTTGTTGTTGAATACAGATGTGTAGAGAATATTTGTAGGAAGTACAATCGTTTAATTCTGTGACTTTACTGGTAGATAGTGATGTCTTCTTTAGGACAAAGATAAGAGAGTTTTATTTATGGGGACATGGATACATATGAAAAAGAAGTGTTTAAAACTCAGGTTTCTAAGATGGGAAGATATGTCTGAAGAGCATGTGGATATTTTTAAACACTTGAAGTGTTTTAAAGTAATGGATTTTTAAAAAAATTCTTGCTTTTTCTCTTTAGTATACACAGCGGTGATCCCCAACTTGTTGATGCAGCAAAATGGCATTAAGTGCATTTCATGGTACCTCCAAATTTCTGCAGAAAAATTTAATATGTATTAATTTGAACTCATTAAAACTGGCATGCATTTTATTTAGGAGACTGGGTGATTTAGAGGTATTTCTTTTATTTTGCAGATGCCACAGAATAATGCAAATGCATGGGTGGTGACTAGTAGTCTATAGATTATTATAATAGCAAAAGAGGTAAAAAAAATTCTGCTGAGCATAATCTAGCCTGTGGTACTATTCCATGACATCATCAAAAGCATAAAGTGATGACAGAGCAGTTTTCAAAGATGCAATTACTTTAAGTATCTCTTGGGCAAGAAAGGAACAAATTAATCTTATTACCAGTCATTTAATAAATTACACATCTATCATAGCCATTACTCCTTAACTGCTATTTTTCATTATTTTACAGTTTCGTTTTTATAACTCTTTTTCCTGAGGATGGAAATGTCTATTACATTAATGTTAGAAAAGAAGTGGTCCTTTTCCCGAGGAGGGCATATTATGTTAATGTTAAGAAAGAGGTGGTATTAGATAAAGTGGTCCAGGGTGGAGACCCGCTGATGTTCTCACTAACCATTTTTAGATTTTGTAACAGCTTTCTGTGCTGGGCACTTGGCATACAGGTGGATGGCTGTACATAACTTTCCAGCGAGATTGTTTCTTTCACTGTAGTAACATATAACCCTGACAACTTGACTGAAGTTGCATTCCTTGTAACTGGGAAAAATTCATTTGGGTTTTGCTTTATTTGGAAATGAAAGGGCTAGCTAAAAAAATAATTAAGGCTGTATATGGTTTGCAAATATGAGATAGATGTCCCAATATTAATCCTGTGTCTAAATGTTGAGTAATAGAAAATTCACAATCTGCTTAGAAAAACAAACTCTCAGTGCATAAGCCCTTGTGTATAGAAGCAACGCTAGTCAATAACAGATCAATGCTAATAATTATAACATAGAAAACATGAATACTGTGTATATTCATCAATCCCTTTATTCATTAAACATTTCACTTTAGAAAAAATTTTACATTTGAGACACATATGGAGGCAGCATAGACATCTGGGTGAAGGCATGGACTGCGGAGCCACACTGCTTGGTTCACATCCTTAGGTTCTGAGCTGTGTGAATCCAACAAACTAACTTTTCTATGCCCCCCTTGCCTCATTTTTCAAATAGGATGAGAGCTTCATGATGAGACCAACAGCACAGGGTTGTTGGAGGGCTAAGGGGTGTGAACCGATTTGTGCAGATTGTGTCATGCACAGAAGTGGGCCCCAAGAAGCTGAGAGGGAGCCCAGTGTGCAAGTCCTGTGCCTGGGGCTGAGGCCATCTAGAGGAACACACAACTTTTTCTAGCTGAACAGCCTGTATCACCAGGAAAGAACAGCTTTTTCTTTTCTTTTTTTTTTTTTCTCAAGTTATTTTGGTTTATTAATTTTCTTTTTTTTCTTTCTTTTTTTTTTTTTTACAAATAGTTTATTGTCAAATTGGTTTCCATATAACACCCAGTGCTCATCCCCACAAGTGCCCACCTCCATGCCCATCTCCCCCCTTCCCCCCCACATCCATCAGTCCTCAGTTTGTTCTCAGCATTCAAGAGTCTCTCATGGTTTGCCTCTCTCCCTCTCCCCCACCATTTCCCCACTTCTTCTCCCCCATGGTCCTCAGTTAAGTTCCTCCTAATCCTCCTATACGTGCAAACATATGATATATCTATACCATGGAATACTACATGACAATGAGAAAGAATGAAACCTGGCCATGTGTAGCAACATGGATGGACCTTGAGGGTGTTATGCTGAGCGAAATAAGTCAGGCAGAAAAGGACAAAGAACAGCTTTTTCTAATTTACCCAAAGGTGTGGATTGTGCTAGCAGTGAGACCCTGAGTGCTATACTACTGATAAATGTCTGGCTACTATTATTTAATCTATATTTCTTTAAAACTCCTAACCATGCTCCCTTTAGGTAAGAAAACTGAGACCAGGAAAGTTTTAAGTAATGACCCCAGTGTACCTACAATTCAAGTATAGCTCTGGGATTCAAAGCCAGTTCTTTCTGATTGAATGCTTGAACTTTTAAGTCACAGGAGTTATTTGGTTTACCATTTGTTATTCAGATCTCAATTTTAAGTATGCAAATTAGAGGGTGCCTGAGTGGCTCAGATGGCTAAGTGTGACTTTGAACAATGAGTCCCATTACCTTCTCAAAGCTTGTGGTGTTTCCCAGTGGGAAAGGTAAGACCTTGCAAAGCTGGCACCACCTTTCACAAAATGACCCAGGTTCCAGTTTTGAGTTTGTTTATTAATGTAAGAAAATAGATTCCAGCACACGCATAGTAGCATATAATGTGTTTAATTGCACTATAAAATCTGTTGCAAAAATGAGAGTTTATTATAACAAAACTTCTGTGGTGTTATAATATTACACCACTCTTAAGAAGTGGGTGTAATATTGAACACTGAATAAAGCATTTCTTTTTAGTTCAGAAACGTTGGCATTGTTCTGAGAGGTCATGTCACTCTATAATATAGGATCAACCCATTTATCAGTGTGATTTTTGAGGGGGATAAGAAAGAATTAGGAAAAACAAATTATTTTGTGGGATTCTGGTAAAATGTCCAAAATTCAATCATCAGTATGGTTTGGAGATTTATCATGTAGATTCTCCTTTGTACATTTTTTTTCTTTTTGTAACAAAAAGTAGATACATAGGAATTCATATAATATCTTCTATATTTTTATTTAAAAGTTATGACATAAACTCAATACTCAATATTGATAATATGTGATGATAGCGTGAGGTATAAGAAAAATGTTATTACTTTACTAACAGAGGGACCCAATGGTTAGAAAGTTAATAAACATAAGCAAAATAAAACTAAATCATAGGTCCTTTCTATTCAGGAAGAAAAAAAGTACACTGCCTTAACTTTATGATTTTGGCTCCACTTTTACATCATTGACAAAAGCATTTACTGCCAATATTTAGCTTTAAAGGAATTTTCATGACTATGACAAAGACAAACTGTCTATTCATGGGAATAGTAGAATAGCAGAATCTTAGCTGTGACAGTGATAGGAATGTTAATTTTAGTAGGCAGTGCCGAGAATTATCTCTAAATAAAAGTGCATGTGGACATATGTAGTTCGTATGCATGTACGTATAAAATTAATAGGTGTAGAATCCTAGATGTAATGTCTTTTGTCAGTCTTGTAAATAAGCCAACAATCAAGGGATGTTTGTCACTGGAGATGCTAGGTGACATTTCACAAACTATTGTTAGTATCAAGGTTGCATTAGCGTAATAAACACTGTTATATGGTTATTTGAAGACTCATCTAAATATGTATGGGTAGTAGAAAAGCAGATGGCAGTCAATGTTGTGGATAGAAGATTGTGGAATTCTTATTGTTCAAAATTTTAAAAAAGATTTTATCTGAATGTAACATTTAAAGATCAGAGAAAAGGAAATTCTCCATGTGATCTCACAGAATGAGAAGAGAGGTAATTGTGATGATTTTTTAGGAAGATGAGCCTTTACAGAAGTGGGAAAAGTTGCTTCCAGAAGATTTGTATTACTGGAACTTTTCTGGGAATTAGGGCAACATTTGTTTCCCAGCTGTTGGAGATCCACTGCCATGGCAGCCAAGTGTGACCATCTGAACTGGTGGGGAGCATTCAATAGCTGCTTTTGCTGATTTTGCTACAGCTTGGACCAAATTTGCACACTAAAGCCGCAGTTGTAGTAAAATAGAATTGGATGTAAAGAAATTCACAGTCAGCTTTATCAATGATATATAAATGGTGATAAAACTGGACTATATATGTATAATTTTCTGAAAACAGACTTGATAGATATGAACTGCTAGAGACTTTTCAGTTCAAAATCCGAGGACACAGCTGATATCCGGTGTATACTTTGGAGTTAACATCTACCTGTTTGAGTACCTGGCCACTATTCTGATCCCCTGAGGGTCCCTCTGCTCTGCAGCCACAACAGTCTCTACCCCCTCACCTATGACCCTGGACCACTCCATCCTCCACAACTAAAGAGAGAATGCCTGTCAAGAACAGTTCCATGGCCAGCTATCATCTAAGACTCGTGCAGTGTTAGTAATTACTTTAAATATAATCCCTACCTTAGGTTTTTCTTATTTTAGCATTATTTCTCTGTGGACTCACATAGTGGTATTAGAAATTTTCACATTACACTAAAGTTTTTTTAAGCATTTTATTCAAATTGCTATCGTTTAAAATTAATTAATTAATTTTAGAGAGAGAGTGTGCGCATGAGCAGGGGAGGGGCAGAGAGAGAGGGAGAGAGAGAATCCCAAGCAGCCTCCATGCTGACAGCACAGAGCCGGATGTGGGGCTTGATCCCACGAACCATGAGGTCATGAGCTGGAGCCAAAATCAAGAGTTGGATGCTTAACTGAGTGAGGCACCCACATGCCCCTCAAAGTGCTATCTGAATTTTATAAATGAGTTGGTTCTTATCATCATTTCTGTGTCCTCACCATAAGTCTGTGTTGTGTTTATATTTTAACATATTAAAGATATGTTTTTAGCATATCAATCCCATGTGGGCTACCACTGAATGTGTGCTAAACTTGCTACATAAATAATGTTTACTCTTTCAAATTTCTGGCTATTTTTTTAAAGTCAGCTTATTTTTGACATCTTGCAAAACAATCTTGTCGGACAAGTTTAATATTTCGGAAATGCTAGAGTGAAATCCAAGTCTGAGAGTTCTTGGAGTGAAAAATTGAGCAAGTTGAAAACTCAAGGGAATGCAGTTGAGATATATTTTGAGACTTAGAAATATGTAAAGGATGTAGGAGATGAAAATGGAAATAGCTTGTGTTGAAAATGCAGGCACAAAACTCACTAGGCTTAATGACAGTTTTAGAATATTATCAGGAACAACCATTTTAAACAATGAAGTCATCACAAAATCTAATAACAAATTAAGAGAAATTAAAAAAAATAATTGTATTAGAATCAGCCACTGGGACTTCCATGATTATGTCTCAAAGATTATTTATCTGAGACTAATTTGTCCTTTTGAAGTCTCGTTAATTCTATTTTCTCATGGTCAATCATACTAGCATTTTCATTTTCATTAACAATTAGTTGGAGCAGTCTGTTAATTTGTTCATATTATTCAATGTGTTGCTCCCAGGTCCAGATCACAGTTAATGAGACAGAGACGACTACTGGGTGTCTTGCTTGCGTTCTTCCAACTGCGATTTTATTAGACGCCTCTTCTCATTTTGTGTCAGGATATTGAATGCCTATCATTCAAACACCATTGTGAGGTTAATGGCCTCTGGATTTCTGCTCCCTCCTGACTCGAGTGTCATCATAGGTCATTAATTGCTGATTCTGGGATAGAATGGATGTGATACCAATGTTGACTCAGTGTGGTGTACTGTAATTAAGAATACAATGCTTGAATGCTGTAATTTTTAGCCAGTGTTTAAGTACAATAACACTCTCTCCCTCCACTACTGACAACATTTTTTGATCAGCTACAAAATTAAATATCTAGAGAAAAAACCTTCAATCCCAACAAGAATAATTTTCCATTAAATGCTTGATAGTCTGTTTTCCGAAGCCAAATTTAAACTGAACTCAGACAAAAGCTAAGAAAGTAGTGGAGGCTGTGGACAGTGGGTTGGGAATAAGAAATAGTGCCAGAGAGGGATTTGTGGCAGGTTTTAAAGCTGAGATCAGAGATCAGAAGTGAACCAAAAAGGCTAATGAAAAACTAAAACAGGTTGGTAGTTCTGGAGATAGTCTGTTATTTGGCAGACGTGTCTGGTGGGATAAAGGGGCAAATCTAAATAAAAGATCAATAGAAATTCCCTTGCTGGTTGTTAGCTCAATCCTGTATACTGTAATGTGGATTTATTATGGCCTGATGTTATTATCATTCATAGGTGTAGTTAGGAGAAAGTCATTCTGCTTAATATGTAGACAAAGGTGAAATTCACATGTAGAGATGTGTGGAATTTAATTGAGAGATTTTTTAAATTAAACTTTTGCCTACGTCTTTATGTCTTCACAGATGTTGTTAGAGCAGAAGTAAACTAGTGATATCACACAATGAGGTTTTATAAAAGATGATATTCCATTAAGAAGTCTCAAAAATTATCCTAAGCTTCATTTGTGGTCTGGCATACACACACACACACCCACGCGCACACACCCACACATATATATGACTTAAAAAATATATGTTATATGTGTGTGTATATGTACACACACATATTTATGTATATAGTGACTTTAAAAATCTTTAGAGTTATCAGAATAGGTGGTCTAACCAAGTGCTGTAATTCATAAAAACTTTTAAAATATAAGTATAAATAAAAATTGCATTTTAAATTTCCTTTCCAAATTCTGATTATTCTGTTTATATATTCATGGAACTTGAACATTTTGTGGTCCTTTATTCCTAAAGAAATATGCAATAAAACTACCAATGGTTAAGATTAACTGTGGGGAAAGGAAAATTTAAATGAATTTGGATTTGAATTTAATGAAATTCTAAATTAGGGAAAATTTAAAAGAAATGCGGTGTTTTACCACTTTGCAACTCATAAAGGAATTAATTTCAAACAGTCTAATAGGGCATTTTTAGATTAAATTTGAAGAAGTCATTTTAATTTAATGGGTGTTTCATACATAAATGGAGACTCTAAAGCTGAAAAATAATTTGTTCTCAAGTCTGCTAAATATTTACCACTTAATTTGTTTTTGGCTAATCATTTAACTGTCTTTGAACGACAAGTTCGACCGAATTTCAGCTTTCTCCAATCTCTATCCATGTTTCCAGAAATTGACAATAATTGGCAGTTGATGAGATTTTTTAATAGATCCTTTATTTCCTGATGTGTTTGTTCCAACCCTAAGCTATCATACTTTGGCTTTTTTTTTCATATTTAAAATGAATTTCTTTCTCCTTTGTTTGTTTGTTTCAAGTAGTTGATTCTCTAAATCCAAATTTGGGAAATTTTATTTGGAGTTTATGACTCACTTGAGTTGTCTGTGTAAACACAGAAGCCATTGGGTGAACAATTGGCACTCACACACAGCATGTCCTAGAAAACCAGAAAACATTCGGAGAATTGGTAATGAGAAGTTTTTCAAAGATTACTCTAGAAATCTATCCTGTCACTTCTAATGCTGTATATTAGTAAGTTAATTATTACTAGAGTTACCTTCAATCTGGCCTCTATTAACTTTCAATTTCAATGTGTTTGCTTTCAAATATGTTCAATTAAAGCAAATGTTGACACCTTAAATTTGCCACTTTATACCTTTTTTCTTAAATTTTTTTTAATGTTTGCTTATTTTTGAGAGAGATAGAGCACAAGTGGGGGAGGGGCAGAGAGAGAGGAAGACACAGAACCGGAAGTAGGCTCCAGCGTCTGAGCTGTCAGCCCAGAGCCCCATGTGGGGTTTGAACCTATGAACCGTGAGATCATGACCTGAGCCGAAGTTGGACACTTAACCCACTGAGCCTCCCAGGCACCTCCACCTTAAATCTTTTTTTTATGATACCTTTTACACGGTGTATTTTATTGGTTTTTAAAAATTAAATTCTGTTATGAATTATTTTTCTTTTGTAAGTTTGACCTTTCAGCTGTCTTTGCTCTAAAAGAAAAAGCAATTTCTTTGCCACTTTTGTTTGCTATATAATTAGTTTGCCAGAAGAATCATGAGTTCCCTTAACAAGCATTTTCTTGGAGTCCTGTGTTTAAAAGTTCATATTACAAGGTTAGCAGGAAATCATTTTGCTTTCATAAGTTGAAATAATTTAAAAACTTTATGGAATGATTCCATGAAAGAATTATTCTTGGGAGAGTGTATCCTGTTTTGATTGGTTCTTTAATCCTCATTCATAGTAGCATTATGAATATAGTTCAGATAATCAATGCATGCTATCTTTTTTCCAGGCCAAAAGGTGTGTTTTGCTGACCTCAAGCATCCCTGCTACAAAATGGCCTACTTCCACGAACTGTCCAGCCGAGTGAGCTTTCAGGAGGCACGCCTGGCTTGCGAGAGCGAGGGGGGTGCCCTACTCAGCTTGGAGAATGAAGCAGAACAGAAGTTAATAGAAAGTATGTTGCAAAACCTGACAAAACCAGGGACAGGGATTTCTGACGGTGATTTCTGGATAGGACTTTGGCGAAACGGAGAAGGGCAAACATCTGGTGCCTGCCCAGATCTCTACCAGTGGTCTGATGGAAGCAGTTCCCAGTACCGGTGAGTAGAGGTCTTGAGGATTAGATGTGTCCTGGGGGACTCGAAAGGGAGGAGGGAGATTTCTGGTTTGTTTTTTTTTTAATTCAAATAACTTTTATTTAAATAAAAAAATTAAAACTGCGTTCAGAGTCAAAACCCTTTTGCGATGAAACTCATGAGTATTTCTAGGGTAAGGCAGAAATATTTCTAAGTTAACAAGACCAGATTTGACTTTGGACTTTATTCTTTAACCAAATTGTAAAGAATGGAGGAAAAAATAGGGTTATTTACAGAAAATAACTATGTATATGCCGAGAGGTACAAATTTGATGACGGAAGAGACGAATATGCTGCCCATCTCAGAAGCAGTTCTCGAAGAACTTGATTTTATTTTCTTGGATTTTTAAGAATGCCTAAGATCCTTTTTCATCCTCAGTCTTGGGAGCCAAATAGAGCCTTACATGTCCCACACCAGCAATTTTATATTCTACAACAAGAGGTCCATCCTCAGATATACTGTGTGTGACTGTAGAGAGAGTGCAGGGCTTTTGTAAAGAAGTTCAGGTATCCCAGTGCAAAAGTTAGTTGAACCAGGGGTGCCTGGGTGGCTCAGTTGGGTAAGCACCCGGCTTTGGCTCAGGTCATGATCTCACAGTTTGTGGGTTCGAGCCCCGTGTCGGGCTCTGTGCTGACAGCTAGCTCAGAGCCTGGAGCCTGCTTCAGATTCTGTGTCTCTGTCTCTCTCTGACCCTCACTCTCTCTCTCTCTCCTCTCTCTCTCTCTCTCTGAAAAAAATAAAAACATTTAAAAAATTTTTTAAAAAGTTATTTGAACCAGCTCATTCATCTCTATGGTAACAACTTCTTCCTCTTTATGGACATTACTTGGTTGAGGATATCAGAATAGAATGGGCTAAATGGGTGATGGACATTAAGAAGGGCACTTGCAATGAGCACTGGGTGGTACATTTAAGTGATGAATCACTAAATTCTCCTCCTGAAGCTAGTATTATACGTTAATTAACTGGAATTTAAATTTAAAAAAAAAACCCTGTTTTGAAGCAAAACAAAGCAAAAAGAACAGAATGGTTGAAATCACTTGGAGGTGTTGCTGTTGCTCTGTTTGCAGAAACTGGTATACTGATGAACCATCCTGTGGAAGCGAGAAGTGTGTTGTGATGTATCATCAACCAACAGCCAATCCAGGGCTTGGGGGGCCCTACCTTTACCAGTGGAATGATGACAGGTGCAACATGAAGCACAATTACGTCTGCAAGTATGAGCCAGGTAGGAAGTCCTGAAAGGAGGTGCAGCAGAAGTTGGGCATATTTGCTTATATTTTTATAGTCAGTGTTTGTATTTAGGCTTCACTTCCTTTGGCTCCTTTTGTTTCTCTGCTGTGAAATGTGGAATTATTTTGCAGCTTGTCATCTCGCTCAGTGTACTGACTTATACTTCATGCTCTAGAGCAAACTGTCCAGTCAGTTAAATAGAAGGGAGTAACTA
Organism: Hyaena hyaena; assembly: GCF_003009895.1. Classification (NCBI taxonomy): domain Eukaryota; kingdom Metazoa; phylum Chordata; class Mammalia; order Carnivora; family Hyaenidae; genus Hyaena; species Hyaena hyaena. Next base: position 243,971 of record NW_024081095.1, on the reverse strand, counting down.
GACACATCTGGAGATGTGTCTTTAAGAGAAAATAACACTTCTAATATTAAGGTCAGAGCATGTTTTTGTAAACATATTTTTAAAAGAATATATATCTATTTATAAATATTTTAAATATTTAGTGTAATGTGTGTAAAGTAGGTATAAGTCACCAAAACACCTATAGATTTACACACATGGGCAACAGATCTTTGGGTGATTATCTGGTGAACTTAAGGGAACAAAACAACTTTCTCCTAGAACATTAGCTTATCATTGGTTGGTATGTTTGCCTGTGCTCCTCAGTGAAAGTCAGACTGATTGTAGCTCATTGAGCCACAGTGGGGGAAAAAAAAAGTACAGGCATGTACCATGTTCTTCCTATGATTGTCATTCTTTGGAAAATGCCTTCTTAGATAGTTTTTGTTTGGAGTCTCCAACTTCTTGCCGTGTCCAGCACGTGAGAAGATTGCATTGACCTGAGCTACACTGGTGTGGTTTCCTGTTGAAATAGTAAATTTGAATTAGTCTGAAGAGGACGGGTCAACTAAATTAAAATTTGACCAAAAGTAGAGACTCAGCAAAAATTATGTAAAGTAATTCTTTTTAATGGCCTAATAAAGTCAAACTAGATACTTAGGCTTTAAGATTTTTTTTTAATGTTTTTCTCCTCCTCAGTGTTGGGAAATACCATTTTAAATCTTCCAAGGGGCAGTCTACTTGACCTCATAATGTGTTCATGGAAGGCAATTACCATCAAGTACTGCTATTTCCATTATTCTCTTGAAATTACATGATTCCTTTTCTCATAAGACCTTAAAGCACAAGGGATTATTTGGATTAGATTTACCCTTCTCTTAGATTTATCCTGCTCTTGAGTATATTAGCCAGCTTTCTCTGTCCCTGGTGAGTTTATTCTTTAAAGCCCTAAATCCATCATTACCCTCCTAGAAGCCTTTGCAAAACCAAATCTGTTATGGACTTATGTTCTTTGTCTTTATTTTTTTTTCTTGGAAAACTATAAAGCTGAAATTCTCTGATGTTTTAAATTTGTAGCACTATGTACTGGAAACTACTGAATGCAACAAAGTATGTTACAGAGTATTCTGTAATACAACATTTTTTCTCCTTTCTCTGAGCTTTTAGGCAAACTATTTGACCCTTTGTACAGTTGTTTATTTTCTTTTATTTTGCATTCATACTTACTAAATTGTTCAGGACACTATCAACCTCAGAATCTTCTTTACTTGTTTTGTATTAGGTAATTTAGGTTCGTGTTACTCAGAGAAGACTACTTAAGATAAAAAATATTTTCCTCCTTATCCTTTATATTCTATCTATATCTTCAAACATAGATACTTTGTGAATAAGAATCCTTTATGTATTTTTTTGTTTTTGACACACATATACAGTTTTATAGTTATAAATATATAACTATGTATATAGTCATATTAACGTACTTAGCATTTTTATTCTTTAATTTAAATATTTTCATCTTTATTTATTTTCTATTTGTTAACCTTCTTCGAACTTCGTATTTTAATTTTAGAGGATGCTGGTTTCATGAAATATCTTGCTTATGTGGTCAGTGCTTTGTTTAGTGGAGAATGATTAACTTTTTGTGGTGACGGGTTAAAGGAGTAAGCAGTGGGATTTATTAAAATTTATGAATTAGAACTCCACTTATTTTCAACTTCATTCTCCAGTTACACCTGAAGTACTGTGTGATTTGATCTTCATCTCCTGTTTCTGCCCCTGCATACCATCTAATAATATGACCAATGATATCTGAAGTAATAATCAATTAACCTAGTAATTTTTTGAAGAATGTTTCTTCGTAGTAATGAAAAAACTGAATAACTTATTACTTGATTTCTCACTCTCGTCTCTATTTTTTGTTATTGTCCTGTGAGTTACATATCTATTCTTTGTGTCTGTCAATGTTTTCCTAAGACATTACTGCCGAATCTAATTTTTGTATTCATTAAAATTGCATTATGCACTCTCGTTGTTAGACATTAAAAATTGTATACATAGGATTAAGTTTTTAAAATTTTGTTAATCGAAATTACATCAATTTAAAGATCATTAAGAGTATTTTCAAAAATAACCAGTTCTGGGGTACCTGGGCGGTTCAGTTGGTTAAACATCTGACTTCAGCTCAGATCGTGATCTCTTGGTTCACAAGTTCAAGCTCCAGAATCTATGCTTACAGCTCAGAGCCTGGAGCCTGTTTCAGATTCTGTGTCTCCTTCTCTCTCTTCCCCTCCCCTGCTCATGCTCTCTGTCTCTCTCTCTCCTTCTAAAAAATGAATAAAAACATTTTAAAAGAAAAAATAACCAGTTCTATGTTGGTAAATTGAATAATATGTGTATTATTTATTCAGCAAATACCAGTTGAGCACCAACTGGCAGAAGAGGCCTCAGTTCTGTAGAAAAATGAGTGTAGGGAAGGACCATATCTAAAATTTCCAGGAGGCTATGAAAGTGTTAGGGTGAGATATGTGTACAAGAGTAATATATATTCTTACAGGACGGTGTATGATAAACTTCCAATAAAGAGAGACTCTGTGGCCAAATTAGAGTAGCAAATATCTTATTAAAAATAATTTAACATTACAAACTAATCTAAAATGCTGCACATGTTTTTTCTTCTCCATCATTTGACAAACAGAAAATGAAACAGAGAATTATACTTTTGAAACAAATGAAGAGAAGTTTACAGTATTTTTTCTTATTAATTTAGTTTACTTTCACTGAACTGTTAATTTAACAAATAGTGCCCTAGGGGAAAAATAGGTGGCATGACTGCTCCAGATCATGGTAAGAAATTTTGACATTTTTTAATTGCATGGCCATTGAAGAGGTCTTGCCTCATAAAACCAGGAAAGAAACAACCTGCAAGCCTTAATTTATTATTGCTTTTTAAAGAAATAAACACTACTGGAAAGCAAATCTAAGTATGGCATTGTTTTTCTAGGACAGAAAAGTGCTTTAGAATGTTACTTGGATCAATTCCCAATGCAATCCATGTATAGTCACCTGCTGATTATTACTGCAAGGAGAAACCTAAATATTATACCAATATTAATAAAGAAATCATCTTTGCTGGTCTTTTAATTAGCAGTTAGAGTCTCCCATTCTTTTTAAAAAAATTTTTTAGGGGCGCCTGGGTGGCTCAGTTCTTCAAGCATCTGACTTCAGCTCAGATCATGATCTCATGGTTCATGGGTTTGAGCCCTACATCGGGCTCTGTGCTGACAGCTAGCTCAGAGCCTGGAGCCTGTTTCAGATTCTGTATCTCCCTCTCTCTCTGACCCTCCCTGTTCACACTGTCTCTCTCTCTCTCTCAGAAATGAATAAAACATTAAAAAATAAAAATTTTTTAAATGTTTATATTTAAGAGAGAGAGAGAGAGAGAGACAGAGCATGAGTGGGGGAGGGGCAAAGAGAAAGGGAGACAAAATCCCAGGCAGGCGTCAGACTCTGAGCTGTCAGCACATAGTCCGATGTGGGACTCAAACCCACAAACCATGAGATCATCACCTGGGCTGAAGTTGGATGCTAACTTACTGAGCCTTTTCTTTGCCTTCCTTTGTACCAATTTGGTTTCATTATTGCCTATAGCAGGCTGTCATCAGTATAGACATGCTGTTGATATGTAAATGCAGATTTGGGTTGCAAGGATTCACCAAGTAGATCCACGTCACAAAAATTCGCCAAGAGGATACTTTATTCAAAGATAATTAAATGATGACTTTACAGTTGAATAGTTTCATGTACATTTATTACTCAGAAATCGAACTATTGTTTTATAATAAATCTTTATTTTCATCTACATTTGTATTTCTCTTTTTTATCATTGTATATGATACCTATACTTATTATTTACAGAGATCAACCCAACTTCTCCTGTAGAAAAGACGTATTTTACAAATCAACCAGGAGACACCCATCAAAATGTGGTTGTTACTGAAGCAGGTAATGAATTCACATGTTTTGAACTCCTCTATCAAGAGCAGAAACTGTAACTTTAAATTCTGCTTCATGTTGGCCCTAACTTTTCTTGTTGCTTTTTCTTGGGGGGCACTAAATTTGGCTTCTGGAAATTTACTTTTGAATTAAGTCACGAGAGATAATGCTAAGCTAGTTTTTTGAATAGAAGAATCTATTTTGTTTCCTTCTGATTTTCACCTCAGGTAGATGTATCTAGTAATAAACTAAGTAATCCACATGGAAACCTGGATTCACAAAGAACTCCCCCAACAACATGTAGGCCTTATGATGTAAATTAGCACATTCAGTGGCCAGCAAAAAGTGGCCTGCTGGTAAATGTTTAGGGAAAGGATAGTGTGGGCATGGGTATAATAGAAAAAGCCTGATTTGTAGCCTTTGTGGATTACTGTGGTATATATACTCCTACCTGGGTTGATTTCAAGCTATAAAAGTGACATCACTGGTGAACAGGGTGGAAAGAGTACATATAATTAGCTTTCAATCTAGCTGCCCCAAGCACACCACTCTGCAGAAGAAACCATGAAATCCCAGTGCAAATTGCACATTCCCTGATTAAGATTTAAATCCCAGTCAGAAACTACTCTATTAGTTTGATGCTCCTTTTAGCATCAAAGGATGCTGGGCCTGTGGTTATTGGACAGAGACCTTGATGTATCCTAGTTGCTTTATGAAGATTGAGCCAAAGACCCAAAGTATCAGACTCTTTCCACAGGTGATCTGAAATCTGTGAAAGAGTAGGAAATACTTTATCTTTTTCTTTACTATTATATATACGGGATCATGGTGGTACTTTGAAAAGGAATGAAAATATTTCCTGAATCCTTATACTGCTTGAAGTTACATGCCAGGGGCTCAAGAGTAGGTAAAAGCATAGCAAATTATCCTCAAAATACCCCATCACTAGACCTCAGATAACATATCTTTTGCTAACAAAGGACATGATATACAGTTAAATGAATAGTTTGATCTAAATCTGGTCCATTTTGACCAGAATTATTCAGATTGGTAATGATGATGGCTTTTGAATTGCCAACTAAATTCAGAGTTTTTTAATTTGCTTTTTTTGTGTGAACATAATATTAAACCTTAGTACTTTTTACTGTTCAGGTACCTGATTTTAAAACCATTTAGAACATCTAATTAAAAATATTAGTAAGTAATTACATTAGGAATAGTTTCCCTCTTCTGACATTGAAAAAAATGTTTAATAAAGTCACTTAAGTATGGCCCTTTTTATTTTTCAAGAATATCTAATATCGTGTGATGGAACAGGATTAGAAAATAATTCATTTTAGAATTTAATGAACATCAAGTCTTTATGCTTCTGAGGTCTTATATCTCTGGCTTGTGACTGTATCCTCAGTTAATTTTTTCATATTTTGATTTAATCTCAGAAAGTCTTAAGTATCATCACAGGACTGACCTTATTGGTTAGGATAATTATATGCCCAATAAATCAACAATTATTTTAATAATCAGTCCTTGTTTCTCTAAGTAATCACTGAGAATTAATGAAGTGAGATAGATAAGACTGTTAATATGTTATGAAAACTAGCCCCTATCTGAATTGTAGATTTAATTATAGTTTTAGAAATATGGACGCTGGATTGAAGCATGGCAACCTGTGAAGTATGATTTTAATTTTAATTTTTATCAAACGTGAATATATTATTTCATTAGATTATTCAGTATTTGGGGAAGAAATGTATTTGGAATTTATTGATAATAATTCTATTTCACCTTGAATTTTTGAACAATTTTATATAATGTTATTGTGAGAATTCTGCCTCTTCCATCTTTTTTACTGACTGTTTTACTCCTGTAGGCATAATTCCCAATCTAATCTATGTTGTTATACCAACAATTCCACTGCTTTTATTGATACTGGTCGCTTTTGGAACCTGCTGTTTCCAGATGCTGCATAAAAGGTAAATGATTCATATATGTAGAGACAACTTAAAAAGTTTTATGTAGGTTTTTATAACTCTTTAAAAATATTAGTATAAATAATATTTTTCAATTTGCCGTAAGAAAGTTCTGATTTTCGGAGCATTTGGGTGGTTCAGTCAGTTAAGTGTTCGACTCTTGGTCTCAGCTCAGGTCTTGATCTCACGGTCATGAGTTCAAGCCCCATGTTGAGGCTCCACTCCCACTTAAAAAATAAAGAGACAAAGTTCTGATTTTCATATCTGTCAGTACACACCCCATATATCAAGGCTAATAAGATAGGCCTTGATTACAAGATTCATGCATTATCTCACTTAGTATTCACAAGTCATATGAAGTAGATACCTTTTTGTTTCTGTTTTTCAGTTGAGAAGATGGTGGCTTAGATGCATTATACAATTTGCTTTTGGTCTCACAGCTAGTGTGGGTGGTGGATCTGAAATCTGAATCTCTGTAAGCTCACAAAATACACAACTATGTTATACTCTCTCTTGCTTATTGCATATAAGCATTAATACTAAGCCTTTCATTCTTGACCCCAAGTTGTATGCAAGACTTGATTTTTGAAGGTGCACTCTGTAATACTTTTTCAAAAGTTTAAGTCATAGGTTTTTGTTTATTTCCAAAGGGTCTTTTGAGTATAGGAAATAAAGTACAGTAGAAAAATTGGTCACTTTAAGTATGCATCTTCAGATAAAATGATGTATTAACAGCAAGATTCTTGGGAATATTCTTTTATATCTATTTAACCACACCTTTGAGTTAGATGTGAGCTTTTTTCATGTGTTTCCATTGGTCAATTGAAAAATTAAGAAATGAAATGTAAATATATATTAAAAGAAAAAGGAAAAGATGTTGGGTTTAAATAAGAACATATCTGCTAGAATAAACTAGCCATCTTTGTCAGTATTTTAAACAAAAACTGACCAAGAGAGAAGGCCCTGCAAATGAAGTCACTTTTTCTTTGGATTTTATTATCTTCATCAGTTTCTGAAATAAACCATAAAGAATCCACTAAGTAAAAAAAAAGTCCCAGGACAAAAACAATTAAATAGATGTAAACTCTAAGTGTTCACATAAATTGCTTAAAAGATCCAAAGTGTGATGTACAGGCTGTTTAAATAAGACATTTTGAATAATGATAAATAAAACCTGGAAAATTAATACTATACTTTGTGTCCTCTGGGTTTTCCAATATATATGTGAAACACAGTTAAAAGTTTTTGTTATATTTTGTACACAAAAATGATATAGTAAATATCTCATTTCTTTCTTTAATTCCTAAGACTAGAGGTGGAAAGATGATTAGTCATTGTGGAAAGCAGAGAAGTAGAGGGAGGATGTGATATAAATCCCTGCCCCCCAACCCAAAAAACTGTTAAGAAAGAGCTGTAACTAAGAAATCAGCTTGAAAAAATGATTTTAGGGTGGCTCAGTTGGTTGATTGTCCTACACTTCATGTCAGGTCAAGTCATGATCCTAGGGTCATAGGATTGAGCCCGGAAGTTAGACTCCACACTGAGCATGAAGCCTGCTTAAGATTCTCTCTTTTTCCCTCTTCCCTCTCCCCTTCTCATGCTCTCTCTAATATATATGGGAAAAGATTTTTTAAAAAAAGAAAAATGATTTTAAAAATATTTAGACATTGTCATTTCTAAAATAAAAATTACTAAAGTGCCAGTATCTGAGTTTTCTTTAAAGTTTGTTTTTCTTCTTCCAAATAGTGTATTATTGTGGAGATTCTGTTCATGCAAACGTCTTCTAGGTTTTTGAAGATCTATGGAGTTTTCACTTGTTTGAAATTCCCAGACTGAGAAAATAAACCAAAGTTGAGTACCTCCAGATGCCGGACTTAGCTGTAGTACTGAATTCATTAGTTCTTAGATCCTCCCCTTTTCCTTTCTTCCAGGAAAGCAAGGAGAACCTTCATCAAAGACTCAACTCCATTATCATCTGAGTGCCTTGCAGAAAGTTTAAATTCCAATCTGGTACACATGATGGCTTCTATCATTCCATGTCATGTTCAAAATAGTAATTCTTGTTTCCTTAACTGGTAGTAACTCTTAAATGAAATACTAATGTTACACAAAAAAGTGTTATTAACCATCTTTTATTTACTATTTTTAAAAGTTCGTGTTTTTTATAAACTTTGCTTGATTTGTTTTTCCTTCACGTTAGATGACTTCATAGGTAAAGATGTGTGGATCTTACATATTTGGAAGCAAATCTCCAAAACATAATTTGGACTATTTTATTAGTAGCAAAATCACAGTTAAATTGAAGTCAACTAAGTAATATTATAGAAGTGTGTTGTTCAGGAGTGTTAGGAAGAATTCTTTTCTTTCTCTGAAGGAGTTCTGCTCTCCTCACCTCGACTGAGAGTAACTGGAAGGCAGTGCCTGTGGGGAGTGGGGCAGATGCGGAGGGAAGGGAGGTGTGTAGGGGGCAGGAAGTGCATGACACAATGGACAGGGACCAGAAGTGGTTATGTGATCCAAGTGAGGGTTCATTCTCAGGAAACTAGACCAAAAGGAATCTGGATCTTGATAAGTTGCCTGTAGGAGGGTAACTCATATAAACTCGGAATAGGCACTTCTGCAGGAGCCCGAGCAGTGGCCATTTTATGGAAAAAGTAAGGAGACAGCCAACTCTGATACACGGGCTGGAAATGTGGGCTCAGAGTTTATGTCCAAGAGGAGTGAAGTTCAGTCTCAGAGCTAGAGGAACAAATTATCAAGGCCTGAATCAACTTTGAACTACACTAGCTGCAGAGACTGAAGTAAAACCGAACTTTCAGGGATTAAGTGATTTTACTATAAAAATGGAAAACTTAGAGTTGGAGGAGATTAGAAAGGTCTTTATACTTAGGACAAAAGCTCTGTTTTGATCGTTTAGCATTAAATGCTAATTAACATTAGCATTAAACAGCATATGTGAATGGAAGAATATCCACAAAGCAAAATTTCAATATCACTGATCAGACAAAATGCAGATTTATTCGTGATTATAATAAAAATTTTTGGTATTATTTCAGACATACTTGCATGATGTGTGTGTGTGCGTGTGCGTGTGCATCTGAATGTGTCTGAATTCTGAACTACAAAGGGTCAGAGATCAATTCTGTTTTTTTCATTGTTCAACATGACCTGTTTACCATCTTCACATTCTGGAATAATCTAGATTTTTTTGTAGATATGCTGGTGAGAGAAGAAAGACCCTTTTATAAGAAGGTCTGCGATATCTCCCCTGGGATCAAAACATGCCTATTTCAGTAAGAAATCTCAGGCATTGAACTTACTTCTTCTTATGTTTTTCAGTAAAGGAAGAACAAAAACTAGCCCAAATCAATCCACCCTGTGGATTTCAAAAAGCACCAGAAAAGAAAGTGGCATGGAAGTGTAGAATACATTGACTTGGCTCCAGCACAGAAAGTAGAATTTTAGAATTCTGGATCTGCATAAGGAATGGCATCAGAGCATTAGCTTGGAATGGCTTGAAATCTCAGAGGATCTGCAAGATGAACTGTAAGCTCCCCCTTGAGGCAAACATTAAAATAATTTTTATATGTTTATTATTTCATTTACAAAATATGCTGTGCTAATAATGGAGTGAGACATGCTTATTTCACTAACGGATGCACCCAAAGTTCAAGTACACGGAATGGACCATGCAGATAAACTTGCTGTCAACACATCAGAGGAGTGTATGTGTTGGAGGCAGTTATTTTTGTTTCTTTCACCTTTCATAAGTTGTAATCTAGTTCATGTAATGTAAATTGTACTAAAATTTACAGTGTGCAAAAATATTTTACCTTTACATAAGTGTTTGATAAAAATGGACTGTTCTAATATTTATTTTTATGGTGTTTCATTTTTCAATACATGCTGTTTTGATTACAGAAATTTATCACTGTTTTCAACTGAATCCGCACACACATAAATATATTACCATAGAAAAAGTTGCTTTTATAGAAATGGTTCATCTTCCTTCAGTTTCTCTGCTTTGGTGACAGACAATGTTTAGGAAATCTCTTCAGAAATAAGAAGCTATTTCATTAACTGTGGTGTAAACTTACTCAAATATTTTACTTAGAGGCAAGAATTGTCTAATTTCAATTGTGCAAGACATGTGCCTTACAATTATTTTTAGTTGAAAAGTCAACAGATTTTGTAATAACTTTGTGAATAGCTATATAAATAATATTATCCTCAGTCTAGAACAAAAAAATGGCATAGACAATATAAATCATATGTCTTCACATGTTGCCTATATAACCATAAGTAACTCTCTAAGGGTTCTGGAATCAATTTGGTCCCTCCCTTGCCCACAAAACAAAGACAGTTGTTTGGGGGCGGGGATTAACAGTGAAAGCAGATAGCTGCAGAGTGTGCCTAAGGTTTTCCATAGCTCTGTTCAGCCTCTATTAGCATGTAAAGTGGTCTTATGATTGGGACCAGGTGCATGGTCGCCACCATCCATGTGGAGGTAAGCACAGCACACCCATATTTCATGAAGGAAAGAAACTGATTTAGTGTGAAATGGGTGGGAGGGCATCAGTGATCATGTGTTCGTGTTGAGGATTTGTCTGAGAGAGTGAACTGCGGCTCCTCTTATCTTATCTTCTGCGAGTTTCTTCAATGCTTGTGTCTCCTTCTCAAGAGACTTGTAACTATCTGGTCTTCAAATGTCCCTGTGTTCCTTTTAACTAAATAAAAAGTTATTGTTTCTGAAGAATGACCATGGGTGTTGTCTAAATCTTTTAAGTGAGCAAAATATAGATGTGTTTGCATCAGTACATGAAGCTGTTTAAGTATGGTGTGAATGGAAGTTGGGGCTATAGAGAATTTTAAACCTCATCTTTGCTCTGTTAAACCTTTTATGTCAGAAAATAAAGGGCTTTCCTTAAGGCAGTCATGACCAGAGTTGGTTGGTGAAGCTTAGAGACAAATAGAAATGAGTGGGCATTGGCCCCCTTTCTGTTACGTGGAGACTGAGGACATGGACAGCTGTATTGTAAGCTTCCATCTGCCCACACTTAGCCCTCCCTTTCTCTGCTTGGCTACACACACTGGCTGGGATCTACCTCTTTCCTCCAAGCTCCCACCATGCATTTCTTCCTTCAGTTAGGACTTTATGGAAAGGAGACAGCGCTTTCCCCTATTTTCTGTGCCACCCAGGACTATAGCAGCTGCAGGCCAGGAGAGGCAAGCAATGGGGAAGGGCTGCGGTTTGGCTTTTTGTCTTGATCCAGGCCCGCATAACTCTTCCAGTATCAATTACTAACGCCATTCATTACTAGGAGTGGGGCAATCAACTTCCCTATTAGTAAAAGATAACAGTGACACTGTCCTTAGGGTTTCTTCAACTTTTAGCTGACCTTTGAAAACTGAAAAGGAGTACACGGTATATCTGTTGTGCTTGTATTTTCAGAACATAGTTCTGATATGTGTTTTCAAATGTAGGTGACTTGTGGAACAATATTGAGGTAGTAAAATCAAACAATACCTCCCACCCCTGCTGCTCCATCCTTTCTAACTGCTCCTAAGATCAAGTCATTGGAAAGGTCTTAAAAAGAGTAGTGTGTTCAGGGACTCCGGATTTTCATCCTAAGAATAAATACCATGATTGTTTACCAGGAATTTGTAGTCCCCGATTATATGGCCACACCCTTTTATATGACATTGTTTTCCTTTTGTTCCCCCGAAAGAGTGACTTTGGTACAACAACACGCTATTATCTGTTATCCTCAATCCTGAATTTCCCTGAAGCCACACCTACACAGAGGTCCCAATGCCTCTCCAATACATCAATAACAATCAGTGCTTTCAGATGTAGCCCCATCTTGTTTCTTCGGTGGAGCCAATCTACAATCCTTTAACCTTACTCTTTCCTCTATTACTTTGGATTATATAGACACTTTGTGTGTGTGTGTGTGTGTGTGTGTGTGTGTGTGTATTAAGTAGGTGTGAATTTTGTTTTTCCTAAATAAATCAGTAGATTTTGTATGGAAAGCTAAATAGAAGTTTGCCCTTACTCTGGAAATGATCCAAGAGATTAAAGCAGTGAAGCAAATTCATTTATTCCACATTTTTGGCCTTCTAATGAGTGATTCAGCTGTGTCTAAGTAAGTTTTGCACATGTTAAAAACATCCACTGTAAGACTCATAGATCAGAATAAAAAACATTTGTAATGGTTGCATTTTTTGAATATGTCTAATTACTTTTTGGAAACTTAAAAAAATATTATCTTAAAATAAATGGACAGTGTGATTAATCCAGGTAAAAAATGAGCCAATATAAGAATGATAATATCAGTTAATTTCCTTTTTATTTTGATACAAGGGTGATATATAGACTTGCACTTATTTGCTGTTTAATTAGCTTGAGAGGAATGTGTAATCAATATAGTCCAGGTCTGTGACATGATCTTAAAATATATATTTTTATGAGTGGTGAAAATATTAAGGATATGCTCAAAATGAATTGGAAATGCATTTAGATAGAAAATCAGGAAGATTATTGAGATTCTGAAAATAGCTGGGTGGAACTAGATAATTTATAGCAGTTTACTTCAAACAATAACATACTGTGCAAAATAATTTACCTCACTTCTTTTCCTAATTTTGCCAAAACTCTAAGAATATAGTATATGCTTTAACATAGTATTCCTTTAAATAAGAGAGTATGCTAAAAATAATGATTACAAAGGAAATGATGATCTCTGTGAAAGATTAACTGTCCACAGTGAAAAAGTGACTTTTTATGGTAAAGATTATTTTTTGTCTTCACCCGTATCCCTTAGCATTTCAGTGGTTTAGGTAAGAATAAAGTCTGTTAGAAATCGTATTTGCAAAACTCTCAATTTCCATGCTTTTTAGAGTGGAATGGGAAAACCGCATGACTTTCATGTTGGTTTAGGAAACACTCTACTGCAGAAAATTTTGTATCCATTCTGTGAACCTCGGGGCCAGGGCATACACCCCTGGGCGGTTAGGCCGTGCACACTGGTATCCAAATGATGTCACACCAGCCAGGAACCACCTGGTGTTTTCTTGGCACATTAATGGTCCTCCTGAATCCCCCTAGAGAGTAAATTGCAAAAGAAAATCGTAGATGTGTTGTCAATTGATAGAAACATGTAAGATTATATTTAGCAAATCAATTCAAAACTACATATCAAAAATATGATTTAATTGCAAGTCATCTGTATATGTCTTCACCCTCACTCTCCGTTCAGAATAAGAACTTTTGTGCTTGGTAAGGACCCAGAGTAACTATGACAACTAAAATATAATTTATATGTAACTCTTCATGAGGTACTTTTAGAGCAAAAGTTTCTTTACTTTCATTATGGCATTTTAATAGGTACTTAGAATTTCTCTAAGGCATTGGGGCGCCTGGGTGGCTTAGTCGGTTAAGCATCCGGCTTTCGCTTAGGGCATGATCTCGCGGTTCGTGGGCTCAAGCCCCGCATGGGGCTCTGTGCTGTCAGCTCAGAGCCTGGAGCCTGTTTCAGAGTCTGTGTCTCCCTCTCTCTCTGACCCTCCCCTGCTCACACTGTCTCTCTCTCTCTCTCCTAGAAATAAATAAAAATATTAAAAAAAAAAAAAAAGAATTTCTCTAAGGCACAACTATGAGAAGTATCCTAAGCAAAATATATATTAAAATCTGATCATTTATTAAAGGAGGTATGATATTATTTCATTCATGTAGAATTGCAGAAACGAAGTAGATGAACGTGGGAGGAAAGGGAAAAGATGAGAGGGGGCAAACCATAAAATAGACTACTTATTATAGAGAACAAACTGAGGGTAGCAGAAGGGGAGGTGGGCAGGTTGATGGGTTAATGGGCGATGGGTACTAAGGAGGGCATTTATTGTGATGAGCACTGGGTGTTAGATGTAAGTGATAAATCACTAAATTCTATTCCTGAAACTAATATTACACTGGAATTTAAATAAAAGGGTGAAACAAACAAAAAAAAAAACCAAACCAAACCAAAAAGAAGTATGTTCTAAGATTTAGGGATGGCTTTGCAGAAAAGACACTTATTACACATTGTGTGTTTATGGAAACTAAAAACTCACACATGAAGTTGATTTTAGTTCTTTTGAGTTGCGTTAGCTTTTTGGCACAAGACAAGCACCATCCAAATTGAAAAACATCGTAACATTTCAACTGAAATAGACCTGTCTATGATATAATCTGTAGTGATGGGCACACATATTTTCATAGGATATTTTAACTGTTAATTTTTGGAAATATTAATTACAGCAGTTTCTAATAGAGTTAATGAAAAATATTTCATTTGCACATAAGTATTTGTGTATAATGTGAAAGAACATAATGCAAACACATAGTACCATTATTTAATGATGGAACTGACAAATATGTCTCATATATTAATTGTGCAAAATTTTAAATCTTTTTTATCCTTATAAAGAAATTTATTTATTTTTATTTATTTAAAAATTTTTTATGTCTTTATTTTATTTTGAGAGACAGACAGAGAGTGAGTGGGGGAGGGGCAGAGAGAGAGAATGAGAGAGGGAGAGAAAGAGGGAGACATAGAATCTGAAGCAGGCTCCAGGCTCTGGGCTAGCTGTGAGCACAGAGCCCGTTGTGGGTCTCGAACCCATAGATTGAGATCATGACCTGAGCTGAAGTCAGACGCTCAACCAACTGAGCCATCCAGGTGCCCTTATACTTATGAAGGAATTTAAAGCCTTGTGTACATTGGTTGCAATCACTGGTCAATAGTTCAACCCAAATTTGTCTTAAGCATTTTCTAGAGAGACTTTTTACCTGCTTCTTTATTGCCTTTGGGACCATATTTAAGGGGGAAACTGTGGTAGGTGGTGTATAAAAGAAACTTTTGTTGCTTGGGGACAGAGGAACATAAATTGCGTGGGCAAATATAAGTTACCTCTTTTCTAGATGTAACAAATGTGTTCAGGCTGTTGGAAGGCAGGGACTGGGATTTTTATTTCTGTATCCTAAGCCCTTAGTTTATAATATGGGTCCAGAAATAATTATGGAACCGTTAACGATAAATACAGGCTCAAAGTTATATGTAACTTAGAGATTATTAAAAAATAAACTTTAATGGTTTGGATATTTAAAACATTTTTTTAATGTTTTATTTATTTCTGAGAGAGAGACAGCATGAGCATGGGGTGGTCAGAGAAAAAGGGAGACACAGAATCTGAAACAGGCTCCAGGCTCTGAGGTAGCTGCCAGCACAGAGCCTGACGTGGGCCTTGAACTCATTAACCGCGAGATCATGACCTGAACCGAAGTCGGACGCTTTACCGACTGAGCCACCCCGGCACCCCACAGTTTTGATATTTTTAAAAGGAGTCATTTGGTTTTCTTCATAGTTTTTCTAATATATCTTAATTTTTTATAAAGACAATAGAATCTAAGCATCGATTCCATGAACGAGGATTTTAAATGGCCCAACATGTCAATTGGAGGTATTCAGAGGATCCACCAGTAGGCTAATGCCCAATAGTTGGGTGGTCTGTATGGCTGAGACACCTAGGTCTGGGACTGTCACTTTTATCATCTAACTATACACCATTTCAGTTCAGTTTATGTAACTTCTTGCCTTAATTTGCAGATTTGTTCAATGAAGGTATTTCCTTCTTCCACTATCTCAGACATATGTATCTACTTCAAAAATATGAGTGAGTGTCCAGAACATAAGGCATTAACCTAAAATGTATGTTTCTGTACAGCGGTTTTAGCATGCTAAAACACACATTGTTGGGTCCCAACCTTAGAGTTGCTCATTCAGCAGGTCTGTGCTGGGGCCGGAGAATTGGCACCAAGAGCAGGCTCTCAGGTGATGCTGATCTGCTGGACTGGGGGCCATGCTTTGAAAACTACTGGTATACAGGACACCTGGGTGGCTCAGTTGGTTAAGTGGCCAACTTTGACTCAGGTCGTGATCTCATGGTTCATGAATCCGAGCCTCGTGTTGGGTTCTGCGCTGACAGCTCAGAGCCTGGAGCCTGCTTCAAATTCTGTGTCTCCCTCTCTCTCTGCCCCTTCCCAGGTTGCCTCTCTCTCTCTCTCTCTCTCCCTCTCAAAAACAAAACAAAACAAAACAAAACAAAACAAAACAAAACAAAAAAACAAAGGAGGGGCACCTGGGTGACTCAGTCGGTTGAGCTTCTGACTTTGGCTCAGGTCATAATCTTGCGGTTTGTGGGTTCAAGCCCCACATCGGGCTCTGTGCTGACAGCCAGCTCAGAGCCTGGGATCTGTTTCAGATTCTGTATCTCCCTCTCTCTCTGACCCTCCCCTGCTCATGCTGTCTCTCTCTCTCTCTCAGAAATAAATAAAACATTAAGAAAAAGTTTTTAAAAAAGGAAACATTTTAAAAAAAAGAAAATCACTGGTATAGAATAAGGCTCTGCATAGTTAGCAAAATGAGTTTGCTCTTGTGTCACTCACTTAGTTTTATAGAGAGAGGACCTCTACAGTCACTTGTGGTGCCTTAAAATCCAGATATCCACCCCACTAGCACAAGCCCTTGGTAAGCCAGAGGAATATATGGAGGACTAATAAGGCAAATTCTTTGCGACTATGAGAGGAAAATAATGCTTCAGAGCTTATTCAAGTGATATATCAATAACAGCATATTCATAATTCTAATATATTCTTACTTTTTTTAATGTTTATTATTTATTTTTGAGAGAGACACAGGGAGCGAGCAGGGGAGGGTCAGAGAGAGAGGGAGACACAGAATCCGAAGCAGGTTCCAGGCTCTGAGCTGTCCGCACGGAGCCCCACGCAGGGCTCAACCGTAGACGTGAGATCATGACCTGAGCCAAAGTTGGATGCTTAACTGACTGAGCCACCCAGTGCCCTAGTGTGTTCTTATTTAGTCAGTTAATCCTCTTGTATAACATAGTATTAAAGTTGAACAAAGAAAATCATGTGACCCTCCAGACTATTGATTACTCAATCATGATAACATATTACATGAGATATTTCCCTGTGTGGGATCGTCTTTACTTGCTAATGAGTAACATACTTAGATTCTAGAAATCAGAGCCAAATAGAAGATTTCAGAGATCTGGCATGAATTACTGGCTTAATGTAACCCTAATATCAGTAGCATCGACAGTCATATTTTCTACCCGGTGCATGAGACACCTGCCACACAACCCCCATTAACTGTAATTGAAGTTGTACAGCTGATTTCCCTCTTGAACAATAATTCTATAAATCTCCCTCTAAGTGGCAATATATCTTACCTTTGCACACTTTTTATTTTAAAAGGAATGAGTAAGATGCAGGGATAAATTTTAAACAAGAAGAAAGCTATCCTATCTATCTTGAATTTGCAAGTGTTCATCAAAGTAGAATAAATGTAAAACCATGCTGAAAGTTTAACGTGATTTGAGACAGACTTAACTAGAAGATATATATAAAGATTCATCTGCTTAAGTGTGTTAATGAAGTCTTGTATCAAGTCGAATTATGGGTGGCATATATGTGTTAATATATGTAACAAGTTGTTTACACTTTAACAAAGTGAAAGATTTTCTCATGGTATAAATTACTACGTTTGCATTTGTAAATTATTCATTTGCTCAATGCTGCTATCAGGTTTAATCAAATTCAGTAGATGTTAATGCATCAGTATCTTAATTTTTAAATACAAAAGAAATGCCAGAAAATTTATATACAAAGTCTCATAATGAAAATTGTTAATATTTTTGAGTCCTTACTTAAATGCCTTATATGTGTCACCTCATTTTTAAACCTCTCAATAAAACTTAAGTGACTTGCCCAAAGTCTCATCCATAAGTACTAAGGCAAGGGTGAAATAAGAGTAATCTGAGAACAGAATCTCCACTTTTCATGGCTACTTAATGCTGCACCTAAAAATTAATAATTGTTCTAAAACCTGACAGAATTTACTTTTTATCTGTTGCACGTATGTGGATTTCATGGTGCTAACAGAGAGCTACGTTATTTCTAGGTGGTAAGATGTTTTTGTCAACAATGAGTTTTGTGGGTAGGAGTTTCTCTGACGGTCACACACATCAAAAGCTATTGATACTTCAAATCTGTTGCAGAGTTGGCATTCAGTGAGTTCATGTTCTTATGTCTCTAAAATGACATGTAAATGATAACATGAAAATTCTACTGCAGGAGTTCCAGATCTAGAGTTATGCCAGGCTGTTGAGTAAGTTCTAGTTTTTTAACATTCTGACGAGTGATTAGCTGCAAACTGGCTCTGGCCAGGTTATCCAGGTTGGTTCTCGTGCAGAAATTATTTCTTGTCACTGGAGGGGCACCTGGGTGACTCAGTCAGTTAAGGATCTGAATTTTCATATCACTCAGGTCGTGATCTCATGGTTTGTGAATTTGAGCCCGACATTGGGGTCTTCACTGATAGTAAGGAGCCTGCTTGTGATTCTCTCTCCCTCTCTCTCTGCCCTCCCCTGCTTGTGCTGTCTCTCAAAATAGAGAAATAAACTCAAAAAAATTGATTGTTACAAAAAAAAAAAAAGAAATGACTTCTTGTCACTGGACCCTTGCCCCATACTCAAAACCAGTGCTGGAAATTAGAAGCCAGTAGGTGATACTGGCTTTCAGACTTGCTTTTTGTTTGTTTTAAGTTTGTGTACAGTTTTAAAGAATTAGAATTTGATTTAGTTAAGGTGTGTAGTCTCCAGGCTAACAGAGGGCCCAGCACGACATATTTTATCTGACTGTCTCACACATTCATATTTTATGCCTCAGCTCCAAAGACTCTATCTGATTTTAATACTTCTTAAAAATTCGTTTTATTTGTAATGCCCGCATCCACCCAGGAGTTCTATGCAAATAGGCGACAAATAAAAAACGAAAAGTCACAGTCTTGTAAAAGAAGAAATGTAGTGAAAACCCTGATGATTTCTTTACTCCATAATCATTGTGAAACAATCAAATCATTACATAGCAATGCTTTCTGGAAAGGTAGGGTGAGCAGTTATACATATTTACCTGACAAGAATCTACTCCTCCTTCTTCGTAGCCTGCACATACCATATTTTCTGTAATGTTATATTCTGGCATCTGTTGTTGGCATTTCTCGTTTGACAGAAGAGGAACATTGGCTTCTTGTAATATGTTTGCAGTAGGGCCTGTTCAAAATGGTAATGCAGCCAGCCAGTCAGAAGCGATCGACATGCATCACTGAATGAGCCACCATCAGTCTTATTTATTTCAACAGTGCACTCTCATTATCGAGTACTGTGTGTATATATAATGGAACTGAATGCTAAACCTTAGTATTTTAAAGCACATAATAAAGCCCATCTGTGGATTTTGCCAAATGGATAACAGTAAAGCACTTCTTTAGTGCCCAAGGGCTAGCAGGAATGTTGGATTGGACTAGACAGTCTTTAGATATTTTCAGTAATTGTAAATGGCTACAGTATTGCTCATGGGAAAAAAAGCCCACCAACACAAAAAGTTTCATTTACGGAAATAAGCAACAACTCAGAACTCCAGGAGGCTTTTCATTTGGCACCTGAAGAGATGCTCCCTTTCAGCAACTTTGTGATGCGACGTGAATGAGCAGGTGCACACTGAGCAGAAGACAAAGCTCAAATGAGCTGTGCCCTGGTCTAAGGGCAATCAGCTTGTCATACACGTGCAGGTGAAGAGAAAGGAGGCATTTTGTAACAGAGTGTATTTCCATGCTTTTTATAAAATGACTCATCTACTGCATGCATGGATCTCTGTTTACTGAAAGACTACTCCCAAGAGGGATGTGAAACAAGCAGGTGTCTGTTCTAGTGCCTCAGAAAAGGCCCATGATAAGCACTTTCTACTAATTAGCATTTCTGTTTGGTTCCTCAAGAAAAAGGCAGAAGGTTTATAACTTAGTACATATGACAGTATGTGACTTCAAATGTTGCAGAAAATGTTGCTGCAAAAAATGTATGTGACTTCATTTCCAGCTAAGTTTAATCCACACGCTAAAAAGACAGGAAACGTGTGTGTGTGTGTGTGTGTGTGTGTGTGTGTGTGTGTGTGTATGACTCAGTGGTGTGTTGGTAAATATTATATAACTGGTTTTCAAGAAAAAAAAAACCCAATATGTGCCATTTGCTTTATGTAAACACTGCAACCGCAGCCAATTTCAAGGTACCAGCATGACAGTGAACAGGCATTGGGAGGAGATGTGCACAGATGGCAATTTCCAGCTGGTGCCAGTGAGTTTGGCAGCATATGATGGATGACTTTTGGAGTTTGACAGTGGATTTTAAGAGGTAAAGATGGAGGGGCACTTGGGTGGCTCAGTCACTTAAGTGTCCAACACTTGATCTTGGCTCAGGTCATGTTCTCATGGTTCATGAGATCGCGCCATGGATCCTAGAGCCCCGAGTCAGTGGAGCCAGTGTGGTCGAGCCCCGTGTTGTTGGGCTCTGCACTAACAGCACAGAGCCTGCTTGGTATTCTCTCTCCTGTTCTCTCATTCTCTACCCTGGCTGCTCTCTCCCTCCCTCTCTCTTTCAAATAAACATTTAAAAAATTAGTAAAAGAGGTGAAGGTGGAGGAGGAAATTAAGCATCTCACTGCCATTCATTCATTGAGGATGGGCTGGTAGTTTTATTATAAACTATTATAAAATCAAAGCCACTTTTGCTGCTTGCCAAGGAATAAAAAATGGTTGGGTGTAGGAAAAACGCTTTGGCAAAGAAAAATTTGAGCAGTGTTTTTATACTTAATATTTATTTGTCATCATGAATTGCCGTAAGGATAATTGAGAATGCGCACAAAGGACATACATAAAAATATCAGTAAAGTTATTTTAAGTTTACTAATTGCCTTAATTTTGACAACTAATATCACTTCATTTCTTCCTAGTAAAACTATGTTCATGGTTTTCCTAGATAATTAGTGTAATATATTCAAAAGGGGTAGTGGAACGGGATTTTATACAACTAAATATCTGGAAATAATAAGGCAAAGTTCATAAAATTCATTAAAACTTCCATTACCCAGGAGGTATTTAATTATGATCTGACCATTTATTCCTAAATGAAATTGATCTCAGATACAGATTTCCCTTGGCTCCATATCACTCTTAGAGACTTTTCTTAAGTCAATTAAATGCATATCTTTAGTAACAATAAAAAAAATGAGCCAAGTTTACTCAGCTCTTAAAAGAAATACCCATTTCCTATGGAATAAAGAGTCTTAAATTTTGTTAGTGGATAATTTGTTTTTGAAAAGTCTACATCATGGTCATAAATACCTTTTAATTTGAAGGCTGGTAGAGAAAATATCTATCTAGGAATGATTTTTACTCTGTGGGTTTCAAATTTAATAAATCATGGCATTTTTCAAGTGGAGGAAATACAAGAAAATGCAGTCTTTGACTTCAATACACTTTATGGACAGAAGACATGAGACATTTCAGCAACATAATGCAATTGCAGTGGAGCACCTTTGTCAAAGTCATCACGTGAAGATTTGACTTAGAACATCATCCTTTCTTTTACAAGGAATATGGGAGTTTTAACTCTGCATGCTTTGTTTTTGGTAGCTGCACCTCTCCACAAGATTCTGCTGCCATTCATCTTAAACAGTTAACAGTTTTAAATATCCTGGCCATGATCTGTTGGGACTCCAGAGGTCAGGTTCCTCCACCAGACTATATAGTGCCTTTCCTTTTTGCTTAATTTTTAATAAGTTGCCAAAATTCTGTCCTCGATGGAATAACTCCTGTTAGGAATTCCAAAAACTACATGCCTTGTAGTTACATTGGAGAGAATAAAGTACTGGAATGTTTAAAAAATTATGTTCAGTTAGTTTTAATATGCATCTTTTCTAAATAATGCTAATGAGTCCATTTATAAGTCTTCTAAGTAAAATTCATGCCACATCTGAGTCTTCTCATCAGTAGGCTGAGTCAGAATGTTGAAGTTAAAAGGGATTGCCTTCTCATTTTTTAGGGAATGTGAGTGTGAGGCCTGTATGTGATAAATAAAGATAGTTTTGTTGATTTGGAAAATGAAACAGGTAATAATTTGGCTTTTGACCAGACTTTATCTATGTGATTTACAAAAATAAATTTTATAACCTTTGTAATATTCATTTAAATAGATGTATCTTTTCTCCTTATCTGAGTATTTATAATACTAAAACTAGGCACTAAGTTTGGGGAATGTTTGAACTCCCTTCCAAAAAGATCATAGTTTTATAATATGCTCTACGCAATCTGGATTTTAAAAAAACTGTACAAATATACACCATATGAATATAAACCTGACAGTGCTTTTAAACGCTATTGTGACAATTGTTATAAGAGTTGTAAAATATATTGAAAATATTCACAATAGTGCAATAGCATATTTCTAAGTTGTAGACATTTTCTTTTTATTGAGTCTGATAATTTACCTTGATGTATAAGCCTCCCCCAGCCAGCAATGGAACAAATTCTTCCTGGAGGAAAAACTTGATTTTCTTCCAGTAAACAAATAGGTTGTATATAATCTGGAAAAACAAAATAAGAACAGACACACATGCATTTCTAATAGATTTTAAAAATCAATTATTTTCAGCACGTTATTGAAAAACTTATTTTTTTGCTTGATGCTGCTTGAACGTTCTTTTAGACACCATATTAGAGGAAAGAAGCATCTCAGGATGGCACTCTTTGGCAATGGGCTACGTATCACTAATGGTCTTTTGGAATCCTTTTCTATATTGTCTTATAATTACTCTTTAATAACGTAAGCAATGTCTTATTCTAGAGTTGATCATTTATATTTGATTTTAAGCAATCATGCTATTTACAGTGTCAGTTCTATGAAAATCTAGGTGAAGCTCTTCTTTAGGGTCAATTAAGACATTTGGACAAATGTTCTGAGGCTTTTTTGATTTTCTCTAGTTATCTCCACATTTTAAAAAGCTTTTAGGTGGTTGTTTACAGGGTACTTATGGAAGCATTAGCATTGGTCACTGACCTTTAAAGCCCCTCTCCAACAGTTTACAAGCTGCCTGACATTTATTAAGCATGTAAGACCCAGGGTAGACCCAAAAATGAGTAAGATATGGTGCTTACCTTCAAGGACAGGGCTACATAATTAACCACAGTTATAGTCTGCCTTTAATAAGTACATGTGCAGGCCAAATTCCACAAGAGCACAGAAATGGTAGCGCTGTCTCCTCACTGGGAATCGGAAAAGTCTTTGGAGTAAAGGATGGAGTTGAGCAGAACCCTTCGTATAAAGTTCACTCCCTCAGATGATTTCTAGAACATTATCTAGGTATTTGGAGGAAGTCTTCCAGCTGTCACTCTATTAATATTAAACCTCCTTTAAAATCCTCATTCTATGGATATTTTAATTCTTACTCAATTTACTCTTAGAATATATGCTCTTCTCTCAGTTTGTCTTACACTGCCCTTTGTGGTAGATGGACCTGCCTTTCTTTGAGAAATAGAGAAGTCATGTATTATAACATGATCAGTTTTCTCTGGGCTGCTCCTTTGAGTTTACTGTTACAGAGGACTTGAACCATTTTGTTCTGCTGGGCAACTTTCTAGAAAGTTGGATCTGAACACTTTGATGAAGATAATTGAATATGTTTCACTCCATTCCCCAATTCCATTTAATTTATAATGGTTTCTATAACAAATTGTCCAACTTTTATGCACTATTAATTCATTGGTACTAACAATATTTCAAATCTAACTGTGAATAAATTTGGCCAGATAAGATGATTAAAACTTATTTCTTTTACCTGTGTAGTTCACTTTAAAGTCAAGATGCATCATGGCGATGTCACTGTCCTTTATTCGTTTATTGTAATGTGGATTTATGACAATTTGATCGATCAACCGAGTTACTGTTTGAGGAGACGTCAGATTCGATGTCATATGCAGTCCTAGAATTGCTTTCCACTTAGATGGCTCTAAATTTCTCCTGAAGATTGTGAAAAAAACATATAAGAAACTCTTCATCCACAAGTTACTTTCTATAGATCTTCGTAGTAGGTATTTCAGAACTGTGTGTGCCCATTCGAAAATATGCTTGAATTTCTCTGAATGATTCTTTAAAAACATTCCTTTAATTTTTATTCTTCACATCATAGTAAGAACCTCAATTAGTGCTAATTTCTATCATCTATCTTAAATCATCTCATGGTCTCTGGTTCTAGATTCTGGTTCTCAACTTCAGTTTCACATTAGAATCACCTGGAGTATTTTTAAATAACACTATCACCTGCTCCCCTGTCTCTATCTCTGATTTTATGAGTCTAGAATGGAGAGAGGACTTTAAAAATACATATTTTTACATTAAATCTTCAAGTTTATCCTAATGTATGGCCAAGGGTGGGAACCACTGCCTTAGATCACATTCCACTGTAGATATCACATCTTGGTCCAGGGTTTCTTCAGTCAACCACAGCAGCTATGGTAGAAAGGGAAGGAGACTGAGGAGAACCCTCCTGTTTAGCAGCTCACTGAATTTACACAAAGTTAAAATAAGCAATAAAACCTATTGTGATGTTTACAGGCTAACATACAAATTTGAGTAATTTTCATATGCAATAAAGTTGAAAATTTTTCCTTACATAATGTCCTTTGATAATGTATTGACGAAGCAGATTAAGTTACAATTTGAAAGTGTGTAGGGTCTTCCAAATTTGCTTTTGGCCTGCAACTTCTTCACACCAAGAAATGACTAGTGAACAGCTGGAATTAAGCCAATTAAGCCATATTCACAATGAAGTCAAAATTTAATAACTACAACTTTAGCAGAGCTAGTGATTTAATTATTAATAGTTACAAATGCCTCATTTAATAAGTGACATTTCAACTGTTAGAATCAAAGTCACCTATAAATACACAAAGGGCATGAAGTTATTTCAAGTCCATTTGTCTACCTTTTTACCTATCCATTATTTTGGTTAAATTAAACAGACGATCATTTTGATCAAGTCGCAGTCATCAGTAAGGCCAACGAATGCCCAAGCATTCCAGGCGATATCCACTGATAACCATGCTGCCTTAAAATCAGAGGTAACTTAACCTACATACTTTATAACAATAGCCTAACACCCATTTATGGACAACCTATTTTGTGCCAAGGCCAGTGCCCTGTACTTTGCATGAACCCTTTTCATTTTTGCTGCAGTGCTACGGATTTTACAAGGAGAACAAACTGAGTGCTGACAGTTTCCATGGTGGGGAGGAGACTTGAACTGGGGCTGTCTCACCTCAGAGGCTGCACCTGTACCAGCATACTGGGGCGGCTCCAGTGGCCACGGACAGGGCTCTGTGTGTAGGGTTCTATGGGCAGGGTTGAGAACATGAGGGGTGGGTTGGGGGAGAGATACGATCTACCACTGAATTATCTGAGCTCAGGTAGGGGAAGATGTGTCTGCTCTTAGTATCTGGTGGTAGCTCCTTACGTGCCCAGATGCCAGGCCAGGAGGGTATTATGGTACTGTAGAGGTCCTGTTTGCTTGTCAAGAGGACTTTTTGCTTCTTCCTGTCCAAGTCAGAGGAATCATCATACTTCAGCCAAACTTGGACACACTGATAATTTCAGACATTCTGCCTGCATGCACTCCCACTGTACCCTGGGACTCCCCTGCCACACTGGTCTACTCAAAGAGACGGGATAGAACGAAATCTCCTTCCTGGTGTCCTGTATCTAAACTTCTTTCTGTATCACATGTTTAAGCATGTTTTCTAAAGCTCAGCTGGTCATGGTTGGCACTTGATTAGTATCTGTTACGGATGATGGGTAACAGGTAGTTAGTCTTTTTTAAGAACTGCGTTTTTTATTAAAAATTTAATATATACTATTTACAAAAAATTAATTTTGCAATCGCCACACCATGATTCTTACTTTGCGTTCAATAATATCTACTTATACACATTATACTTTGCATTATCATCATATTTTACATAACCAATGTGTAATATTAATATTTCATATCATAAATAATATTAATTATATTAATGGTATCACATTAAAAAATAACTATCAAAATCTGCTCCAAAAGAGTATAAGCCCATTATAGAGGTTCAATTTTGAAGTTAACAGAATATATTTATTTTCAAAAAATGATAGGATTGTCTTAAGTGCTTTTTACATATTTTATCTTCAGAAAAACTTATATGAAAGTTCAGACAGGTAAGGCAGTTATTTGCTATAGATTTAACTCAATGATAAAATAGTGCAGTTCAGTAGCTAACCTCCCAAATTATGTTTTTTTTAAAATATATTTTGAGAACACAAGAGAGGACATAAGTGTGTAAGGGGCAGAGGGGCGGGGGGAAGTGGGGCTCACCCAAGGCAGGGCAGGAGCTTACGGGATCCAGGACTAAAACTCATGAACCATGAGATCATAACCTGAGCCAAAGTCAGATGTTTAACCGACTAGATACCTCTAGATGCCCCTACCTCCCAAATTCTTCTCTTTTATAAGTACTATACTTCTTCTGAGAACAATAAATATTAGTTACTCATATGAGGGAGCTTGTAGACAGCACAAAGTTTAGTAATCACCATTTTGTCTTGTTATTTTAAAGTTTGATATAGCAAACCAATCCATGATGTGTGAACTGTGAAAATTAAACATACATGCTTCAAGCTACTAGTCTAATTAAATACAAGTTACAGCAATATTTTTTTTTTTTTTACAAATAGTTTATTGTCAAATTAGTTTCTACATAACACTCAGTGCTCATCCCCAAAGTGCCCTCCTTCATGCCCATCCCCCCCTCCCCCCCACATCCATCAGTCCTCAGTTTTTGTCAGCATTCAAGAGTCTCTCATGGTTTGCCTCTCTCCCTTTCCCCCACCATTTCCGCCCTTCTTCTCCCCCTTGTTCCTCCGTCAAGTTCCTCCTAATCCTCCTATACGTGCAAACATATGATATTTGTCCTTCTCTGCCTGACTTATTTCGCTCAGCATAACACCCTCAAGGTCCATCCATGTTGCTACACATGGCCAGATTTCATTGTTTCTCATTGCCATGTAGTATTCCATGGTATAGATAAACCACATCTTCTTGATCCATTCATCTGTTGATGGACACTTAGGCTCTTTCCATGTTTTAGCTATTGTGGAGAGTGCTGCTATGAACATTGGGGTACATGTGCTCCTATGCATCAGCATTTCTGTATCCCTTGGGTAAATTCCTAGCAGTGCTATTGCTGGGTCATAAGGGAGTTCTATTGTTAGTTTCCTGAGGAACCTCCACACTGTTTTCCAGAGGGGCTGTACCAGTTTACATTCCCACCAACAGTGCAGGAGGGTGCAAGTTACAGCAATATTAATCTGACACATTCTTAATGATTTCTGAAGTTCTTATAGCACTACATGGAAAATAGCCCTTTTTTCATGTTTTTATTTCTCCTGTATCTATAGGTAGTACCATAGGAAGGAGATACTCCTCCAACATGTATCATTAGCATTTCTCTTTCAAGTTCTGCTTTACATAGCTTTTTGTGCCTATGTGCTTAGCTTCCCCACCACAAGCCCACATCAGCACCAGCACCATTAAAACGGCTATATCCTACTCCAATCTTAGTGCCTTCTCTCAGAAGAAAGACTTGAGAATACAGAAGTTATAGCCAGTGGTACTCAGTTTTATGTATCACTTGAAGAAATTTACTAAAAATATGGATTCTTAATTTCCACCTCCAGAAAGTCTAATTTGGAAAGTTGGAGTGGGACCCAAGAATCTGCCCTTTGTTATCCCTGTTGGGATACTGAGCAATACAGAGTCCTTCCTGGCTTTTCCATTCACCCAAAGCCAAGAGACAGAGGAAGAAAGCCCTCAGAAAAATCAGTGTAGATGAGGAAGGGGTACTTATTATGTTTTAAAAACATATTTGTCTCAAAATATCTATATTCTAGTGAAACAAGAAAAAGCTATAGGACAGAAGACAGGTACAGATGGAACAGGAAATAGCCCCTTTGGATAGGCAAGCCCCAATCTTGCACAGGCTAAAGGTGGGGCAGTAGAGTACCTTGAGGTAGGGGAGGTTGGCTGAATTTCTGCTGTGTTTCATTAGTTGCCTGCCTTTCTCAAGCCAAACATGTTTCTTAGTAGCAAAAGAAGGAAAGGCACAGGTTGGGAGGCAACAGAAAGACATGTATTCTGTACTTCTATAACCTCAAAGACTAGCACACTTCTTGGTATACAGTAGGTTCTCCTTTGATGTTGCACCAAATGGGAGGACCTAGCACTATGACACTCTAGGTTGCCGGTGTGTGCATGTGCTGGTGTGTGAATAAATTCCCTACTCAGAGTATGGCACTTTCACTGTTGTAAAATGTAAATATGGTGAGACAGTTATGATATGCCTAAGGGAAAAAAAATCAGTGGCAACCTATAACTCTTAATCGCAATATTTTTCTGTTCTACCATTAGCAAAGACAGTACTTTTGTCAGGTCCTCTTGTGGCCAACCCCAATGTTTACCCCAGGCACAGCATTTTAGGTCTCTATTACTATTTTCCACTGAATGGAAAAAAAGATTCCTATGAGGATAACCAATTCCATTTTTTAAGGCAAGGATAAAGTAGAATGCTTCTGAAATACGGTGTTGTCAGAGAGTAAGAAAGTTTTCAAGGCATAGAGCCCAAATGTCCATCAACTGATGAATGGATAAAGAAAATGTGGTAGATATATATACAATAGAATATTACTTAGCCATCAAAAAGAATGAAATCTTGTGGTCTAGATAGCATAATGCTACGTGAAGTAAGTCAGAGAAAGACAAATACCATATGATTTCACTCGTATGTGGAATTTAAGAAACAAAACAGATGAACATAGTGGGTGGGAAAGAGAAGAAAATGGAAAACAGTCTCAACTATAGAGAACAAACTGAGTGTTGATGGAGGGGAGCTGGATGGGAGATGGGCTAAATGGGTGATGGGCATTAAGGAGGGCACTTGTGATGAGCACTGGGTGTTGTTTGTAAGTGATGAATCACTAAATTCTACTCCTGAAACCAGTGTTACACTGTATGTTAACTAACTGGAATATAAATAAAAACTTGAAACAAAGGAAGTTTTGAAGAATACCAGGGGTAATTTTAAAAGAACAAAGGCACTAGATTAAATGGACTAATACTGGCCAGTTTTAATAATTTAAGTATCATATGATTATCATAATAATTATCCTAGTGAATAAAATAAATTGTTAATGAAGGGCCCATACTGAAACTCAAAA
This sequence comes from Hyaena hyaena, assembly GCF_003009895.1. NCBI lineage: Eukaryota > Metazoa > Chordata > Mammalia > Carnivora > Hyaenidae > Hyaena > Hyaena hyaena. Next base: position 214,806 of record NW_024081095.1, on the reverse strand, counting down.
GAGAAAAATGAAGGTGTAAAAAAAAGTGGTTGTATTGAAAAAGAAAAAGGGTGAATAGTAAGGATATGTTTAATAATTATTCCTTTTTATGAATCAGGATAAGAGTTTCACACATAAGGGTATTTTTATTCCAACTACTAAGTAGAAATTTGTTTTTAAAATGGAAGTATGCATTTATTCGTTTACGTGTAAGAAAAGAAGTACAGGGAACAGACAGTAAGTCAAATAATCTTCTGCATCGTTTGATTTGGTGGATTATTTCTATGAAGTTCAGGAATAATTTTTGAATGCCTTTCTTCACTTGACTTCCAGAACTCTCCATTTACTTGTGATCTTCCTTTCATTTTGTTCTCTGCTTTTCCTTTCCCCCCAGTACTTTGTTCCTCTCAAATTCTAAATACTAGAATACTCCTGAGTTCTGCCTTTTGCCTTTTTCTCTTCCCCATTTACATTAACTCCATAGATGATCTTTTCCAATGCCATGACTTCAAATACCAGCAATATGCTCAAAATTTCCAAATTTGTATTTCAATTGTTGACTTCTCTGAACTCTAGACTCATATGCTTCAAACCGATTGGCCAATATCATTTGGATTTTATCAGGAAGTTTCAAATTCAATATAATAAACTCAGAACACTTTTTCTCTTTGCAATCCTGTTTCTTCTTATTCCCTCATTTCAGTAAATGACATCAACACACACCCTCTTTGTTCAAGCCTTAACCCTTGACTCTGCCTTTCTCTTTCTCTGTAACTCTCATCACCTGATCTTGCTCATGAATGAGATCCAGCCATTTGTCCTATTCTAATCCAATAATGTTACTCAAGATGATGAATTAATTCTCAAAGTAGACATAACTTCAGAGATCTGACACTGGAGCTTCAAAGACATACTGGAACTTCTGGGTGGAATTACAACAGTGAGATACCTGCTAATAAAAAATACGTTATTAGGGGCGCCTGGGTGGCTTAGTCGGTTAAGCGTCCGACTTTCGCTTAGGTCATGATCTCGCGGTTCGTGGGTTTGAGCCCCGCGTCGGGCTCTGTGCTGACTGCCAGCTCAGAGCCTGGAGCCTGTTTCAGTCTGTGACTCCCTCTCTCTCTGACCCTCCCCGGCTCACGCTGTCTCTCTCTCTCTTTCTCTCTCTCTCCTAGAAATAAATAAAAATTAAAAAAAAAAACATTATTAAAGTGTTTGCCGGAGGCAGAGGTGGTATGTGTGTGGAATTAGTGAAATGAGTAAAACCAAAACCAAAACCAAAACTGAAAAAATACATTAAAAATAGTGCTAAATGAATAGCATCAAGGAAATCACACAATATTGGCCAAAGGAGATTTTACAAATACACAACTTTAAGAGAGAAACATCAGATTGGAAATTGATAAAACTTATGGGAAAGACACCCATCTAAAAAGTTCTAGTGTTACAGTAAGATAATTTTAACTATAGAAAAGATGACTAGAAACTCAAATTTTAAATACAAAAAAAGTAACCAAAATCTATGTTATAACCAAAAACCAATAAGTCACTAATCTAATCCTGAAATCTCTACTGGCCTAAGAAAGTACAGGGTTTTGTTTTGTTTTTTTATTTTGCAAAAATTACTATGATCTTGAAAGGTTATTATAGTATTTCTGCAACCTGAAGGAGATAATTAACTTCCTAAAGCCATAAAATAAATAAATAGAAAAATTAAAACATTAATTTTTTTCATGGATTTAAAAAATTAAGTTCATGATGTTTGTATATTAGGGTAGGTTTAAATAGAAATGAAGGAATTTTCTAGGTATTATATTTCTGTATGTTCTGCATTTTAGTCTTATTTAAAGTGAGCAATTCAAAAGAATCCAGGTCTTAAGGTGTAATAGAAGTATCAATTAATTAAGCAAAATTATTTTATAGTCAATATTTAAGTATTTAAGAAGTTTGCTTCAAAGCTTTATTAGCTACATCAGTTTAATTAACACTAAATAAAGTATAAATGTATTTATTTCTTGCTATATATTTTATATATTTATATTCTTGCTATATTTTAATATATTTATATATATTTTATATACTTACACATATATTCTTGGTATATATTTATATATTATCTTGCTATATATTTTATATATTTATATAGTATATATTATACATTTGATATATAATATATATTGCTATATATAAATACATATAAGAACTGTATGTATTTCTTGCTATACCCCCAAATACCTCAAATATGAAATAATCTATTTGAGGAATATTAACACCTGTGTCAAGGAATTATTTCAATAGGGAGTGAGATAAATGTCTTTGGTCTTCTCTAAAGAACTAAATTAAAGAATGAAAGATTGGCAAGAGGCCTCTCTATGGATAATTTCATTATTGATGTATGTCTACTTAATAGATGTGATCCAGAGTGTATATCTATATTACCTGCCCACCCAAGAGGCTGGGTAGTGGTTGCTTCTGGAAGCAGGCATGGTGATTGATTGGGAAGGCAGGATAAGAGAGTTCTGCATGTGATGGAAAGGTTTCATGTCTTAATAGGAGTGTGGGTTACACAGGCATGTGCATTTTCAACACTCATCAAATTGTGCACTTAAAATTATGCGTTTGCTCTCTGTCCGTGGGAAAAAACAAATATTAAACGCTAGGTGGTGAGTGTGCTTAATACTAGCAGGGTTAGTAATTCTCAAACTACTTGTGTTCCAAGCTTGAACAAATCCATAAGTATTTTGTGGATAGTAGGAACAAGTTTCTCGTTATTGGAGGTAGGCTAGAATGTATCCTGTGACAATCTATTTTCATTGGAGCTGCCACTTTGAGTTCATATTTATAGGTATATAGCTATATCTACTGAGAGGGTCTAGGAGTTAGACACACCAGCAATAGTGAGGAGCACACAAGATTTTGATTTTTAAAATGTAGAAGAAACTAAAATTATCTAAACAGGATTGGGGTTTCCTAGAAAGTCTGATTTGAGGACTAGAATGGAGAAAGCACACAATGAACCTGGAGCACCGTATTTTGCAGAGAGTAAAGAAGTTCTCAAAGAATGGAGATATATCAAGACCATTAAGAGGGCAAGCTTGAAGGGTTTCACTAAACACAAAGACTTTATATAAAATAACTTGCAGTATTAAAACATATCAAGACAAGAAAGACAGAAAGATAGAAAGTCTGGCAGAAAGTCTATTCCAGATTGAAGAAGATGGAAGGGCTATAACAACTAAACACAGGGCATTATCCTGGGTTGGTTCTTGGGTGCCAAACAGACAAACAAACCAAGAAGGTTATAAAGGGCCTATTTAGGGCGGTAGACAAAAATGAATACATACTATAGATTAGATAGTTGTATTGCATTAATGTTAAATGTCCATAATTTTCTGTGATTATGCAGCAAAATATCCTAGTTCTTAGTAAAAATACAGAGTCAAGGGACACAGTGTCTAATCCACTATCAAGAGATTCAGAAATAAATATTTCTCCAGATTGGAGAGAATGAAAGAATGATAAAAAAGTTTTCATAGCATAAAATGTAAGCAATTGGTGACTCTCAGTGAAGGTACCTAAGAGTTCTCTGTACTTGTATTCACAATTTTTGTGCATGTTTGAAATTATAGCACTATAAAAAGTTTAGAAAATAATACACTGAATGTCTCCTGGACAAGAATCAGACTCTGTACCTTTCTTGCACAGGAACAGCAGGACAATAAAATTTTTATTGCACATTTATGTAATTCACAGTATGCAAAAGTATTGCATCATCTTACTTTTGTCCTGATAATCACTCTAGGAGGTGGATATCGTTATGAACACCCTGTGAATGAAGATACTGAAACAGAGATACCAAGTCATAGGAGGTCAGTAGCGTAAGTAGGATCAAAATTCTATCCTCTGGTTTAAAGTCAACCTTCCCTTTAAACCACAGTAAACTTGGTCCATACTCTCCAAATCTCTGTTTTAAGGTTGGAAAAGAAGACAAATAGGTGACCAAGAGAAAGAACAGGCATAGGGAAGTTTAATGACATCCAGGAACACTGTGGTTGAGGGATGGGAATAGGAGTGTGGACTATGGTAGACAGAGAAGAGCTGTCCAATTAAACCATTTAATCACCTGCAGGTTAAAACACCTGGACCAGATTTACATTTCTTGGGATAGAAGAAATAATACCACTGAATGGGTAAGGACAGCAAAATCCAAGGTTGGTGAGGATGAGTTTGAATTCATCACAATTCTATTACAGCTTACACTTGTTTGCTTGCATTCAGATTGAAGCTGTGTGAAAAGACATTTTATGTCCTATATAACTGAACATGTGTTTATATTAGATGAAACTGCTTTTCTATTTCCTTTGTATATTTGTGGTTTAAAAAGCTATGATATTGGTATGATTTACCTACAAGTACATCTGTAAAGATGTCACTAATATTACTATAAGTCGGTTGACATTTAGAAAGCACATGTTCTGCAAGAACATCAGATGGACTAATTGACCAAATCCAAGGTTAATATAAGAAATTGCTAACTTAGTAAGACCTACTTTGTGCAATAGAAAACAATGAATCAGTAGGTAAAGATACCTTTTGCTTGTAAATTGGGATATAGATTACCCACCTGTGGCATCTCAAGGCATAGAGTATGTATAGGTAAAAGTCAAAGTCATGTTTAGCTAGGGAAGGGAAAAGATGGACTGCTATGGACATTTGTAGTGGTGTGGTTGAAAACAGTTAAAATATCCTTATCAAGAGGCAGCAAAGCCTCGAAGGTGCAGTTTAGCTATGGGAGAGGTTGTAGTTCGCTCACCCAGATACAGGGCGTGATGCATAGAATCAGAGAGCTTGGATGTAGATGGGCAGTATCTTGGGCAGTCTTTTTGGAGTCCAGGTGATCAGCCCAGCTCTGGCTATGGGTCTTTATTTCAGTCCTTGGATTCTGAGTTCAAGTTTGCCCTTACTCTGGTCCAATGGGATCAACCCTTTAATACTCTGCCCACTACCCCAAACTCCCAAACAACTATCATAACCTTCTTCATCTGACAATTTGTCTTCATCCATCAATGAACTTTCAGTATCTGTGTTGGTAGGGAGCTAGTCTTTTGATCTGATTAACTATAGCTATATCTTACATTCCTGAGCACACATGCTTCATTTCTCAGAGATCCTCTGGCCACGGAGGCGAATTCTAATCCTCACAAATCAGGCTGTCTCTGGAGGTTCCCTTTACTCAGTTAAGGTCAGGAAATTGCCTTAAGACCAGGGCTTATGAGTCTTCTATGAGGAAGCTACCTTTTATTCAAGCCTAATTCAGAAGCGGCAAAATAAGACTGACTAGGAAGGTGCCGTCTTTCAGGCAGAAGCAGAGAATTAACATGTTCTTGGGCCCAAGAATAGTTACTTTCCCATCCTTTTCTCTCCGTCCCCGCACCCACTCTGTTTTTTTTCCCTGTGGCACTGCTTTGGTAATGGCTGCTTCTAGATGGAGAAGATAGATCCTAGAATTCAACATGTATTTTGTCATACTATGTAACAAAAAAGAGTTAGATATGGTTGATATTATTTCTAAGTTTTAGTTATGGGTAGCATCAAAATAGATCTGACTTGAGAAGGAAATATTTTTATTTTAAGTCACAACAAAGTCCTTACACATGAATTTCTAGAGCAGTTTATTAGTAACTTAAGGGCTATTTAAACATGCTTTTTGATACTGACAATTTTTGACACTATTGGCCTGATTGAATGATAACCAGCACAATTTATACATTATATATGAATTTTATACCTTTAAAAATGCTTACCACGTGTAGGTATGAATTTCAGTTTTCACGTATGTAGGAAACATAATGCTTGATGCAAGTATCTAATGAAAAATTGATTTTTAACTTTCTCTATTTTTATATATGATTTTAATGGGAAAAATGGTACTATATCGTGTCATAATACCAGGAACATTTCCCTGATGGGATGATTTTGTGGGAGTGCAAGAAATGGTATGCACAGTTTCTGCTGTGTTCATTTCATTTAGCGGGGGTGGGCACTGCGATGTCACACTCACCCATACACACAGTGGGCAGCTGACACCAGCCAGTCATTGCTGACGAGTGATGCACCACAGAGCAGTTGGTCATTGTAATAAAGAGCAACGACCCAGGGCCAGGCTCCTTCTTTGGCGTTATTTCCTCCAACAATCTTTGGGCTGATGTCTTGAGCCACTAGTTTTTTTCCACATGCTATTAAAATAAATGAAGAAAGAGCATCTATTTTATTTTGGTGGATTTCCTTTGCTAATGAAAATTCAGTGGATCACTACAAAATAGTGACATACCAACTCTATTCAGAATTTTAAATGGAAGGCTTGAAGGAAGAAAGCATGACAAAATATTTACTTACACTTATGGTTACACTGTAACAGAATCAGTGAATCCTGAAAGCACTGTTTACTGTAATAGAAGAACAATTATATTTCAGAAATTGTGCACCCAGCTTTTTAAAACAAAGCATAGTATATCTATTTTAATCGTATTATCTTATTTTTTAGTAGAAACTTCAGATGTAAGTATCTTATATTAAATGTGGGGACACTGTTGTGCACAGCAGGAATCCTCAGTGTTTGAGCCCTTAATTTTCTAACACATTTTGTGATTTTGTATAAGTTGCTTAGTGTCCTCGGGATTCAGTTTTGTCATCCATAAAATGGGGGCAATAGTAGTTAGTTGAAATTTTATGAGAAGTTAAATAAGTGCTTGCACTGGAATTATTATTGTGCCTTACAAACAATGAACATTCAATAAATTATAGTTATGTTAGCTTCCAATCTTAGATTTCATCATTCTACAATACAGAATATGTCTCAGTATTGGGAATCAGACAACTATTAAGTGCCTTACATTACATGTGAGGAAGTGTACCTTATTTGAAAAATTCACTGATTAATCAATCACAGGCCCTGCTTTCAAGGGAGATAAACATATAAACAGGAAAATATAAGAGAAAGTACAGGCATAAATAATTTAAGAACCTACTACCTGGTTAAATATTTGGATACCAACTTCTTTCAAAGCTATGAATTCTATTTTAAACAAAAATTTAAACAAAGGAAAATAGTTTAAAAATGTGCTATACTTACTGACCACTAGAGATCAGTATAATACAAGGAATTAAAGTACTTTCCCACACTATTTCCTGATGCTGCCAAGGCAGATGTTAGTCTCGTTGAAACAAGGACAGACACACACATATAATTTTAATAATTTCTATTTAATTATTTAACTATATTTATTGTGAATATTATTTAGGTGTTCGAAATTTTAGGTAAAAACAAAATAAAAACACAAAACAAGAGCTAAGATTCATATGCAATCACAAGTCCAATCAAAGCGTTTCAGTGTTTCCGGAACATCCGCGATAAGGCTTATAAGAAACCACATGCATCCATACTGTCCAATTGACATATCATTTAGAATAGAAGGTAATTTCAATTGAAATAAAAGAAAATATATTATATTAATAAGCAACGTGCATGTGATGTGGGAAACCAAGGCAGAAGGAAATGGTAGATAAAATAAAATTTCCTTATAACCTGCAGCCTGTTGACAAATATTTGAGGCGGGGGAGTGCAACATTTCCCGGGAACTCCGTAATGTCTTCATGTTAACGTTTTGCTAGAGCCTGACAATAGCTAGGCCTCCATATAAAGGTTCTTTTGGCAACCTCCCCTTGCCTTTACTTCCCTCCGCTCTCAAGTAGATAATCGGTCACTCCTCACAATCCTGGCAAAGCTCTTTCTGCCCATGGGTCCTGTCCCCATCCTTTTAGGAAATCATCTTTTTGCACCAAAGGCATATTAAGAATTTTTTCTTGTCTTTGGGTTCTAGACCACCCCCCACCCCAATTCCAAAACTACATCACATGCGTATATATCCACCTAAATATGGGAATATCAATATATAGTCATAATTCTCTGAAAAAGAAGTCTCAATTAACTCCCCTTCTATTATATACTCGTGGTCGGGAGAAAAGCAGTTTCTAGGATGCTTTCCAGCATACTTTCAAGTTCATCCAAACTTTTTCCGTATCTATAGTAGTCATCATTGAAAATCCATATTCAAAATGGTTCAGCATTCTTAGTTATTAAAGATGCCTAATACTCTGTGGTATGGACAAAACGGATGAAATTCTTTTTAGCAAGCACAGAAAAGCTTAATAAACTTAAAAAATACAAGTAACTATTAAGTTAACCAGAATATGCACATGAACTTTGCTCCTCATTCTCCATGCGTTTCAGCCAGTCAGACTTTTCATGACTAAACACACACATGCAGTGTCTTAGTGTAGAAGAGTAAACTCCTTAGTCTCTGGTCAGAATAAGCAGTGAATCCACACTTTGCCTAGGTATATTTAGAGAGATTGGAGGGAAACAGAATTAATGTCCTGGCCTTTGGTCCTGGAATCAGGGCTAGGTCAGCCCTCTCTGGACCAGAAGAAAGACAATAGCAGGATCTTGTGTCTTTCTCTCAGCCCCATGGGGTTAGGTACTATTGTGATATAAATGGATGGATTTATATCTATTGTATTGACAAAACAACTAATTTCTCTCTGATATTAGCCCATCAACATGGTCTTTTTTCTTGTTGATTGGTTATGCTCTCTCTTCTTTATCCTCTCGAGAACTGCTACTTATTCATTTTCTTTTTTTTTAAGGTTTTTTTTATTCATGAGAGAGAGAATAGGGGAGGGGCAGAGAGAGAGGAAAACAGAGGATCTAAAGCTGGCTCTGTGCTGTCAGCACTGCAAGATCATGACCTGAGCCAAAGTCAGATACTCAACTCACTGAGCCACCCAGGCTCCCCTTCCAGAATTGTTATTTAAAGGGAGCTGTTGCCTGGGGCAATTTAGAAGATTGCACAGTAGAGTGGAACAGTAGAGGAATGTGGGATTGCCTACAGTTTGCCAACATGTCCCAGTCATGCTTTAGTTTCCTAGGCCTTAGAGTGGAGCAATACATAACAGAACATGAGCGTGCATACAAAGGGACATCAATGACACTGTCACTTTGTTGATAAGCATGAAATAATGGACTTCTTCTCTGAAACATGCACATAATTGAGATGAATTTTTAAAAATATTTTCTCCTTTGTTCTTTTTCTTATCCTTAAATGTCCAGAAGATATAAACAAAAGAAATTTTTGGTGTACAAACTGCTCTAGATCTATAATGCTAATGTAAATTTAAGCATGTTGATAGAAGGAAATCTAGAAATCTGCTTTCTCATTTGAAAATGCTTTGCTTCACCCCCTATGAGACTAATAATATCAGTCAAGGCCCAGCAAACATTCATATAAAACATTCAATTGCAAAGTCCTTGGTACTGAAAATACTCCTTTATCAATTTGTTTTACTGGTTAAGCTCACAGATATAACTTTTCATGACTAGCTGAAAAATTATATAATTTCATTTTTCATCATTGAGTATGTTACGCAAAAAAACTGCAAGCTAATGTACCAGCAATGACATCTTAAATCTTTGCCTGTAGTTATGGCTTCTTCTTGAAGTTACTGTCTTCCTACTGGCAGCTAGTCTTTAATAGAACTGTAAAATTCAAAAGCCAATCTCAACAACAACAAAAAAATATATCATTAATGCCCAAACAGGAGAAATGACATAATCTAAGCCAAACCAGGTCTTTGAATAAAGGAAGGAGGTTGCTTTTTAAACAGAAGTAAAAACTATAAAAATTAACCTAATTTTAAAGAGCATAAGAGAATGTGTAGGCCTAACTAGACTCCTTCCCTTAATATTCATGTTCTATTTGCTAAATATCATGACTTTTGCCTTCTCTTCTCTTTCCTTGATAGCTAATTTGTGTCACCCTCTTTAGTCTGACTAACATTGGACCAATTTATCCCAACTCTCAGAAATTTTTTCTTTGGGATTTACTTGTTTATGAACCTGAGGGTAAGGTTGGAAAGGATATTGAAGTAAAATTATTGAATCTCTATCCATGTGCTGCACAATTTTATATGCGATATCTCATTTTACTGTCTTACCGTACACATGAGGGTTAGGTAGTGTTATCAGATAGGATCAGTTAGGTACTATTTGAGGTTACCTGAATAATGAAAACAATTTAATAACTTTCAAGATTATATGGCTAGTATGTGGTGGCATTAAAATCTGATTACTTTCAAAATATATCTTCTTTCTAGTCCATGTACAAATTAGTCCAAGGACAGATTTTGGGACTCACCTTGGTGTTAGTATTAAGCTACCATTAGGGGCTGTGTTTAATTTTACAAATGGTCCACTTCCAGTAGAGAAGATTGGCATCGATGAGTTTTCACTCCTAGGGAAAAACACATGGAGACAAAACAAAAACACAAAGAGCCAAAATCTTAATTTCTAATTATTTAATGCTGTGGAAATTGAGAGAAATTTTGGGATTCAGTACAAAAAAGATTAACATTTTAATATAACACTTCAAAAGTTTTGGTATCTAAAAAAAGGTACAAATCAGAATTGTTCATAATGACATAAAATGTAATTTAAATTTTTGTGTAATCCCTCTACTTCTTGTTTGCATGCTCAAAAATTATTTTGCAAAGTTAAAATCAGTGCATGTATCACTTGAGTATCAGATTTTTTCATCTGACTCTTCTATGTGGTCCGATAATTTCCACAATGATCGATTTTAATGATAACCTCATAGAATTGCTGCACCATAATTTATTAGACTTTTTTCCTGTTGAGTGTAATCCGTCTTTTAAAAAATGCATGTTGCCTGAGAATAACCTATAAAAAGAATATCTTCAGTGTTTACTTTTCTAAATGTTGCTTTGTTCTTGATATCTCATTCAATTCAAAGTCTAACAAGCCCCAATTTAAAGCCAGAAGTTACATGACTGCTCTAAAAAGAGTCTGTAACCTGACTCTCCAACTCTCAACTCCTGGGCCAGAGTGGGGTGGAGAGTGGAGAAAGAGACACTCTGCATGTAACAAAAGACATTAAGTTACTAGTCTTTCTTACCTCTGAAAACATGTTATATTTATGCTCCCCACTGTGAAACGTAATTGAAGATTTCTCTCAATCATCCTGACCCACTGCCCTAGATTTAGCTGGAAACTTTTAGCTTGGTACTTCCTAATCTTGTTTCCTGCCTTTTATTTATTCCAGATTTTAATCCTCATATAAAAATATGCTTTTTGATTGGAAGCATCCTGATTCCTGCCAACTTCTACTGGTTATCAGGGAGTCGATGCAGGATGCAGTTCTTATCTTTTGGAATAACATGAAGGATCCACCCATTGCATCTTCAAAAAGAAGGTCCAATGTCTTCCCCAGTCTATAGCCAACACTGGCCCTTTTCTGTCTGTGTGTAGGAAATTTCCAAGGAATACCCATGGCTGTTATGATCAATAAGAAGAAAAGAGGTTGATAGTGTTTCCTGTCTTTTTCAGATGGCACAGTCTCTTAAAAAGACTGAATGTTTGTCTTTCATCCACTGAACAGAGAACTGGAACAATGGAGCCTGTATGTAATGTCCCAGAATTCACCATCTTGCAATTTAACTTTATAAACAGATAAAAGTAACTCGAGCACACAAATCAATGACTATTTATTTAATAACACCTGAAATGAATTTGCCAAAGGGAGAATGAGTGCTGTTACTGTTATTGTTAAAGATCAAGATATTCCCTCCAGGGAAGCAGAAGCATCGTCTTATTTAAGAATTTATGTAAAATGTATTTGTTATAGTTCATAAAACTATATAGGCAGAAGGACCTCACAAAACGCAGGTGAGGGTGTAGAAGTCAGTAATGCTCTGGCTCAGGGATGAGAATAATGCAGAGACATTATATATACGAACTCACATATTTAGGGAAGACAGAATGTGCATCAAAACAGATCTTAGAGGACTTTGAATTTTACCATAGTCGCAGCTTTTGGTAGAATTCATCACACCAGTCTTGGCTTTTCAGACTATCGAGGAATACCTATCCAATTTGAAGAGGCTTTCATTGTGTTGACTTTGCCTGAGGCTCCAGAAACATCATTAGAATTGGTTGATTAGTGCTCATCTTTGCTGCAAAGGTGGGTCTTAGTTACTCTCTGTTCTCTCTTTTAGACTTCTCTCTTCTTTTATTGCTTTTGGTCATATTGCCAGTGTTCTTATTCTGCTGAATTTCTACATGTGTTGGACATTCTTCTAGGTAGCTTTCTATGTTCCTGACTCTCCATGACCAAGGATTTCCAAAGTGTGTTCTCCAGGCAAGCAGTATGGCCTCCAGAGAATGTATTCGAAATGCAAACTGCCTAGCTCCACTCCAGACCTACCGAATCAGAAATTCTGGAAGTGGGGTCCAGCCATCTATGTGTTAACATACCCTTCAGGTTATTTTGATGCTTGGAAGTAAGGGACCACCTGTCAAAGCCACATGTAATATCTATTTTTACTTGTTCAGGGGGGTCTGCTTTTTGGCTTCTGAAATGATTTCTAGTTATTTGATAGGCAATTCATTTTAAGGCACTGATAAAGTTAAATTGTATTTCGGGACCCACAGTGGCCCAGCCCACTTCACAAATCTAAACATGTCAGGTCACACTGAGGAGCAGCTTTATTGTCACGAGACCCTAATATACCCCAGTCACAACCTTGCAACACAGCTTCCGCTACATCACTTTACCCTAGAAAATAGGATCTGCTAGGCTTACCAGGAAATTCCTGACCTCCTAGCCCGTCACGCCCTGTCGCCTCGTCCAATACTCCATAAAATTTCCACTTGCCCCAAATCATTCAGGAAGTCTGCTCCACTGTGTGTGGAGACACTGCAACCCCCCAATCAGTGGATTGTTTTCCTTTGAATAAAGGACATCAAACTCAATACTAAATTGCTTTAGTTTTGTCATTTGACCATACCCATAACTAGGTGGGGAAACATCCTGAAGGGTAATTCATTAGAACTACATCTCAGAGACGTGGACTTAACACTTTTCCATTTTTTCTGCCTGTTTTTCTTCCATCTCTTAACTCTTTCCTCTCTCTCTCTCTTTTTTAATATTTTTTATTTATTTCTAGGAGAGAGAGAGAGAGAGAGTGTGAGCGGGGAGGGTCAGAGAGAGAGGGAGTCACAGACTCTGAAGCAGGCTCCAGGCTCTGGGCTGGCAGTCAGCACAGAGCCCGACGCGGGGCTCGAACCCACGAACCGCGAGATCATGACCTAAGCGAAAGTCGGACACTCAACCGACTAAGCCACCCAGGCGCCCCTCTCTCTCTCTCTTTTAAATTAAGTAAGCTGTAAATGCAACTCACAACCCTGAGAGCAAGAGTTGCATGTACTCTTATCGACTAAGCTGGCCAGGTCCCTGACTGGCTCTTTTAATACAGACCCCTAGAAGATGCGTTAAGGTGTCTCTGGAAATTCAAAACAAAATTTGGACATACCTTTTTTCTTTTGTCCCCCTTTTTAAAAAATGCGGCCATAATTAAAGTGAAAAAGTAATGAAGTGTTATTTATAAATCAGGGTGTTTTTTTCTAAAAAAACCTAGTATCTATTTATTACACATTTACAACAGGCATTAAACTGTGATGGGATTGGCAGGTAATTTTTTAACATAAGCCTATTCTAGGAGAAAAAAAAGGCTAGCGGCAAAGTTTTGAGAATAAAGAATATGTAGCGAATGCCACATATTGAGACTCCTGGAGTCTCAAATGCCGTCCCACAGTGATGTTTTTGCTATCTGGCAGAGGAAAAAATAAAGATTATGCGTGCATGTTGAAAAGAACCCAGACACATAGTTTATATTCTGAGATTGTCTTTACATTTTCACCCTCAAAGGTACATGAGGAAACAGACTGCAGTTAATACTACAGATATAGTGTTTTGAATATAGAATATAGAAAAGAATAATTGAAAAGTTCTTTTAGAAAAATATTATAAAGTATTCACGTAATTAATTTTTTGTCGCACATACCGATGTCTGCAACCTGTAAGTGCTGCATAGAGGCTATCAGTTCATACAAACGCTTCCAGGTTTCAGTGTTGGATGTTAGAATTTGGAGTTTAATTTGAGAGTGACTACTTGCATTTCAAATCCTGCCAAATTCAACTCAACCTTTTCTGGACTGAACACAATTTATTCCAGCTTGTATTGACAGTAAACAGAATAAAAACTGCAGAGAAGGTTTACAACAAACTAGTTACTATGTTAAATGATGGAGATAATAAAAAATATATTAATAATATTCTTGGCAAAATAAAAGGCTAGCAACTTTTTATTATCCCATTTATTTTTGAAAAGCAAAATCTCATAACAACAAAAAATTGAATTGTTGAGAGAGAATAAATTATATTAAGTCCTGCAGTTAAACCATGCTGCTGAGTCTCTCTGCCTCAGTTTCCTTTTCTTGCAACAAAACTAGATTTTAATTTTTAGAGAGAAACTCTGTCAAGATTATGACTGGAGTTTGCGTTTTTTAAATCCTGAAAACTTTAGCTCTGCAGATTTAGATAGCTCTACCACACATTTGCACAGCTGTCTGAAATCAGTAGAAATTTGGTATCACATAGAAACATGCCATATAGCATTACCTTGTTGACATGCTAATGCTTCCTGACTACCTATTTCTAAACCTTTATTACCATTTTTATAGGTTATGCATCCTCAAAGGGCTCCCTTGGCTTCAGGAAAACCTTATTCTATGTGAGAAAAGAAGCATATAAATGCAACCCACCATCATTATTTTTAAGGTCATGTATGGAGTATAAAAATATACTCAGAGATGAATTCTAGGGAGAAAAAGAAGGATATCCTGGGGCGTCTCATACAGTATTAAATCTTCTGCGTCTCTTCTCAGGACTGCTTGGGTTTCCTCTCTTTTGTCTTGCTCCTCAGACTGTATTTGCTGTGATAAGAATTCCCCCCTGAAGCAGAAGCTTAGGTAGGGACGTTTTTAAGCTGTTGGACACACTAAAGCTAAAAAGAATAATAACAAATGTTGCAAATACTGCAGCCAGGCACTGTAGCTCATTTCACACCCCAAAAGGTTTAAGTAATGAGTGGAGCCTGGTGAGATTAGTCTGAAAAGGGTTTTAGAGAAGGATGGACCTTCTTTTTTTCCAGATTGGAGGGAAAGAAGGGGATTGATTTGGCAGGGCCGAAGGTGAGGAGAACATTTTAAGAGGCAGGGGAAGGGTGAATGAAAGGAGTTTGAGGTAAAGGGTGGCAAAGCATCCTCGAGAAGAGTCAGGGCATACGGGCAGTTAGGTAACTAGTGTGACTGAACTGGACACATTTCAACTACAATTGCTTATTTCTTATCACATTTATAGCAACACACATAGGCCCTCCCCTAGAACTATGGTAGCTCTTAGCAAACAGGTAACCTGAAGTCTTTTTAGATTTTTCTCACCTCGACTCCTAACATTCTGGGGAACCAGAAGGAAAAAAAATGCCAATAGAAAAAATTATTGTCACCTAATCAATTTCCTCCTCTGTGCAAGCTGCTGTATTAAGAACAAGAGAGAAATTGATGGGTCGGTCTGCTAGCTCTTCTACATTATCCTGCAGACATAATGGTATTAGGAAGGAAACAAATTCATGGCATTTCCTACCTCAAATGTGGCTGAGGAATAATAGAGGAGATTGTCAGAGACGGGGTCCTTATGGTTAACATCTTGGAGCATGTGGTCTTACTCCTTTGCAGTAAATCCTTGACTCATTGGTAACTTTATTTTCTTAGCTGCCATTGGAGGTTTTTTTTTCAGTAAGAGGCATATGACATTCACCTCTATAGTTACTATGAAGTTTTCTCTGTGCACATACTTTTTCAATGCATTACTACGTTATAAGGACATGCATGCAAAATTTCCTTTAGAGTTTAGTGTCAGGAGAAATCTGTCTTCTGTATAGAGCTAGTAGCATTTATCTTATCTCATGATTAAAGTGATGCCCTTTTCAAGTTTTCGTTTTTGCATAGGTCTCCAGGAATCTCAGACACAAGTAACAGTAATTGTGTTAAGCTTGTATGTTTTATAGATTTGCCACCTTATTTCTTCAGAACTTGTTTTCATCTACTGTTCTATTAATCTTACTATACATACTCTGTTACAAATCATCTCAGATTCCTTTGAAAATGTAGGAGTATAAAGAAAGGAAGAGAGTATGGAAGGAAAGAAAAGAAAAGAAGGAAAGGAATAGGAAAGCAAGGAAGGAAGCAAAAAATAAGGAAGAATGAAAATAAGGAAAAGAAGAAGGAAAAATTTTATTTTTATTTTTAAAATTTTTTAAATGTTTATTTATTCTTGAGAGAGAGATAGAGCACAAGCAGAGGAGGGACAGAGAGAGAGAGAGAGAGAGAGAGAGAGAGAGAGACAGATCCGAAGCAGGCTCTAGACTCTGAGCTGTCAGCACAAAGCCTGACGCGGGACTCGAACCCATGAACTATGAGATCATAACCTGAGCTAAAATTGGATGCTTAGCTGACTGAGCCACCCAAGTGCCGATCTCACCCATTTTTTGAAGTTTATGTCTTTATCTTTGAGAGACACAGAGACAGAGATAGAGACAGAGCGAATGGAGGAGGGGCAGACAGAGAGGGAGAGAATCCTGCACTGTTGTCCGTGATAATAAAAGGTGTATAATAGAAAAGATATAATTACGTATTAACTTTTACTAATCTTTAATTGAAATTTAGTCCTTCCTTCTTATATATATGTAAGTGACTAACCTCAACACTGATAGCAACACCTATAATTTTGTCACCAAAACAAACCTTGCAGTTGCTGCATACACCTAAAAATATCACTTATGCTCATTTTTATCTTATAGTAATCATTAGAACCACTAACGTATCTTATTGAAGACTACATAGAGAAATACATATTACCATATCATACTTATAATATTTTAATAATTATTTTTCAAGGTAGTTAATTTCCTTTCTAATCATGTGTATTTTATATTTTGCACTTAACTATATGAATCTAAGAAGAGACTGGTAAGTTTCAGCAGAACACCAAAAGTGTCCATGACACACAAAAGGTTATGAAAGCCTTCCCTAGATCGCGGTTCTCAAACTTTAGCATCAGAGTCACCTGAAGGGCTTGTTCAAACATACATTGCTGACACTACTCTTGACTTGCCTCTGAATAGATCTCAGATGGAGCTCCAGAATTTGCATTTCTGTACATGCATTCCAGGCTTACAGATGCTACTAGTTTGGTCTTAAAAAATTTATGTCAGAAGCCATCGACCTAAGCCATCCCGATTCCAAACATCTGGGAAAAAGACCAGGTGATTGTAATATATAACCAGGTTTGAGAGCTGCTGATCCGACTCTTGGATTACAAATCACTGGTATGTTTGCTTTCACCCCCTTGCCCACAGCAGACAGAATTTCCTAACCACTGTGCTTTTCATAACCTGGCAATATGAATCTTAAGATACTTATAAATTTGCAATGCATTGCTATAATTATTTTCTCTTTACCTATTTTTAGTTAATTCATTTCTAGTTTGAAATAGGAAGAACAGGGGCACCTGGTGGCTCAGTTGGTTGAGAGTCAGATTTCGTCCAGGTCATGATCTCATGGTTCATGAGTTCGAGCCCCGCATCGGGCTCCGTGCTGACAGCTCAGAGCCGGGAGCCTACCTCAGATTCTGTGTCTCCCTCTCTCTCTGCCCCTCCTCCACTCATGCTCTGTCTGTCTTTCAAAAAATGAATAAACATTTAAAAAAAGAAATAAGAAGAACATGAGAATTAAAGTTTATATATCAGGCAAATGAACTTTTTAGCTTGGTCAATTAAAATAAGTAAAATAATTTTTTCCACCATCTTTTCCATAACCTGCCCTCTCCTACCATCCCACCTAGAAAAATGGCTAAGAATTCAGTATTGGTGTTGAATTTGCAAATTAAACATTAGAAATAACAGAAAAATGTGTTTAATTATTTCTGTATGATGTTAGCAAATAAAAAGAGAAATCATTTAAAGTAGAAGGTAGTAGTTACATTTTTTTCTACTGATTCCCATAACATATCTTTATTGTTGTTTTATGGTAAGGCTTTCGCCACATAGTTGAAAAATTTGGAACAATGACTGGAAATATGGGCAAGAACAGGAACACTTTTTGCCTACCAATTTTTAAAACTAATATAAAACACTGGTTCGATATTTTCTATGTTTCAGTTTTCTAAGACCCAGTGTTAAATTGTGGGTACAGATTTGCAGTGGTGCTTACATGGGGTATTAAATTATTATGCGGTGTTTATTTGGAAGGCTTATTAAAACAACATTTCACACACTTCCCCACCCTCACCGTTTTCAAAACCCCTCTGAAATGGAAGAACTTGCAGTAATTCCATTTCTTATTTGGGATTTGAGAATGAGAGGCTCAACCTGGGGTTTCTGACAAATTGAACTGAGGGTATCTTGTACAGGACTGTTGTGGGATTTAAAAATTACCAGCAACTCCTCATAAGCAGCTAAGAGGGGTATGTGTAAGCACCTCTGTTTTAAGACATTAGTATTTTCTAAATTCTGTGTAGCTGCACAGACCTGATGACTTCTAGTTTTTAATGGCTTAGCAAGGCAAGTCAACCGCATAGTCCATTTATTGGGTTAGTAACGAGGTAGTGTGCTTTCCTAGGAAATGTTTTGAAAATCACTACTCTAAGTTTCTTTAACATTTATTCTCACACCCGTGTAAAATGTTTTCTTTCATACTTTGATCAGAGACATGAAAGTGTTATTTAAAGTACTTTTTTACTTATGCATGCTATAAATGTCAGGGAATGAAAATGTTTCATTTAAAAGAGAGAAGGCTGATGAAATCTGCCTCATATGATTTACTAGAGTCTTTGGGGAATTGCATTTTGTACCCTATCTGCATAAATAATCTTGAGAGACTACAGTGTTTTTTTTAATAAATTGACTCCTAAATTACTTTCCACTGTACCAAACACATCATTTTAAACTCACTAAGTTTTCTTTTAGTTACCATGCGCCAGTCTAGACACATTCTCATTAAGGCTATAACTTTCTTTCAATTACTAGGGCAGTGTGGAGACTATTTAATAAGTGCAGGCCCAAAGATTAAAGTCTTTGCAGAGATCACCTGACTCATTTCTGAAGAAAGCAAGTGCCTGACCTTCATCAAAAATATTGTATCTAAGGCAATGGATGTACTGTTTGCTTTATACACACTAAAAAAATCTAGTTCTTTGTCCCTGTCTCCTGCTGGAAAGGCTGTGATTCATAGGAAATGAGGTCAGTGAACTAGACAGTAAAATCTGGCTGGGAGAAAAACATGTAAATAGATAGTATACAGTTGTGGGGAATTGGCTGTCATCCACTCAACTCAAGCCATTTTCTAGAAAGCCTTCCTTGACATTCCCAAATTGAGTGGTTCTCTAATAGCATATTGCATTTATCACGTTACATTGTCATTATCTACTTACACGTTGATCCCCACCATATTTGAAGCAAAAACCATGTGTTTACTCATCCATGGAACAGATACAACATTGTTGCTAATGCTTCAATTTCTTATCCAGGAGTAATCAAAATAATACATTTATATTAGCAACTGTTAAAAAGTAGTAAGATACATGTTCCCTTTCCACCACGTTCTCTCATGCAATTGCAGGAGTCAGCATTATGCTATCCCCCAACATATCGCAGTTAAATTTTAAAAACTTCTGTCAAAGAGGATGTCGATCCTTTGGTCTTTGTAAATGATTCGTCTTGACCCCAAATATCTCCCAGGAAACTATTTTAGATAAGATTCATAACCAGAATGAAAAAAAAAACACTCCTGTGTCTCTAACCATATAATGATGCTGGGCTAGATGGTTAATTGGAACACAAGCTCTTGTACATTGAAAGCTCCATCATCCAGACCATTTGGATTCGTCACTTGTGGAAATAAGGTCATGTTACCACTCTCCTTAGCTTAATCTTTACTAAATCCCTGAGTCTATAAAACAGTTTCTAAGAATTACGGACAACTTCAGCAGTGAAAGCAAACAACTTCTTTGGGCCTCACCTGTATGAACTCACTATTGAACTAAAATCAGCAATAAAGTAGGAATCTGGAATCAATGCCACCTACCCAGTGCTTTACTTGAAGTGGGAATAAATAAACAACTGTCAGTTTCAGTGTTCTGTTGAGTCTTCATCAAAAAACGTTATTCCCTCTACAGCCTACCCTCCAGGCCCTTTATGTCTCAAAGCCTCCCATTTTGAAAGAGTTTTTGTTAGAACACAGGCTCTGATGTATTATAAAAATGATAATATATATACAGTGCAGGAAGTTTCTGATTAATGCACATAAATAAAATTGATGATTATTTACATAATGGGTGACAAATCACATCCTCCCTTTGCTTGTTATAGGAATTGTCTTCCTGATGGCTGATATCACTTGAACGAGACTTGAAACTGGGGAGTTCACAATCTGGATGAATAGCATTTTGGGAGATAAAGGGAGTTGAAAACTCTAAATTCAAATTGTAAGAAATTATGGGGCATTTCTGATACCCTGAATAGGACCTCACATATTTTCCTATGGTAACATCCCTCTATGTGGTGGTTAGGTACTAAGCAGGCATTGGTATACAATGTAACTCTCCCAGTCAACTAGAAATGAAAGGCCTTAGGTTACACCAAGACCTAATCACTGCATTAATGTTATTCTTAGTGGGAAATATGTCTTGAGCTAAAAATATAGTTAGTTTGCAATAAATTTTGAAAATCTGTGAAGTCTATATGATTATTAATCAACTAGGAAGGAGTCTTCTTATAAAGAAAATAATCTATTACCTTTGATTTTGATGAGCTAGGAATATTTGGGATAATTGCCAAATGCCATAGGTGGATGTGGACTTAAGTTATTTTTCTCTTTAATTTTATACAAAATTCCCCAGTTCGGGACAGAAGAAAATGATAGTGATATAGTTGGGCAACTTTTGGCACTGAGACAGCCAGGTATTTCTATATTTATATGCATATATATATAATAATTTATTACTTCAATAAGTGATTATTTAGACACAGTTCCTACATTTAGACTTTATAGTTTAATATGATAAGACAAAGTGGCAAATAATATAGTGCTACAAATGACAAAATAACGATGTTAATCTAAAATGGTTAAATCTCCCAAATTACAAATCCCAATGGATCAGAATGCTGAATTAGAGTTGACTATATACCTTAAAAGAAGCAAATTATTGCTACTATTTCCTTCTATTTTAAACCTCATTACTTTTGAAATTATAAGAAGGTAAAAATGAAATCGTATATTTGATGCAATATATTATGACAAACTGAAAGTATAATAAATTTTAGATGAGTCATTAATATGGAATTACCATTTGCATTACAATTCTTGAAAAAGTCTTGAAATTTTGCATGTCTTTTCTCACAATAATTATACTGCTACAGATTTTCCAAAGGAACTCTTGTGGAAATGTTGCAAAGATATAGCAAAAACATGTTCCCTAGGGGCCTTTGTGATTAGTTATATATATTATGATATAGCATAAAATAGAATATTTTATTCTCTTAAAAATTATAATCTATAGAAATTTAATGACATGAGAAATACTCACGTGTAAGTAAGCTACAAAACAGAATAGTGTAATCTTTGGTATGATTTTATATTGCAGTATTTCTATATACTTACGTTTATAGCATATTTATAAAAAGGATATTAAGTGGTTATTTTTGAGAATGACATTAATCCAGATTTTTATTGTCTTCTTTTTGCTAACATGTATTTTCTAAATTCATAACTTCCATAAATTTTAAATATTTTAATAAACTCAGTTTGATACCAATAAGAAAGTTTGAGACTTGCTTAAAACAGAGCTAAGTAGAATTACTTACCCTAGTCCCAACAACTGACAAACATTATTTGAAATCTGGGTGGTCCAATTGTCAGCACAAGCTCCATGCCATGTGCTTAGGATTCTGAACTGCACCAAACCATTGTTGTTCCTGGTGCCATTGAAAAGACGCACTAAAGAGATTAGATCACAAACAAGGTCATTTTGACGTAAGTTGTTAAAAGTAAATGATGGGTTCTAAACTACATGTGCAATGTTCTTAATGTTTAGAGTTTACAAATTGATTGTAATTTTTTTAAAGAGTATGTTAGAGGGCTCCTGGGTGGCTCAGTCCGTTGAGCGTTTGACTTCAGCTCAGGTAAAGATCTCAAGGTTCTAAGTTGGACCCCCACATAGGGCTTTCTGCTGTCAGTGCGGAGCCTACTTCAGATCCTCTATCCCACTCTTTCTCTTCCCCTCCCCCACTCATGTGCATGCATGCTCTCTCTCTCTCAAAAATGAATAAACATTTAAAAAAGAAAAGAGTATATTAGAAAGCCCAAGTTGAAAAATACAAATTTAATATACTTTACATTGCTCTTTTCGTATAACTACAAAAATGAAAAAGGCAGAGATATGGAAGTTTAGTGAATATCAAAACAGAAAATAACATTTATTGTGAGGAGTACACCTCACAAACTTGGTCTCTAAAAGAAGGAAAATTCAAGTTCAGAAACAATTTTGGCACATTTTTCCCTTCTTTCTCTAGAAGCTATTTTCTTTGGCCTTGTTCTTTTGCTCTTTGGTTTCCATCTTCTTCCCCACCATCTTACCAGCATTTTGGATGCAGTGTAGAGGCTATTAGTGGTTAGGTAGGGACTGGGCCAAGCTAAGCTAGTTTATCAAACAGGTAAAACATCAGCAACAATAGTTTTACCCACAAACACCATACTGCCATTCTTTAAGTTAATGTTATTGTTTACATTTCCCCCCCTAGTCTGGGAAAAGTAAGGGCATTGTTATAATTAGACAGACTTAGGTTGAAAATGCAACTCTAGCTCCTACTATGTATGTCGTCTTTGGCAGCTATTCAACTTCTCCAAACCCCAGTTTTCTCATGGCTAAAAAGAGCTAATTCTTCTGTTAGGACTGTTTTGCAGCACTCAGATATGGTGCATGGCACATAATAAGTAGCACTAAGTTTTTATTTAGAAATAAAAGCAACACAGTGAAAGTAGCCACTACTCATTATAGAGGTTCAGAAGTGGACAAGACTGAAGACTCAACAAAGCAGGAGAAGTAGATACTGAAGAACCAAGAATGAAAGGGAGCAAGTGTAACATAGTCAGTTATAAGTAAACATGAGGGTGCCTCCATATGCAGGCAAAGGACAGAGTATCATAGAGGTGGTGCTAGATCATACCTTATCATATCATAAGGGCAGTGCTAGATGGTCTGGTGAGGGCCATCAACTCCCAGTGCTACTTTATGCTTTGTAACTGAATATGGGTTGCCCTAGATTTAAAGTTACTAAATGTAGTCAAGTTTAAATAAGTAAACTAACAAAATCTTCTTAACTTTTCTTCTAACCAGAATGGCATCCAAGTTGCATAAGTCACGAGGGGAATGATCATATACAAAAGCACCAAAATATGTACTGATAAATACATTCCTAATTTTTCTTTTACATTTGTAGAATCCAGGGTAGAGGCTAAAGCAATGAGTGTTTTCTTAAAATTAATACATACCACAATGTGCTTCATCTGAGCCATCCTTGCAGTGTAAAAGACCATCACAGAGGTTCATCAGTGGAATACAGTCTCCATTCTTACACTGAAAATGGTCTTCCTTGCAGGGCTCTATGGGGAAAGAATATTAAAGTATAGGATAAAAAGGTGATAAATAGATGATCCTATAATATACATCTCCTTTCTGTCTCTTTACACACCAGCCTTTTAGTGCAGTGCATCATTGGGCTCGATCTAATATCAAGTGAGACCATATACACTTGCTCACAACACCTCCACAATAGTAGTGCCAAAGTCAGAGTAGTATGTGGCTTGAGGAAACGGTGGATAAAACCTTAGGCATCTTTTTTTTATTTGTTTAATTTTTCTTATTGCTTATTTATTTGTGTGAGAGAGAGAGAGACAGAGAGTAAGCAGTAAGGGGAGGGGCAGAGAGAGAGAGGGAAACACAGAAGAGGAAGCAGACTCCAGTCTTTGAGCTATTAGCACAGAGCCTGACATGAGGCTCGAACACACACACCAAGAGATCATGACCTGAGCTGAAATCAGATACTTAACTGACTGAGCCACTCAGGTGCCCCCTAGACATCTTCTTTACAGCAGAGCACAGAGCAGTTCCAAAGGATGGCTGAGAGGTCTAGGCTATACCCTTTCCTCACAAACTCTGTTAGTTTCTCTTTGATAAACTCCACCTCATATGACGATACAAGCATCAACCTTTGGAATGTTATACAAGCATAAAAAGATCTGTTGATCTTTCTCTCCAAATGATACACACAAACCTATATGATATAAAAATGTGAAAGTTGCCTTTTGGTGGGACCAAAATTGGATAAGACTGGAAACTGAGCTCAGTTAAATCATGAGTCAGGTGGGGAAAAGTAGTCACAAAGACATGGAAACTTTGCCATAACAGTCGTTTGAGAGGAACTTAAGGATGGGGCCCCAAACAAGTAAAGCAGGGTTGGAATTGGGAGAATATGAGTGGCATATGAAGAAACAGAAGGAAAATGAAGAAGCTAGACAGGGAAGAAACTGCGTGGATCTGCAGGCAGTTGGTGGTTTCTATGATTTGAGTCATGCAAAAATAGGCCAACTGGAAATATTCATTGTTTGAAGAAAGTGGTGCTGCTGTTTCCTGGACCTGTTTGTTTGAGCTTACAAGGTTTTGCCCTGGGAGATCCCCTCACATCATCGAGAGAGAGGGTTTTGCTCCCTCAATATGTTTTGTAATTATGGCTTAGGAGGGATAGCTACGTGGCTGTATTAGGACCCTGTTGAGTCCACATGGGATTTGACTTCCCTGAGAAGGGAAATAGTGGTTGGGTATGGAGAGGTTTAATATTTCTTCGCCTCCATTGTGCATGGATAAGCATAATGGGGAAGCAAAAGCACTTGAAAAAATCAAGGAAGAGAGAAATCTGTATTTTGAAAGCTCTTATAAATATTAATTAGAAATTATTATATTGTTTTCAAGGAGACACAATTCATGTTAAAGTGGGTTCAAAACTGAATTGTACTAATCTCCGTATAGACTGTCTCAATTTATGATGACCACATGTAATGGCACTTGAAAGGGGTCATTCCTATTGTTGTGCAATCTAGGTTGTAGCTCCAAATCTGAGAGTATTGGTAAATATTGTTACACTCTAAAGAGAGGTATTAAGGATAGCCATACTACACTTACTAAAAAATATATCAGAATTGGTCTAGCAACTATTAACACCCATCACCTATTTCCAGCTCTATTTATATATAAAAGAGGATTAGAGTTTTTTCTTAAGAAACACCCTTGAGATGTTTGTCCTTGAGAAAGAGTGGGAGAGGGGAAGATGGTGCGATCCAGCACACCAGCTGAGCAACACTCCAACACAACAATTCATATTGACTTGATTTAAAGAGAGAAGGCCATCCTAACATTTTCGGTCTGAATTTTTTTAGCCTAAAGAATCATAAGGGCCAGTGATTCCCTGGGATTAATTCAGGGGCTTTCAGATTTTTTTTTTCAACATATGTGTGTATGTGTGTGTTTGTGTGTGTAACTAAACACAGTTATTCTTCTATTCTAGTCTAGTGTAGTCTAGTCTAAATTTTATTCTATTCTATTTTATTCCATTCCATAATAAGAAATGTTTATCAAAACCCAATAAATTGATTTCATGACCCACTTTTTGAAAACTATCAGACTAAATGGAGACATTGTGAACGACTTCACAGAAGATTGTGACTTCAGTTTCTTTCTTTTTAAAAATATTTTATTTATTTTTGAGAGCAGAGAAAGACAGAGCATGAGCAGGGGAGGGGCAGAGAGAGGGGGAGACAGATCCGAAGCAGGCTCCAGGCTCTGAGCTGTCAGAACAGAGCCTGATGGGGGGCTTGAACTCATGAACCGTGAGATCATGACCTGAGCCAAAGTCAGACACTTAACAGACTGAGCCACCCAGGCACCCCTCTTTATATTTCGTTTTAACCTTGAGCATATAAGTTAATCTTTCTAAGCCTCCGTTTTATTGACTTTCCAATGGGAATAAATAATATTATGTCTCAAGTATGTTATGAGAGTCTGTTAAAAGAAATTTATTTAATATACCAAGTGAATATATTAAATGCCTAAGAAATAATATTCTTAACAGCAAAAAGAGTAGCACTTAGAAAGCACCCTTTCACTGATAGTCTAAGTTAACATTCTCCCTTCCATGTTCCAATAGTGCCACTTCCCCTTCCAGATAGCCATATAAACAAGAAATCATACCTCCTCTCTTCCTCTGGGTATCTTAAAACAACAATTGGAGCTCTTTGTACTTTATTTTGAACTTTGAAGACTTCTAAACTTTGCAACCCAAACCCAAGTTCCATTAATAAAAAAATATGTTAAGGAAGACATGGCTGGTCCACCTGTTTCTATAAATCTTTACCCTATGAGAGAAGTAGTTTACATATATCAACCATAATACTATTAATGATGTTCTTGTAAATGTAATTATCAATTTGTTTCACAAACACATATTTTTTAACCAGATTAGTGAGATGATAAATAGGCAAAAACAATGATAAATTCTACAGGCAAGCATTAATATTTTAACTGATTTTACATTTTATCTCTGTACTATTGATTTTCCTTTACAAAGCAGGAAGGGTTAAAACTGTGTATACATGTGTGTGTATTTATATATCCTATTTTATTTTATTTTTTTTAATATTTTATTTATTTTTGAGAGAGAGAGAGACAGCATGAGCAGGGGAGGGTCAGAGAGAGAGGGAGACACAGAATCCGAAGCAGGCCCCAGGCTCTGAACTAGCTGTCAGCAAAGAGCCTGATGTGGGGCTTGAACCCACGAACCGTGAGATCATGACCTGAGCTGAAGTCAGACGCTTAACCGACTGAGCCACTCAGGCGCCCCTATATATCCTATTTTAAATCTATGCTTTGATACATATTATAATTATCTAAAAAGTTGAGAACCTAATTACATATCCCTGATTAAATACCTTAATATAGACGGGTAGTCAGCATGAGTTATTTTAAAATTAAATCATTACTTTGTTTTCATAGTTTGTTAAAATCATCATGTAGAAATGAGTTCTCAATGGCAATAATTTA
Source organism: Hyaena hyaena (assembly GCF_003009895.1). Taxonomy (NCBI): domain Eukaryota; kingdom Metazoa; phylum Chordata; class Mammalia; order Carnivora; family Hyaenidae; genus Hyaena; species Hyaena hyaena. The sequence goes on along the minus strand of NW_024081095.1, from coordinate 187,645 downwards.
TTTCATAGAGAAGTTTATTGATAATTTTACTCTTTTACTAGGGTAGTCAGGCTATGTTCAATTGGAAAAGCACATATTTGCCAAATGGAAATATAAATTTCTGAACAAAAAAATGAATGAATACATGCATACAGATCTGAAAATTTTAATTTATTTTTGTGCTGTAGCCTGAAGCTGTTAAGGTTATGCCCTGTGAATTCAGAAAAAAAAAATTACTTCTTTCGGTAAAATGGATGCATTGAATGGAAAAATACTGAATGGGACAAAATGATGTAGTGCTGCTGACCTGAGTAGAGATGATAAGTTCTGAAGAAAGTTGTGAATAAACTCTTTCAAAATTTTCCTTATGTACATGAACTAGATTCTGATTCTTTACAACATAAAACAGTTTGGCTTCATTAAGAAGTCTTTCGTCCCAAAGTGTAACTCTCTGTGGCCTCTGAAATCTTATGTCTGATCACATCATGCCCATAGTGAGAGAGGGAAAAAGAAATATTGCTAAGAATTGAATTTTCCCATCTTCTTTTTATGAAGTCTCCAGTAGCCCTGCCTCGTTTAGTCAACATATGCTTGGCTTTAAATGGAACTGAATTGATCTCTAAGGCACATGCCACACAATCTGGGGAGGGCTCTAAACCCCTAAATGTAATCAGCTGCTACTGCCAGTTGCCTGATAAGCACTATTGAATTCCGAATTAAGACTCTGAGTATAAGGGAAGAGCAATAAGGGAACGTTTATGGGAGACACATCTGAGTAAATCTATCTTTCATATGCTCTAGTTTAATTTACAGGGAAATGCTAAAAATTGGATAAGGAAAGATAGAAAAATGTGTTAAACAATAGTTTTATATTTCAGCTGAATGCATTGGAAGGTGCTCTTAAAATATCACAGAAGATAAATGAAGTACATAAATGCTGAAAATTTGTGATATCCCTTTCATACTTCTTTCTAAAATGATCATCAAGGCAGAGCACCTTATAAACAGATAAGTGTGCTCGAGCTCTCTTTCCATTATCAGCTTGATTATCTTCCACTGCCAATTCCCTGTTTCTATAATTACTTTTCAATCTTTTGGTGTAAAAATCTCACCGGGAGACTGTGCTGATGAGAACTCATTCACTCCATTTTCTACTCCCCAACAGCTTCTGTGCTGTGTTCAGGAGGGATGAGAAGCCACATTCCCAGCATATCCACCACACAGTGATGCTTGTGGAAGACCCCATTCTAGTAGCAATTGGGAATTCTCTCCAAATGATTTATTTCTTGAATAACATAATCGTAACTGAAATCTAGCAAATGGGCAGATATGAACAACTTGTACACTAAAAATTTGGTATCTGTTTTGTGTTAGAAGTAATAGATTGTGTTCTTTAGGCTTTTATCTTGAATAGGATTACTTAATATTTTTTGAAATGTTATATTGGTGTTATGTTTATCTCATTATACAAATCTAATAAAAACCAGTAACATATTGTTGTTGGAAGAGATTTGTTACCATATTCATTTTCGTAATCTATTCTCTTTCCACTTTTCTCCTCTCTTCTCATTTAAATGTTTTTTTAAAGACCTAAATATCTCTAAGATTTTGTTGTAAGATTATTTCTTTTTTTGCAGATGGTGGAATGCCCAATAATTATGCCAATTGTTTGAAAATATGAAAAAGATCCATTTCCTTATTGATTAGAGTTATTAGTTATTTTATTTCATTAGTTCAGTTGGTTTTACAGTTTTTCTCCATTTCTTTAAAAATAAAGTTCTTTCTTATTTATTTATTTACTTCCTTACTGATTTATTTTCTTTCCATTTCTAAGAGTTTGGCTTTTTAAGATTCCACCTATGCAATATACTGTAGTATTTGTCTTCCTCTGACTTATTTCATTTAGAACAATGCCTTCAAGGGTTATCCATGCTGTCACAAATGACAGGATTTCCTTCCTTCTCATGGATAAATATTCTACTAAATACAATATACCACATCACCTTTATCCATTTATCTGTAGATTGACACTGAGGTTGTTTCTATACTTTGGCTATTGGAAATAATGTTGTAATGAACATGGAAGTACGGATATCTCTTTGAGATTCTCATTTCATTTCTTCTGGATTCATACCCATAAATGGGATTGTAGGATTGCTGGATTTTATGGTAGCTTTTTTTTTGAGAGAGAGAATGAGCACAGGAGAGGCAGATGAAAAGGGAGAGAGAGAACCTTAAGTAGATTCCATGTCCAGTGCAGAGCCCAACTCAGGGCTAGATCTTCACACATATAAGATCATGACCTGAACCGAAATCAGGAGTTGGTTGCTTAACTGATCAAGCCACCCAGGCATCCCTGGGGAATATGGTAATTCTGTTTTTTGGTGTTTTTTTTTTAATTTTTTGATAGCTGTATTAAGTTTTTGTGGAAACTTTATGGTTTTCATTTTGGCTATACCAATTTGCATTCCCATCAGTAGTATACAAGAGTCTCCTTTACCCCATATCCTCACCAGGACTTGGTATTTATTACTTGTCTTTTCAATAATAGCCATTTTAACAGGTGTGAGTTGACATTTCATTATGGTTTGATCCGCATTGCCCTGATGGTGAATGATGTTGAGCATCTTTTCATGTATCTATTGGCCATTTCTGTATCTTTTTTTTGGAAAAAAAATGTTTATTTTGTTCTCCGCTTTTTCTGAAATTCAGATTGTGTTTTTTATTAAGTTTTTAATTTAATTCCAGTTATGTATATATGTTAACATACAGTGTTGTGTTAGTTTCAGGTGTACGATATAATGATTTAAAAAAATATAATACTTTTTTCAAAAGCTCATTCCATGACATCATCCTTGGGAAATTTTGGGAGGCCCTCTTCTCCAGCAGAGTAGTTATTAGGTATTTTTTTGCACTATTTTAAGATACTTTGAAGAATTGAGCACTTAATTCTTTTGCATTCAAATATAGATGATATTGATCCTTATACATTTAATTCTCCACAAATCTTAGAAATATTACCATATTGTTTTTAAGTATTCATCATGAAATGAGTAATATATAAAGCTGATCTGAGTTTTAACATATTTGAAAAATTATTATATTTATTTTGTTTAGAAATTTGCCAAAAAATTATCCTCTTGAAATTTAAAAATTTAAATAGGAAATTTTATAATGATTATTACTGCTTATTAATTTTTTTCAGACAACAGTAAGAGTTTGTGATTTCTAGGTCTAATCAGATCCAAAAATTTTTTTCCCCTTTATACCTTCCCTTGTTAGTTTTGACTGGTTCTTTTCCTTTGGGAATGTTTATTATTTTTAAATTGTGGCTTGCTGTTTTTTTCCTGCATGCTCATTGTAGACTTTCATATCTTTCAAACTTTTTATACGTTGTTTTTGCATTTTTTATTAAAATAAATTTATGTTTATTTATTTTTGAGAGAGAGAGAAGCAGAGAGAGAAAGAGACACAGAAACGGAAGCAGGCTCCAGGCTCTGAGCTATCAGTACAGAGCCTGATGCAGGGCTTGGATCCACAAACCATGAGATCATTACCTGAGCTGAAGTCAGATGCTTAACTGACTGAGCCACCCAGGCACCCCTGTTTTTGCATTCTTGATCATGCTTTTGTGCAGCAATTTTTGTGGAAATGTGGACGTTTTGGTGCCACAGTGTTTGAACTGGTATACAATCAACCAACAAACTGTGTCTTTTACACTATTAACAAAGGCTTCTAATCAAATCAGAAAGAATAATTTAGTTGCAGTAGAGTTTCAGCAGAAAATTCCCCTGCCACCAAATGGCCATGACTTTCCAAATATTCTAAGGGGCAACTGATCTGTAGTATCATTTTTGGGGAGCAGTATTTGGCAAGATATTAGGAGTTAAAATCAAATATTAATATTTCATAAAAAATTACAAGTCATAACTTTAGGTATAAAAATAATTTTGAAACCGTTTTGTGTCTTCTACTATTAGCTAAAGTTCTTTATTATATCATTTCTTATAACAGTAAGAACCAATTAGGTTTTATCAATAATACACATTCAAAGTCTTTTTTACCTTAGAAGACTAAATATTATATACCAAAATTTCCTCATGCATGTCCATTATTCATCTACACTTTAAAAGTATCATCAGAAATTCAAATTATTAACCTAAGTTAAATCAAATGTTGAATTAAATTAAAATTAAAGTATTAGGTTCATTCACAAAGAGAAAAAAACTGGAATAAAATACTGGCAGACAAATAAAGTCCTCAAGATAAAATCAATAACAACAAAATTATCAAAGAACTGAATCAGTAACTTAATTCAAAATGGTAATCTCTTTTCATAATTTGGCTATTGTTGATAATGTTGCTATAAACATTGGGCACAAATGTCCATTGACTGATGAATGGATAAAGAAGAAGTGGTATACATATATATATACACATATATGTATATATATATCATTGTATATATTTATATATATTGTGTATATTCATATACACAATGAAATATTACTTAGCCATAAAAAAGAATGAAATCTTGCCATTTTCAGTGATGTGGATGGAGCTAGAGACTATTGCGCTAAGTGAAATGTCAGTCATAGAAAGACAAATACTATATGATTTCACCCATACATGGAATTTAAGAAACAAAACAAATGAACATGGGGGGGAAAGGAGAGAGAGAGAGAGAGAGAGAGAGAGAGAGAGAGGCAAACCATAAAACAGACTCTTAACTATAGAAAACAAACTAAGGATTGCTGGAGGGAAGGTGAGTGGGGAGATGGGTTAAATAGGTGATAGGGAGTAAGGCGGGCACTTGTGATTAGTACCAGCTATTGTATGTAAGTGATGAATCACTAAGTTCTACATCTGAAACTAATATTACACTGTACTTTAAATAAATAAATCACTGGAATTTAAATAAAAATCCAAAGCTAAACAGACAAAAAATAAGACAAAATGCTGGTTTCAAAATGGTCTTAATATTTTTCAGTGATATGATTCTTTACTGTTAGTTTCTTATTATATATATGTATATATCATAGAAATATGTCATAGAAATATATATTTAGAAATGTCTACTTACATGAATATATAATATTTATATATATAATATATAAATATATAATATCTATTACTACTATCCTGTCACTGTATTTTCTTTTTTACTCCTTTGAAAAATAATTGTATGACTTTAAAAGTCTTAATTTATAAAGTAAAAATAATTTTAAATAATATCATTTTCTCCATCTTTTCATGGTCTGTATTTTAAGATAAAATTTAATTTTCAGTAGATCTCAAAGTCTTTATTCCCATCCTTTTATACTACATTAATATTTATCATGGGTCTTCATATTTTGTTTGCTTATATCACTAATTGAATATTTTGATTGTTACCTGTCATTGTTGCTTACAAGTCACAAGTCATTGTTTCTAAAACCAGTCACAAAATCCAGAAGGGCAGGTTAGTTGACTGGGCTACCACTTACTCCTACCTAAGTAGGTTGGCTAATAATTGATATGACTTATTTTCATGGCCTGAGGGTAGACAAGGTACAGATTGACTTTGCAGAAAAGCTGAAAGCATACAACTTTCAGAGATACAGTCAAAGGTGTAGGCCAGTTGTGAGTGGAGAAACAGATATTTGCACAGCTGGATTTGAGATTAGATAACAAGCCAGATGAGGATCAGAGCTTTGACCTCTACCTCTTTTCTAGACATTCTGGTCAAAGACAAACTGACCACAATCTCCTATGGAAAGGAAAAATAGAAAAAGGAAATGACATGCATTCTGTCTTCCTGACATGTTATCCCCCTGGAGAGAACCACAGAGTTGTGGGGTGGAGGTATAAGAAAAGTCACACTCGAAGGGGAGCAGCAAGTGATCACACATTCACTATAGACTGTCAAATCTATCTGTGCATATAGAGATACAGATACATGATAAGTAGGCAGGCAATTTTGTTTTATCCTGCTGATTTGTGTTATGGTATAATAAAAAGTATAAGGTTAGAAGATTATACATACCAGTAATATCAGCATCAAATTCCTTCATCCGTCATGGCAGCAGCTTTACACTGCTTTGTCTTTAAGAAGTTAATGGTGTTAATTTTTTAATTGGCTCTTGTTGGAATCCAAACAGCTCACTTGCCTGACTCCCCGCTGTTCTCTGGAAATGCTTTTGGCAAATGACAAGACAGATAATCCTCCTTCCTCATAGTCCCAAGTACCCTGCTTTTAACATTTAAAATGGCCCTCTTCAGTGAGCAAAAGTCGGGACTCTACACCCCAGAGAAGTACAAGTAGATCTGCTGAAAATATGGATTCCTGCTTTCAACCAACTTAAGCAGTGTTTATACAGATGTAAAGGAAGGAAGAAAATCTCTGATAAAATGAAGATAGATGAATGTATTTGAATGCAAACAATGAAGTCGTATTTAGGCTTCAAAATACTACCTGGTTGTATCGTTTGGCTCTGAAAGTTATAATGGAACATGTCATCCCGAGTGCACATACCTGGAATCCCCAGGTAGTAGCCAGTAGTGAAGTTGGCTTTAAATCCTCCTTTTGCCAGCAGACTGTCAGTGATGAAAAGCACAGTCATTCTATTGGTGGTTGAGAACACATCCTTTACTGGACCAGGCCCTGTGTACACAGCTGCTCCAAATGAAAACAAGATAATTAGTGAGGTGATTCTTTGAATCTGGAAGAAAATAGACCTGTTTTTGTCAGTTCCATTTTCTACATGTATGGTACATGCAGCGTGGCTTGCTCAGGAAGTGACCACATGTAAATAATTGTGCTTTCTTTTAGATTTTGGACACTACTTCTAGGAAAGCCAACTTTTCTATTGATCTTTTCCAGTATTGCTGTGGCTCAATAATTTAATGATGAATTATTTATAATATTATCTGGCTTAGCACCACCACTGCTATTCAAAGCTCATGTTACCCCAGAAGAAATGATTATTTGTCTGTTTTTAAAGACCTGTTTTTAAAGAAACTATGGAGATTATAGCTTTCCTTAGTAAAGTTTTGTCCAGATTTATTTGATTGTGTGTGTGTGTGTGTGTGTGTGTGTGTGTGTCATTAAACTAAGCTGAAGGATTGGATTAATTCGAGACAGATAATATAAACCTAAGTTATGGTTTTCAAAATATTTCCCACTGACCCCTGGGCTGGGGGGGTTTTACAAATGAAATACTCTCTACTACACAGTAAAGACTTAGGCTAATTACAATATACTTTCATATGCTTAGATACTTTATGTATTAGAATCTCCTAATTCTAAGTTCTGTTTCAAAAGAACTTCTTGCCTACAATTTTGAAAATTATGATTCTGAGATCCTCTGGAATTCTTATTTACCTTGCAATGATTGATGTAAATATTAAGAGGTGAAATGATAGAAATTAATTTTTCTTAGGTCATAAGAATACTAAAATTTTCATTAGAAGGACAATCTAACTTAAACATGGGAAAATAAAATGTGCTCATAACTATGTATATAAAAATCAAATTTGAAGTTCCTCAGTTCTTATTAGGACTAACCTCCCAGCCCCACTGAGATTTTTCATTGTCAATATGGTCATTATGTGGCTCTCAGAGTCTTCTAGAGGCCTGCACATTAGAACTTTGTGGGATTTTGCTGAAGAACCCTGTGCAAACAGCAATGGATTAGTATTGCTGGGAACCCTCTCCACCACCCTGCACCTGTACTGCATAGAACATTCCCTCTGGTCTTCCTCCATCGGTTGCAGTGTTCGTGTGATTGCATCCTGATTGCATAGCTACCCGGCCAGACTTTTAGGAATTGACTAATATGAGTCCAAAACAGTTAGATAAAAACACTTTTACTAATGAAGTATTTTGTTTCATGCATTCCAGTTGACCCTGTATTTTCATAATTTAATATATCACTTTTCAAAAGACACCTTTTAAAAATATTGGTAGTAGTTAAATAAGATAATAGCTATCACACTTGACTGATAGATTTTTATTATATGACCATGTATTTTATGACCTACATACAAGAATTTCCTCCACAATAGTACGCTTTCTCCCATGTTTATTTTAAAAAATTAGTAATTGATAGAAGTTAGGGCAAAATCAACTTTGGTCAATATCTGAATCATTTTCAGATACTTCTATAGAGGCAGCTGATACTAGAGACACAGAGTAATAACACAAAGTAAAAAAAAATCATAAAATATTTTTGCATAAAAACACAATTTGTTCTTTTAGTTTGAAGTGAAACAAAACTGGATTTAATAGCTACTTTTAGAAATATGATGTATACATAATGCATATTAAACTGAATAATGCATGTCTTTTAGCTCTTAGTCTCCAAGGTGTAATGCTTACTGTAGTGAATTAATATAGCCAGTAGAAATTACTCATGCAAAAATATTAATTCTGGTTTGCTAAGAATGCTCAAGAATATTATTCTGTCATTATTGCAAACACTCTCATTTCATTTTGCTTGTTGTGAGTGATTATATTTATTGGGAAGGGCTTTCTCCATCAATCCAACATCTTGCGCCATCCAACCTTCACAGTACTTATTTGCAGACTTACCTAAGAGCAAAGAATCATCTCCTCCACCGTCTCTGACTTCCACTACATCTGCAATATTTTCTAAGTCAAATTCTTGAAAATGAAGTTGTATATTCTTTCCCTTTTGTGCATTTAGATACCAAACACCTTAAAAGTAAAACATGACAACACAGTTTAGAACACAAATCAAAAGATTTACCTCAACAGCTTCACTCTCTTGAGAATTTCAAATATCTCTGAACATTTGTATATTAGGTACATATCATGTCCCTCCACAGCAGCCATTTCCATTATTGGTACAGTGCCTTGGGCATTTTGGAGAGCCTGACAATTTATCTACATCTTTATCTAGACTGTGTCATGCTTGTTTCTTCTTTTCTCATTTCCATGCCTAACAAATAAAGTGCACAATAATATTTATTTAATAAATCAACAAATTTAATACATTTATTCACACTGTTCTTTTAATATTCCACTGATTTTTCAGAAATTTTAGACCATTGCTTTGTACAAAAAATATATTCAAAAGATGTCTTCATGTGGAGTAAAGATGATAATCTCTGGTTCCTCATACAAGTCAAATTAGATTCATGGTTGTTTATTTTTTTTGGATCAGATAAGCCCCTGGAATAGTGACTTTATTCTCCGATGAAAGTGATACTTACTTATCTCTGGGTCATTTGAAGGAAGAAAAGCTGACATTTTCTAACAACACATTTTTCACTGTCATTAGAGCATTCCTTTCACTGGTAGATTTTCCCATTTAGATTGGTGTTGCTCTCTTAGGTGAGGTCATGGGCAGAACACATCTGTTTCCCAGGCCTACTGAAGTTGAATATTTGTAGGATGGGCTGGGGAATTGGCATCTTTAACATAATTTCTATGTAGATTGAATGAGCTACTCTAGTTAGAAATATTGACCTAGATATAGGCTCTGTTCAGTTTTAGCAAACTATTCTTCTCTCTAGACTTAAGAATTTTTAGTGAATCCTCATTATTTCATCTTTTATACTGAGAAACTAACTACATTAGTCTAGCTGCCTGCTTTGTTGACATGGGTCTATATTTACAAAAGGTGTGGATATCATAGTTGGCCCTTTACTTTTTATACTTTCCACTTACTTTATCCTGTGAAATTGTAAACTTGTTATATGAAATATAGACAGTATATGCATAATCAGGACGAGTGATTAAGAGAACAGTACCTGGAGTAAGGTACTTCCACTTACTGGTTTTATTCACTTTTTAAATTTGAGAATTATAATAGTAACACCTGCTTCAAAGAATTATTGTGACAATTTACTGAAATTCTATATTAAGCATTAGCAAAGTGCCTAGCATGAAATAAATGCTAAATAAGTGAGTGATCATTATTGTGATTGTTGTTATCATTATATTACGCAATCTTATAGACGTGGTAGTTGTGGTCAGGTTTGGCAAATTTATAATCCACTTTGTTGTGTCAATGTGGGAATCTACCCTTGATATATACATTTGTTTCTCAAGGCCTGGGAAAAGAAACAACTCACAAAAAGCCTTATTAGGGTAGCTGTTTGGAAAGTTCATAGAAGTGAATGTTGTATTTGGCTCCCACAGTTCAAAAGGTCCTCCACAGTCTGCTGAAAAGGAAACAACGAAAAATTATTAGTAACACAATGTTTATTTCAGAGAGATAATATATCCTTGCAAATTTCTAATTATATTTCTTGGAATACTGATTTTGACAGATAAAATGCATTGTTTGTATAAAGGAAAAACTTGCAACTTAAGTAATGAAAAACTACAGCTAAACTGGTCTCTTTACTGAAGAACTTCTCAAAACATTAACTATTCTTATGTTGTTTATGAATCTCCAAGAAGGCATAGTAGTATGCAGCATTTCCCAAAATTATTTAGGCAAGAAATAATTTTGCTGAGCATCTTTTATAAATGGGCTTCATGAAATAAGTTATCAGATACTCCCTGCTACAAAAAAATAAAAAAGAATCTTTATAATAAAACAGATCTTATATCTGTCATTCTGAGAAGGGCTAGTAAATGACTCATTTGACCATCTCTTATGCTTTTTCTACTTTTTTCTTTTTTTGTTTTCAGTAGAGAGGAAGCTTCACTGTTCTGTATACTGAGATGTTTTATTGTCAAGAAAGGGAGACAAACTGAAACTTCACTTGCTAACTAATTGTCCTAGACTGATCTGTTACCTAACATTGTCTAGGAGTCAAGTTGAGGAAGCACTTCTTAGAAAAAATAGAGCACAGATATTTTAGTTAAAACTAAGATGATTTAAGTAAGCATATTAACTGTATGAAATTCTTAACCTATTTCCTGCTTAATAGAAGAACATTCTAAAGTAATATAAAAATTTACCAACTAGTTTAAGTGTCCTAATTCTATCTTATTTTTATTAGCATGTTACATTTAAAATCAAAAGAATAAAAATAACCTAATTCTAAGGATAAGAAACTGAGAAAAGTATATATTTTTCCAATTATTAAAGGCAGATGATACTGAAATTATTTACTCCCAATAAGATAGAAATCAGATTATAGGAGGGATAATTAAACATCTCTATATCTTCATCAGTGCCTTCAGTCATACCCTCTTCTTTGGCCCCTTTTTTATTATGTTATTTATTTATTTATTTATTTTTGAGAGTGAGAGAGAGTGCACATGGGGGAGGGGAAAAGGGAGAGGCAGAGAGAGAATCACAAGCAGACTCTCAGCTGTCAGCATGGAGCCCTATGCAGGGCTCAGTCTCAACAAAGCATGAGACCATGACCTAAGCTGAAATCTAGAGTTCAGACACTTAACCGACTCAGCCACTCAGGCTCCCTGGTCCCTCTTTTACATGTTATCTACCTCAATTATGTAGATTCTCACAATTCATGTGCTTCTTCCAAATTTGTATGTGATGAGCCTTTTAGGTTTGGGTTTCATGATAGATAGGATTGGATAGAGAGGGACGATTGCTGTGGCTCAATTGTAGTGCTGCCATCCCATCCTGTTCCATAAAGTGGTAGAATATAGTCTACCTTACATGCTCTCCTGGGCAGGCTGGTCCAGAGCCAGATGAACTTAACAAGAATAATAAAAACTCTTATAAAACTTTATCATTTGTACATTGTTTCCATGCACATTGTCTCATCTGGGGGGGATGTGATGTATAAAACGAAGATGGGTTGGAGCTGGTGGTTTAAATTTTTGCCCTGAGGTAGCTACTTGTATTTTTGAGAGTTGGTTTTCTCATACATAAAATAGATATATATTAGAGATTTTCAGAGTTGTTATAGAAATCAGACGTAATTATGAAAAGTACCTACATGTTACCTGGCATATTCAGTAATGATTTTTAATACATACTTGTGGGTTAGGTAATTACTTTCATTATTTCATTTATAAATGGAAATTTGAGCATTGGAAATATTCAGTTACTTGCTAATGCTGTACACATTCATTTAGTGTCAAAGTCAAGACTTCAGTTCATTTCAAGCTCATCCCACAATATGTCTTCTTATTAAATTGATTAAACTCTGCATTATTTCCACTGTCTGGTCTAAGCTATAGACAGGGTTTAGACTGTGTCCCAGTAAGTGCCACTTGATGGTATGTGACATAATACTTGTTGAGTACAGACAAAGAGAAGGAGAGTAGAAAGGGACATGGATGAAAGTACTAACAAGTAAGGTCAATGATGGATAGATCTAGAAGGAAGAAAGCACTGTACACAGGGTGCTGAAGAAAATATTTAAACCAAAGAAAGAGTGATAATGGGAAGGGCAGGCTCTCCACTGGAAAGGGAGAAGGAAAGGCAAGAGAATTGTGTGCTCCCATCTGAGGCTCATACTCTCCTTGATTATGTGATTAATTGTCCAGTAAAGATTTCTGAAGAAAGATCTATGACAACCCCTCCACCTCACTTACACACACTAATTTAATTTCAATAATTCTTAGTGCCATGAAAGACTCCCTTCAACCTCTGTGAAACTAACGGGAAAGGGGGAAGTATAATTGCAGGAGCAAAATTAACATTGCAGATTCCAGATTAGGGAAAACCAGTCTTCCTAGATCACAGACTTAGATGCGGCCAGTGGATTTGTTTTTGTTTTGTTGTTGCTGATTTTAAACCATCATTCTTATTTTCTCTTCAAGGAATAGGAAAAATCTCAAAATTGCATTCTCCTAATGGCATAAACAGCTGACATTTTGGCAAATGTATTGAATTTTCACATAACTGAACACAGCAGTACATTATATTAGATGTAGATGAGTAGGTAGGACTTTAATAAATGCACATCTAGAACTAAAATGTTGTCAAGCATAATTGTGAAGCCTGTCAAGGCAGACAGACAGTAGCATTTCTCTACTACACAGAAGTCTTAGAAAATTCATTCTTATGAAGTACTTAAAAATCCTTTTTTTGAAATGTATCTCACATATAATTTCATGTCTAATAACTGACCAGTAAGATATCTTTGACTCTTGGCCTGATATGATGTATCAGTGAATCTGTATATATGTATATGATGGTAAGGAAATGGAAAAAACACTTTCAGCCATTCTAAATATGAAGACACAATGTATTTTAATGATGGTGTTGCTCTAGTAAAGTTGTAGCTTCATAGAGGGGCTGAAGACTCATAAAACATACTTCTGGGTATCACAGTCAAACTGTGTCATTAGATAAACTTTCTCCACCCAGAGACTGGGAGTTAAATTGTCTGGTACAGGGAACTCTATTCATTTACAGTTGTTAAATTTTTTTCTTTTTCTTTTTCTTGAAGCTGTTCTCTCAAAGATTTATATTCTGATTAATTCCTTACTATGCCAGCAGGGATTTTCACTCCATACAGTATGTAAATAGCATGCAGTATTTTGCAAAGCAGTTGTCAAGGATAGATATTTTCCTTGAGGCATGTCATTTTTAATCTATGCAGAAGCCTCTGACTTTCGTGAGATATGAGGTGAAAAAGAAAAGAGCCCAGCTCTCACTTACAAAAAGAAGGTTAAAATTAAAGGTATTTGTGGCAAAACAATAGGTGTACCTTGAGAAATAGTATCTCTCATTGATGTTTGAATAATGTTAAAGTCAGCCATTATTTTTCATCATCTTAAGTCCTACATTATTACATACAACATTTACAAATTTTAGGTTGTAATATAAAATGGAATTCCCCATGAAAACTTTATGTTTAGTTTCTCAAAATTTATATTCCATTCATAGGTTTTCATGGCCTATGAATGCATGTGAGTGCACTTAATATAGAATTTGGCAGAGATTTAAATACCAAGTCATACTAATGATATAAAAGGCAAGAAGCCCTGCTAGAATATGATCCTTATATGATTATTAGACAAGTAGATAGGTACTGATTCATTTCTATATGAAGAATTAAAGTTAGATTACTTAACTCAAAGTATAATGTCCCGTCTATGAAACTTTCCAAATTAACTTTAATTTGGTCTCTGGAAATGGAAAATGGCCTAAATTATGGCCAATAGAACAAAATGTGGAAATAAAGAGTGACTATCAAAATAGCTGAAACTATGGCTTGTAATTGTTTTTTTCTTAAATAGCTTTAACAGCTGCAGAAATAAGTTAGGGACCTGAAGAATGGATTTCTTTTTGTATATTCTTATTCTGTTTAGTAGGTAATTGTCATGAATCACCCAAATTGTGTTGCAAATTGACATGATATTTGTGTAATGGAATGTAGACTTTTTAAAAGTGTTCTCAATACAATCCCCATGTTTAAATTTGTATTAATGTCAGAGGGCAACAATTGTACTGCTAATTCAACAGTAAGTGATTGAAGTCACAAAATGGAAGAATCCCTGAACTTATGAAAACTGAATGTAACATTTTCCCCAAACTAGGCACAATGTAGATCCCTAGGAACAAAGGAGGAATTTTGCTAGTCGGCTACTGGTCTGGGATTATTTTCTTATTCAAAATGCTCTATAAAAGCTAAAGAAGGGCTATTAGCCAGTCAGCTATGGTTTCCTTTTATTTCTGCTTAAACAAATCAGTGATCTGGAACCAGAAAAGCTCTGCTCGAATAAGAATTTCACTGAACCAATTGCAAATGGCATTAGAATGAAATTGTTCAGAATGCATTTGATGGTAATTAGCATTTTCTGCTGTGCTAAATATTGCCCTAAAGTGAACCATTTGGAAACTGGAACAAATATACTTTGGACAAATTCTAAAGTTTATATTTTAAAATCAGATAGGTCATTCTACCAATACAATATCCCTATTGTTAAAATGTGCAAGGATATCATGCTTCCTTGACATTGAAGTATTATTTTTTCTCTTTCTGACTAGAATAGATGTGATGACTGAATGGCTTATGTAGTTAAAGTTTTAATATGGAAATTATATTAAAGTTTTATTTGTATGTAAAATAAACTTTATATGTACAAAAGTTATCTTGCATTTTTTATTTCAGATAATGATGAAATTATTATTTTAACAATATCAAGCCTATAAAACTTACTTCCACTGGAAAAATTTTCTTCTTGACCACTTTTTGATCAATAGTGAAACACACTGGCAGAAAGGATTATAAAAATTGTTTTCAAATGATTGAAATATCAAAATAGCAAGATGTTGACACACCTAGGTGGCTCAGTCGGTTAAGTGTCTGACTCTTGATTTTGGCTTAGGTTCTCATAGTTCTCATAGTTCGTGGAATCAAACCCTGTGTCTGGCTCTGTGCTGACAGTGCAGAGCCTGCTTGGGATCATCTCTATCTTTCTCTCTCTCTGTCCCTCCCCTGCTTTCTTTCTCTCTCAAAATAAATAAATAAACATTTAAAAAATACCAGGATGTTTCTAATATTTGGTATCCATAGGATTTATCAAACCAGTAGTGACTTTAATAATTAAAATGTGGTGAGTGTTTTTGCATGAGAATGTTTTATATAAGAATGTTATATATAAGTTTTATAGACAGATAGGGTGTGGGGCACCGACAATGAAGTGAAACAATTAGTTTTAAACAATGCTGGACAACCAAAATTATTGTATTCATGGTGTTTTTTTTCTCTAGCCCATCCTTTCCTTCATTTCTAAATCTTAGTTCTGGTATTAAAATTTTGTTTGACAAAAATATTTGTGTCACCAAAAGAAAATTACAATCAACATAAAAAGAAAGAGAGACTTAGTTCATGTTGATTAATATGTATTGATGATCTATCTGTGTGATGTCAAGAACCAGTCAGATAATGGTGAAGCAAAGATGAGTGAGGCCCAGAGTTTGGTGTCACGAAAGTCACTTCTTGACACAATCTTGTGGCCAAATTATTATGTGAGAATTCATGCTACTCTTCTGCTTTTGTTTCAATTTTATGGTGTTTTGCTATCTCATAATGCTTCCTTAAAGACTTCTGTAGTTCACGCTTTCTTCTCCAAAGTCTATCACTTACTTTTCTAGTTTATTACTTTTAAGAGCACATAACTATATTTTGTCTTAAATATTATTTATTTTTTCCATGTATTGGTTATTGCTATATATTACATTTCTTATGCAGTGCTTTGTACATAGTAGATATTTATAAAATTTGAATGAACATTTGAAATATTAAGGGATTTATGTATAGCCTATACGAGCATCTAAACCTATTAATACAAAAGATGATAAGAATAAACTAGCCTTTTGTTAGAATGTAAGTACACATTCAATATGGTAGCATGGCACCATATTGAATGACAATATGATAACTATTCTCTTCTTAATTGCAGCTCACTTGTTATATGCTCTCAAACACTGGTTATTTATATTTAGAACTTTTGAGTTGTTAGAGCCCCTCATCTGAAAGTCTGCTTTCTTTTTTTCCCCCCTAAGGTAAAGATTGAAAGCAGAAAAACATGTAGTTTTGGAAATGAAGTCAGATTTGGATATGTTCTCCAAGTTGATTTGCTGATGTGATTATGGGAAGAGTTTCAAGTGCACTTGGAAGGAAATGGGAAATGGAAAAAGTGCTGTGTTTGTGGGCTCAGATCCATGGCAGAAGAAAAATATCCATGAGGTCTGACACAAGTGAAGTTGTAGAGCTAGATCAACTTCCAAGTATCATAATCCAAAGATAAAAGGGTTTTTTTTGTTTGTTTGTTTTGTTTTTACATCAAAACTGCAATGCACTGAAGACATCTCAGTAAAGGCTCAATACCTGTTTTATATCATTTATCATTGTATGGTTTTTTTCCTGCCAAATCCATACTCTGAAAGTAGAATGTTGTTATTGTCTCCTCTGACATGCTAAGATGGAGAGTAATGCCCCTTTTTCTTCTGAAATGTCATGTTTTTAATTTGAATTAAAAGCAAAGGTAGACACAGGCTCCATTTTGTTCTTTTGTGTCAAAAGAATCCATAAGACAAGGGAAATCTTGGCCACTGCTCAGCTGCAACACATTAGTGGATCCACGAAGGGAGTGCATTGCAGGGCCTTACAAAGGCACCATTTCAGGATAAAAGTCTTTCGTGTGATCTTGGTCTGTATAGTCAAAGTCCAGGCCCAATAATTATTATGAAATTATTCTGGAAATAGGCTGGGTGGGTTTCAAGCTTAACCAAACTCCTCTTGAGATCTTAACATCATTCTTTAAGAAGACCATGAGATACCATATGTTTTCACTTATATGTGGATCTTGAGAAACTTAACAGAACACCATGCAGGAAGGGAAGGGGAAAAACAGTTACAGAGAGGGAGGAGGCACATCATCAGAGACTCCTAAATGATGAGAACAAACTGAGGGTTGATGAGGGGTGGGAGAGAAGGGAAAGTGAGTAATGAGCATTGAGGAGGACACTCGTTGGGATGAGCACTGGGTGTTGTATGGAAACTAACTTGATAATAGATTATATTTAAAAAAAACAAAACAAAACAGAAAACCATGAGAATCTTAAGGTTTCTTTCCAAAAGATTCTCAGCCACGCCACACGGTCAATATAGTCTTAGTTTGTATTTTAGTGAAAACAGGATGGAAATCAACACCTTCATTATTTTAAAAATTAAAAATATAACTAACATTAGTATAAATATGATGCATAACAAAGTACCAAGTGACTTCCTTATGCATAATATATAATATTTTGTTAGCTTCCATTTTACTTATATTTTGAAGTCTTAGGTTTTCAGTAAAAAAATATTAGACTAAGATAATTTAAAAAGCTAAAGGAAGATCTACCTGAAAACATTAATGATTTAATTGTAAAATACATGTTATATTACTTACTAGGAAGTTCTGGTGGAGGAGTTGGGACCAAAGTTGGTTCTGGATAAAGACTTGAATTGCAAATCCCATATGTTAGGCTAATGTCGTCCAATGCTATATCACTCAGGAGCTGGTTTTTAAAAGCATTAAAAGCAACCTGCAATTTAGAGAAGGATGTGAAATCATTCTACCCTAATCTTCTCTGACTTGGTTCTTGTGGCCCAGTATTCTCTGGAAAATCACTATTACCAACTCCAAATATAAGAGGACAAGTTCCTGTACAATTGAATATTGATAGATCATACTTTTTTATAATTCTTCTGCTGAGCCCACCTCCCTACTTATGTCTACTAGTGTCTTCCTTCTGAGTTAGGCACAGCTTCTTTATGTCTCTGTCTCTTTCTCTCTCTTGATTTGTCATACTTTACTGGCCTCTGCCATACAAATCCTAAAGAGAAGACACACCGACTGAATAATTTAAATGAGAAAAGAAAGGGGCATGAGAAAATAGGTCTATAATATGATCATTCGGGGCCAAGTACTGATCATAGTTCACCCAGAGAGCTGGTGTGAGCTCCTCTGTGAGGGTAACACCCAGAGGACACAGACCCAGACTTGGAAGGAAGTTTCAAGTGGTCCGATGAAACATATTAGGTTCTTAAGGACAGTGAGTATTTTAGCTGAACTTTCCTGGATCCTCTTCTGAGGGAAAGACATATACGCTATATGCTAATCGCTATGCTAGGCACACTGTATACATTATCTCATTTAATTCTTTCAACACTATTGTACAGTGATCCATTCACTCATTTGTTCTTTCATTCCACCTACCTAATGGTAGACATTATTCCAAATAAGGATTATTTTCTCCTTTTCATGTACGTGCAAGTGGAATTTCAAAGAGACTAATGTGACTTATTTAAGTTTTCGTAACAAAGTGGCAAAGGCAAGGTGTGACTATTTGTTGAACTTCCTGCTCTCATTCTGACTTATAAGCTAACTTTGAAGAAGTGGGTGTAGCTAGCTATACTACTTTAAAGAAATGGTTAATGAGTTGAGCCAGGCTTTGCCACTGCAATGCAGTTGCCCCTCTTATCTGAGATTTTACTTTCTGCAATTTCAGATCTTCATAGTCAACCAGGTTTGGAAACAGATGATCTTTCTTCATTATTGTTAGAAGGTCAGTAGTAGCATAAGGCCATGTCACAATGCTGATAGCATTCAGCTTACTTTATCTTATCGCATAAGCATTCTATCATCTCACAGAATTATAAGAATGGTGAATAAAGTACAATAAGATATTTTGAGAGAGAGCAAAAGACCGTATTCACATAACTTTTGTTAAGGCATATTGTTGTAATTGTTCTATTTTCTTATTTATTATTTTTGTTAACCTCTTACTGAGTCTAATTAATAAATTCAACTTTATTGTAGGTATGTATGTATAGAAACATGCAGAGTGTATATAGGGTTCGATAGTATCTGTGTGTTCAGGCGTCCATGAGGTCTTGGAACGTATCCTCTGTGGACAAGGTGGGCACTGTACTTATTTTCCTGCTTCTGCCATTTCTTTGTTCCCTCGATGTTCCATTTTCCTTTATCCTTCTCTGTATTATCAGAAAACAAAGTTGGAGAAAAAAAGCTTCACAGAAAAAAAAAGATTCAGGAGAAAGAAAAATGGAAGGAATGCAGACAAAGGTGGTTGATTACTGCTTGTCTTACACAAAATTATGGGGGAGAACTAAGCCTTGACAATGACAATGTCTGTCCAAGTAGACACCTTCTGAGAGTCACACTGTCTTGTCTGAAATGACCCGATTAAAACATTGTTAATTTGGTCCAACTATCAGCCTGTATTATCCTGTATTTTAATTGCAAACACCCTTAGGAAGAGCACACAATAAGGTGTTATCTGAAAAATTAATCCACCTTAATGTAAAATAAATGATCAGAAACTTCTCAATGGCATAGATTGTAGACTTTGTTTCTAAAGGAAATATATAGATTAAGTCAAAGTGAGGCTGGGTGGATGGATACTGATGGGTGTGGATGTTCCAATAAGAAAGGATGGAATCCTAGAAAAGTGCAGGACTGATCTAGGCGGTGTTCGTGAAAAGCTGAAATCCTAGGTATGTACGGGATATGGAAAGACAAGGTTGGCTTGTGCTAGAAAATTGCTGAAGAAAACTGAAATATGCCACAAAGTTTCTATGGATTTTATGGCTCATTATGAGTAGTACTTTTGTGTAGTAATTGTTCTTCAATAAGTGGTCTTAAAGAAATAAAGGAACAAATGAAAATAAAGGCACTCAAAGATTATTCTAAAAAGGATTAAGGAAGTAGAAAAAGTGACTTGGCTATATTCAGAAAATAAATAATTTCTCTCATCGTATTCCCTTAAGTTATAATTATCACCATTTGTAGAACACAAATACATGATTATAAATCACAAGGTATTTTGCCAACCTTAAATCCCACTGTTTCATATAATGTTACTTGTCCATAATTCCAATTTTCTCCAAAATTTCCTTCCTTTTGGAAAACTGTCTTCTCCGTGTTTTGGTTACTGCTGATATTAACGCTTAATTTATAGACATTTTCACCATACATATAATACCTAGTTGGGAAACAAGCAGAAATGGTTGGATTTCTACAATATTAGAATAAATGGAACTTAGGATTCTTTACTTTCTCTGAAATACTCTGTTTCTCCTTGAGTGAGAGACTTGCTAGAGAAGGGGAGGGAGTCGCCCAGCATTTTGCTACTTTATCAATTGGATAAATAATGGCAAATGCATTAAAACTTAGGATGCCTTAGTAAAATCAGAGCTTGGCAATGTGACAAAGGCAATGTTAGTCATTAAATAAGGCGGCATTTATTTCACCTGTGTCTATGACATACCAGAAACTGAGACAGACTGGTTCCAAAGTGGGGGCTAAAGGGAGACTTAAGAGTCCTACTCTTTCTCGTCTCCCTCCTGGTCCAATTGGGGTAGAAATGTAAAATCCTATAAGAACAAGAAAAAAGTTTTACTTCACTTAAATTTCAGCCACTTCTTTGTGTGAGATATATCATGCATAAGCAGAAAAGAGAAACTTTGAGGTAAAAATGTAGAGTGGAAAGGGCAGTGGGCATGAGCCCAGAGGGCCCTGTCTCTGCCATAAAAATTATTTTTAGGAGCTCACCTCTCGACCTCCCAATTTATAAAACAAAACCCTTGAACTGGAGTATAGGGTATATCAATGTCTGACTTTTTATGAGTCCACATGATTATTTCATCATATTATCATATCTAAACGCCACTTTAATTCCCAGTTACTAGATTTTTGATCAATTCACTTCTTCAGAGGCAGTAAGTACATGAGAGTATTTAGATATGCTGCTGGACTAACTCATGTTACATGCAAGTATTTATGCACAAATTTGAAGGCAACGTTAAGAGTTTCAAAGACCGTCAGTTTTTTATTCCATGGACTATACTGCATTTCTCTCTATAAGAAGTTACTTGATTTTATAATGGTTGCATCTTCTATATTTCTTTGAATGATAACTAATCAGATCACAGAAGAGCAGGAAGCATGCTAATCTACATAAAAGCTTCCTATAATAGCTCAAGCCACTGCGTAAAGGGCTTTCTGGTCTGGAATTCATTATTCCAACCAATGATTTGAGTCATTTGAAGTGTGGGAAGAGTTGCTTGAGTGAGATCATCTTGAACACTTTCTTAGGGAAATTTAATTTTTTTAACTCTTAGTTTGCAGCTTATATATTATGACAGAAAGCAGGAATCATGTAACAAAATATGAGATAAAGCAAATGAAATATTGGGCAAATCTAATTTTATTAGAATGTAGTTTTCTTTGAAATGCCAAAATTTAGTGTTTATTTGAAATCAAGCATCTTCTTTGTGCTTTCCAACGGAAATTTTTATAGGCAATGCTGTATAATATTCAACTCATTCATTTACAACATGCAGTATAGGGACAAGATACAAAGACAAGTACTAGTAAAACTGCCAATAGATATATCAATTAATATTTAAGTAAGTGAGGCAAAAAATTCAGAAAAAAATAGTCTTTTATTAAAGTGAAATTATAGTCGGATATATTAATAAATGTAATGTTAAATACATTCACTAGATTTAGATTATAAAATGTAAAATGAAAATGAATTCATGTTTAACATTTTATATTAACACATTACTAATACTTTATATAAGGCTGTGGCATTTCATGAGTACTTATTTTAGCTCTATTGTTAGTGCTCAATTATTCAACCTAATAAAACATGTAGCATGAAGAGATGATTTAAAGGAAGTTCACCCTTTAAACGCCAAATTCCAAATTCCTTTCGAATTGACCTTAATTTTAGTTGATCAGAACGTAGTTGGGGAGGAAATGATTAAAATACCATTGAATGCCATGAATAAATAGTGAAATGGGTAGCTTGCTCAGAAATATTTCTAGTTAGCAGCAATTACGAACCATAAAAGCTATTGTACTTCTATTTATGTTTGGCCATGTTCATAGTCAATTAGTTATCAGAAATACTTTGAACCTATTGTTTACTCATTGAGCAAACAAAATATGGGATTTTTAGTCTGATAAAGATAGCATGATGCTATGGGTTTTGTACCACTGTTCAGATAAAACATAATTAATTATGGGGACCATAGTACCTCATGACTTTTGCATAAGTACATTTTTAAAGCCCCAATATATTAAATATCACATAGAATTGCATGTTTTGGAATATAAAGTAAAATAACACATTAATAAGTATATAATAACATATTAAAAATGCAGAAATAATGTATTAACTATTTCACTGATATCAGAATTCAGCTAAATTCTCCACTTAACAAATTAGAAGATGAAAAAATCCTTCATAAAATTATAAATTTTTAAAATAGAGAATTGTTTACATAACAGTTTACTTGGTCTACCTAACTGTCCTTAAATTTCATCTACAATGTTTGCCTGTGGGGGTCATTTGACCTTTCTTTAATGTTTCTCAGATTTACAGGAATCATTGCATTTAAGGCAACCCATTCCATTTCAACACAATTAGAAAACTCTTTTCTTTTCTAAGAGTAAGTTATTATGTGCTTATTTTTTCAAATTTTGCTCCTCAGTCCATTAAGGATAAATTAATTTATGTTAACTACAAATGTTTAAAGGCTACTATTTTGGCTTTTCTAAGTCTTCTCAAGATTATCCATCCTTTTTGCCTTCAATAATTTTAATCTGGCACAATTTGAATTGCTTCACATTTGATAAATTCTCAATTAGTTGTACATCCATCTAGTTCCACTCAGAATATGGAAACCAGGAGTATCTTACCAGGTGGATGAATAAGGACATCATACCTTGGGACTATAATTTAAGTTATATTATCATTGACACTATTTATTTCTAAGTGTGTCTCATTCATAGAACTCTCCATGAGAATTCTTCATCTCCTCCATCCTTGCTTCATAATGCACAATCTAATTGTTCCCTTATTTACCATCTCTTTATTTCCTACTAAATAAATATAAATTTACAATGATGGTTGAAGTTACTATACTATGACTTCAATGTCATTTTCTAGCCATCGTTCTTATAACTCATCCATTTACATGTAGCACTTCTACAAAATTAGATTATTTTGATTTTTTCAACTCCCATGTTAACCCCATGTTATGACATATGGGTCTATTTCCCCCCCTGTTTTTCTGTCCCTCTACGTCTCCTTACAATTGTATCTGTCAAAATCTTACTTATTTTCTGAAGTAATTGAGATCAAATTGTCATCTCCTTTAGAAAGTGCTTATTGGTCTTCCCAATCATATGTTACCATGCCTTTTGAATTGTCAGTTGTACATGTACTTTCTCTGATGTCACTTAGTCTATTTTTTTTAAGTTTCTTTATTCTGAGAGAGAGAGAGAGAGAGAGAGAGAGAAAAGAAGGGAGAGGTAGAGAGGGTGGGTGGAGAGAGAATTCTGAGCATGCTCTGTACTCTCAGTATAGAGCACAACATGGGGCTCCAACTCACAAGCTGTGAGATCATGACCTGAGCAGAAACCAAGAGTCAGATGCAGAACTGACTCAGTCACCCAAAGGTACCCCTCACCTAGTCTGTTTTGCTGTGTCTTATATTCATGTTCATATGTGACCTTTAAAATTGCTAGATTTGCGGGGGGAAGATACTTGGTTGATTTTTGAACTTTCAATATGGATTAGCTGAATGTTGCTTAATTTATTCTTGTTACACCAATTTGACTTGTTCATTTTAAATTTATTAAAGCAATGCACAAAAGGAATGATTAGGTAGATATTTTTCATAACCACATGGGAATTTCTATGGTGAAATGATAATGTCTTCTAAAATCCTAAAAATTTCTTGAAATGTCTTTGAGAACTCTTGGAATTAGCCTCAGAGTCAGCTTAAAACCCAGAAGATTGAATATATTTTGTTAATCTGAGCATATAATGAACCTCAGATGGAGCCTTTGGTTGTTCTTACAACTTCTTTCTATTCCTTTTACTGCTTATTTCTCATGAGCCAAAACTAACCTTTTCACACCCAACACCTCAAGTAAGGAGAAAAGGTGCTGGACTTGTGTTAATGTGATGTAGAGCCAGCAGCCAGTTCTACAGCTGAAGAGTCTGTAGAACTTTGTGGAAACTTGCAGGTCCCTCTCAAGAGGAAATGAGGCTGAAATAAATCATTTTGTGGTTTATGAACGCCCATGTAAAATTAACTGAACCTAGAAGATAAATATTATAAGTTTTACATTACAGAATGGCTTAAATTCAAGTCTTTCAAAATTAAAAAGTATTATCATTCCCTAAAATTCAACATCACAGGAATGATAAGGGAATAAGATAAATATTACTTTGAAAACACTAAAATCAGGGTGCCTGGGTGGCTCAGTCGGTTAAGCGTCGACTTTGGCTCAGGTCATGATCTCCCGGCTCATAGGTTTGAGCCCCGTGTGGAGCTCTGTGCTGACAGCCAGCTCAGAGCCTGGAGCCTGCTTCACATTCTGTGTCTCCCTCTCTCTCTGATCCTCCTCTGCTCACGCTGTCTCTCGCTCTCTCAGGAATAAATAAAAAACATTAAAAAAAAGAAAACACTAAAGTCATACTTATTTTAACTTTTTTAAAAAAATATTTTTAAACATTTAAAGAGAGAAGGAGATACAGAATCCGAAGCAGGCTCCAGGCGCTGAGCTGGCTGTCAGCACAGAGCCCGATGCGGGGCTCAAACCCACAAACCGTGAGATCATGACCTGAGCCGAAGTCGGATGCTTAATTGACTGAGCCACCCAGGCGCCCCAAGTCATTCTTACTTTAGAAGAAAGTATCTGTGCTACATGAAATGCAGATATCTAAAAGGCTTATTATACTTTTGAAAATTGAGCTGTGTAACTCTTTTTCTCCCTGGCCTAACACTGAAAAGGGTCCGCTGCCAATTTTTATCTGCTGAATGCTCTTGCAACATGAAAATAGTTATACGACCTAGCATTTATACAGCATTTTTTGTGTGCCAGGCATTTTCTTATTTTTTTAAAATTAATTAATTTTTTGTAAACATAGTAACGAATTTAATGTTCAAAACGCACCTCTAAACTCACGTCCTATTATCATCAGCCCACTACCCAGATGAGGAAACTGAGGCTGAGAGAGAGGGCAGGTACTTTGCCTAAACGGCAGCGCTGATTGAAACCTAGCTGACTTCAGAGTCTCTATTTTAATGATGTCTTACTACCACACTATGCTAGCCCCTAAGCATTAGAAACAACTATGATTTCCCCAAGAAAGGCCAACAAAGAAACACTTTCTTTGAGCTGTCTAGCCCTGCTGTGACCCCTACATTTCTGAAGTTTTCACATGTTACTGACCTCATTTTCCCTGAATGTCCTGAACAAACGAACCACTTCTGAGCACCCCAAGATGCCGCCCTGTATCAGTGCCACCATTTCCACGGAGTCTCTTAGCTTCTAAGAGGTACAGAGAGACTCTGAACATCCACACTGCACACATTTAGGAGCGGCTGCTCTACCAGGAGAGAGTTCTTTAGAAGGAACCAAAAAGTTAAGGGGCTTAGATGTTCTTCCCTAAAGCAATGTTAATTCAAAGTTTATCTGTTTCATTGAGACTTTTCTGTCATTGAAAGTGAAGCCAAAGAACAAAAAACCCCTGCATGGATAAGAGGAACAGCAGGAGAGATTTAATTCTCTTCCATTTCAGAGGTAGGATGTTCTGACACATAAAAAAGCAGGATGGAAGAAAAATTTCCTCTGGGGGTGGGGAATGTCTGGTAGATTATGAAATCACTGGTAGGAGAGTTGGAGAGAACCTATTAAATTCTATCATCCGTTCTCATTACACCACTGCGTCTGGTGGGCTCTGAACCGCTCTGACTTGTCTCATTTTAAATAACTCCTGCTACACAGCTTTCTCCTGAGACTCCATTTCCGACTCAACTATTTAAAATCTCCACCTGACATTCAACCTGCTTCACTGTGGTCATTTTCATCTTATTTCTTTAGTTATTTAATCTGTTGGCAAGCTGAAGCCGTTTTTCACCTGTAATGTACTTACATTCTTCAAATATCAGTGGAATGATTTTATCTCTTATTATGATGACATAAAAGTAGAAAAATGGTCATTTGAACATCAAAGACTTCAACTACATAAAAGGTATCTGTCATAGTCAATAGATATAAATGCTTTCTGTACTTTTCTCTAACTACTCTTGTCCAAGTGTGGTAGAGACATCTTAGAAATTTTTTTTTATTACAATAAAGATAAAAAAGTGGTCAAATGATTTAGGCCAGGCTTCTTCAGAAGGTTGGGGTGATTATCGCTTTGGGGTTAGTTTTTAGCTGTGCAGATTATGAATTTATCCATAGAGATCAGGCTCTGGGGAATCACTTATTCAAAGAAGAGTAACTATGTATTACACTATGCATGTCATAATTTTCAATACTAAACATGTTTGGTCTAATGGGATTGGCCATCTACACAGAACACCTTTTTGTTTGTAGCTCTGTAGATAACTAATTTAGCAGAATCCTGTTGCCTGAATCTGACCTCTTCTCACTGCATCTGCTCCCACTGATCTGGAAATCGTATGGCCTCTTCTCTGGGTGGGGTGATGACCCACATCTGGTCTCCCTGACAATGCTCTTGCCCTTCCATAGACTATTCTACCAACCAGTGTGAATCCTATCCCTTCTATGCTCAAGAACCTCCAAAGGCTCTTCATTTCACAGAGGAAAAAGCCAAAGCCATCGAAGATCCATCATTATCTGCACTCCACTGGCCCCGTTTATTTCATATAAGCCATGCTAGCATCCTGGCTTTTTTCAAACAGGTCAGCATGCTCCCTTTAAAGGCTTTGCTCTGCTTGTTCCCTCTCTGGAATAATCTATATAGCTAATTCCTTCCATCCCATAAAGTTCTCATCTGAATGTCACTTTTCTATGAGATCTAACCTGATCACCATCTTTTAATCTACACCAGCACCCCTGCACACCTGCCTTCCCCACTGCCCTTCTCAAGCTCTATATTTTCTCAGAGCACTCATTGACATTTAGCATACCCACACATTGTAATTATTTGTCATGCAGATGGCTTAGTGTCTACTTTGTAAGTTTTTAAATTAAAAAAAAAGTTTCCCTTAGTATATATGTTCCATAATCTCAGAAAATCTGGTTTAGTTTTGTTCAAAGATATACTCTGAGTGCCTTGAATGGGGCCTGGGGCTCAAAAAAATATTTCTTGAATAAAGGAGTGGAAGAATTATTCAACTGGGGCCTTTAATGATGACTATGGAAATAGATTAAAAAATAGATCAAAAGTAGTCACTTTTTATTATGCAATATTTTGATCAAGTTGAAGTAGTATGATGAGCTAGATTTTGTTATTCCAGGGAGGCCATTGTCCAAAGGAACAGGACTAGTCAGATACATTTTTGCCCTGAGAAAATGAACTCTTTAATGTTCTCTTATCAGATGTCATTCACAATTGACATTAAATCAGCTATTTAGTTTTCAGGTTATAAAAATGAGAATACTGGTCTCTGTAATAGAAGTGGCCATTGATAATATATATAAAAGAATTTTTTAAATTTTTTTAATTTTTTAAAATTTTTGAGAGAGAGAGAGAGTGAGTGAGAGGGCAAGTAAGGGAGGGACAGAGAGAGAGGGAGAGAGGGAAGCAGGCTCCAGGTTCTGAACTGTCAGCACAGATCCTGATGCAGGGCTCAAACTCATGAACCATGAGATTATAACCTGAGCCAAAGTTTGATGCTTCCCCAACTGAGCCACCCAGGCACTCCAGCATTGATAATATATTACATGCACATGTCTGCAGGTTATTTTTATGTTATAAGCAATTTCTCACAGTCATTAACTCACTCAATCAGAAATTACTTATTAAGTTAGAGTTGAAGACATTCATTCATATGTTCAAAAATTTTTACATGTTAATTAGATTCAGGGACTGAGAAGGCACTAGGAATTCAAAGATGAAAAAGACACGTTTCTTGTTTCTGAAGAGAGCACTGTGGTGAAAAGAAAAATATAATTAAGAAAATATAATACTACATGACAGGAAAAACAAAAGAGGTGTTTAAAATGTTTAATGGAAAGAAAGATTTAGACTTAGAGGTTCCAGACAGGCTTTATAGTGATAAGTGCTGATGTGCGACCTGTGTGCACAGTGCCTAGAGCCATGTCAGGTTAGAGGAAGATTGCAATATGTGTTTTGAAGTTGAACCATATTCTCATCAGTAACCTATTGACAATTCATATTGTTAGATGTATTTTGTCTAAGAAAATTAGCTAAATGCCAAAATTTCTATTCTGCCCTTTTTGTAATTTTCCTTATTTTGTAAGATATGCATTACTTCTAGATTTGGTATTTGATTAATTTCGTATTATAAACACATGCCTCCAAGGTTTTCATGAGCAGTCTTCCCACTATGATTTCCTTATCTTCTGATAATTCCCCATAATTTCTGGTCTTCTCCATCAACTATTATCGTCTTCAATGTTATCTTTCTACCTGAAATCCAATTCTAATAGTCACATGAGAAGGTATTTACTAATCACAACCATTTCCCTCAGGACCATACTTTAGAATCAGCTCTTCCATAGTCCTTTTGCTATGACTGATGTTTGTGTCTCCACAATTTATATGCTGAAATCTTAAACCCCTTGTGATGGTGTTTGGAGGTGGGTAATTAGGTCATGAAAGTGAATCCCTCATGATGGAATTAGTGATTTTAAGAGAAGAAATAAGAGAGAGGGCTCTGTCTCTCTGCCTGTCTGTCTGACTCTCTGTCTCTCTTTTTCTGTTGTGTGAGGACAGTGTCAAGGTAAGTGTTTGTGAGCCAGAAAGAGTGCTCTCATCAAAAGTGCCCATACTAGCACCCTGACCACAGACTTCCAGCCTCCAAAACTGTCAGAAATCAGCTATTGTTTAAGCCAAGTGGTCTGTGGTACTCTGTCAAAGCAGCTTACACAGACTAAGACAGCTCCTCTGAAGAAGGAAATCTATCTCTATATTTTTATTCTAAGATAGCATGACCTTGGGGCACCTGGATGGTTCAGTCAGTTAAGTGTGTGACTTCAGCTCAGGCCATGATCTTACGTCTTATGGGTTCGAGCCCACATTGGCCTCTGTGA
Source organism: Hyaena hyaena (assembly GCF_003009895.1). NCBI lineage: Eukaryota > Metazoa > Chordata > Mammalia > Carnivora > Hyaenidae > Hyaena > Hyaena hyaena. Next base: position 158,214 of record NW_024081095.1, on the reverse strand, counting down.
TGACAGCTCAGGGCCTGGAACCTGCTTCATATGCTGTGTCTCCCCCTCTCAATGCCCTCCCCACTCGCTCTCTCTCTCTCTCTCTCAAAAATAAATAAATATTAAAAAAAATTTTTTTTTAAAGCATAACCTTGTATGCTGAGAATCTAAGAAAGTCTTTTAGGGGTGCCTGAGTGGCTCAGTCAGTTGAGCGTCCGACTTAGGCTCAGGTCATGATCTCACGGTTTGTGGTTTCAAGCCCCGAGTCAGGCTCTGTGCTGAATGCTTGCTCCGAGCCTGGAGCCTGTTTTGGATTCTGTGTCTCCTTCTCTCTCTGCCCCTCCCCCACTCACGCTCTTTCTTACTTTGTCTCTAAAAAATAAATAAATACAAAAAAATGTTTTTAAGTCTTTTAAAACCATCAGAGTTAATAAATTCAGCAAAGTTGCAGAGTCCAAGACCAATACACAAAAATCAGTTGTATTTCTATACGCTAGCAGTAAACAATATAAAATGAAATTAAGGCAAAGTAGACCAAAGTTCAGAAAAGGTGATTGCCTCCCATGAGTCCAGTTAGTAAATAATAAGTGGTAAGTCTAGGGCAACATCCTAAGTCTTCTTATCTATAATGGCTTCTGTGTACTTTTCGGTGTTTCATGAATATATAGGGTAAATTAATATGTCTTTTGAAATATTCACTTTTACTGGCCTGTTTGATTACTATTTTCACTTAAAAGCATTTTAATCCATGATTTTTTTAAAAAAAGAAAATCTGAAAAGATTATTTTGAATTTAATACTGTTGTTCACATAAAACTGCAGAAAACACATATCACCTTCCCTTTGATTTTGAATTAAATATGAATTATACCTGAATAATTGCCAGAAGTATGGTCAAAATTTGGCCCAGTAAAAGGAGGAAAGGTGCTTCCCTGAATCCTTTCCCATTCATTATCATCATTTAGATCCTGGACCCAGAAACAAAAGCCATCTTCAAAATCACAGTTAATTTTCTCATAATCTGTGAATTAAAAAAAAAAAGAAAGAAAACATTTCAAATTCAGTCCACAGAGTGACTAATTGTAACCGATTGCATCAAAAATAATCTAGCTTCATGCAGTCTTATATATCTATAATTGTCATGTACATAGTCTTTTTTAATTCATCTTAATTCTGTTTCATTCCATTTAGTTAAAAAATAGCTTTTTGTTGCCAACTGTCTTAAATTAATATGCTTCCTATATTCCAGTAGGGCTTTAGCAAAGCAAGCTTCTTGTTCTTAATATTCTTTAATTTTTACATCTGACCTCTATTGGTTTACCCAGAATATTGGTCAATATGCTGGAATATTCTCAGTATTAGTTTTATGCATATATACACATGTGGAACTTTGTAATTTTTCTCAAATTGATTATTTGATTATATATATATATATATATATATATATACACACACACACACACACACACATATACACATGTGGAACTTTGTAATTTTTCTCAAATTGATTATTTGATTATATATATATATATATACACACACACACATATATACACATGTGGAACTTTGTAATTTTTCTCAAATTGATTATTTGATTCTTTTGAAGAACGTAAACTATTTTCTAATTTCTCAATTTTCCTAAGTATCAAGTAGAGAGAGCTATATATAAGAGATGCTCATTAAAGAACTTGCATAATAAAACAAATTGTGACCTTGTTCTAAAATTTTAAATTCTCCTACTTTTAAAATTCCATTACAATATTAAAGCATCTGAAAACTCAAAGGCTAGGTAATAAACAATACTTACTATTAAGCTCTGTGCTATTAAATGCAGTGTATGTTGCATTAAATCCAATATAATCATTTTCATCAGATTCTATAAGAAAGGTGGCAGTAACCTGGTTTGAAAAGATCCTAATTGTGCCAGGATTGGTTTCCCAGAGAGAAGCTACAAAAAAAAAAAAAAAAATGACTATTATATATACATATCTATCTGTTCATCTATATATCCATCCATTCATCTTTCTGTCCTTCCATCTATCAATTTATTGTTCTATCAACTGATTCATCAATCTATATTATACCACTCAGTTAACTAAAAGTATTAGTAATGATTATAACGATTACTTTTTTAATGGAAATGTCTCTTCTCCTAAGTATTAGAAAACCTCAAATTATTATACATATTTATGGTTTAAAAAACTATATTTTTATTGTTAATTATTCGCTGCACAACACTATATACTTATATAAAAAGAAAAGATGTATCCCTTTATTGAAAAAAATTCCTCTAAGATACACACAAGCTAAACAGTTATAAAACTAAAAATTTGGTCTATCAGGTATTGCTCATGCCATACTAATAATGGCTAAAACTCGGTCACAATAATAGAAACAGGAGTTTTTTTTTTTTTTTTTTTTTGCCTCTCTATTCATATAACAGTTGGACCAGACAACATAAAGTGGAGTGGGCACATGTATACTAGTGAATTCCCCACCCTCTTTTTGGCTTCTATTAGTGTCCAGGTACATAATGACAAATGATTACATAAGGGCATTACCACCTATACCTACCATTTAATGAGCCTACATCCTGGGCTAGCCATTATTTGACTCACTTTATTCATAATAGTCTTGCAAAAGACTGAATAGTAGAGTGTATACTGAAAATAGGAAGGTATTCTGTGAGTTTACCAAAGCAATGTTAGAGAAAACAAGAACAATGGTTTTCAAGGTTTGTCTGAATTTTGCTTAATGGGGAGTAACAATCAGACAAAGCATAGTAACAAAAGACATAATTATATTTCTTTGGAAAATTCTACATATTTTAAAAAAATAGAAGAAGATAATGTGAAGTAGTTACCATTTTACTACAAAGAAGATTGATCACATAGGGAACTAAACTATTAATTTTTATAATGAAAGCTAATTTTGCCTTTTCCTTTAGGTAACTTAAAGCTCAAGTCCATATTCAGTTTAAAATCAAAGTCAAAACACATCACTTCAAAGCGTTTACCACATATTTTCATTTTGATAATGGATTGTATATTTGTTTTAACTTACCTCTTAAAATCTTGTTTTCACCCACACCTTCATAAATATTTAATACATCTGTATAATACGTATTAAAATAATCGAAGTTCAGTTTAATGGAGAGTCCTTGATTTACACTAAATTAAGCAAAAAATAGATTACTACTCTTAACAAGTTATCACAACTCTTTATGCATTCTAAAATTTGAATGTATTTTCTAGTTATGATTTAAAAAACACATAACATGAGATTGACAAGGAATTTTTAAGTATATGATAGAGAACTGTTAACTATAAACATATTGTTATACAGCAGATCTCTGGAACTTTTACACCTTGCATGACTGAAACTCTATACTATTAAACAGTAACTCCCCATTTCCTCCTCTCTCTGTCCCTGGAAATCACCATTCTACTTTCTGTCTCTATGAGGTGAATACTTTAGATCCTTCATATAAATGGATTCAGGCAGTATTTGTCCCTCTGTGAAAAGTTTATTTCACTTAGCATTATATCCTCAAAGTTCATCCATGTTGTTGCATATGACAGGATTTCCTTCCTTTAATGACTGAAAAATATGCCTTGTATGTATATGCCACATTTTCTTTATTCATTCATCATTCAGTGGACGTGGAGGTTGTTTTCACTCCTTGGCTGTTGTGAATAATGCTGCAGAGGGAGTGAACATGGGATTGCAAATATCTCTTAGAGATTTTTGATTTTGACTTTTTTGGATAAATATCCAGAAATGGGATTGCTGGATCATACAGCAGTTCTATTTTTAAAATTCTGAAGAACCTCCAAATTGTTCTTTTTTTACATTCTATCAACAGTGCACAGGGCTCTATTTCCTCCACTTCCTCACAAAATTTATAATGTTCTGGGTTTTTTTTCATAACAGCAATTATGATTTTAATTTGCATATCCCTGATGATTGTTGATGTTGAGTAACTTTTCATATGCCTGTTGGCCATTTGTATCTTTTCTTTGGAGAAGTAACTATTTGAGATTTTTGCCCATTTTTAATTAGATTATTTGTTTTTTGCTATGTAGTTGTAACAGTTCCTAATATATTTTGGATATTATCCCTTTATCAGTTATATGGCTTGCAAATATTACCTTCCATTCTATGGGTTGCCATTTTACTCTATTGATTTTAATCTATTGATTGTTTCCTTTGCTGTATAGATTGATATTAAAGTGACATAATGCCATGTGTCTATTTTTTGCTTTAGTTGCCTGTGCAACTAAAGGAAATCACTGCAAAGATCAAGGTTATGAAGATTTCTCCCTATTTTTTTATATGTGGGGTATCATTGTGTGAGATTTGATTGATATAGGTGTGGTGGATTTGTTGTGTGTGTGTTGATTGTATATCTGCTGTTTATGTGTGCAGTGAATATGGTGTTTATATGTCTGTGTATATTGAGCGTGCCTCATGTGTGTGGTATGTGTGGTATTCCAAAAGGTGTCTGTGTGTGATACATGCAAGGGGTGTGTGTGTTGTATTTGTCCATAGTATATGTGTTGTTTATATGTGGTGTGTGTGTTATGTGTGTTTGTGTGTTACTTCTATGGTATATGGCTGGTGTATGCATGATGTATTTCTTATATTCTAGGAATTTTATGATTTCTGGTCTTACATTTAAATCTTTAATCCATTTTGAGTTGATTTTCTTATATGGTATAAGAAAAGGATCCAATTTTAGTTTTTTGTATGTGAATATCTAGTTTTACCAACAATGTTTGTTGAAGAGACTATTATATTCCCATTATGTAGTCCTAGCACCCTTAACAAAGATCATTTGAGCCTATGTGTGTGGGTTTATTTCTGGGCTCTCTATTCTGTTCTATTGGTCTATGTACCTGATTTTATGTTAGTACCACGCTGTTTTGATTAATGTAGCTTTGTAACAGGAAGTATGAGGCCTCCAGCTTTGTTCTTTATCTCAAGATTGCTTTGGCTATTGAGGGTCTTTTATGATTTAATATGAGTTTCAGAATTCTTTTTTTCTACTTTTGTAAGAATATGCCATTGGGATTTTGATAGAGATTGCACTGAATCCATACATCATTTTCAGTAGTATAGACATTAATATATTACACTATTACATTTAACAATATTAAGTCTTCCAATCCATGAACATGAGATGTCTTCCCATTATTTCTGTGTTCTTTAAATTCTTTTGACTATGTTTTGTAGTTTTCCGTGTACAAGTCTTAACCTCCTTGGTTAAGTTTATTCCTAGGTACTTTATTCTTTTTGGTGCTCTTGTAAATGGGCTTGTTCCTTAATTTCTTTTTTGGACTATTCATTGTTAGTGTATGGAAACACAGCTGATCTTTTATGTGAATTTTGTATACTGCAACTTTGCTGATTTATTAATTCTAACAGATTGTGTGTGTGTGTATGTATTTTTATGATTTTCTACATTTAAGATCTTGTCAGATCTTATGTGATATTGCCAATGGTGGCATCCATTTATACAAATTCTTCCTCTTTTAGGTCAGTTCTGGAATGGGAGAGTGAGCCTGCTAGTGAGACCTCAGCACTCCAGTGTCAAAGCTTAAGAAGACACGGGAAGAAGAAATGAAGCAGTCTTCAGGGTGATTTCTAGTTTTCCAATTGAACTTTTGATGTCTAGCCAAGAATATAATGAATTTTCCCTCATGTGATATTTTTAAGCTATAAAATTAAGGGATACAAGAGAAGCTCCTTAGGAACTTTTGTTTTCAGGATTCCTTTACTTTTTTACATATAAAGTCGAAGGTACAGGAGAGGAACTAGTGTGTATTCCTTCTGACTCAGAAAAGCCAACTTGCAAAAACAAGGTGGTCATTTATAAGACTAATTAGAAATATAGTATTTTTTTATAATGTAAACATGGTTATCTTCTGATTTTTTAAGAGAATGGGTAATTTTCTAAATATAACTTATGCACGTTGTATTTTTGTATCAATATCTAATCTTTTTAAAGCCCATTTTTTTGATAATTTAATATGGGGCTAAGCCCTTTACATTCATTACTACATTTAATAATGACTTTGGCCTCTGAATTTAGAGATGTTGAACTCTATGGATGTAGAAATTTGGGGTCAAAGAGATTTAGTTATTTGCCAGAGATCACACATTTTGAATCTGCAGAGGGAAGATTTGAATTCGTACAAGACAGTCTCCAGTGCTCACTTCCTTAATATGATTCTCTGCTAAATGTAGTTTTACATAATTCCAATGATGGGTTGGTCTAGCCCAAAATATAGTTTAATTGCATCTTAAACATTTCTCCACTATTTAATGGTCTTCCAAATTTGTAGGAAACATCATTGTCTTTACACTCCCCCCTTTGATCACCATTAGGAAAAACAAACTATCAAGGACAATGCATCACCATTGTAGTAATAAGTTTTGAGAAGAAAAAAAATACTTAGGTTGTTTATATGATTAATTAAATCATGATTTCATCTTAAAGTACAGTGTTTAGGATAACATTTTAGGTTCTTTGAGGTTTAGAAATCATTGCTGCATGAATGGTGGATTTCTTTAAAAAATGGTTTTAAAAATTAAGTAATGGAAAAGAAAGTAAAAAGAATAGAACCGTACAAATTCCTAATTAACATAGTGTGATTATTACATAAGTGATATTAGTATTATGGCAAAAGTTTGTTGTGTTCTTCTTATAAACTCTCCTACAAATTTGATCCAGTTTTATTAAGCAGTGGATTTAACAATTAAATTACATTTATTTGGTGTGAATAAAATTTCAAAGATTGCATGAAGAATTAATTTAGGATTCATGTTCTTTCCATTTTCAGAGACAGTAATTTAAGATTTTTCTAAACCTTTCTACTGACATTTTAAGTAAGGAAAAGAATATTTTTCATTTTACTTATGAGCAATGCTAATAGCCATTTATAAATGCTTCTTTTTAAATGTGATCCAAATATATTGGAAACAATATCCCCCACATTGGTTAATTCTTCACTTGACAAGTGAGCTGCCATTTTTAATATAAAATCTTATCTTTGACATACAAGTAACATGTTGTCTAGACCATTAAAACATATCTTACATGTGGCTGAGCTCCAAAATAGAAATTATTTAAAGAGAACAGAATGTTCTTCTTTCCCTGAATAATGCCAAATACATATTTTTAGAACAATCTTCCCTTCATATTCCATCTCATCTCTGGAGTATGTCTACACAAGCAAACAACACTGTGAATCCTTATGGGGCCATTTTCTATCATATATGTTTGGTAAGAACGTGTTTGGCACCACCTGATAACCTTCTTTAGCCAGCTGTAATGTTGATTCTCCTAGTTTTCTAGTGAGTCATCACAATGATTAAAACTATTATACAATAGGTTGGATTGGGAAACCACAATCCTATTCAGCTGTTAAGAGAAATGAACTAACTAGAATGCCATTTATCAAAGTGAATTTCATAGAATGGTTATTCTTCATGCTCTGTGGAGAAAAATGATCAGTTCCTTAAGATGATTTTTTAAAAATGTATATTACTTGTTAACTTATTTAAAATGGACTTTAAAAAGTTGTAATGAGTTTATTTCAGTATTGCTTTTATTTATTTGAGTACAAATTGTTTTCCTTTGGAGCATCTGAGAGGAATATTAGGTACTACTCCTGTGTGAAAAATGCTTAGATAAACATTAAGGTCAATCGACTTTCAGCAGCTTAATTATTTGGATCATCATAATGATTGAATTAGTGGATTGAATTAAGAACTTGGAGGTCAATACCATCTATTTGACATACTAACTGGTCTTAGTGTTATTCAAGATTTAGCAAAAAGGATGTGTATAGAGGGTGTCCCCAGCTCTTAATCTGCCATAACTAAATCACATCAGAGGATATTTTCAGATAGATGCTGGTATAATGAGAAAAGAATTCTTGGTGGCCAGGAGGTAAGTAATGGGAAATCTTATATATTGCAATATACAGATACAAATGTGTGCTGTTCACTTTGGGAACCCTTGATATGTGCCAATCATAAGGGGGAAAAAACTTGCTGCAGAGTCCTACGATGGCTCCATTTATCAGACAGTATTACCCATAGGACAGAACACCTTTTTTTTTTTTTTTAATATTTTTATTTATTTCTAAGAGAGAGAGAGAGAGAGAGAGAGAGCGTGAGCAGGGGAGGGTCAGAGGAGAGAGGGAGATACAGACTCCGAAATAGGCTCCAGGCTCTGAGCTGGCAGTCAGCACAGAGCCCGACGCGGGGCTCGAACCCACGAACCGTGAGATCATGACCTAAGCGAAAGTCGGACGCTTAACCGACTAAGCCACCCAGGCGCCCCAGAACACCTTTTTAAAAGGTGAAGAATGAGAGAGAAGCTTCTAGGACAGGTTATCAGTGGGGAAGACTCTGCTTCATAGTCAGTGAAAATGAGTGTTAAAAAAATAAATAGACTAGGTGGTAAGACTTACTGTATCAGGGAAAGACTTTATGACTTAACAACAGGAAATAGATGATATATTACCGTATAATCCACTGGCAAACAATGCTTGATTTAGAAGGCTTTGGGTAATGAATAGCCTGGAAGGACCCAGACGATCCAGTCAACAAAAACCTGCCATCACAAGCTGTGGCTGTGGGGAAAAAAATGGGAATACATGTTAGACAAGAAACAATCCTGGAAAGTTTTATCAAATGAAATGGGATTCAAATTGGCTAATGAACCCTTCACAGAGCATTTATGACTGAACCTGTATGACAGAAGTGATCAAAGAGGAGTAGATCAGATCTCATGTTTAAAATTTATTGTCAATTTTCATAAACTTGCTCAGAAGTCATCATAGATTCCTTTAGAAAAGCATTTTACTTCTAAATGCCCATCCCTAAAATTGCATTTTTAGTATTTTTTTCACATTTTTAGGGTAATAAATATAATTGAATTATAAACTTCTAATTTAGACAAATAGCTACTATTTTTTGGTCTTATTTTTGCCATTAAATTGGAGTTGGGGTGAATTTTAAATATGTGCATTATGTGCCATGTCCTCCAATATGGCCAGACAAATGATATGTGCAGTGCCAGTGGCCTGGGGTGAATCCCATCCATCTGATCTGTTCCACATCTTTTAAACTTCTTCCTTCCTTTGTATGAATTTGCTATCTCAACATTTTCATTCAATATTCCTCAATATGCTTTCTGTGTTTTTCATGATTACTCATTTTCCTCTTTTAATTCTTGTAGCATATTTACTTCATATACTTCTCCTTGATGTCATGTGTTATATTAGTTGTCTTTAACCTATTTCTGAATCATTTGAACTAGTTTAAAATCTTACTGAAGGCATAAGTCAGGAGTCATATCTCATTACCTTTTGTGTTCCCCTTACCATTACTATATGCATACTATGTGTTAAAAAAATTAAAGCAATTTTTCACAATCTTTATTTTTTCTTAGATTATTTTCTATATAATTAGTTACTTAATACTGTTGATATTACACTTTAATATAATTACTCCTAGAATGTGTCCTTTTTTCCTTGGTAGGTTGTTAATTCCTTACAGGCCAGAAGCATTGATGGAGAATAGAGAGATTAAAGAAATTTATCAAAATTAAATTGCTGCTCTTAGAACCTGAGAGCTAGAATAAGCTAATGGATGAAAAAATCCCATTGTAACATCATACACCATTTGGTCAAGTAATAAAATACAAACTATTATAAGACATCAAATATTTTATATGAACAAAGGAAAAAATTGAAAAATTGAACAACATATAGAAATCTTGGCAGAACTCTCTTGCTTTTGGTTGGCTTTTTGCTATTTTTTGTATTTTTTAATAAAAGCAAAAGGAAATCACTGTGTGATTGTAAGAGTGTAAGACTGAAATTGTAAGGCTCAAAGTCTGTTTCAAAACAATGAGCTAGGAATTAATTGCATTGGATTATAGCTTGATAACGTGACTCCCAGTGGAGGACAAAAAACAAAACAACAAATAAACAATGAACTCAGAGAAGAGAAAAAATAATCTAAATTAGAAGGATTAAGCATTGAAAAATCCATCAGAGATCTGGGAAAGGAAATGCAGAGTATTGCAGCTTGTTGAGAGAACTGAATCTCTTTATGTATAATACTTACTGGAGCAAATAAGGATGATTAAGGATAATTTGTATGATCTGAAGATAAACAGCACAATATCTGATTTTTTAATGCAGATTTAAGTAATTTTCTGGTTGTACAAGGAAGTCCTTATTCACCCTCAACTGTCTGCAAACCATGACAATTAATCCCTTAGCTTCAATGGTTATAAAAGTAAAAATAGTGCCTGCTTTTATTTTAGGTGATGTATGGAGCCTTTCAATCATTTTTTCAAAAAGCATATGGACCTCAAGATTAAAAGCAGTGCAAGCAAGCGCACTGTTATTGTAAATAGTTCATATTTGATGAAGTGAAGGAATCAATCCTGCCATGCCTAAAATATAATTGCTAGCATTGATGGAATATTTATTATATGCCAGCCACTGTTGTAAAGGTATTACATATGTATTAATGTAATCTTCACAACAATCTTACAAAGTTATGGGTGGAAAAAGTGAGGCACAGAGGGGTTAAGTAACTAGCAAAAGTTTTCCTGGATTATTAGTGACAATTCAAAGATAGGCATTCTTACTCTTAAGCATACAGGGGTATACTACCTGATACCTCAATATATAGAACTATGGTGATGTTATCATTGACTCTCTAAACTGAAATTGGGGGGAAGGAATATGTGTGCAGAACTGTAAATAAAAGAAGAAATGGGACATTTTAAAAAATTCCATCATTTTCGTTATTCTTAAAATTAGAACAGGGCGCAATGCAATAGCATTCTATGACAAATAGAAAGAAGCAAAATAATAGAGGAAAAAGGGAAACAAGACTAGCTTAAGAATTTATAAAACCAACTTGCAAATCTGGAAACATTTTAGGAATTCTTCACTTCTGCATACCCATTCACTACACATTTGGGGCGTGGATCAACGGCCCTGTGTTGTACAACAAGATTCATAGTTTTCCAACAATCTGAGTTATATCTCTGGTGGCAGGATCATTGAGGTTTCTCACACCCTTTTTCAGTCCCTTCTGGATACATCACTACACTGCACTTCCAATAATGGGCTATGTGACTGATCGTGGCCATGAAACTGTTGCAGAAGTCATTATGTTTATTTCCAGATGTGATTCCTAAAAAGATCTTGTGAGACAGTCTTCCTCGTCTGTCAGTGGGTTTCAAAGGATCCAGGGGGAGCACACGGGTCAGAGGAGATGATAAAGGAGCTGGCTTCCTGGATGTCCTCTTCCTTGGATCAGGACGTAATAAATAAGCTGTTATTATCTTAAATGGCAAAGATTGTTTATCTTAGTACTTAGCCTATCCTAAGAAATATGATCAATTTTTCCAGTATTCTATGAAGTTGCTGAGTTTCAGTGGGAATGGACAGTCTGCACATCCAGTTCTGACCTAAAGGGTCATTGATGAATTCTTGCATGTGACTATAGAGTATAGTCTCTTAAGAAGAATATTCATGAAAGCATTTAAAATTTAAAAAACAAAAACGATAGTATTGAGCTACTTATAATAGAAATGTTCAGAATGCGAAAATATTATTATTTCAAGATATAGACTTGTTCTAGCGGCTTTCTCATACATTCTTTCATTTAACTTCAGGATGTTTTTGGAGAACCTAATTTTATACAAGACAATGAAGGGGGATAACCTTTCAGCAAAATAGATGTAACCCAGCCATGGATAAGTATGATGACTGAGTGTTCAGGATTATAACTTTTTAGACTGCACATTGCTTTAAGATGCAGCATGAGAAAAAATTCCTGAATGGAAAATAAATGAGCCTTCAAATAATATCAGGCATTTACTGAGCTCTCTGAAAGGTTGCTTGTAATGGGAGGATTCCTAAAAATTATGCTCTCAGAACCTACTGAGAGCTCCCTCTGCTGGCTGAATATTTACTAGTTGTGCGTTTGCTTAGGACACTGAATTCTCCAGGGTATATAAAACAAACATGATCTATGCCCATCCACCAAGGTCTATTGTGCACATATACAGAGGCATGCAAACAATCTATAGAGACAGTTGACAACTTCCAAATAGGTCTGAACATTGGTCTAAAGGCTGTGAGTCAGCATCTTTCCTTCTCATAGGTCAGCTAAAAAGTGAAATTTCCTGCTGATGCCATTCTAATCAGAAGAGAAAAACAATTTTAAAAAGTCTTGGTTCAGCTACAGTCAGCTATAAGTTGCGTAAGACCTAAATAACTAAAGACTAAAAAAGGAAGCTATGTGAGGAAGTCAACATTAATGTGACTCTATTAATAACACATACTAGAATTAGAGCTCACAGCTGGAAAAAAAAAAAGAGAGAAAGAGAGAGATTGTGCACAGGGTCAATTTCATATAGAGAGAAAGCTTTCACATAGAAATTATGCTATTAGAAGATCAAGTTGGTGCTGAGGTGGAGTACACTGGGCTTTTGGGCTCACCACCATTAAGGATGAATGGTGAACAAAACACCTTTTAGGCTTGAATCCTAGCAAGATAAGGATAGATTAATTGATTGATTTGTCCACATTTATTCCACAAAGGCTTTAAATTTTTTTCTAAGATAAATACAATGTTAATTTTAAAAATCAAATAATGAAGAAAACCAATAAAAATGAAAAATGAGGATCAAGAGACTTAAGAAAATTAATGACATGGGTGGTTAGTTGATATTAAGATTCAGTGAACACAAAACTCCATGATGTTGAAAACTAAAAATGTAGTTTGATATGTCTTTAAGGCATATTTAAAGAATTAATTCAGTTCTAATACCAAGGCTCATGCCATCAATTTATAGTGAGTCATGAAAAGGATTCATAACCTTGTAATTTATTTTAGGACAAATTGTCACACTGACATGATACTTCTATGATTATTTTTGGAAATGCACCAATATTACTTTACCATGAACATTATTAACTCCATGACATTAAAGACCAAATAATAATAGGTGTAGTATATTTTCTGATTATTGAACTCATCTTACATATTTCCCCCCATTTAAATTTATCGATCATAATTATATAGGCTTAAAGCTATGTGTCTAACTTTGGCATTCGTGATTCTTCTTAAAATATTAAAAACATCACCTTTATTACCTCTTGATGGCACACTTGTATCATATTCTTCCTGAAAAGATTTTGGAAACTGCCTGGAAACCATAGCAAAAAAGAATGTTGCTTTCTTCTTCTTTGAGTAACTTAGTTGTATAAAATAGATTAAAAAATATTCTGTAGCCTGCACTTTCTTTCAATATGCTCTGAATGCACTTCAAAGTATGTAGTTAAACTTTGAAGGTTTGAATTTTATCAAAGAACATTTGAATTGGGATTGCTTAGTAGAAGCCTCTTTAGTCAAGTTGCCTTTATTTCAGTCGGTCCTGGAAAACAGGCCAACTGCCTGTCTTTTAAAATAAGTACCGAGTGGATAGGTAACTTTTTAAGCTTTGGTTGTTTCTGGAGCATTCATCTTCAATTAATATCATGCAAGAAGCACAAAGTACAACAAATAGAAGAAGAGCAAGTGTAGAAAGTTGTAACCACAACCTTTGTACATTTCAGGAACTAATTGTGCTCATGGTCAATTTTAAGACTGATTATAAACCATACTACAACTCAAGTGCATTTTTTGTTACTTGTCTCCAGGTCAAAAGCCAAATAAAAGCAACAATCAAAATTAAAGAGTGGTAATTACCGAGTTAGAGGCCTTTGAAATCACACAAAAAAAGACTGATATTAAGGTAGAACAGTGAAAAAACATGAAAGAGCATCCAAATTCATTATAGTTTGGTGTAGTTTATTAAGATGAGGAACAATACATTCCCTTCCCTCATTTATAACAGCCATTAATCACAGCATTCTTTCCATAGACATCAAATAAAATCCCACTTAATTAATGTCTAATATTGCATAATACATTTTAGAAAAATATTAATATAATTATTTTTTTAGATTTTTGTATTAAATTATAATCATAGGCACTGGAATATCTCATTCTCCAGTAGTTTCGGGTATCCAAGGGATATGTGTTTGTATGTACACAGTAAGGGAGGATGAAAACACAATCGGGTGAGAGACTGTGGGGGACATTACTTACCACAAGTGTCATTGTCTTCATCAGAGCCATCCAGACAGTTTATTTCTCCATTACAAAATAAATCAACTGCTATACACTTTAGAGCATCAGCACAAGGACTTGAACCAGGCAGGCATTCTACTGAGATATTTCCTTTAGAAAAAAAAAAGATAGAATTTGTAAGTTTCTTCATTGTACATTTAATTGCCAACCATATATGCAATGTTTGGATATTTATTATGTGTTTTTTGTCATTTATGTCTTTACTCAGAGCATATATTTCAATTTCCAATGTAAATATTCATTTCATTTAATTAATTAGTCATTTGTAAAAACTTAGAATTTTGCATTTGGAAAAGAAGATATATATTTCATTATAGACGTTAAATATGAATGTTTAATTTGTTGATTTTAACCTTGAAAAATTAATACTATAGTTTGGGCATTTAGCTCCTAATGATTACACCTCCTATGATTGTTTATATGTGTTCTGCGGGGCAATTTGTTGGAATGTTTTTCACATTATCTGCAGTATCTAGTAACCACTTCATTCACTTATAAACTTATTTGAAAACATGGGGGCTGAACATTAACATTCTGCAGAGCAAAATTGGTTGGCGATGGCCATTTTATAATGAATAAAACACTTAAAATTCCCAGTGCATGGCTACGTTGAGCAGTGAAAAAACCCAATCACTGTTTCCATTCAATATGTCTTTGCTTATTGAGTCAGAGACTTTTACTGGGAAAGATGCAAACATTCTCCTGAAGAATTGTATGCCATACTCTGACCAGAATCCGGTCAATTTGCCCTTCTCAGCCCATCTTGTCCTTCATCTGCTCTTCTTCCATTTGCCTACATGCAGAGATGTATCAAGAAACACATTTTACTTCCAGAAATTTACTTGAAAAATTTAAGTGCGATTCTTAAAAATGGCATAGTCTGCACTGCACTGCCATCTGCTGGGCTTAAAAATATATTTGATTCTGAAATTTCTCCTGGTGTTCCATGACATTAATTGGGAAAATAAAGATGCATGTATCAATTAATCTACTAAGGTAATACCTAATTGGGAACACTTATGGACCGGGTTGCTGGGGATATATTCAACTAAATTAGACTTTTGTAATTAAAATGAATATAAACCAGTGGGAAAAATCACGGATCACCTAACATCTAAAACAGGACACGATAAAGATCACAGCCATTCTAAAGGACAGATCACCCCCATTTAAGGAATAAAAAAATGATAAAAGTGGTTTGAATAAGCCCCAAAGCATATTACAACTGTTGATACATGAGATACTTATCAAGAGTCCTTAATCATTGAATTCCCTAATTTAAGAAAGGCATAGTTTTGATAGTATTCCATAAATGTTTGCTAAATAAATAACAATATCTTATTTTAGCAGTAGTTAATAGAATTCTATGTATTCAGCATTTAAAGGAAGAGATTAAGGAATATAGCTAGGAAGATGTATAATTTCGCCTGTCCTAATGCTTCTCATGGGAATGTCACTTCATGATGATTTACATGTCTGTCTGTGGCTTACTGAACTCTGTAGATTGAACCTTAAAGCCACACTTGCAAGTAATACCAATTGGGGTCCTTTGATCTTACTAATGATCATTTATTCACTACACAAGTATTTATTATCTATTTATTTAGGTCAAATATTTTTAAGGAATGGAGATAAAAGGGTAAGTAAGAAAGAGCCTTTATTCTCATGAAGTTTGGAGTTTAGTGAAAGACTGGTTCATTAACTATTTTTTTAAAGAGAAATAAAAAAGTTCTATGGGAGCATCATGGGTTACACAATTAGTTTCCTTTTGAGTCCAAATTGAGTTCCATAATTTTTGCTCTGGTATTTCTCTTCTAAGAAGTCGGTACTGTTCTTCTCAATAGGTAGTTTCGAGGAAAGGAGTTAAATAACTGTGCTTAAAAAAAATGTGCACATAGAGAATAATAGTTGGCTCCGTTTACTAGAGGGTGAACAAATTCCCTCAATATTAATTACTGTTACCTTGAGTGAGGAAAAAAGGTGTGCATGTGTTTTCATATCTATATGGTATTTTATCTTCGGGATATTATTTTTTGGCATTTTGTGAAAACCTATCAGTTAATCAGTATTACTTAGGATTCTGCAAATGGAAGGTTTTAATTATCCATTTCTATTTGTACCATAAAGGATTCAGTATAAACTCAATGTGATTACTCCAGAATGATCCAAAGCCACAACAATTTTCAGTGATTTGTGGTAAGGAATCTCCTGCACATACTTTGTGCAGCCCTGTACTAGGCATTATGGAGGATAAGAAGACAAAAATCCATTTTTTAATTTTTTTCAAACCAATTACAAGGAGTGTTATCTACAAGATAATAATTTGCAAATCATGTTGTGAAAATATTAGGTTTTTCTTTTTTCTATTATTTAAATGGAGATAAGAATGCTTGATGGACAAAGCTGTTGGAGACAAGTTCATCCCAAGGTCCTTACAGCATACTTAACAGTGAAAGTGGAGTCTGAATCCCTGTATGTCTGCCTTTAGAGACTAAGTTTATTTTTCTACATTGTATTGGAAAAAATAGGTATCACCTTACAGAAATTCTTGTCAGCTTCGATATAACTAATTTCATCTTTTTAGCAAGGCCATGCCTGGCCAGCCCGAATGAAATTATAGTGGAAAAATACTTGAACAGTTCTGGTATCATGTGCATATGGATGTTTCAGATTAGAGGAGTGTGGTTAGCAATACACATACTGTTCTCTCAATGCAAAGAAAGAAAAATGCTTAGTTACAATACATGTGGTGTTGGATAAAGTCCCTGTGTTTGAGTCCTTGGGCAATTCAACTGAAGAGTGTAATTCTACCTTAGCTTCTCCTGACCCAGTTTCATGTTCTTCACTGAATCAGCCAATGCTTTTCCATCAACCCCCAAGACCCTCCACATAGTAGTATTGGAGCAAGATTGCATTTTATATGAAACTGAGAAAGTCCACAATAGTGAAACTTTTGTTTTTCTGCAATCATTGTCTACGTAGTAAGCAACAAAAGACTAGAACCAGCTATATTCTAGAAATCCTTCAAGCATTTGAACAATTGCCCAGAACAGCCCCTCTTGGCTGTAGCAGCTAAGAAGTCAATCAGTGAAATTCACTCCCGGTCCCCACCTCCTTCCTCCAGTGTTCCAAATGGGTTAATAAAACTTTACAGTAATTGGCAACAAAGGCAGTTGAACAATAGGACATAATCCTCATGGGCTTTGTGCCTGCTATCATACAAAAATTCTCTTTGGCAGAATTTATAATAGCACTAATGCCAGGTATATGATGCATGCATTTGTTGATTTTTCTCAAACTCTGTCTTCCAGGCACATAAAGATGAGAATAAACTTAACATCCCTGAAAGGCATATTCATAATAAATTACTGCTTGGATACTGCGGTTTCCAAGTTTAATTGCCTCGTTCCCCTCTATAAATCGATAGCATCTCACCGTATGAGAGGGACAAATGGGAAAGATGACTGGGGACTCATGGATCCAGTAAAAGAGGGAATATAATATGTTGACACTTCTTTACCTTAGTATGATTCTTTGAGGATTGATTAAAGTAATTCAATAGTTTCCAATAACAAGAGATCTTTAGCAATGGAGCTCTTTTGGTCAAATAAATGATCAGATTAAATGATCATTACCAGGTACAATGATCTTGTTTTAATCTTAGTTTAGTTTTTGAAATATTTCTAAAAAAAATATTCAACTGTCGTTTTTTCTTTTTTCTGTTTAGCTCAGAAGAGAGAAGGGAGAAAGAATCTAACTTTGAATCAGTCATGAATTGAGACAGTGCAGTGATATTGTCTCTGTTTTAATTCTCATGATTGCTCTCTAAGATATGTATGTTAGTCTAAAATTTAAATAAAAAGACTAGGTAGCTTGCCTAACACTGCATATAGAGTAATTGGTGCAATTAGTTAATGATGGACTTGGCTATACCTTTTCAATAATTGTATGTTGGGTTTTTGTTTTTGGTTTTTTTTTGGTTTTCATTTTAAATATCAAATGACTAAAGTGTGAAAGACAGGATTAAATGTACACTGATCCCATCCCTATAGCGTACACGTAGGAAAAGAGATTTTTGCTTCACTTCCAAGGAAAGAAGAGTAAGGGGAAAATATCACTCCATGATCTTTGTCCCCCATTTCACCATCTCCTCTAGACAGAGAAAACTGATCATAGAGTTCAACCACTTCTTGTATTTTTGACAAGTTTGTCCTCAGGATAGGAAGGGAGAAACACTTATATTAAGTCTAAGGCTTTCTTGCTCTAACACTGATTGGAAATATATTTATTTCCAATATTATAACACTGGAAATATATTTTTCCATATATTTTTCTTAAGACATTTTAAACATCTAAGATGTCCTCATATTATGGTTTATAGGAATCACTCAGTAAACCAAATAGAAAACTGGCACTAATTTGGATATTTGTTGCTGACTTCCAAAGTTCTAGAAAGATATTTCTCAAAATATATCAAATTTACTTTTTCAGCTTATTTTTAGGCTAAAGGAATTAGCCATTATCAATCCTAAAAGCATTTTTTTTGAAAGTGTGTTGAAAAGTGGTTTTAAATGCTGTAAATAGTCTTCCACATTGGAAAAGAGACTGCAGGATAAAGAACAGCTTTATATTTTAGTGTGCTGTATTGCTGCATGGGTTCACACCTAAATACAACTCCAGGCAGCTTTTTCCTATTGTAAACAACCTCTATGGATTTTGAGGTGTGATGGATTGGTTCATAAAGGATTCTGATTAATGATTCATATATTGCTTTGTCTTCCAAACATCATGTCAAACATTTTATTCAAGAATTATTAAGTCTTACTCAAAAGGGGATTTATAGTTTTACAAATGTTCTTTCTCTGTATGTATATAACATTTGGTATGAATCCTAAAGACATAAAAAAGGCGGTACTATTTTAGGAGCTAAAGATCTATACAATATTGCCTTTTTGGAGTTTATCTGCAGAGATGAGGGACACACCCAGGCCATTCAACATGAAGATTAAGTTAGGACCTGAGAAGGCACTTTAGTTAACAAATAGATGGTCACAGTAGACAATTACTAGAAAAGCAGAAAAAAGGTCACATGAAAGGTACATACTGGGAGTTAGCGCAAGGTAGCCATTTAATGAAAACTTGTTGAATGAATGAACCTAAGGTTATCTTGGTGCTGGTTTGGCAACTTGTATTGTGTTGAGAGAGCAAGCATTTCTAATTTGTATGTAGACAGAATAATCAAAGAAGAAAATTCCCTCACATCTGATGAAACTTACATCCCTCTGCCAAACATTTGGATCTTATTGGTGGCATTCTTAGTATCAGATAATAACCAGCATTGTAATAGAGGACTAGAGCGAGGTCAGATAATCCAGGCATTAGCCTTAAATCATTGCTCACTTTTGGTGAAATCTTAGGCTAGAGCTGCACACTTTTATGCTCCAGTTTTCTTATTCATAAAATAAGAGTAACATTAACTGCTGTCTTAGCAGAGACTTCTTAAGAGCCTAAAAGAAAACATAAGTGAGAACTTTTTAAAAAGGTGTAAATAACATTACTTAAACTGACCTGGGGTTGCCAGAGGCCTGCTGGTTGTTAGCTTGCCTGTAAAAAGAAATGGCATTAAGATAATTATTACCTTTTAAAACTGATTATTAGGAATTTATTGTGTATTCTCTGTGTTTAATATTTAACCTGAGAGTTTTTAAAGTTACTGTGAATTATTATCTATTAATGTAAGAAAATGTCATTTGTATTTGGATCCAAGAATAAATCTTTTATGTTTTCATTGGTTTTATAGATTGTAGAAGAGAAGTTTGTAAAGTCATCTTTGATTTTCTAAGTAGAGAAGATGTTAATCATCATCAATAACCGAACACAAGGATTCATTAATATCTTAATGATATTAGACTTAAATTTTCTAGGTAAATCTGATGTTATGTGAAACAGAAGTTGAGATATACTTAGACCATGGGCTTTGGAGTCCAGAGGAGTTGATTTTAATTCCTCAGTTTGACATTTAATAGCTGTGTGAGTCTAGGCACATTGCTTACTACTTATTTCTTTTTAAGTGGAAAAAATATTATTTCTCTAAAGGATCATTCTGAGGAATAAATGAGGCAATGCTGGTAAAATATAATACCTGGCCCACGAAGAAACTTTTTGAAAATGAAGATCTTTCAAATATTAGAAAAACGGTCATGACAATAGATAATACCAAAAGTTGTATCTTTATAGTTTCTATAACAATGTATACTTTAAAAAATGATTTACTTGTAAATTTTATATTTAGGATGACTTTGAAATATTCAGAATAATTTTATTATTTGCAATTTATGAGCAGTCAATTTTCAGAGGGGTAAAGAGATGTGTCCAGTGGTTTTGGAAATTGGGAGACCAGGACTGATGCTTAAATCTGACTTTGATTTAAATTCTTTTTCTACAACATAATAATTTTACATTTTAAGATCAGCTAGGTTAGTTTTAGAGTTATTGACAATTTACCAAAGCAAACTCTTTTGATATTGGTGTGATTTTGGTGAGACAAAGTGAAATTCTGAATTTTATGAGCAATAATAACCAATTATAATTAGAAAGATAGAGTACGGAGATGCTAGAACAGAGCAAAGTTAACATTAAGCTTTGGATTTTCCTTTCTCAAGAATGTCATAGATTCTGAAAGTCATCATTCGATTCTCTTTTAAATGTTTTTTCTTCATTCCTAGTGCTCTTACAAATGTTACAGATAAGAGCCACATTTTAGAATGCTACGCACACATGCACACACAAACACTCTCACACGCACATACACACACTCACACATACACCATGTACAAATAGAGTTTAAGATATGAAAAGAACACTGGAATTAAAAATGCATGGGGGCGCCTGGGTGGCTCAGTCGGTTAAGAGTCTGACTTCGGCTCAGGTCATGATCTCGCAGTTCGTGGGTTTGGGCCCCGCGTCGGGCTCTGTGCTGACTGCCAGCTCAGAGCCTGGAGCCTGTTTCAGTCTGTGACTCCCTCTCTCTCTGACCCTCCCTTGCTCATGCTGCCTCTCTCTCTCAGAAATGAATAAAACATTAAAAATGAAAAAAAAGGCATGCCCTTGGTATGTGTAACTAGGTGTTATGAACTCTGCAATATTATGAACTATATTATCCTTAACTAAATGTACACTTTTTCCATTTTAATATGAAGAATAAATATCTCAGAAAGGACTATGAAAAAAATATTCTTTTCTAATGTCTAATGTCATGGAGCTTGATGACCACCAAATATATATATATATATATATATTTTTTAATTTATTTATTTTTGAGAGGAAGAGAGAGCATGAAAGGGGCAAAGAAAGATAGTGTCCCAAGCAAGCTCCGTACTGTCAGCATAGAGCCAATGTGGGGCTCAAACTCACAGACTGCGAGATCATGACCTGAGCCGAAGTCCAACGTTTAACCGACTAAGCCAGCCAGGAGCTCTCAAGTTATATTTTTTAGGGACTCTCCACCATGTGTAGTTTGGCTTGTTTCTTGAGGCAGCCCAGTCAAGGTTCTTTGTCAGAGGCCGGCTCCGGTTGGGGTCCAGGGGTCCCTGAAGGATGGATGGTGTCGGCGAGGGAGAGATGAGAGAGCCCTGAGATTCTGTGTGATCACCAGGCAGGCATCTCCATTCTCCCAAGTTATATTTTTAAAAAATGTCATCAGTACTGACCTGAAGTTGTTGCAGGACTTAGTGTAGAGAAATTTTCCAAAGATGCTGTAATAAAGCAAAGTTGATTTGAAGTTTGAGATTATAATATAAATATACAACAGTGAGTACAGTTTGCATATCTTTCAAAAGACATCTGATCCTTTAGAGTTCCCATTTTATCCTGTCTTATATTGGATGTTTCTATTATTATTTGATTGTGATACATCTGATGAATTTCCAGAATCTGTATGTACCCTATATAAAATTTACTTGTTCCAAAAGTTTGCTTTGTTTTATTTATTCAAGAAAGATATTTATTCATCATAATTATATAGGATAACTTATGTTTAAGACAACTAATAGAACATTGCACACCAGATCATGTCAAATTTAGAATCAGTGGTTTTGCACTGAAATATATGGAAGATGTCAAAATAATCTTGCACATAATAATATCTACTGAGAACCAAGTTCTGTTTAAATATACTTTTCACACAAAAGGTTAAAACTAGCTGTTTTCTTCACCTTTTAAAATATTTCATAGTTTTAGAAATATAATGACAACTACGTACAATATAAAGGAAACCAAAGCATTCCTTATGAAAAACTCCCATCTAGTCAATTTGCTTTTATTTAAAACTGTATTTAAGATAAGTATGTTAAGAGGTATATTGTTTTCTACTGACTAGGTTGTTTATTCCAGTATTTTTTCATTTCTGTGTTGTCTTGTTCCTACAAGATCTATAGCAGCTTCATAAACAACTTTTGGTAGATTATTGATGAAGAAAACAAAACAAGATTTATAAGATTTTTTCATAAATAACTTAATATTTTAATTTTTAGTTTGATTTGGCTGTGAACTATATAAAAATCCAAGATATTTGTGAAAATTTCAACCAAATTTAAATATAATAAATTTAAAAATTCACAGGACATAAATAAATTTTAAACTTATAAAATTAAATACCTAAAATTAAGCTTGGTATTATGTTTATAAATATGTCCTAACATAGTTCAACAAATTAATTGTAACGTTAATGTGTGGAGCATATACTTAAGCTGCTGATATGGTTTATTCCATCTATGATATTTATTTCAGCTAACTCAAAGATATACTTATATTGAATAAATAAATATTTTTAAAAACCACCTCCAAATACCCCAACTGTAGGGAGTCATGAAAATAAGTTTCAGCATATCTATTAATACATTGCCAGAAAAGACTTCCAGAAACTGATGCATACTCAACTAAAGATAATAAGAAACCAACTTTCTAGAAGAAAATGACTACTGAGAAAGTATCAACCAATGCTATTCAAATATAAAGCCATCATAAACAGGGGTGTCTGGGTGGCTCAGTCAGTTGAGCATCCAATTCTTGATTTTGGATCAGGTCATGATCTCATGGTTGTGAAATCCAGCCCCGTAAGGGGCTCTGAGCTGAGCGTGGAGCCTGCTTGAGACTCTTTCTCTCTTCCTCTCCCTCTCTCTCTGCCCCTCCCTGCTCATTCTCTCTCTCTCTCTCTCTCTCTCTCTCATAATATAAATAAGTAAACATTAAAAAATTGTAAACAAACTAGTATAATGGTTAAAAGCACAGACATTAGAGTCAGGCCACCTTGGTCAGGTCAGAATCTTCCATCTAACTCTAAACACCTGTGTAATTTAAGGCTATTTATCAAAATTATCTGTGTTTTGGTCTTCTCATCTGTAAGGTGAGGGTTAATAAAGATACCATGTAATGAGATTAATGTAAAGATTAAATGTGAAGATAGATAAATCACCTATTCTAAATCATAGTAGTTTTTAGCTCATCTGAATCAGACAAAGATCCACAGCAGTCTCTGCTCCAGCTGTTGTGCCCAGAGGGAACTAAGCCATCAGAAGAGAAAGCTCTTAAGAGCAATAATTGTCTTCTTCCTACACAGGTGCAGCAGGACACAGGGGGAGACTCAATGAATGAGAAAACTGTTCTTGATGGACCAATATGGTATGAAAAAGCAACTTTCATATCTAGTATTAAAAATCAAAAACAAAGCAAAAAAAGTGCATGTTTTTACCTATTTGATTTAGAGACAAACCTATACTGACTGATCTCATTCTGTTGCAAAACAGCTGAAACTGGTGTTAAGCTATTTAAAGTTTGTTTTTATTTCACTTGATGTAGATATTTAAATACTGATTAGCTTTCTGAAACCCAAAACTTTCCAAATTCCAAAACATACCTGACTCCTAGGTTTGCAGGTAAGGAATGGGGGACTTGGATGGGCCTGGTAAGTTAGTAGTATTGTGTTCAACCAAAATGAAGATATATGTAAATGTTTGTTGAACTAAATCGGATGGAGGATAACTAGAATGGAAAATTTAGAATAACCTAGGTGTTGATAGACACTATTGTCTTGCTATTACTTTTAATGCCCTGCATCTCATCTCCTTTGATTTATTTTCATTTTAAAAGTGCTTATTTTAGGGGTGCCTGGATGGCTCAGTCAGTTATGTGTTGGACCTTGGCTCAGGTCATGATCTGGCAGTTCGTGGGTTCAAGCCCTGCATCGGGCTCTGTGCTGATAGCTCAGAGCCTGAAGCCTGCTTCAGACTCTGTGTCTCCCTCTCTCTCTCTCTCTCCCTCCCCTACTTGTACTTTGTCTCTATCTTTCAAAGAGAAAAATTAAAATTACTTATTTTAAAAATGAAGCTTTATTTTTTTATTAACAAATAACTGGGATGAATCAAACATTGAGTTCACTATGTTTTTTCCTCTCCTTCTTTTAAGTTATTAATTAGAGTGAACTTGACATGTGACTTTGTAATTTAAGAACACCTATAACTCTATCAGAAAGTAATGAATGTTACTTACTATTGGAGAGTTCCTGGAAAGTCAGGGTGTACTTGATAAATGCCAAGAATGTGATGCAACCCACAAACATTTATGTATGCCAATATTTTCAGAACCTTTCTGATCTGATAGTTTACAAACTTTTCCTCACGGATATTTTTCTTCAAGTATGATTTCTCCATATTTCACATTTCTCATGTAAATGTGTTACCTCAGGCAATAAGACATGTTCCTAAAGTCAAGGACGATCCCACTGCTTCCCTAGTATATAGCTAGAATTTTAATTTCATAGCTTAATGGTTCAAAGAAATCAAATAATGTTCACAGATACCTGTGATATCAATGCTGTTTAAATCAATATGGAAAGTGACCAGTTGGCTGGATTTATTTGCTTCAATGCCTTGAATCAGTTCTTCTTTTACATTTGCATCTGACACCCACTGGGCAAAGAAAAGGTCAAATATAACTATAATGCTGCCATTTCTGTAAAGCAAAAGATGATATAAGAGGAAAAAGTCAGTCTTGGTCAAATGATTTGTATTTAATTTATGTAACAGGTCTTTGAAATTCTCTATAGTTATCACCTTATTGCACTTGTGTAGTAAACCTTGGTAGGTTATGTCAAATGTTACCTTAACTTACAGGTAGAAGAAAAAGGAATTGGAAGACTAAATGTTTGTCCAAGGACACAGACATATCCAGAATTAAAGTTTTCTGAGTCCTATATTAATACCCTAATCCTCAGGCCAAGCTCTTCCTGAGGGTTACCTGTGTCAAATTAAACAAAATCGCACGGTATATGATATTTACTCTTAATTTACTGTGTGAAGGAAAGAAAAGTGTGGATCTGTAATTTTTCACAGATGATTTCTAAGTTGGGAGAAGTCTAAGAGACTAAGAGAGTCTCTTAGAAACTAAGAGAGTTTCATTGATATCAGAGAAGTTTTCTATATAGTTTATAAAGGCCTGATGGCAAGTTTAGAGCAATGAGTCGATATCTATTTTTCTTCTCTAGTCTTAATATAAAATATCAAAATATGCCCTGATTTCAAGGGATAGAAAGAAGATTCATACACTCGGGATTATGGGAAGACTAAATGTCTCATAGTCAGGAGTTGGGATTATTTTGCCTACGTTATTTCTGACCATAACATTAGAATTCAATTATATGACCCAAATCATATTCCCTTTTATTTACCCCCTGCTCCAAAACGTCCATTTAAAAAGTTTGCTTCATTGGTAATTTGTTTACTGTTTAATGAAATTTTTTTTAAAAAGGAATAAATTTGTGGCCCAATAGAGATACTTGAGAGACTTTTGTTTTTCTGCCTACATTTCTGCTTGATTCATGGTATTCTTCCAGGGTAAAACCACTTGGGAGATCAACTCTACCCTTGATCTTCATTGTGTGCCCCTCAGGAAGCTGAGGCTACTCAGAGTATACTTGGACCCTAAAGAGGAAGACTAGGGAAAATCAAATTTTGCATTGTATGTTTGCTGGTTCTGAAATTTGTGCAGTTACACTCATATCCTTGTGGTATCTATAAGTTAGTGAGAT
Organism: Hyaena hyaena; assembly: GCF_003009895.1. Lineage (NCBI taxonomy): Eukaryota > Metazoa > Chordata > Mammalia > Carnivora > Hyaenidae > Hyaena > Hyaena hyaena. The sequence continues at coordinate 131,913 of NW_024081095.1, read as the reverse complement.
TCTTCAGACACTTCATTTTCTCTCCAGGACTATATATTGGATCAGAACGTTCCTTGAATATCATAGTAGATCAGCATGTCCTCCTGGTACAATATTCTTTCTTAATATCTGTGCCACTATTCAGATTTCACAGTTTAGCATAGGGATCCTTTTCTATGTAGCTGGTCTTTCATTTTTGAAATGAAGTGGCTTACTCTAATATAATAATTTCACACTTTACCTCTATTAAATGTTGCTTTTAAAAGTCAGTGTTTAACTTTGCATAAATCATAGTAACCAAATCTTGTAAATGACAAGGCTCCTTAGTAACTGTTTAGTTCAGAGTTCCCCAAATTTACCCATACATGGAACCACTTGCAATCTCAAAAAGGATACATTTTGTCACCCATTACTTTTTTATCTACTCTTCCACATTCATTAATTTTTCCATGTTGACTGATCCTTAATTTTATTTGAGAATAACTCTCCATTTTATCAGGGAGGGTGATATCTTCTCCAACCATTCCTCATGTCAATGGCAATTTTATTCATGGGCATACGAATGAGCCTTGGTGAATAGAATCTGAGGGGACACTGATGAGAAGCTTCTGGAAAATTTGTCCATATCTACCTGGGAAAGGCTACTACTCTTCTTTGTTCAACATTATTAATTTACATTTGATTGTCAGAATTGCCATTTCCATCTTGGGACCATGAGATGAGCTATGGTTGATAAGCTAAAAATGTCACAGTGAAAGAAGAAAAACACCCAAATTCCAGATTATGTCATTGTTATTGTACCATTGACCGAAGCTCTGCTGAAATCTTCAGTTTTCTTGTGATATCAGATGATAACACCATTTGCTGTTTATGGCACTTTTAGTCATGTTTTTTTTTGGGGGGGGAGGGGAGAGACAGCAATTGCATGGGCAGGGGAGAGGCAGAAGAAGAGAGAGAGAGCAAGAGAGAGAGAGAGAGAGAGAGAGAGAATCTTAAGTAGACTTACTTAAGATTGGGTGGAGACACATGTGGGACTGTGAGATCATGACCTGAGCTGAAATCAAGAGCAGGATGCTAAACCAACTGAACTACCAAGGTGTACCCTTAGTCATGTTGTTGAACCGAAGTTTTAAAAATCCTAACTGGCCAAAGAATTATTCACCATGATCTAGTGGGATTTATTCCTGGGCTGCAGGGCTGGTTCAATATTTGCAAATCAATCAATGTGATGCACCACATTAATAAAAGAAAGGATAAAAACCATATGATCCTCTCAAAAACAGAAAAAATAGATCCAGAAAAAACATTTGACAAAATACAACATCCTTTCTTGATAGAAACCCTCAAAAAAGTAGGAATAGAAGGAGCGTACCTCAACATCAAAAAGGCCATTTTTGAAAGGCCCAGGGCTTAGTATCATGCTCAACAGGGAAAAACTGAGAGCTTTCTTCCTAAGCACAGAAACATGACAGGGATGTCCACTCTCACCATTGCTGTTCAACATAGTACTGGCAGACTTTTCCTCAGCAATCAGACAACAAAAAGAAATAAATTATATACAAATTGGCTAAGAAGAAGTCAAACTTTCACTCTTTGCAGATGACATGATACTCTAAGTGGAAAACAAGAAAGACTCCACCCAAAACTTCTAGAACTGATATGTGAATTCAGAAAAGTCACAAGATATAAAATTATTGTATAGAAATTGGTTGCATTTCTATATATCAATAATGAACCAGCAGAAAGAGAAAACAAGGAATCTATCCCATTTGCAATTGCACCAGAATCCATAAAATACATAGGAGTAGACCTAACCAAAGAGGTTAAAGATCTGTACTCTGAAAAATGTAGAAAGCTTATGAAAGAAATTTTAAAAAGGCACAAAGAAATGGAAAATATTCCATGCTCATGGATTGAAAGAACAAATATTGTTAAAATGTCAATATTAACCGAGACAATAGACACATTCAGTGCCATCCCTATCAAAATAACACCAGCATTCTTCCATTGCTAGAACAAATAATCTTAAAACTCATATGGAACCACAAAAGACCCCAAAGTCCAAGTAATATTGAAAAAGAAAACCAAAGCACTGAAGCATCATCCTGGACTTTAGCCTGTACTACAAAGCTGTAATCATCCAGACAGTATGGTGCTTGCACAAAAACAGACACAGGGATCAATGGAACAGAATAAAGAACCCAGAAATGGACCCACAAACATATGTCCAATTAATCTTCTACAAACCAGGAGAGAGTATCCAATGGAAAACAGACAATCTCTTCAGCAAATGGTGTTAGGAAAACATGCAGAAGAAAAAACCTGGATCACTTGTTTCACCATACACAAAAATAAATTCAAAATGAATGAAAGACCTAAACACGAGACAGGAAACCATCAAAATCCTAGAGGAGAAAATAGTCAACAACCTCTTTGAGTTCAGCCACAGCAACTTCTTACTAGACACACCCCTGGAGGCAAGGGAAATAAAGCAACAATAAACTATTGTGACCTCATCAATTCAAAAAGCTTCTGCATGGCAAAGGAAACAATCAACAAAACTAAAAGGCAACCAACAGAATGGGAGAAGATATTTACAAATGACATCAGACAAAGGGTTAGTATCCAAAATCTGTTAAGAACTTATCAAACTCAATGCCCATAAAACAAATAATCCAGTGAAGAAATGGGCAGAAGACATTAGACATTTTTCCAAAGAAGACATCCAGATGGCTAGCAGACACATGAAAGGATGCTCAACGTCACCCCTCATTAGAGAAATACAAATCAAAACCACAATGAGATACTACCTGACACCTGTCAGAATGGCTAAAATCAACCACTCGATGTTGGTGAGAATGTGGAGAAAAGAGAAGACTTTTGCACTACTTGTGGGAATGCAAACTGGTACAGCCACTCCGGAAAACAGTATGGAGGTATCTCAAAAAATTAAAAATAGAATTACCCTATAAGCAATTGCACTACTAGGTATTTATCCAAAGGATACAGGAGTACTGATTCGAAGGGGCACATGCAGCCCAGTGTTATCACAGCACTGATGACAATAGCCAAAGTATGGAAAGATCCTAAATATCCATCGACAGATGAATGGATAAAAAAGATGTAATATATATACACAATAGAATATTACTCAGGAATAAAAAAAAATGAAATCTTGACATTTGCAACAACATGGATAGAACTAGAATGTATTATGCTAAATGAAATAAGTCAGTCTGCCAAGATAAATATCATATGTTTTCACTCATATGCAGAATTTAAGAAACAAATCAGAGGAATATAGGGGAAAGAAAGGAAAAATAAGATAAAACCAGAGAGGGAGGCAAACCATAAGAGACTGTTAAATACAGAGAGGAAATTGAGGGTGGCTAGAGGGGTTTTGGGTGAGGGATGGGCTAAATGGGTGATGGGCATTAAGAAGGGCACTTGTTGGGATAAACACTGGGTGTTATATAAAAGTGATCAATTACTGGATTTTACTCCTGAAACCAATGCTACACTGTATGTTAACAAAGTTTAATTTAAACAAACAAATAAATAAATAAAAATCCTAGCTGGCATACAACTTCCAAGCTTTATTCCATGTTTCTTTAAACAGAAGCTCCAGAAAAGAGAGATTACTCTGATTTTGCACCTGACGTTGGCCGACATTGTTATTTTAGCAGCAAGGAGATTGAGGCTTGGACTAACGTAGGTAACTTTGCTCAGAATTATACAGCTTATTAGTATCAGAATAAAGTCCAGAGTCTCTGTTTACATATGGGCTTTTACATAGTTCCCATTCTTGTACCCTCAACACCACCACTATCAACACCATAGTGACTATGGTCAAGGGGAAAGACGATACAGTACATTTACTTAGACGTAGGTTCAGGTTTTTATTTTGTATTGTTATTAGATTTTTATGTTCAAAGAGATGAGGAAAATAGAAGTTGGGTTTTGGGGAGGAAGGGATAGATGTTTTTTCCCCTGTATAATTTCAGGAGATGGAATCTTCTTTTTTCTCTTCCTTCACACTTCATCTCCATTAAATAAATTATTTTTAAAAGTCAGAATGTTTAACTTCATTTAATGATAGCAACCAAATCAGAAGGCTCTCTCACCCTCTGCCTCTCCCTTTCTTCCGCCTTTCTCTGATACTCTCCTCCCTGTCCTGCGTCCTTCCCACCCCATCTCTCTACTCTCCTCCTCCACTGCCTCCTCCTCCTTCTACTTTACCTCTTTAATCATCCTTTGCGGCACCCCCCCCCCCCGCCCATAGTTAAACGGACAGGATTAAATATGGATAGGATTAAATACATTTCTCAATCTTCATATATATATATTTTATTTTTTTTTAATATTTTCATTTATTTCTAGGAGAGAGAGAGAGAGACAGCGTGAGCAGGGGAGGGTCAGAGAGAGAGGGAGTCACAGACTGAAACGGGCTCCAGGCTCTGAGCTGGCAGTCAGCACACAGCCCGACGCGGGGCTCGAACCCACGAACCGCGAGATCATGACCTAAGCGAAAGTCGGACGCTTAAACGACTAAGCCACCCAGGCGCCCCCATATATATATATTTTAAACTTATTGTTGATTGCACAGTAGATAGTTCTAATTCTTTAATTCATTTCTGATTAAATCTGAACCGTTTCTTTTTTTAAAAAAATGTTTATTTTGATTTTTTAAATTATTTTATTTATTTTTAAGAGAGAGATGGAGACAGCATGAGCAGGGGAGGGTCAGAGAGAGAGAGAGACAAAGAATCCGAAGCAGACTCCAGGCCCTGAGCTACCTGTCAGCACAGAGCCCGATGCGGGGCTCGAACCCACAAACCGTGAGATCATGACCTGAGCCGAAGTCGGATGCTCAACCGACTGAGCCACCCAGGCGCCCAATGTTTATTTATTTTGAGAGAAAGAGAATGAAAGAGTTAGCATGCATGAGCGGGGTAGGGGCAGAGACAAAGGGAGAGAAAGAATCCCAAGCTCATTCTGTGCCTTCAGCGCAGAAACCAATGGGAGGGGCTTGAACCCGTGATCCATGAGACCATGACCTGAGCCAAAATCAAGAGTTGGATGCCTAACTGACCAAGCCACCCAGGCGCCCCTAAATCTGTGTGTTTCTTTATGTAAATTCCCACATGTTTAATTTGACCGAATACTTGAGTTTTTAAAATTTTGAGTTAGAGAGTGAAGAGGTAAGGCATTTTTGGTAGAGAAAGTACAAGTCTGGAATTTTCCTTCTTTGCATTGAAAGTAACTGTAGTAGATCATTCTCAGGCATAAAACATTTTGTATGAAAGATGTATCTTCTTAATTGCAAATTATACAATTCATTTAATTATTTATACTTTGGAAGAACAAGAGTTATATATTCTATATCTACATTTATCTGTTTATTTTAACCAATTTCTTCCTTTTTTAAGTTTTTTTATTTTAATTCCAATTAGTTAACATATATGACATACAGTTGTGTTATTTTAAATTTCTTTTCTTATTCAGTGTAAATGTTGAGATAAGAGACATATATTTAGAAATTGAGAAAACCATAATTAACACTTGTGTTTCACCTAATGAGAAAGCTAAAACTGTTATTTGATTGGTTTGATACCAATCTCTATCACTGCTGTCAGACGGATTTTATTTATGAAGGTAAATGAGAATTTTTCCTTTAAAAAACTGCAACAACAACAATGTAACAATGGCCATTTTCATTTCAAAGTACTTATTCCAGTGGAATATCTGAGCTTTTTTGTGTGAGGCAGAAAAATCCTATCATTGTACAGAGAGCCTGTGTGCAATAAATCAAAATGTTTCTTATCTCTTATTTTCTTAATGATATTGATAACCTCTAGGGTTGCTGAGTAAACAAAAGCCTTTCCTTTCCTAACTTTGTGACTCATCTGTGCTCAAAGGGCAAAATAAGCTGAATATTGCCACAAAGGGTAAATGGCACTTTATTAAAAGAATCAACTGCTAAATGCTCTCTGAGTCAAAGCACTTTCCACAAAGCAGAATAACATAAAGTGTTCCCAAAGGAGAGTAAACCTGCAGAGCAGACACACACACACACACACACACACTTTAATAGAGGAGCAGGGGTTGATATTAAGTAATATATGTTTTTTAATGTTTATTTATTTTGAGAAAGAGCACATGCAAGTGAAGGAGGGGCAGAGAGAATCCCAAACAGGCTCTGTGCTGACAGCAGAGAGCGATATGGGACTTTAACTCACCAACCGTGAGGTCATGAGCTGAGCTGAAATCAAAAGTCGGATGCTTAACCAACTGGGCCATCCAGGTGCCCTGATATCAAGGAATATTTTTAAAAAGAAAGAAGAGGGGGCACCTGGGTGGCTCAGTCGATTAAGCGTCCGATTTCGGCTCAGGTCATAATCTCACAGTTCGTGGGTTCGAGCCTCACATCGGGCTCTGTGCTGATGGCTCAGAGCCTGGAGCCTACTTCAGATTCTGTCTCCCTCTTTCTCTGCCCCTCCCCATTCACGCTCTATCTCTCTCTGTCTCTCAAAATAAAGAAACATTTAAAAAAAATTTTTAAAAACAGGAGAGGCAAGTACCTGGGATAACGCTCCTTAAGGAATGCTAAAATAAATGAAAAAATATGAATTAATGCTTTAATGCACAGACCCACAATCAATCCTCTACAAAACTGGAAGAGAGAAATTGGATCCACATACTCCAAAATAGACAAATTGCTTAAAGTAGCAAAAAAAATGCATGCATATTTTTATTCTCACAGAATATTGAATAAATATTATAAAAATACTCCTTTGAGAAAGACAAAAACAACAACAAAAACCTAAACCAAACAAACATACAAACAAAAGCCTTTCCTGAGTCCACATATCTCCTTCCAGCTCTGGTACTGAGCCCATGAAAGAGGCTCTTGCTGATAATAAGTCCTGGAAAACAAGAGAAGAAGCCTCCGTATTGTAGGAAGGAACGAAGACAGTAGATGTCTTGGCCGCTGGGTATAGGGCTGTTTGGTCACTGGGACTAAGATGTCATGAATATACAATTTGATAAAGAATAAGTATAGGTAGATAAATAGATGAGAAAGAAGAAAGGAAAGAAGGAAAGAAAGAGCAAAAGAGATTTTTAAACTTTTTATTTTTTATTGTTGTTTTCATTATGACTTCCGCTATTAGGATTAGTTTTGTTCCAATAAGAAATGGCAAGGCCCTGAGTTTTCTTCTGTCCATTAAATAATCCTCATTTGGTCTTGTCATTGTTTTTCTAAATGAGATCTCTGCCTTTGACTTGACCTTCCTTACCCTATTTGGTCATTAGGAATTAAGGATTCTTTTACCTAGTATCTTTGTCAACAGGCTCTCTGACTCAGTTGTTCTTCATCTGAGGTAGAAGATAAGACTTACTGTACAGTTAGATTCATTGAATTTCTCCATTGACCTAGAGTCCCTTATGGCTTCCATTTGAAAAAGGTTAAATGTCGGACTCCTAGGCTTATATTCAACACTTTCTTGTTGTCTCAACATATTGTTGGACACTCACTGACAGCCAGAAAATATCATTAATGTGCAAGAATCAATTCTTCTTTCTGTAACAGAAATGGCTTCCCTTTTCTCCTCTCCTGAAGTAGTCTTGTCTCCTCCTTATCAAACAAAACTTTTGATGACCCTCCTTTCCAACCCAAGGGGCTCTTGAATTTTTAATATTCTTGTGCTTTCAGAGAACTAGTTTAGAATTTTTTTAAATTAAAATTCTATTCTAATAAAAAGCTAATGCCCTAGTCAGAGTATAGTTATTTTTATATCTGTAGGACACGAGCTAAAGAAAACTTGTAGCACGTAACATAGTACTCAGTGTATCAACATCGGGTGTCAAGGAAATGGTTTATTTATTTTCTAGGACTTTATAAAGCATATCCTCTGAGACAGACACCAACTAGGTTCTAGAAATACAGATATCAAAGCTATTCTTTGTCCTGACGGAGCTCATAGTCTAACAAAGGACATAAATTAGTAATTATATTGTAGTAGGAAGATTGTTACTTTACTTGTAGATACAAGATGTTAAGTGGGCAGGTGGGGAATATACCTAACTGGGGTGAGAGTGTCAGGTGAGCATCCCTGTGGGAGATACATGGACTGGTTCTTAACGGCTTGTAATGATGAATATAATATACACTAAGGAAGACATGCAGGTCCAGGCAGTAAAAAAGTATATAATAGAGAGAAAGCGGGATACTTTTGCGAGTGTACAGGTGATATGGTAAGGCTAGTACAGAAGCCTTCACGGAGTGGGGAAAGCAAAATAGAGGGTCAGAATGCTTTTCTTAGACAAAACCCAGAGAGTACATATCCATATTTAAAATGATAACGCTAGAAACAGTCTTCAGGTATTTGCAAGACTGAGATATAAAGACAGAGATACATGTATTCTGTAAAAACTTAAGAACTAGCATCAGGATCAGTGGATGAGAGCCAAAGAAATAAAGATGTGGTTGAGAATAAGAAATAATTTTCTAGCAACTGAAATTATAAAGAAACAAGTAAAAGACCTCCGTAACAGTGATGTTCACAGCAACATTGAGAATGGATTCCCAGTTTTTATTAGATATCCTTGTATAATGGAATCCATTTTAAGCAGTGTGAATCGCTTTCTTTGGTTGGATGACAATGAATTTCCTACGGAGGCTGTGGGCATTCCAACCCAAAGCAGGCAAGCAAAGGCAGGCTACCTCATTGAAAATCTTCCTTTTCCCTGCATTCCTATTCTATTAACTGTATATACAACTTGCCATGTCATGTTTAGTAACATTAGTCAGTACACAATACATGTTATACGTGTGGTGAATGATAAATTAATGAAAGTAAAATTAACGAATATTCACATTTTATCAGCAGTGACTTTGCATTGTCCCCTTATGCTTTCTGGGTGCAACAGTGATAAGTGTCTTCTCTCTGTGACTTTCAGTGTAAATGGAATTTGGTGTGTGAGCTTCTTTTACATGTTCAAAGCAAATCAAACACTCTATATGCACCTGCATACATTCAACCTCGGCCCTATCCATGTGTCTCCGAAAGATTTTACTCAAGAGAGAGAAACATGTTTACAAAAGATAAATTATCCAGGGTTATTATTTGCTACTATTATGAAAGTTTATGCTATGCCACTTTTCCCACAAAATTCTTAGAAAAATGTTGAAATTTTGAATGTTCCCTTTTCTCTTGACAGTGGGTCACCTTGTTTTACAATTACCAAATATTAGTAAAAAAAAAAAAAATACTACCTTGTGATTCTGGGCTTTCTTTCTAACAATAGAAAATTTTTGAAATGTACTTACTCAAATCCTAAAATTCTTGAGTTTTTATATTCATTTATCAGATTACTTGATTGAAAGACATCATCTATCTAAAAAATGTTTTAAAAAATTAGTATATTTTAGATTTAAACTTTTATCAAACATTTTAAACAAATTGATCTTTTTTTCTGCTTAGAATTGGATCACGGGCAGTTTCCTTCTCTGGGGTGATAGGACTCACATATTTAAGCATCCTGGGCACCTTACATTAGTTACTAATTTTCTCAAAGTAAGAAATTGGGCTCTATGTATCTTTTGGCAATTAGTTAGTGAAACTATGTTTTGAACTTTTAAGTCAACTGAAAAAAGACAGTCTCCTACCATTTGCTGCAGGTCAAAAGCAAGAATTTTGAAATCCACTGAGAGTTTGTCTTGCAAATTAGGATTATACGTGGCTCCAGCTGTTATTTTCAATGTCCCTCTGGCTTTGTGACTTTTTCCAAACACTGCATCTAAATGAATTAAAAAGAAATAGAACACTCAAAATATGAGTTATGAATAAGAAAATATGCATGTTCTGGTTGATATTCAGATCTAAAGTTCTTGCTTCGTGTGTTGGAGTGGTAGTTCTTGATTTTTCTTTGTAGACTTCATGTTCCATAACTAACTAGGTGATTTTTTTAAAGCTATATGTTGTTTTACAAGATTAAAAATAAGCTTCTTTTTCCTACCATTTTTTCCCTTTTCTTTGAAATCTAACCCACAATCCAAGCTTCCAAGTGTTGTTTTTTTTTTTTTTTCTTAACTACTGAGATTCCCGTTGGAAGATAAGGGATAAACTTTCATCAATTTGGGGAACTGATCCAGGGACTCATGGTGAGAAATGGACCATTAAAAGTTTTAGAAGTTTTGTAGTTGCTTTTAGACACTTCTTGCACACCCAGCATCCAGGGACACTGTTGCTTTTCTACATGTGGGTTGCTGTGAAGGTTTCAGTGTATGAGTTACTTTGAAAGATAGATGTGAAACTACTTTTTTTATTCTAGTAATTATAAAGTTGGCATGTATGACCTTTTGCCATTACACGGTGACTATTTTTATTGGAGAAGTTATTAGGAATGCTGCAGAAAGTGTATAATCTCAATATAATAAAAAACGTAAGTGGAAAGGTAATAAATTAAAAATAAACACGAGTAATAAAAAGTGTCATCAAGTTTTGCATAATCCCTTTATCAGAATATGTTTTTTGATACATATTTAAATTAAAATGAGACACTTCAACTGAAACACAATGATGAAGTCATTTGTAAATGTAGTAATAACAATATATAATTCTCACATTATGTGAGATGCTATTTATGAAAAGATGCTATTTCTCTTTTTCCCAGATGGGAAAATTGGAGCTAAGATAAATTGTGAAAATTTCCCAAGGTGATAAAGGTCATAAATGAGAGATCTAGAATTTGGACATCAATTGACATACTTTAGAACCCAGGGTTTATCATACATTGACACCAAACTTCTCAGGCCAAAAGGAACATTAGAAATAATTTAAGCAATAAAGTTGCATTCAGTCTCAATAGTTATCATTGCATAATTGGTGGAATATGTTATCATTTGTGCTATGTCCTTTGTTTTTAAAAACTCAGAATTACATTTAGATTTCCATATTTAAATATGAAACACAAGGAAAGACTGAGGAGCTGTCCTGAATTGCAGGAGACTGAGGGAACATGACTAAATCTTGTGTTTGAATCCTGAGCAGGTAAAGGACATTAGTGGGAAAACTGGCAAAATTTGAATTCAAATGTGTGGTTCAGTCAATGATATTGTATCAATGTTAATTCCCTGGTTGTAGCAATTGTCCTATGGATATACAAGATACTGACATTAGGTGAAGACAGGCAAAGGTTATATAGGAACTCTACAATTTTTGCAACCTTTTGTATGTCTAAAATGATTTTTAATAAAAAGTAAAGCAATGCATTAAAATTAGCATGTTTATGCCCTCTGTTGTTCTATTGTAGATGTAACTCCTTTTTTATATTCAGTTGTTCTATTAAATCACATTAACATTTATAAATACTTATTATTGTTTTACTTGTAAAATAAATTTTGTACCTTCACTGAGCATCAACATTCCAACGGACTCTCAAATGATTACACATTTTCCAGTTACTAGTAGCATTTAAGTAAAACCAAAGCAGTCAGTTTTCTAAAAGTGGACCCCTACATAAAATATTCCCAATATTGTTTTTCTTTAAAATATATCCCTGTGGGGTGCCTGGGTGTCATAGTTGGTTGAGCATCTGACGGCTCAGGTCATGATCTCTCGATCCATGGGCCAGAGTCTCGCATCAGGCTCTGTGCTGACAGCTCAGAGCCTGGAGCCTGCTTCAGATTCTGTGTCTCCTTCTCTCTGCCCCTCCCCTGCTTGTGTTCTGTCTCTCTTTGCCTCTCAAAAATAAATAAGCATTAAAAAAAAATAAAATACATCCCTTGTATATACTATTTAAATAGAATTATTTTTTTTAAACTATAAAGTACTGATACAAATTTAAACAAATTACTTAAATTACTTTGTCTCTGATTCCTCACCTCTAAAATAAGGGTAACAACTAACTCATACATTTGTTGTAACAAGAGAATATATTTGGAGATCTTTGAAAAGCTAATGGTATAGATAATTTAGCTGTAAATAATAGTTACCTTTCCCTATTTCTAGTTATTGCAACTTGTTATTCAGGAAGCTTGAGACCTTTCTAAGTCTACAATTACATCTAAGTTCCCTTATATTGTTGAAATGCAAATTGTTGGACTAATGAGAAAATAAAAATGTTATCTCCTAGAAATAAACAATATATTTCCTTTAACCTTGCCTACTTACTGATTTGAATAGCCAACATTTTAATATATTTATGATTTAAATTCCATCAGAAGAAATCTGGGCTATGAAACTAACTTTGTTATATGTTAAAACCAAAAAAAAAAAAAAAAAAAACCTTACTTAACATGTTGTTGTTGTTTTTAATTTAGTCTCATGCTTGAATTCTGAATTAAACTCCAGATTCGATACCAGCTGATTTTCTAACATTCTGTGAAGTGAACTACAGAGAGCATCTGAATGCGACATAGGTATCTTGTCATGAAAGCACAGAAATGGAAAAAACATCCTGGCGGGATAACTGAGATTAGTGTGGGCACATTCATCTGAGAGCCTCTTCCTTAGCCAAAGCCCCAGGGCTTACCTCTTTCTGATCCCTCGATTGCCAGCCAGGACACTGCGAATAATCCAGCACAGAGCACCACCAATAAGACAAACAGAGCTGCAAACAGGACCTCATAGGTGCTGAGAGATTGGTGCCTGGAAGATATAGTTCTTTTTGACACCATTTTTGGCTTTTGAAAGTATGCCAGTCTATGAACTGTGAAAAGAACATAGACCCCTGCACCAATCAAAGAACAAGACCTCTCAAGTTGTCAAAGATTTGTTAGGCAACGACATAAGTCTACCTTAGTGCTACTGGTCTGTGTAAATGAGTTGTGTGTGTCCCTTTAGCAACATTATGCCTCTATACGTGGAGTAGCTTAAAAAGGGTGGTTAATCTTTAAGAAGATATTAATGAGTAAAGATATGGCCAGAGTTATAAACGTTAATCACCTGAACAGGCCATTTGTTGAGGTGATTGAAATTAAATGCATGTCATAAACAAAAACGACCCTTTATCATTTCTAGAACTATTAGGAAAAATACATGGCAGGCCAATTAGTAATTAGGCACATGCAGCTGATATTTGTGTAGAGTTTCTAACAGATCAACTTTCTACCCTCTGACTCACATCCTTACTAAGGCATGTCGCCTGTCCTCTTGCTCTATGTAGGTGTAGACATTCTAAAAATAACTTTTAGGTACAGGTATATGTTAAGCCCGATATATATATTAATAGGTACATCTCTGCCTCTCTACTTCCCTCACCCCCTGTGTGTGTGTGTGTGTGTATGTGTGTGTGTGTGCGTGTGTATACACACACACATACACACACACATACACACACATACACACATGCATATTTCTTTTTTTTTTTTTTAAATGTTTCATTTATTTCTAGGAGAGAGAGAGAGAGAGACAGCGTGAGCATGGGAGGGTCAGAGAGAGAGGGAGTCACAGACTGAAACAGGCTCCAGGCTCTGAGCTGGCAGTCAGCACAGAGCCCGACGCGGGGCTCGAACCCACGAACCGCGAGATCATGACCTAAGCGAAAGTCGGACGCTTAACCGACTAAGCCACCCAGGCGCCCCCACACATGCATATTTCTTATAGAAATAATCCACCTATTTTGTAATCTTTGTTATATTACCCATGTGAACTTATTCAATATAAGGTAGTATTGATTTAACTTAAGGGAAAGGCTGTTTTAACAAAGCATCACATGGCTACTCTTTATGGCCTCACGTCATTACTAATGAATGGCAGTAGCTGCTGAGAGAGAAAAAAACAAAACCCTTGTTTCTATTTTAAGAATGTATTCTGGGTGGGGAAGACATTGCTCACTTGTCCTGAGCTTTATCGTTTTAAGCATGCTAATTATAACAACAGAACAGGTTAGAGAACAGGTTAGAGAAGAGGTCAACAATGGCCCTTTGCTTTATATGAAAATCAAGATGGTTTTCTGATAATTAAAGAACAGTTTATCGCTGACACTTCCACATGTTGAATAAACGATGCATCTAAAATGAAAAATTAATAAAGAAAAACCAAATCTATTTGGAAGTTAACCAGTTTGCCTCCTGTTCTGGCAGTTTGAAGCTGGCCAGAGATAAGGACGTCCTAGATCACAGGACTGAAATTGTGGCATTTAATAATTGGCTGCAATAAGAATTAACCACTTTTCTTTCTTCTTTACTCTTGAAAGAAGAGAATTGTATGGTGTACTCTGATATCTTTGCTAATAAAAAGTTAAGATATAAATAAATGCATGTCATGGAAAATATTTATATTTTAATTGAACTAAATTCATATTAACTGTATTGTTACAACCCTTTCAAATATGCATCAAGTGAGAGATACTACAATAGAACTGAATAGAGGCAAAGTTTTTGTATGCATTTATTTGGGAGATTACCAAAGGAAAATCCATGAGAGGAGCTGGGAAGTAAAAAGGGGGAAAATAAAGCCAATAAAGGCTCTATAATCAAGCTATTAATTACCACGGACTCAGGAACATAATCCTGCTGGGGACTGTGTGAGACAACGAGGAGCATTCTCTGACTTATTCCAAGTAAGGGGTAATAAAGTCTAAGCAGGAAAGGAAAGGGAGGAGGATACTGTAGGAATGGAATACCAACCAAGTGGACTTCAATTGTATTTGTATTGTGCTAGTTCTCTTAAAATTTTTGAATCAAATTAATGAACCATTAATGACAGAGATAGATGATTAGGACATACGAGTTAGTACAGCTCTTCATTTTGCCACTGTGTGTGTGTGTGTGTGTGTGTGTGTGTGATTGAAGTTCTTCTGAGATTTTCATTTTTATTAGATGCTCATTAAATTTTTGAAACTTTATGCATAGAACTTCCTACTTTGAGAAATGTAGAAGTTACAGAAAATATCCCCATAAGTCTTTGAATATCTATGGGAGAGTAAAACATTTGTTTTAAATGCACACTTAAAACATTTAGCCATAAAGGCTAAGTTGATCTAGATAAGTATAGGTATAATATATTTGGGATGGGGAATAAGAGAATATATAGATTCAGATAGATAAGCATCACTTTTTTAACACTAAAAAAAAGCATACTCTTTTTTTTAAAGTTTATTTATTTGTTTTGAGAGAGAGAGAGAGAGAGAGAGAGAACAGCATGAGCGGGGGAGAGGAAGACAGAGGGAGAGACAGCATCCCAAGCAGGCTCCGTGCTGTCAGCACAAGAAACCCCATGCAGCTCTTGATCTCACAAACTGCAAGATCAGACCTGAGCTGAAATCAAGAGTCAGACACTCAACTGATTGAGTCACCTAAGGGCCTCAGCATCACTAATATTTTTAATGATGCTTTCAGTAAAGAAATAAAAATTGTGGTCATCTCAGTGATGGGAATGACACTTTCTGATTTGGTGAATAATGAAGTAAGAAGAGACTTGAAGATCCTGAGAGATGGAGTAAGCAGAGCCAATGCTGAACATTTGGGGACTCCTACAGAGGGTTATAATTATCTTTGTCTGGAATGAATGAAAGGATAAAAATAGGACAGCTGAGAAAATTAGACTCTTGTTAATGTTATAGAAGCAGAAAGACCAGAAGGTTAAGTTTCATGGTGCATACCATAACCTATGTATTTGCTCAACAAATACATTAATTTTATACTCTGTCCCAGATAGCAGTAGCAATTGCAGAAAATCTCTCAAGATTAAGGCCATGAGCATTATAGAAAATTTCTTTCCCTATTCAGCACCGAAACTCCTGGCAGCTTTTACCTTTAAATAATTTCCTGTGACTGGGTAGTCATCAAACAAATTCTTGAATAAGGATAAACCAAAAAAATATAAAACAACAAAATCTACATTGTTCAACAATAATGTTTTTGGGGTTTTTGCAGATAATTTTTCTCTCTGAAACGTGCCCACATGTCCAGTGTAATAAGCCAATTAACACTTCTCTTAGGCCTATGATTCATGGTTCAAAAGTGGCAGAACCTTAAGAAATTCACATTTGTTTGTCTCCAAGACTGGTATATTTCTTTTCTTTGGCTTCCCATACAATTTTAACACATTATTCTAATATCTGGTTGGTAAGCCTCTTCATATTTTAGGAATTGTAAGAGGACAATGATCTTTCCTTGTATAAAGTCGGGAGACTATCTGATAGACGTCTTGGGTTACAAAAAAAAAAAAAAACGGATAGGAGGAGTAGGCTTTTAAATATTATTAAATATATTTTCAGTGAAGATCTTTAGGTGCTATAATTCCAGAGATTTTTTTTACGGGATATCATTTTCTATTGTTTCGACAACCTGAAGAAAAAATTTGCCTGAGACTAAAAATGTGCTGCCATCTTGTTTTTCTCTCAGAAGCTGGTAGCTATTCTTCTGCTTTTTCTAACCCTGAGTATTGACCTAGTCCGCTTTTATGACTGTTCCATTCATCTTTTGTTTGCATAAACATCATCATCAAGCAGGGTTTTTTTTTTTTTCGTTTTTGTATTTTTTTAGAAGGGCAGACTGATAGATTCTATATTCCCTGAGTTCCTTTGTGTGTGAGAAAACTTTCTCTTCTTTTATACTTGACTGACAGTTTTCTAGAGATTATATACTTGAGCAAACTACAAGCTTTTTTTGGTCTTGGAATTCTGAAGATATTTTCTTATACTGTTTTTCTAACACAGAATATAACTGTGGAAATATCTAAAGCTAACCCTA
This sequence comes from Hyaena hyaena, assembly GCF_003009895.1. Taxonomy (NCBI): domain Eukaryota; kingdom Metazoa; phylum Chordata; class Mammalia; order Carnivora; family Hyaenidae; genus Hyaena; species Hyaena hyaena. The sequence goes on along the minus strand of NW_024081095.1, from coordinate 115,232 downwards.
TAACTTACTTTTGTATGTGACATGTTTTACATCTGCCCGAATACTCATAGAATTATTTTTTCATACCTGAGGTTTAACAGAGAATAAGTAGGCATTGATTTTTCTGAATGGAATTTTCTTGGAATGTGGTGTATGTACCTTTCCATTTTCCCCCTTCACCTAAAAATTAACATTCATTTATTAAAGTTTTGAAAATGTTTTTTTGTTTCAATTTACCAGATGTCTTACTGAGGTTGGGGTCTAATTGTCTTGAATTCTCTTCTCATTCCTTTATACCTATACTTTTCTCCTAATTGTTATAGTATCTATAACTCTCATACATTTTAATTATATGCAATGTTCAGCTCTGTGTTTTCTGTCCTCTGCTGCTTCTAATTTACCGTTTGTGTAATGCTGTTGATTCAGATTTCTATTGGTTTTCATAATTATAATCTTTCCCTTTGAATCTAATTCTATGTTTTATTATCTTATTATTGGAGTTTTTATTGTCTTAACTTCATTTTCATATTAACTTATTCTATAATAAATAGTACAATACAAACCATTCTTTTGGCTGAATTTGCTTCCAGATTCAGTTTTTGGCAATATTTTACATGCTATCCTCTCCCTTTCTCCCTTTCTTACTTCTGAGGTGTGAGGAGTAAGCTTAGGAATTCCCCGGGCTTACACCAATGGGTTAACAAGGCATAAAGAAGTACAAAACCATAGGATGCTCACATCTGAGCTTGGGTAAACAGGACAGAGAGGGCAGGGTGGGGAGTAGGGGGGTAGGGGTGGTGGTGCAAAGGCACCCAGAATAGAGAGGGGGACAAAGACCCCCGATGCAAAGGTATATGAGGTAAGCAAGATTAGATGTTCAGGGCGAAAACACCCCCCAATGTAGTACTACAGCAGAAATCTACTTTCACAGGAAGGAAGGACCAAGTTAAGTAAGCAGGTAAATAGGGTTATAGACCACTGCACTGCGCTGAGGGTGAAGCTGCCCAGAGTGGAGATGATTAACAAAAGATGAGGTCACATGTCCTACCTGTCTTATCCCCTAAGATAAACAGAGGTGGTGCCTCATGTCCATTGTAAACAACCTTCTGCCCAACTACCCGACACCAGGATTTTGTTTTGTATTAACTTAAGCCCCTAAAGCCCGAATATCTTCAAGACCCCGTTTCCCTCACGCCCCCAAGTTAATGCTCACAGTTTCATTGTCTCTTTGTGCACTTCCATCACCATGTTTGTAAGCCTTCTGATCCTAATAAGGGCAAGGACCCTTATTCAGGGCTCTTGTCTTTTCCAGACATTAACCATCTCTTGCATTTTAATCCTGTGTCCCACTTTCTTGCTAGACAAGAACTTTAGACTCAGAGTCTATGACACTGAAGTGCATTTACATGGCCGCCATACTATTTCTTCTTATTTGGTTCATGCTTCATTTAGACAGTCCTGCTCTTTTCCAGGGTACCCCCAGAGAGTAGGTGAATTCTTGTGTTTGTATGAGCTACAGTTTGAGGTATGCATTCTATATGCTTTTTCTTTTTTCTTTTCTTTTCTTTGTTTTGCGTGTATATGTGCACACTGAGAGGTTAGGGGAGGCTGGTGAGGAGAAGCAGAGGAGCATAAGCTCTAGCAGCCTATGTATGGCAGCTCACAGGCTTTTCTCTCTCTGCAATTTTGTTAAACATTTTGTACCAAGGTCCCTATGCAGTAATGTGAGGTTTATTCTGTGGGCGAATGTGTGTGGGATGTTCCTGTGCTGCACAATCTTCCCTGCAAGTAGATGAGAAGCCTTGAGAAATCACAAGCCCTAATTGTTTCTTTTCATCTCGGCTGAGCTCTGCTAACAGCTGGCCACTAGGAGTTGCTAGTCCTGAGATATTTTTTCATACTGCTTACCAACCAATTTGACCTGCTTTTCTGTATACTGTAAGCTATTAATAAAAAACAGAACTTTTTTTGAGTTTCTTTTTTAGCAATACTGATGGAAAGGAGAGGTTTATAGGTGAATGATAGGAAAAAAAGAACCATGTTGAGCCTCTTAATATTGTTGTTACTGGACAAAGTTTATGCTATGAACTTGTTTGTTTGTTGTTTTGTTTTGCTTGTTGGGGGGCTGCTAGTTTGTTTTTGACTAGCTCATAACTAGTTTAACTCATTTAATTAGATTCCAGAGAAGGATGTTTAAGCCTCAGCTTTAATTCAGACTTGATGCAAAAGTCCATCCAATGTAATTTTTTTACATTAAAGTATAGTTGACACAATCTTACATGAGTTTCAGGTGTACAATATAGTGATTCCAGACATCTGATGTAATTTCTGGCTTAGAGACAATATCATTTTTACTCAGCTAACACGATGCCTAAAGCATTAATTTAGATGTTGTCTCAAAACTTTCTGGCTCTGGAAAGTTCACATATGTACAATATTTTCAGCTTAATACTATTTTTAAATTTTATTTATTTATCTTGAGATAGAGAGTGAACAGAGGAGGGGCAGAGACAGAGAAGGAGAGAGAGACTCTCATGCAGACTCTGAGCTGTCGGCACGGGGCCCAATGTGAGGCTTGAACTCAGGAACAGGGAGATTGTGACCTGAGCTGAAACCGAGAGTCAGATGCTTAACTGACTGAGCCACCCAGGCACTCCCAACTGAATACTATTCCAAAGAAAGATACATAAAAACTGAACACAAACTGATTATGAATCTGTTTAATTAATAGTAATCTCTCCCATCATTTAACAGTCCTGTTATGTAGTAGTCCTCCACTACTTGCAAACTGATAGTAAAAAAAAAAAACCCTTAAAGATGTCACATTCTGGAATACTCTAATATGGTAGAACTGCACTCCTCGAATTTGGGAAACACATGTGTTTGCCATTCAGAGGTGGTTGTGGTGTGATGTTGTGGTCAAAGCATTAGATGTGTAGACAGTGGAGCCACTTTGCATACGGGTCCTGGCACTCACTCTGCAATCATGAGCATTTCACTAAAGTTCTCTGTGAGCTTCAGTTTTCACATCTGGAGAACGAAGTCACCGATCTTAAAATCCCTTTCATTTCTAAAATTTCATGACTTGATGATTTTTATATGGTGCCCTCCTACCCGCAAGGATTTATGTCTCTTCACATTAAAAAGCATTTCTTTCCCAGATTTCTTTCAGAGATCCACCTAAAAATCACCCCTATGAGACAATATCCTTTAAAACATTTTCCTAAGATCTTTTCCTTCCTTCATATCTCCCTTTGACCTTCAATTGTCATTGCAGCTTCTTTTTATCTTGTCTTGTCTGACTGTAGTGAGCCCATATTTACTTCCCCTTTGCTAATGCAAATTCTGCTTCCCTGCTCTTCCTTCGGTCTTTGTTCCTGCTCCCCATGCAACTTCTTACCTTGTCATATGAAAGTCACTCCCAGCAAGCAGATCTCCCTAATCTACTTTTATCTGTAAAGTGGATTATGAAACTTTTGAATAAAAGGTATTATGCCAGGACATGCTGAACTGTATAGCACTGAACTGTTCCAAGGGAGGGAACTCTATTCATGGCAGGATTCAAAAATAGACTGTATTTCAGGAAAGAAAAATGAACTAGGCTGAGAGAGATTGGTTTTTCCTGGTAGGGGTTACCACACTTTTTATAGCATCTTAGTTGGTTAGTAGGGAGCTTTGAAAAAATATCAGCATGTTCTTCCTTATCAGCTGCTAGTTTAGGTCATTTTCAAAGAACCCCCCCTTATATACCCAGAATCCTAACCAATTCACAACCCCATGATTTTACATTGCTGTGCCAGTCACACTGTAGCTTAGGCAGGCTTTATCTTCTCACTGTGTTACTTTTTAACTTAATCATCTTAGTGCCTGGGGGTCAAAAGGACTTTTCCATATTGAAAGAGAGTTAGCTTACTTGTCAAATTTTCTCAGTGCTTTTTAATCTAATTGCCCTGCTATCATCACCAAAGTGTTAGATTGGCTTTACTTTTTTCCATAGAATAAGTTTTCCACAGCAAGTTGCTAAGGTCTCACTGTCTTATGGTTAAAACAGTCCCAGAAGCTCTTCTTCTTTTCTTTTCTTTTCTAACTGAAAAAAATAAAGACAAGATCCAATTAGGACATCATCTAGTTAAAGAAATTGAAGTTTCCTGGCCTGATTTGGGCCTCAAAGTTCTCAAGGAAAATCTTGCATTTCATTTTTATGACTCTGCCCTTTTAGACATCACCCAAAGAAATCCATTGATTTTTTTTTTTTTTTTTTTTTTTTTACTGAAGACGTGCAAAGATTCTTTATATGAATATTATTTGCTTCTCTAGTATTAAGAGTATCAGTTCCTGGATGAAAATGGCCAGCCATGTAGGGAGCTTTTGCTTAAGTAAAGCACTGCACTTACAACTCTGTATTTGATGAATGCTTTTTGCTTCTGCTGCTAACAGTTAGGGCTATTAATATTAAAAAGAAAAGAATTCATAGTAACTAGGAATATAGCTTTACTGTGAAGTTATTAGTGAAGGCTGATAAAGTCAATGGCAGAAGCTTGAGTTTGGTGAAGTTGGTTAGACATAAGGAATTAAACAGGACCAATTTATGGTATGTTAGAATTTTTACATTAGATCCTTGGAGAGATTGTGTAAAACTAAGAGAAATTTTATATAAACATAATCCTTCCCTGTTTTCATTCTCTCCTTTCCCTTTTAGTGATGAAACTCACTGAGTTTTATCTTGGGCCACTAGCAACTGCTGCTTGTTTTTATTCTCAGCTCAGTGGCCATGTGATTAAGATCAAGAGGATGGGCTATGGCAGAAAGTGATATGTGTAACTTCTGGATCATCTCCCTGAGGAGCCTTGCTGGAATTTTCTTCTTTCCTGCTGAAGGCTATAAAATGGAGAAAAGTAGCAGTCTTAGAAGTTATTTCTTGGGAATAGAACAGTCAAGTCACAGGTCCTGACTCTTCATATCTGCGGTATTATGTGAGGGGAAAACAAATATCCGTGTTATTTAATCAACTTACTACTTCCGTCCCTTGCTTTTATAGTAAACGGTTAGCTATGGGTTTTGATGAGGAGTTCAAATAGAATTCATGATGCACTTTAAAACAAGTTAAAAATCATTTCTCTAGAAAGTATTTAATTAATTGAAAGCAGAAATTTTTTAATTATAATATTTTAATGATGTTTTTCTTTTCCATAAATAAGCATTCCAGTGTAGGAATGTACTAGTTCTGAACTTAACGTCATAGAATGTTAACTAAGATATAATGTAGACTGATAAGTGGATAAATAAGATTTGCTATACACACACACACACACACACACACTGGAATATTGTTCAGCCATCAAGAAGAATGAAGTCTTGCCATTAACAATGATGTGGATAGAGCTAGAGTGTTTTATGCCGAGTGATATAAGTCAGGGAAGACAAATGCCTATGATTTCAATCATGTGGAATTTAAGAAACAAAACAGATGAACATAGGAGAAAGGAAGGAAAAATAAGGTAAGATAAAAACAGAGAGGGAGGCAAACCATACGAGACTCTTATGGTTATAGAGAACAAAGTAAGGGTTGCTGGAGGGGAGGTGGGTGGGAAGATGGACTAAATGTGTGGTGGGCAGTAAAGAGGGCACTTGTTGGGATGAGCACTGGGCATTACATGTAAGTGATGAATCACTGGGTTCTCTTCCTGAAACCAATACTATACTATAAGTTAACCAAATTGAATTTAAATAAAATCTTAGAAGAAAAAAAAGATATAATGTTTATTTGTTTTTTTTTCAGTTTCTTTTAAAATTGCCCTAATTTTTATAATTTTAAAGTACTTATAGTCTTTGTAAACTTTAATTTTCCAGAATATTCTATATTTGAATTTACTCATCCTAAAGAGCTTTTGGACAGTGGCATATTCTAAAGCACTGAGAACATGTCTTTCTACTGTTTTTGGCTTTAAAATATCTGGAGCTTTTGACTTTCTTTATCTCTTGCTATTGAACACGATAAGCTTCTTCATGAAAGAAAACATACATTTCATACTGTGGGAGCGCTGACAATACTGACTCCCATCTTTGGGTCTCCATCTTGTTCGTGTTCACTCGATGACTTCTCTGGGGGTTATGTGTTCTGAGCCCCTCGGAGATTAATAAACATACTTTAGAACTGCCGGCCAAGGCTGGGGCGGGGGAGGCTTGCTTTGAGCTCTCATAAATCAGTGGGAGAGAACACAGTCTTTCCCCTCCTGATGCACAGGCTCAGTGACAAGATCTAATGAAAGGTTAGCTGTCAATTACCCTTTGAGGTATGTGTGAATCCCTTGATCTCACTACAGTGCCCTTCCACATGCCCCTCACTCTATAAAATCTGTAGACTGAGGTCAGGACTTTGTAGAGAATAACTAAGTAGCTGCTCGGATCATCACCTGACTAATCACCCCTCTCAGTGAGTTAGCCTGACTAAAACTCTGTGTAACCTGTATGGAGCCACCTACTTCGTTGTCTGGTCTCAAAGTGCTTTCTCAGTGTGGGAGATAGTCTACTGTTCCCCACCGCACCTTCTAACACACAGGCTGCTAATCTGGGAGATGTACTTATCTACTGGGAACACATTTTCTGTAATTGTTATGTTGTTTTCATGAGGTTTTAAGGCATTCACTCTGAAGATGGAAGCTTTTCATATCAGGTTGATTTGAAAGAAACCAGGCCAATCAACTCTCTGTGAAGAAAATGGTCAAATGACCACATCAGTTTACATTTTGGTTAATTATAAGATTAACGTTTGTGTGTGAGGTAGCAACTTAGAGGGAGCATAAAGCAAACAGTAATAGAAAAAGAAATCACATCAGTTGTAACATTTCAGATTTTGAACATGTAAGTTACCCAAAATTTCTTTGACACTTCGGTTTTAAATTTTTTGCCCTTTTCCACCAAAAAGTATGTTATTAAAAATTCAATTCAGAAGTCTCTGCTTTGTGAAGGTAAGAAGGCGATAAATGATTCTAGCATTTTACATAGTCCTGCTCTTGTCTCAGATGTAAAAAGTTTTAGCAGAGAAAATAAGCAGGTTCAGTGAAAGTCAGACTGAGATCTCTGGAAATAAAGAAAAAACAGAGATATTATAGAGAGACCCCAGAACCTACTTATATAATTTAAATGTGCAATTAAAGCATGCAATTAAAGTAGCTAATACATTTCTTTTCAGTAGCAGGAGTTTACCAACATTTTCTGAGTTGGTAAACATTTCTGAGTTTTCTGAAACATTTTAAGATTCTTACTACATAAGCTAGTATCTATGCTGAACAGGATTTGGTATGTTCACAATTCAATTACATTCAAGCTCAATAGCCCTGTAATAAAAATAGAACCTAAGCCCGTCAGATGTCTGTATCTTTAGATTTTTTTTTTTTAATCCAGATAATAAAATGAACTCCTCAGTGAAATGATCCAAATAGATTGTCAGGAACTAATATTGCTCAATGTGAATTGATCCAAATTAGGGGTATAATTAAGAGAATGCTATTATATGCATATATGTAGGCAGCTATATGTATCAGTCAGAACTTCAGCCTGTGTCCCTGTAAACACACACATGCACACATACTCACATGTATAGGCATACAGAGAAGCACATACACGCATGTATACACATATACATATATACACACTCAGAATTACATACACATTTACACAAAAACAAATACACATATATTTACACAGACATAATTGGAATATAAGTGCCAAAAATGCTATATCCATTTCACATGGAATTTTTAAGAAACATTTAAGGAACTTACCTGTTAGCAGAGTTGTTGAGAGAAGTTGAGCTTGCCTAGCAATTTCAGTAAAATAGCTACTTTGTATCCTAGTCTTTTTTTTTTTTTTTTTTAGCTAGAAGGTAACTAAGTGTGCTCCTCATTTGTTTTCTTGCTCATGGCCAATCAACACAAGATAAATGATACCTTTTCTCTCTCTTTCTCCTAAACGTACCCTCCCCTCTGGCTTCATTTCATCCATTTACACTTGATACTTGCTGGCAGACCATATTCAAAATCGAGGACCTAAGGGTTCCCCTGCTTGTGTGGAATATACATAAAGGAATTAAGTGCCTTATTCTGAAAAGTGTCCTGTGGTCTTTTCTGCATCTCTTGTCATTTTTATCTGCTGTAGTTGTGGTAACTTGAAATGAGAATGTTATTTGTGGAGAATAAGCTTAAGAATTCCCTGAGCTTGCACCAATGGGTTAACAAGGCATAAAGAATTAGAAAGCCCCAAATTTGGGTAGGTAAATGCAAAGGGCCCCCGTATAAGACAAAGGCATAGTAATAGGGAATCTCAGGATGAAAACATCCAAGATGAGGTAAACAAGATTAAGAATCCATGGAGGAAATGCTTCCCAATTTAGTACAATAGCAGATGGCTGCTTTCACAGGAAAGAAGGACCAAAATAGGTAAACGGATAAACAGGACTTTAGAACACCCCAGAGCAAAGTTGCCCAGAGCAGAGCTAATTAGCAAAAGAAAGGTGCCTTGTGGACCCTGAGGTAGCAGGCTCTTTCTTGTCCCCTAGACCAGTTCAGGTAAACAGAGGTGACATCTCATGTTTGCTCTAAACAGCCTTCCGCCCAGCGCCAGGACTTTGTTTTGTATTGACCCAAACCCCTAACAACACATAGCTTCAAACCCCCCTTTCCCTCATGCCCATGAGTTAATATTCATGATTTCATCGTCTCTTTGTGCATTAGCCTCTCGCATTATTTTTTTTTAACGCTTATTTATTATTGACAGACAGAGAGAGACAGAGCATGAGCACGGGAGGGGCAGAAAGAGGGGGAGGCACAGAATCTGAAGCAGCCTCCAGGCTCTGAGCAGTCAACACAGAGCCCAACATGGGCCTTGAACTCATGGACTGTGAGATAATGACTTGAGGCAAAGTCAGATGCTTAACTGACTGAGACACCCAGGTGCCCCTTCTCTCCCATTTTTAATCCTGCATCCTGCTGTCTTGCTGGACAAGAGAAAACTTCAGACCCAGAGTCTACTACAGTCATTCTGAGCAAGGGCTATAAAATCTGAAGGATTTTATAGTCACATATGTAGAGGTGACAGTAGCCACATATTTCAGAGTGGAATTATCTACCTGTACACATCTGCTTGCTGGGCTCTAAGTTAAATTTGAGTCAACCTGCCTGTGTTTGGGGGTTGCTATCTATGCCTTGTTGTCACAGGGAACATGGCACCTCTCCAATCATCTCTCACCCCCTCATTCCTGCCCATTCATCTTTTTGATGTAATCTATGTATCATCTTGTTCCATAATCTACTGGCTGTAAAATGGTATAGCTGCTACTTATAGCCACTTTCTTAGTCCACAGGAGAGAATATTCCCACTTAAATACTTCAAAGTAATATTGACCAACCTCTGCTAGAAAACTGTTAACATTGGAACCACCAGGCAAGGAAGATGGAATGAATATGGACCGTTTACTGAGCATTTGCAAGTGTCAGATCCATGCAAAAGCGCTAGAATTCACACCATTTGTAATTGGAGAAGATTGCATCATTTAAAAATAGTATTTCTACTACCCTGGTAGCATAGTATCCTTCTCTCCTCCACTGTCATCAAGGTTGACCGTGACCCTTGCTGTGTTCCTCCCTGCAGGTGGAAAATATATCCTGACATTTTATGTGGTTTTCTTGATTAATGAAATGTGAGTAAAAGTAACTCATTTTTCTTCCCTTTACAATGGGAGCGGCCATCTCTCAGATAAGACTGTTCTGCCAAACTGGGTCACAAAATGCAGATAACGTGAAGCAGAATCACAGCTGAACAACAGTGGGTATGCAACATGGGCAAGAAATAAATGTTTGTGTTGCATGACACTGAGACCTGAGAGTCATTTTCTAATGCGTATAACCAAGCCTATTCTGACTGATATCTAATAGACACCAATAGACTGGTATCTATTGAGGGGTACATATATGCAAATGGGGGACTGTTCTTTTCTAAACACCAGAAGTCAAAAATCTAATGTTCTCTTCTTGATTTTGTTAATTTTACCTAGTCATGATTAGAATAGCACTAAACCACATTACTAAAGCTATTATCTGTCTAATTTCAGGCTGCTACAAAGAACACCATAGAGTAGGTGATTTATAAACAAAGAAATTTATTTCTTCTATTTCTGGAGTCTGAAGTCTGAGGTCATCCTGTCAGCATGATATGGTAGTGGTTAGGGCCCCCTTTCAGGCTGCAGAAAGTCATTTTGTCATTATATCTTCACATTGTAAAGAATAAAAAGAGGTCTATGCAGTCTCTTTCTAGGAGCACTAATCCCATTTGTGAAGGCTTCACCTAATGATCTAATCACCCCAAAGGCCCCACCTCCATATGCTATCACATTGGGGGTTATGATTTTGACATACAAATTTTGTAGGGGACACATACATTCAGTCCTTAACACAATTATTCAGCTTTCCTGGAATTTCTATTTTTCTTCATTTCTTTATTAGGTGGCTGGGAGGTACTTTGTGTTTGGATAGAATACAAATTCATTCGAATTTGTTATTTCTATATGCTTAACAAAATATCTTCAACATTTGGAGGGTATAATAAAAATTTACAGGTTTTTGTGGGGGTCAAATTAATCACTATCAGTACCTTGCACATGATAAAACCTATACTTTACTTAAAACAATTTTCAGTTTGATTCAGAGATAATTGTTATTTTTAATGATGTCATACTATATTGAGATGTGTAAGGTATAATAAGCACATCATCATGCTACTGAATGAAATAAGCTTTTAATCTTTAATATCCCAAGTGTAAGTAGCATGGCCAGGCTTGAGCAGTGTGGAAAACACTGCCAGTGGGCCTCATCGGGTAGATTTCACTTTGGGTCTTAGTCACATTAGAGACATCCCTACAGTGAATTCCAGAAATATATAACCAAAGAGTTTCCTGGTGCATGCACTTCCTCCCTCTCACCCCCAAGAAGTATCTAGAAAGAATGTGAAGAGGTTCTATCTCCAGCACTCAAAGTTTGTTCTCTGAACATCATCTGGAAACTTGTTAGACATGCAGAATCACTCCAGAATTATTTACCAAGACTCTTCATCTTAACAAGATCCCCAGGCTACTTATATGCACATTAAAGTTATAAAAGCACAGAATTATCAAAGAGTGAGCTTTGGAAGAAACTCAGAAATTCTTTTTTGTAAGTGTTATTTTAAATATCTGACTAGGGACCCTATGTGATTAAAAGCCACAGCACTAATATTGGCAAACTTTACATACTAATAAATGCTAATATTGAAGATATTAATAATAATATTAATACTAATAAGTACTAGTCTTGGGAGACAGCACTAACAGAGGATTAATGTGACCTACAATGATATAAAAATATATAGTATATTAAACATTTCAAATGGACACTCAGTCTTTGCACAGAAGAATCTGGAATTTGATGTTTCAAGATTTTGGTCACAGTTTTCAGTGCTCTATCCTGACTCTAAAGGGAAGACAATTTGCATAGACGTTGAAGTCATTGGTTTTGAGTCTTACTTATTTAGTTCAAATCATGGCCTTTTGTTAACTGTAAAACTGTGTATAGTTGTTACTTAATTTCTCTGAACTTCAGTTTCCTCATCAATATAATGGGGATAATAATTACCTAATTGTTAAGGGGAAGCCTCAAAAAAGTTCTCCTTTGAGATCAGATCTTCTTATCCTTAGGTAACAATTTTCTCTTTCTAAGGGTTCACTAATACTCAGTGTTCTGAATTTAGGCATGTCAGAAGTCAGTAAGTTTTTTGTAAGATCATTATGTAATTTCATTAAAGAAAAATAAACAATTCCCATGCCTTTTTTGGGGAATTGTACTCTCAGTCTATTGAATGCACTTCTTTTTTAAAAATTTTTTAATGGTTTTTATTTATTTCTGAGAGAAAGAGACAGCGTGAGCAGGGGAGGGTCAGAGGGAGAGAGGGAGACACAGAATCCGAAACAGGTTCCAGGCTCCAAGCCAGCTGTCAACACAGAGTCCGATGGGGGGCTCGAACCCACGAGCCGTGAAATCGTGACCTGAGCCAAAGTTGAATGCTTAACCGATTGAGCCACCCAGACTCCCCTGAATGCACTTCTTCTGAATCTATTTATAGAATGGTTTGCTCTTCTGCTTAAGATCTAAGTAAGATTTTTCTGATATAAAATTTTGCCCAGGAAGATCATGGATTAAGTCCCATGAAGACTGTAAGTAGATTTCATCACCTACTTTAAGTTTAACCTTCATTGCCCTGGGAAAAATTATTGTTGACACATGTCTTCTGTTATGTCCACTGAAAATCACAATACCAGCTTTGGGCAAAAGACTTCTCAGACTGTTGGTGTTTCTGCCTTCAGGTAGAGGGCTGAAAGCAATATATTATCCTTGATAGAGAATAAAGGGAAGGGGAAACCCTTGGGATGATATTTTGTCATACATGCTGGTCATTTAAAAATATTGCAGTATGTTCTAACTCAGAGAAAAAGCATGTAATATAGCAGCAGATCTCAAGGCATTACTTCATAAAGTTATTTAGAAAATAGAGTAACATGAAGTAAACATGTAAAGATAATTATTTACATGTAACAGGCACTTACTATGCTATGTGTAATTCTAGGAACTTTACATGTACTTATTTAGTTTTCATAGTAACCATCTGGATTAAGTGCTAATATCGTTCCCATTTTAGAGATGTGGAAACTGAGGTGCAGAACATTTAAGTAACTAGCCTAAGTTCTCAATATGCACCAGTTTCAGGAAACAGATTCAAGTAGTCTGGATCTAAAACCTAAACTCAATGATTTTCATATGCGTCATTTTAGCTGAACTCTATTTTCCAAATGTTCTTTTCTGTATGGTTCTGGACTAGACTGGCCACAAGAAAAACTTGTGAGATTTAGTAGAAGACTGTGAAATAGTAGCTAGTAAGCTGTGAAGTTGGTGCCATGGCTCTAGGCATCACTGCAGATCTTCCGTTTCACTGATCTGCTAGCTCATCTCATTGGTCTGTGGCTACAGTGAGCACAGAGCTCCTTGGGTTCTTTAAGTTGTGGGACAGGCTCATATGCAGTGCCAAGGTGAAGAGCAGGGTCTTCTAGGCAAGTCAGTTAAAATTTCCTGTAGGTTCAGAAACAGTAAGAAAAGCAGTGAATGACAGGTGTGGGTTTCCGTTGCATCTCAGGTATCCAGGTTTCCCCTCACACATTCTTATTTGGTTTTATATCTCATTTTAGGTGCAGATTTTATTCACCATGATTCCTGCCCTGCTGGTCTGTAAGTTGTCCTCTTCCAAATGGAGAGGCAACAATCTTCTAAAGACTTTACTGGCTCTTGTCCATGATTCCCTGTTAGTTAGTGGCTTTCATCTACCAACCGTGTCTTTCCTGATTTTTTTCTTCCATGGATTCTCTCAGAAAATGTGGAGATTCTATTTCCTAAAATATATTCTTTATCTCATAGTGCTCAGTGGTTGTCCTTCCCTGATAGAACCCTCACTGATACACACCTTTATAAAACACAGATATTGATTCTTTGTAAAATAAACTTTTTCTTGATATGAACAGATTACAGCTCAAATATGTTTAGCGTAATGCCAGGAACATTATGATCACTTAGACATGCCTGGTATCATTCTCACCTCCATCTCCACCCACATCTTTCTCAAAATATTCGTTATGGTATCATTGTACTGCAAAACAAAAAGGAGAGGTTAAAGTGTTCTTTAAGGCAGAAATAGTTTTGGTGTGGCATCAATAGTTTGCCTAAATATTTTATATCATTTTGTAATTTTTTTAAAAAAATTTTTATTTTTATTTTTTTGTTTTTTTGAGAGAGGAAGGGGGGCAGAGAGAGAGAGAGAGAGAATCCCAAGCAGGCTCCATGCTGTCAGTGCAGAGCCCCATATAGGTCTCCATCTCACAAACTGTGAGATCATGACCTAAGCCGAAGTCAAGAGTCGGACACTTAACTGACTGAGCCACCCAGGCACCTCAGTTTGCCTAAATATTTTAGCGGAAAGAGAATTTTTTCACAAGTTCTCAAATAGAAAGTCACTGTATTTTCTATCTTTAAAGCAAGAATTTTAAAAGTTCTTTACTAATAAGTTTATAGTGTTATCTGAGGCCTATATTTCTTCTTTAGCCTTCTCTTTGCCTTAGCAATAATTTCCAAACATCATAACCTCTGCTACCTTGAGAGAAGATTCTATTTTGCAGCTAATTCACACTTCTTTTCACCCCTTTCAAATCCTGAACATCTTGCTTAAACTCTGATGCTCAAAGTTCTCCCAAATGTGTAATAAACTATAAGCCCAGCCAAACATTGTGGAAAACTATACAGAAATTCTTTTATGCAGCACTCTTATTTTGCCATCTCAGTGAGTCTATTTACATGTAATAATTTCCCAGTGCCAGTTAAAGTCAGAAAAAAGTGATTCACTGTGACATTCCTGCAAAATATGACATATGAGTTCATTAGTCTTTTGATTCATAAAAACCATGATTTTTTTTTTTTTTTGGCTTAAAATATGGAGCAAAAAATAAGCAAGTCCCTGATAGGTTTAATTCAGAGTCAGGGTTAAGTAATGCCAACTCTGCAGATTCATGTAAAGAGCTGACCAAAGAAACAGAGAGAAGGAAAAAGGACTGTACAAATGAGTATATTATGCTTTGTGAAGTTACGGGCTATAAGCTGATCCAACGGCTAGACACAGGAAATAAAGCAAGAGTGACTGCTAAGTTACATGTCATTTGTGTGTTCTTGATATAAATGCAGACACAGGGAGAATGAAGAATTTGACAAATGAGCCTTAATAGGATGAAAAAAAAAAAAATAAGAGGCCAGAGATTTTAAGGGAAAAGAAATCCCTATCAGTGATGACTGATATAATACAGAATAGTATCTGTTCACAAAGAAGCTAAAATTAAAGGAAGATGTCTTTGGAATGTCAACACTAGATCTTTTTAAGGAAACTCTAGTAGACTAGCTGCACGCCAGCAGAAAAGTATTCTTATTGCAATTTTCATTCAAACTGATTTGCCATCCACGTGTTGTTGCAATCAGCAAATCCGTCTTGTAGAAGGACTCCACAGTCAAATCTGAATTTAAAATTATAGACAGTAGGTTTTCAAATCTTATCTGCTGTCTTATCTTTGAGTGCTGATTGAAGAAAGGCTGCATAGATTATAATATTTCTTATACCCTCAAAATAATTAAAGAATCAAGAGACTAAAAAAAGGAGTCCCATAATGTAAATACCATAGTGCAAAAGGCCACTGTCAGTAAACTGAAGAATTCTTTTTTTTTAAACTAAAGAATTTTTTTTTTAATATTTTTTATTTACTTCTAGGAGAGAGAGAGAGACAGCGTGAGCAGGGGAAGGGTCAGAGAGAGAGGGAGACACAGATTGAAACAGGCTCCAGGCTCTAAGCTGGCAGTCATCACAGAGCCCGACGTGGGGCTCGAACCCACGAACCGCGAGATCATGACCTAAGCGAAAGTCGGACGCTTAACCGACTAAGCCACCCAGGCGCCCCTAAACTAAAGAATTTTTAATGGTAAAGAAGAAATAGTGCTTTGGTTTCTCATGGGTTGTCTGTTTCTATCATTGTCTTCCATGAAATGTGATTCATAAGTTATTTCTTAATCCTTAAAATTACTCATGTAGCTACATAGATACGTAATTAAAAAATTTTAAATGCAGATAAGAAGTTCTCAAAGTTTCATATGTTGTGATATTACCCTGATGGAAAATGTTTTGCCTTATTCCACATTCAGGAAAAAAATGTTAAAAAATATCTTTGAAATCTACTTGTACACATTTCTTTTGGACATACTAATGATTCAGATGCATCAGTATTCTGAGCTTCAAACAGGTTTGGTGTCAAACGCCCTTAATAACATGAATGAGGTATAACAAGAATACATTATTTGGTGGAAAAAGAGAAAGCGAAAGACAGTAACACTCATTTTATTTATTTTATTTTATTTTATTTCATTTTTTTTTAAATTTTTTTTTTAATTTTTTTATTTATTTCTAGGAGAGAGAGAGAGACAGCGTGAGCAGAGAAGGGTCAGAGAGAGGGGGGGAGATACAGACTCTGAAATTGGCTCCAGGCTCTGAGCTGGCAGTCAGCACAGAGCCCGACGCGGGGCTCGAACCCACGAACCGCGAGATCATGACCTAAGCGAAAGTCGGACGCTTAACCGACTAAGCCACCCAGGCGCCCCTTATTTTATTATTTTATGTTTATTTATTTTGAGACAGAGAGAGAGAGAGAGAGAAAGAGAGAGAGAGAGGGCGGAGGATGAGCAGAGAGAGAGAGAGAGGGAGACAGAATCTGAAGCAGGCTCCAGATTCTGAGCTGTCAGCACAGAGCCTGATGCAGAGCTCAGGATTAGACTCTTAATTGGCTCTTTGTAATGGATATAACAAATGCTAACAAAATATCTCTTGTTATTCATATATTTATCCCCTCCCTAAATATTTGCATAAAAAAAAAAAGAAAAGAACAGAAAGAAATTATTCTCACTCCATTCTCACCTTCCATCATGAATCCCTTTTGGAGTGTGTTTATGATAAAACATAATGTTCTTGGAGACCTTTCATTCTGAGGTAGCTCTACTTGTGGAAGAAGTGATTGGCTCTAAGCATCAACTTAGCAGGTAAGCTGTACATGGCGTCTGCCTTCTCGGAATGGATTCAACTCTGCCCACTGTTTGCTCATTTGTGTCTGCCTGTAGCTGACAGTGTTAGTTACACAGCCCAAATTCTGCCCCCTTCTTTCCTAACAGAACTTTAATTTTGAGCAGGATGTCAAGTGTACACCTCCCAACAAAGAACTGTGATTTGTTTTACCCTCTAAGCCAGTCATGACCTTCCTGTCTTCCATTTTCCCCATCTCAGTTGCTATTATATTTCAGAGAGTAAAATCAATACACTAAAGATGAGGAAAGAAAATCCTTACCTATTTAAGGGGCTGTTCTGATGCATGCAGACCCTCCTTTTGGACTATGTTAAATGAATAAAAAACTATTTGTTTTAATTTCAGCTGGTAGAAGACTTTAGTTGCAGCCAAAATCATTTATGGCTAGTTCACCATCAGAACCAGATCTATTTAGGAATTCTCCATTTGATCAAAGGTTGTCCTAAGGGTGGGACATTTCCTTCATTGGCTGGCTTCCTCCAAAGGTGCTGCCACAGAGTGGAGTTCTAACTGCTCTTGATTTAACAGCTTGGTGGTATATAGGAGCACATTTGGGCACCATTCAAGACCAAAGCACTTCACTACACCTTTGCTTCCCCTGTGAAACTTTTGTTACTTCCTTTTTCCCAGGTCCTTAAAATTCAAACAAGTTTCAGTAAGGGATACCTGGCTGGCTCAGTCAGTAGAGCACACAACCCTTGATCTCAGGGTCATGAATTCATGCTCCATGTTGAGCATAGGCTTACTTTAAAGTTTTTCTGAAATGGGCTGGAGATTTATATTTTATCATGAAGTTTGCCTAATAAACGCCTACTCAAATCTTTATCATGAACTTTTGATTATTCCCTTTTCTTCGATGTAGTTCTTTTTGGAATTCCCAATTTGCATATTGGGACATTCCTGGCTTTATTATCCATGCCACTTAAATTTTAATGTATTTCCACATGTACAATAGTTAATAATACATATTCGCATGTAAGTGTGTGTATATACATACATATATATATACATTTACATATACACACACATATATAAGCATTTTTTTTTTCTAAATTTTCAATGTGTTAAGTTGGTCTACTATGTCCTTGATTTATATTTCTTCAGTATTCAATAAACTTATTTGAATTTTCCA
Source organism: Hyaena hyaena (assembly GCF_003009895.1). Lineage (NCBI taxonomy): Eukaryota > Metazoa > Chordata > Mammalia > Carnivora > Hyaenidae > Hyaena > Hyaena hyaena. The sequence goes on along the minus strand of NW_024081095.1, from coordinate 97,383 downwards.
ATTTGGTACTCATGTTATTTATCTAACAACAATTTTTACCTGTCTCAAAGTTTTCTCTTTCATTTAATCTAGCTGAAAATAATAATAAACTATTTCTCTAGAAAGAAAGATTTACCATTTGACCTGTGACGTCTCCTCTGGCCAAATTCCTCTTGCAACATTAAAGGAAAATTTACAGGATTATAATAAACTGTGGGAAAAAACCTGAAGGATATACTCTGAAATGGTTCAGGGTCTGTTCTGTGTTATCAAAATTCCTATTGCGAAATTTATAAGCAATGAGTAATTGCTAGTTGATGAGACACAGTTACACTTGGAGAATAGTACCAGAAAGCACAAGGAAGCTATGTGACTAGCAAGGTACAAAGATTGAAGGGATTCCAAGGCTGATGACCTCTCTGTGCTGTGGTGGTACCCACCCAGTCAGCCTTTTCTCTTAGCAGACTAATGTCCCAGAAGCAGAGTGATTTAGAAACCTGTCATTCTGCACGTGGGAGTCACATGACTTCTGTTAGCTGTCACTGTTTTGTATCCTTCCTTCAAGGTCAGTTAATTTGGTACTGGGTGACATTTATTGTGTCTCAGGAGTCTTGTCAATACCAATCTAAGACCAATGTTACTAGTCAAGGAGAGTGGACATTTCATTTTTTAAAATCTACTTAAAATAGTTTCTTTTGTAGCTCATACAGGAGATTTGTATTTGTATTTGTGGGAGATATGTGTTGATTCTTCAGCTCATCTTTTATTTTGCTTTTGAATAGCTGGCATTGCCTCTTAAGGTCCGACTTTCACGAACCAGTTTTCCAACTCTAGTTCTGGTAAGCTGAGATCACTTATATGGCACTTTTAGCTTCACTCAGTTTTCTTCTGAAATCAAGTATATTTTGTTATCATTAAACACTTTGAGATCTCTCACATTCATTAAGAATTTTAAAGTGTTTTTTTTTTGCTCAAATCATTTATTGATCTAGATAGAGTTTTAGTTCAACAGAGCATGCTTCCAACTAATTAAAAATATGCTTGTGTGTATGCATGCATTTCTAGCACGTAAATCATCCCATTATGTTTATTGTCACGATTGATGGGCCTTAGCACCTATCAACTGCATACAGCATTAGTATAAGTCTTTGTAAAAGCTGTAGCTCTTAGTAAATTAAAAAAAAAAGGGGGGGGGTGCCTGGGTGGCTCAGTTGGTTAAGCATCCGACTTCAGCTCAGGTCATGATATTACGGTTTGTGGGTTCCAGCCCCGTGTTGGGCTCTGTGCTGATGGCTAGCTCAGAGCCTGGAGCCTGCTTCAGATTCTGTATCTCCCTCTCTCTCTGACCCTCCCCTGCTCATGCTCTCTCTCTCTCTCTCTCTCTCAGAAATAAATAAAACATTAAAAAAATTAAAAAAAAGAAGCAAGAAAATTTGGGGTCAAAAGTTAAGCCATCTGTTAGCTATATATCAATACTAGTGAATAATATCATATGCCTTAGTTAGGACTATTTTTTCTGTTTGCTTGAAAGTTATTATTATTCTGACATTGGTAGTTGTTGGGAGCCATTCTGCTCAACTAGTGGTTTCAGAATGGCTCCCAACAGATAGTTGAAATAATTTCTTTCAGAGAAAATGTAGGTCTCTGTTCAAAACACCTAGTTCCAGAAAAACAGAAAAGGAAATCCTTTTTTTCTTTTGGGTAATTTTATGTTGCCTGATCATGGATCTAGTAACAATTAGTGTGACAGGAAATATACTGGAAGGAAGATTCTGTCCTAAGTGAATAGATTCATCCTTCATATCTGCTATGGCAGGTAGTTCAATTATACCTGGGCGTCTTTCACTTTGTCCAACTGGTGTCTCTTTATTAGGTGTGTCTTGCCATCTCGAGCAGTATCTTCACCACTCATGCCACACATAGCAAATGAAAGATGGCCACAATCATCACAATATGCTACTCTGTGCACTGATGAGTCACACAAATCATTGGACCGTCACAATCAGTCTCACACACATTTGCGATCTTACCTAGTTTCCAGCTGCGTAATAATTTCAAGGACACAAGTAATCAGGAGGAACAGGCAAAGCAGGGAGAGTTCACGGACCACCAATGTAGCTCCATGTTATTCCCAAAAGTTAGATAGCTTGGGTAACATTTTCCAAGCAACTGTGCTTCATATGTCTATAGATAGTAGTTTTGTTTGGCATCTAGTCCTACAACAGATCAATCCATCTAAGAGTGGTTCATAGGATGGGGCTCCCCAGTAGCAAGACCACTAGTTGATTTAATATTAACATGTTTACAAGAAAATTGTCAAGATGGCTTCCTTTCTTTGCTGAGGAGACTCCCAGTAAACAAAGAATTGTATACCTGCTGCACCAGTTTATAGAATATAAATGTGTGTTCCACCAGGCCTGTAAATGCCCAAGAGCTAGATTAGGAGTTTATTGCTTTATCCTGGCATGTTTTAGATTATGGTGGAATACTGTGAACTCTGTTCCCAGGGACGTTTTCCCTCTACATATGCCGAATTTCATTCAGCTTGACTTATCTTCCATGTAGCCTTATATTGACAAGATCATGTAAACATTTTTTATGGTTCTCCTCTTCATTCCTTCCTCTCTCCCCCTTTCTTTCCCTCCCTCCGTTTCTCCTTCTCCTTCTCCCCTATTCCTCCTCCTCCTTCTTCTTCTCCTTCTCTCCCTCGCCCTCTTCCTCCCCATCATCCTTCTCCTTCTTCCTCTTCCTCTCCTTCTTCCCCTCTTCTCTCTCTTCCTCTCTCCTTCCCTTCCGTTCCTTCCCTTCTCTTCTTTCCTTCCTTCCTTCCTTCCTTCCTTTCTTCCTTCCTTCCCTCTCTCTCTCTTTCTCTCTTTCTTTTTCAAAGACAAGACTCAAGAAGAAGAGTTAAATGTGATGACACAGGCCACCATCCTGAGTGGCAACTAAACTTTTTAGAATTATTGTATACATCTTCCCTTCTTTTCTTTAATAAGAAAAAATTCCAAAATATACCCAGGTGTTTACTTTACAAGATAACCTAAGGCATTTTTGGATAATTGGAAAATTTATTTAAAAATTAATTCCTCATTTATAGCAAATATTTCTTACTGTACTTTCCATGTATTTTTATAAGTTCTTCCTATTTAAAAAAATAGAGTTTATCTACAAGATTGACAATACATACTGGATACCTACAATGTTTCCAGAGTACATTTTCTGAATATTTCATAAACACACTTTCTAGTTATCCCTTGGCATTTCCACAAGATTGGATTTCTATGACACAAAGGAAACCTATATTTCCACTATTTAAAGTGTGTTAATAACTCTCCTTTGCTTTTAGGAAAATAGATTAAAATTTTTGGAATACAATTCAAAGAATTTCAACAAAGTGCTCTTATATTTATTTTAAGCTTATCTGAAATCTTTAATTCTGAATAATCTGCAGTTTCCTGGATACATTTTGCTTTTTCATAAACTTATTCCTTAGTATAAAATATTCTCTTGTCTAGAGCTTTCTTTACTTCTTTACTTTCTTCTTTACTCCTCTTCCCATCTGGGACCCTCTTATTTATTCTTTCAGATATATTCTAAGAGTTTTCTCCTCTGACAAGACTTCTCTGAACTATTTTATTAGTTGAAAATACTATACCTTCAGCAATCTTCTGATCTAAGTACCTAATATTTACTAACCTCATAAAATGATGTAAGCTTAGTTATGTGTCATGTTATGGGTTGAATTGTGTCACCGTTAAAACATGAAGTCTTAAACCCCAGTCCTTCAGAATATGACCTTGTTGGATATCATTAGTGAAGTTAAGATGAGATCATACTGGAATAGGGTGGTTTCCTAATCCAGTGTGACTAGTGTCCTTATAAGATGGCTGTATGAAGAGACTAAGACACAGGGAAAATGTGATGTAAGACAGACAAAGATTGGCTTTATGCTGCCATAAGTCACGGAACACCTGTGGCCAACAGAAGGGGCAAGGAAGAACTCCCCCCTAGAGGCTTCAGAGAGAGCATAGCCTGGCTGATACTTTGGGTTTTTTGTTGTTGTTGTTTTTTAAATTTTTTAATGTTTTATTTATTTCTAGGAGAGAGAGAAAGACAGCGTGAGCAGGGGAGGGTCAGAGAGAGAGGGAGTCACATACTCTGAAACAGGCTCCAGGCTCTGAGCTGGCTGTCAGCACAGAGCCCGACGCGGGGCTCGAACCCACGAACCACGAGATCACAACCCAAGCGAAAGTCGGACGCTTAACCAACTAAGCCACCCAGGCTCCCCAGCCTGGCTGATACTTTGATTTTGGACTTCTTGCTTCCACAGTAGGGAGAGAAAAAAACTTCTATTGTTTTAAGCCACCTGGTTTGTGGTCCTTTGTTATGACAGCCCTAGGAAACTGATCCATGTCACGGGATCTTAGGTGTGGGAAATAGTCAAATTCTCTTTTATGGTTGTATACTCGCCAAAGATTACATAATTTTTTTCTTTCAAAAGAAAGTTGGCAGGAATTATTTATGAATGTTAACTATTTTTATCAAGTAAGTCACACAAAGATTTCTGTGTACCTTTCTCATAAAGATGTTCTTATTACGGCAAAAAATTGAACACGTAAAACTTAAAATAACCTGATGAAAAAGATCTCAGTTCACAAAGAGTCATCTAATGTTAATATTAAATAGCAGCAAGTGTCCTATCCACCAGAGTGACTCCAATGGACAAAGGACTCATCGTTGGACCTTGCTACTACTTGGAATATTTGTCTTGTGAAGGGTTAAGTCAGTGCAATACCTCAAAGGATGGGGAGGCAGGACCTGGGCCCCCCTGATGCATGAAACAAGAAGAGGTTTTGGCAACAGCAAGAAAAAGCCAGTCGAATGGGATCAATGCATGGTGCATTCTTGTAGGGAATGTAAAGTAGCAGGGGGACCATTTGGATTCATATTCTGGAGTTTTTGTCCCATTGTTTATCTTAAAAATAACAAAGTTTGCCCCCCCCCCATAGATAGTTATCTCATCATCTTAGATTTTGGTATACATGTGAGTATATTCAGATGTACCTTCTGGTTATTGGTGTTAATTTTATACATTTTCATAAAACCCTATGGTTAATGCTTTGTTCAGGAGTTTTGCAGAGATTTTGTTACTAATTTTTCCCATTTTGAATATTACAAACCACCTGTCCATCATCTTATTCCACTTTCCTCAGATAAAATCCCAAAACTGCAGTCGTTAAAAGAAAGTTACTAACTTCTCTCCAGATTGTCCCTCATACCAGCAAATGATAAAAGACATATACAAAAGTGGCTAAGGGACAACCATAAATATTGCTTCACATTTGTATGGTGCTTTGTTCTCTCTCAAGGACCTTCATATATCTGCCTACTATAAATTATGTCTACACTATAAACTACACCTGGTTCTGAGTCATGGTAGGGAGATTAACAGAAACAAGAAATATCTAGTAACAAAGTATGGTCTGATTATATGCAAAATATGTGTGCATGCATATATGCATTTATTTATATTTTGTGGAACTCTGGGTGGTGTAATATAGAAAACTGCCGCACTGTGAGCATTGGCCTAGAGAATGAGTCTAAAACAGAAAACCTCTGTGTCAGGCATGGATGCACATCAGCTTGTTTCTTTTTGCACCTACCATTTAGCAGAAGTTGAAATTTCACTAATGAAGAGAACACTCAAGTAGATTTAATTAAGAACTTCCAATAATCTTTGCAAAAGAATGTTTTAATGCAGAATGTTGTAGAACATTCATTCATTCTTTCTTAAAGTCACGAAGCCCTTTAATCCATATGGTTCTCTTTGAAATCTTTTAATTAATCTGTGCTCTGCATTCTTTCTTATAAATCTTCTTTCTTATGGTTAAACAACATTGAAAACAATCTGCTTTAAAAGTCAATTCTCCCTTTATATCCAATTCTAGATAAAATCTCTTATATGATCCTCAGGAATTACTACTGGTCATTGGAGGTTTACACATATTCATTTCTGCATTTGCTTTTACAAATTCACCCATGGCAAATGGCTATTTGTCATAATGCTTTGCATTTAAATAGTTCATTACATTAAAAATTTTCAATTAATTCTGCTAATACCTCCATTTTAAAGAAAGCAATCATTTCTGTGATCATATTATTGATGGAGAAACTGTAGTTCAGAGAGTTTAAAAGATGTACCCAATGATGGCCAGAGAGGGAAGTTCAGTCAGTGATAACAAGCAAAACAATCTACTAGTCAGCAGCCTTCATTCTTTCCTTGAAGCAGATTTGTCTCAGCATGTATAATGAAGTTTGGGAAAAATCTCAGATAAAAACAGTGAATGTTTTTTTATTTTAATATAAAACATTGAAGCATTAGAGTCATCGTAGTATAAAGTATACAGCCAACAACTTTCACACCTCTTGCATGATTTTTCCAATTCAAATAGTACTCATCATCTTTTAGAGAAATAGGGTTTTTGAAAGGAGGGGAGTAAGTTTTAGAACTTTTAAAAGCATTATGAGGAAAGTAGCAGCAGTCAATGACAGGGAGGCAGGTTAAGGAGGGGTATATATTGGGGCGCCTGGGTGGCTCAGTCTGTTGAGTGTCTGACCTTGCTCAGGTCATGATCTCGCGATTTGTGAGTTCGATCCCCATGTTGGGCTCTGTGCTGGCAGCTTGGAGCCTGGAGCCTCCTTCAGATTCTCTCTCTCTCTCTCTCTCTCTCTCTCTCAATAATAAACAAAATTAAAAAAAAAAAGAGGGGTATATATTAAACTCAATTTATGCACAGACAAGCACAGACTAGTTAGATTTAGAGGCAGAAAATTAAAGAATGAAGACAGAGTGGATACCATCTTAAAAATCTCCTATTAAAGTGTGCTGGGAGCCATACTGGCCTCACTGGATGACAGTCACAGTGAGGAAATGGCAGTGTTTGCATAGCTCCTGCCATGAGAAAGGAAAACTGCTATCTCCTTCTGCTACTACTGGCTCATGTTGGAAATGAGGCTGCTGGTATTGACCAGGCTTCACAATATTCCAGATCAGACCGATATCCCCCCGCACAGATTGCTCATAAGGAAAAGCATATCCCTGCCTTTTCCAAAGAGACTTCAGATGAAAACATTGTGGATGATTGTTAAAAGGCTCTTCCTAGGGACCTTGCAGATCCAAGACTTACATAATAAAGGGGTCTTGAGTCTGGCCCTGAGACAAAGAGCCTAATTTAGAAGTTAGGGGCAGATATCCAGCCCCACCCAATTGTTTCTGCTTGGAGCACTGGCCGACCCCCCCCCCCCGCCCCGCCCCAGGCATTTGTTATCAAGTATTTGGAGTGACTTATTCTGGCTTTGAATATGCTGATTGCTCCCTGTGGAGGAACCTATTGAGGAACTTCTTCTTTTGTGATTATGGGAGCAGAGGTGTTTCCTGAAAGACCTGTTTGACTCCTGCTCACAGAGAGGTAACCTCACCCTTTTAGGCTAAAAACATTGTCTGATATGTTGCACTAAATCACCTATCTCACTATTGATAAAGGTTATGCAGAAGTCTTCTACAAATCTATGTTCTGGGAAATTCTTACCTATCAAAGACATTTGTTATCAGAAATCATTGTCTAAGGCAAATGCCACTTCTGTGCCGTCCCCCAAACACTTATAAAATAAAGTTGAGCCCCAGTCAGGGCAGAGATGCCTGCCTGGTGACCAGAAAGACTCTCAGACCCCTCTCATCCCTCCCTTGCTGACACCGTCCATCCTTCAGGGACCCCTGGACCCGGCCGGACTGGTCTCCAACAAAAGTACAAAATATTCTGAGTAGGTGGCAGGGTAACAAACCACTTCAACAGGTTTATCCAAAGGTAGAAATCACTTGTAACTGAGAGCAGAGGTCTGAGATACTGGCTTAAGGAACAGAATATTTTCATGGACACCCGTGAAGGGGGCCTGGACTATTGCCAAGTCCCGTAGTTAAAGAGCACATTGGATTCCTAGCTAAAGTGCTCTGGGAAATTTGCAGACAAGCCTTACCAATGTGGAGCTTTAATTAGACAAAACTGCAGTCCTACATCTTTCCATAGGGGTCAGAACAAAGAGTGTACGTAAAATAGAAGGAGTGTGCATTGAGACCACGAGTGCTGGGACATCTGTGTCTGTGTCAATTTCATAGAACTGGTATGTATCAGAATCCTGGACTTATTTTTTTTAATTTGATTTTTTAATGTTTTAAATTAAGTATTAAAAATGCCTTAATATTTTAGATAGTATTCATACATCTTGAGTAATTGTGAGTTTTAAATTTTAAATATTGCTTTGTAAAATTACTTGTCATGACCCATTCATATGAATGTTAGTAAGACATTAACTTAATATCTTACGTTCTTTTTTTTTAATTTTTTTTTAATGTTTTATTTATTTTTAGGAGAGAGAGAGAGACAGCGTGAGCAGGGGAGGGTCAGAGAGAGAGGGAGTCACAGACTGAAACAGGCTCCAGGCTCTGAGCTGGCAGGCAGCACAGAGCCCGACGCGGGGCTCGAACCCACGAACCGCGAGATCATGACCTAAGCTAAAGTCGGACGCTTAACCGACTAAGCCACCCAGGCGCCCCAATATCTTACGTTCTTTAAAGATCTGATTAGAAAGGTAATCAGTATAATATAGTGATTGCTAATAATATGGGGTTTTTTTTTTCTTGCTTAAAAGGTAATTATTTCAGCGGCACCAGGGTGGCTCAGTTGGTTAAGCATCTGGCTCTTGATTTTGGCTCAGATCATGATCTCATGGTTTGTGGGATGGAGTCCTACATTGGGCTCTGTGCTGATAGTGTGGAGCTGTAAGGACACAAGTCTAAACCATACAAACTCCATGACAGGCCTTAAGTTTCCCCTCTACACTAGAAGGCCTAAGTTTCAGTTTCCCTGAAACTATCAGGCAGCTACACATTGCCCAAGGCCGAAGAAACTGCCCACCACTTCACTCCACCACACTACCTTGGCAATGCCCAATCAAGAAAGGTCAGCAACTATAGATAAATCTTAGCTACCTAATGTTAAAGTCAACCCGTTAGGCGCCGAACAAGACCCTAGGCTCGCTCTGTAATTGGTTGAATTTAAAAGTACTCTAAATGTTGTAATTGGGTCTCGCCAAAAGTAACAAATACTCTAGACAATGTGTATGGTTGAACCCGCTGTCAATGATATTGTATACTTATGATTGGATCACTGTTTCCATGCCACAACTTCTGTAACTCCCCTGTCACAAACCCCATAAAAACCCTACTCTGCCTTTGTTTGGGGCTCTCAGCACGGATCCACTGTGTTGGTGAAGTCTGTGAGCCCAAGCTCGAGCCCGTAATAAAGCCCTTTGCCTTTGCATGCGTGACTCGGTCTGCCTGGTGGTCTCTGGTCGTTGAGGATACTGCTATCTGGGTATAACAGAGCCTGCTTGGGATTCTTTCTTTCTTTCTCTCTCTGTCCCTCCCCCACTCGCACACTTGCTCTGTCTCTCTCGCTTTCAAAATAAATAAGTAAACTTTAAAAAAGATAATTATTTCAATGTTGCAAAAATTATCAATGAATTTCCTAAAAGCAATAGTTAGGGTGAAAAATTTGAACAAGTGAATATTCAGGAAATTCTTGCAAAAAAGTATGATTATAAAAATTGTCAACTTTAGGATTCATTAATTTTATTCACTCCCCTGCCCAGGTGAGCATAATTCTTCCTCAGTTTAACATAATTTCCTACTCAGTTTGTCCCTCCTCTTCATGCATTTTTACTTCACTATAATTGTGTTTTCTATTATTAAAATTCCCATCTAGTGATACAGCTTAAATTTTAATACTAATAAACTATTCTTTCTTAGTTATCTTGAGTTTTATTTTGATTTTATTAAAATAACCCATATTCTCACAGCTTCTTTGCTCTATCAATTATGGCTCTTTCTCCAAAAGGATACTTATCATACTTTGCTCCTCATTAGCTCTTGGCATGGATACACTTGATGTACTTGCTAGCAGATTATCTACCATAAGTTATAAAACATTCCAGCACCACGTGACTATTAATGTGAACCAAACAAATGCTTTTTGTGTTTTTTCTTCTTTCATACATTTTTTGTTCACTCATGCAAACTTTTACTCCAAATGGGAATTAAGCTATAAAATATTTATATATATTATATACATATAAATATAGTAAATGTTTATTATTTACTTTTGAGAGAGACAGAGACAGAGCATGAGTGAGGGAAGGTCAGAGAGAGAGAGGGAGACACATTTGAAGCAGGCTCCAGGCTCCAAGCTGTTAACACAGAGCCCTATGTGGGGCTTGAAATCACAGACTGTAAGACCATAACCTAAGCCGAAGTCAGAAGCTTAACTGACTGAACCACCCAAGCAACCCTAAAATAGTTATTTATATTTTTAAATAAATTATTCAAAATAATCAATGCTAGGTTTTCTTTAATGACACACAGCTTCCCAGAAGTTCTTGGAAGAGGCAACTCACTTCTATCACACGTGGCCACATGGCCAAAACACCACCACCTTGAAAATCACACTTATTAATTATCAGGGTGGGTTTGAGACAGCTTACATAGTTCTCTTAGCTATTCAGCTTGTTGAGCAAGTGTTCAAAATATTGCTATTTATTCTCCTGTTAGTAATTCTTCTCAGGCTAAAATCAAACTATTGCAATTTTATCATGACTATTTCATTCTGGAGTTCACATAGATAGTGTTCTGAGTGAATAAAATAGTGCAAAAATAAAATATGTTATACCATGTTGCTCATTTATAACTTCTATTTAGTTTAAAAAACCAACTCTGGAAATGATGGATAGTTAGTAAGAAATTATGAAAAGAATTATTGAACAGGTTGGAGAAACAGGTGACTCTTTGTATGTTGCTAAGAATTATTTTCAAATATGCTGGCCTTGTGAATTCCTCCTCAAATCCCCCAGGGCTATCCATAGACATTTTCTGTGTGTATATTTCCAAATTACAGTTAGATTGGCAAGCTAACCCAATTAAATAAGTGCAGAGAAATAAGAAATGAGGAAACAGAACTGGAGAACAGATAAAAAGACAAACTTGAGCTAGAGAGAAAAAAAACAATGCCAGGACCGGATAAAAGCAACTGAGGCCATCTTTCTAAAAGAAAGTTCAGAGGCTTCTGTTGGAAATGAGGGAAAGAGTCTCAATTTTTCCCCTTGTGCAGTTCCCTTCTCCCCTGAGCTAACTGCCCCTTAATGAAATTCGCTATTCTTACCTATCAAACCTGCTTTTCCTCAACACTCTATTCCACAAATTAAGAGTAGAACATTTAAATAGCAGTTAATAACCACTAAAGGATAGCCTGTTAACATAAAATTTCAAAAAAGAGTGATCTGGTTTAAAAAACTTACTTTAGATTGAATGCTTGTGTCCACCCGAAATTCATATACTGAAACTTAGTCCCCAATATGATAGTATTTGGAGGTGCGATCTTTGGGATATGATTATTTATGAGTGTGAAGCCCTCATCAATGGGATGGGAAGGGACCCCAGAGACCCTCCTGACCCCCTTTGCATTGTGAGGACACAGGGAGAAAACGGATCTGTGAACCAGGAGTGAACTCTTACCAGAAATTGAAACTGTAAGGTCCTTAATCTTTGACTTCTCAACCTCCAGAACTGTGAAAAATAAATTTTTGCTGTTTATAAGCTACCCAGGCTATGGTGTTATGCAATAGCAATCTGAACAGAATAAGGCACTTATTTTAAGCCCAGTTAAGGAAAAAAGCCCAATAAAGGAAAACTTATCATTCTGGTCTGCCTAGGTAGGGCAGAGACTATCATTAATCAATACCATCTGGACACAACCAGAATCATCTCTGATATTGAAATCCATTGTTTAGGGTAACAGCTTGCTTATGGGTGTCCTTCCAAATTTGAGTTTCCTACTGGAGGACCTGTCCAATCATCAAACATGTCTAATGAACAATTAACCCAATTACTTTTAGGGAATGCTACAGATAGTTCTAGTTAGGTGGCCTTCTCTAATGATCATTTCAATACAACATAATAAAGAAAACATTAAAAAGACATAAATATCTAATGTTTTGTGTGGAAAGAAATGATTCTTTTGTTATAGGGGGCTAGAGGTGCCACCACGGCCATGTTAAATTTTTATATTGGGATTCTTAGACATATATGTAAATGCAACTTTGGGAATTACTGGAGAAATTAAAAAGAAAATGAGAACTACAATTGCTTGAGAAAGATGGCAGTGAAAATTACAGTATTTTCATCTTTAAAAATGAGTTTCTATTTCCTTCTCTATGTTTAATTCTGAAAACACCAAGTGTAGTGCTTTTGATATAGATCCACAGATAATTTCAATTTTGTTTTTCAAAGTGGTTAACTATATATTTAAAAATTCCAAACTCTCTCATATCTTTGTTTCATAAATCCTAGAACTATATAAAGGTGATTGTCATTGTGATAGAACAGATGAAGCAAAATGAGAGAGGAAAGAAACCAAGAAATTTAGTTTGATTTAACCTATATGCATGGAATGTCTAGTAGGGCAAATATATTTGCTTTCATTTATTGCTAATTTATGGGAAAATGGTTTGTTGGCACACTGATTTATTCTTTTATAATTTATTTCTTTAACATATATACTGAGCTTATCTACTATGTGTGTCAGGAGCACTGAGAACACAGACATGACCCTATTTTTAAAACATATGATGTTTTTTAAATTTCATGTGTTTGAGAATCATGTAGGTATTTTGTTCAAGTTTTTTATTTGTTTGTTTGTTTGTTTTAATAAAATAGACCTATCACTAGAGATTTTGATTTAATTGGCTCCGGGTGATCCAAGAAGGTGCTTTATTATTATTATTTTTAATTTTACACCCAAGTTAGCATATAGTGCAACAATAATTTCAAAAGTAGAGTCCGGTGATTCATCCCCTACATATAATACCCGGTGCTCATCCCAGCAAGTGTCCTTCTTAATGCCCCTTCTCCTTTTAGCTTATCCTCCCCCCCCCCCACAACCCCTCCAGCAACCCTCAGTTTGTTCTCTGTATTTAAGAGTCTCTTATGTTTTGTCTTCCTCCCTGTTTCATATTATTTTTGCTTCCTTTTCCTTATGTTCATCTGTTTTGTATCTTAAATTCCACATCTGAGTGAAGTCATATGATATTTGTCTTTCTCTGACTGACAAATTCTAATTTCCTTAGCCTATACATTCTAGTTCTATCTTTGTTGTTGCAAAAGGCAAGATTTTATTCTACTTATTGCTGAGTAATACTCCATTGTATATATATACTTACCACATCTTCTTTATCTGTTCATCTGTCAATGGAAATCTGGGTTCTTTCCATATTTTGACTATTGTCGATAGCGTTGCTATAAACTTTGGGGTGCATTGTCCCTTTGAAACAGCATACCTGTATCCTTTGGGTAATTACCTAGAAATGCAATTGCTGAGTCATAGGGTAGTTCTATTTTTAATTTTTTGAGGAACCTCCATACTGTTTTCCAAAGCGGCTGCACCAGTATGCATTCCTACCAGCAGTGAAAAAGGGTTCCTCTTTCTCTGCATCCTCACCAACCTCTGTTATTGCCTGAGTTGTTAATTTTAGCCATTCTGATTGGTGTGAGGTGGTATCTTATTGGGGTTTTGATTTGTATTTCCTTGATGATAAATGATGTTGAGCATTTTTTCGTCTGTTAGTCATTTGGATGTCTTCTTTGGAAAAGTGTCTAATCATGTCTTTTGTCTGTTTCTTCACTAGATTATTTGTTCTTTGGGTGTTTAGTTTGATAAGTTCTTTATAGATTTTTGGATACTAACCCTTTATCTGATATGTCATTTGCAAATATCTTCTCCCATTCCATTGGTTATCTTTCAGTTTTGCTGATTGTTTCCTTTGCTGTGCAGAAGTTTTTATCTTGATGAGGTCCTAATAGTTCATTTTTGCTTTTGTTTCCCTTACCTCCAGAGACATGTTGGGTGAGAGGTTGCTTTGGTCGAGGTCAAAGAGGCTTTCTCCTCTAGGATTCTCATGGCTTCCTGTCTTATGTTTTAGTCAAGAAGGTGTTTTTTGATCCAATGTCCTAACGCAGTCCATAGGCATCTGGTTCTCTGAGCATAATTTGAGAATTCTGGCCTATGCATCAGAAAAATGGGTTATAACACTGCGTTTAATTGGTTTTAGAGATCAATACACTTTACTGTAATAAGGTCAATAAGAAAGCTGAGTCTGGAGACAGAGTTCCTTATTGCATAGCCCAGCTTATTTAACACTTACAAGCTCTGGGAACTTGGGCAAGATAAGTAAATTTTCTGCTACGTTTCCACCATCTTCAAAGCAGAGATAATAATAGTACCTTCCTCAGGGTTGTTTGATGATTAAATGAGCCGATGATGGAAGACACTAAGAAAATACATGCCACATTTTGAGGAATCAGTTTTCGTTTTTCTCCTTTTCTCTTATTTTGAAAAAAATATCAAAATTCTCAGCATAGAATATGATCTAACTTAAGCCTATTAGTATATGACTTATAATGGTAAAAGTTATTACATGATACATTTATATAATTTTATTTTATTATTATTATTTATAAAATTTTTAATGCTTTATTTATTTCTAAAAGAGAGAGAGAGAGCAAGGGAGGTTCAGAGAGAGAGGGAGACATAGAATCTGAAACAGACTCTAGGCTCCAAGCTAGCTCTCAGCACAGAGCCTGATGCAGGGCTCGAACCCAGGAACCGTGAGATCATGACCTGAGCTGAAGTCGGAAGCTCAACCGACTGAGCCACCCAGGCGTCCCTATATAATTTTAAATATCATATTATATTGTGGTCCCATTCTATTATTCAGAAGCCCAGAACCCATTATATTTGCATTTGTTTCCCATTTATTAATGTATGTCAAAAATACTGCTTGGGTTGGTAATTTTATATTGTTTCTATTAGGTTTAATAAGCAAAAAAAAAAATTAACTACCATATGTTACCACCAAATATTTCTATCAATGGTTTGAAAGTTGCCATATATTTTCAGATACATTCCAGAGGCAAGAGGAGGGGCAAAGTGAGTGAAGGGGAGAGGGAGATACAGGCTTTCAGTTATGGAATGAATAAGTCATGAGAATAAAAGGTACAACACAGGGAATATAGTCAATGGTATTGTGAGAGTGTTGTATGGTGACAGATGGTAGCTATACTTGTGGTGGGCAGAGTTTAATGTACAGAGAAGTTGAATCACTATGTTGTACACCTGCAGCTAAGGTAATATGTTTCAACAATATTCAAATAAAGAGTAAAAAGAAAAAAAGATACATTCCAGCATGCATTATTCTCTTTCTGAAATGAAACTGGCTCTCAGAACATATCTGATTATTATGCTGTTTCTATAGGTGAGCTATATTAACTTAATTGATAAATGAGGAACAGAGATTCTGCTAATAAAATATATGTAAATGGAATTTAAGTTTCTGATCTAAGGGCCACACTCAAGAAGAATTGTTGCTCTTTCTGTTCTTTTATTTTGGAAAAGGATGGGAGGCAGGTAATATTTATCAAATGAATTATGGCTCATTCCAGGAGCTTTAGAAAATACAGTTTTTTAGAAAACAGAATTTCTATATATAAAACACAAAATGTAACAACTCACAAAAACAACATTATTGAGTCTTATTTAAAGCATTTAGTAGTGACGGAGATGGGGATTGTTAATCCATTTCACAGATGGGAAGTTGCTCAGAGATGGGATCGCTTATCAGAGCAATATTTGCACACGTGTCTTCTGACTTGGGGAAAGAACACTACACGTTCTACCAACATTCTCTTTTTCGGTTGTGTAAACAAGAATTAACATCCTTAAGTTTAATTTCTGGCATCACCCCTTATTGACTATGTGACTTTGGTCAAATTACAGAACTTCTGTGCACTTCAGTTTCCTCCCCTACAGGGTGGGGGTACACACTGAACCTCCTTCCATAGGTGTTTGTGACTGTAATTGAGTTAATTTATGAAGAGTGTTTAGAAGAGTCCTGGGCACATAATTAGCCCTCAATATCTACTAGGTCTTACTGTGGTTTCTTTACTGAAGCCAAATTTTTCAAAACTGTGAATTTTAGTGCGTATAACCTTAGTGCAATAAGAACCTTTCATTTCTTCAGTGTCATGCCTGAGTGACTCTCTGCTCAGTGCACACAGGCTCTAAAGGCAAATATCTTCCTTCTGAGGCAACCCAGGACACTTAAACAACCTTCCCCTCAAAAACAAACACAAATCAACACAAAATGAAAGAAAAATCTTTCAATTATAAAAGACAAGAGAAAAAAGTATGGTTCATAAGATTTAATCCATTTTTTTCCTCAAAACGTTTACTTTTCAGGTTTCCATCACCTGCATTTCACTTAAGTATTTCATTTTCAACCTGTGGAAGCAATTGATTGAATGGAACTATAAAGGAATAAACAGCCACAGAACATCGCCTATTCAATACGTATTTTTGCATTCTGTTGTATACAATGAGCAGGTTAATAAAATAATCCAACTCCCTATTTTTGTTGTTGGTATGAATTATGATTTCAAATTAGATGGAATGCACATTTAATTTGATGGAAGGTTCTATTTTCTTCTGATACCTTTTGTCATAATTTGAAAAGATCAATGACTATTCCCTGTGCTTCAGTTTCACATAGCTATTTCTTATGAGCCCTTAAAACTTAGAATCCCAATGCATTTTTGTCTGCTTAAGAATTTTAAATCTTCTTACTTCATTCTGTGATTATGCCATCCCTTGACAATGGTTTCACTAAAAGATTTTCAAAAGCTGAGTCCTGGGAGCAGAGACAGGTTTCAACTTTGAATGCTATTTTCTGATCAATTGGAGCTCCTTAATCCTCTTCTTCCTTTACTCAGACTGTGTTCTGGTAAATAGCTGTCAGCAAGGGAAGAAGTTCAATACCTTTGGGCCATGACCCACTTAAATGCTCCTTCTGCTGGGGAAAAAGATCCATGGTAGCCTTAAATGTCAGTATTCTCCTGGTATGTCCTGTTATCAGCCTCCGGGGTTTGACTGCCGTGTGTATATATACATTGCAGCCTTTTCAAATAAAATACTGGAAGTTATTACATCTGTCAGGAGAAGCAGAGGTAAATATGAGTCGGGAATATAAAAGTTTAGTCCACGTATACATTGTAAACAATAACAAAGCCGGAGGGACATTCTAGTATTTGAACCGGGATAGTACATTCTATAGTTATGTGTGATATTCACTACAAATTGGCTGATTATTTTTATCCTACTCATTTCAAGATAATCCAAGATTAATCGCTGTCACAACACTACAATGTAATGTTCTATCAAATTTATGCAAAAGATTGATCTACTTTCTTTTTTTTTTTTTTTTAACACTGAATGCTTCTTTTTCACTTCGGGTATAATGATCTTGTTAGGAATTTTATAATAATAAAGTTCTTCATTTCCCTGGGAGTTTAGACCTAAGCACAAAGGCGTTTCTTAATAAAAGGTCCATCATAAACATGAAAAAGGTAAGAGGAAATAATGTGCCAAATACTACTATCAGTTTACCAATTGTTAGGGAGTTATTTTAACTGAAAACAATTCACAAAAAACCTACTGAATTAAATGTCCATTTTTAGTTTAGCAAATTGGTCATAGATGTGTCTGTCACATGTTCTTTATAATATATGTGCAAAACTGCAAATGTATACATTTTTAAAACATAAAGCTCCTCAAAATAAAAACTACCATTCTTATTAGGAGAGATAAATCTTAGTTTCCTGACATGCAGCATTAAGGTCTTCTTCAAGCTAACCTGGGAGAGCATTATAGAAGAGTCTTACATGTTAACCTGAGCCCCAATTGGTCTTTCTTTTAACACTTTTCTGCAATTACAAAATATATTTAGAGTAGATCTTGTGCTTCTTTGGACAGTTAACATTTTTTACTCATTATTAAGTTCACTTTTGCTATCTTTTCACTCTCTTTCCCTCCATGGTGGAAAAGGTTCAGTTTTTATGTGGCAGTTTAAGTTGAAAACAGAATAACAGGCTAAAAGTTTTGGCTTAGGTAAGTTTATAGCCAATAATTACTATCAATCCAATGTCAAGGTTTAGACCTATGGATGCATAAGGCAGTCATTCTCTTATTTGTGATTTTATTCTCTCATTGTGATTTTTGCTTCCACCTGAAGCACCTCAATTAAACAAAAAGATTTGTTACAACTTTACTGGAGACCAAATGTTACTTCTGAATTTTCTGGAAGGCAGTGCAAGATCAAGTGACTACCTCCTACTTTGTGGCTCTTGGAGAGAGATCAACCAGCAGTAGATGAGTTAATATTAATGTGATGGCACCTTCAAGTATGTAGAAGTTGCATGGGTTTGTGATATACTTAAGCTTTACCCCTGGCCTCACAGTTCTTTGATCTGTAATTTCTTAAGCATGGTTTCACAAAATTAATACACATAGGCAGAAGAGTAGAAATAAATTATTATCTACTTATGACCTCAAATATACATACACTTGCACACACCCAGAAACAGCAAGTACGTACATTGCAACATTAAGTTTCAATAAAATATTTTGATTTACAATGTTGCATTATTGAACAGAAATATAAAGGTGAACTAATTGACAAAAATTTCAATGCGGAGCTGATGCCATAAGCCAGTAGAAAGTATTTTCATGCTTTAGTTCTCTGAGACCTTGTTATCAAAGGTAGAGATGTGAGTATTGGAAATTTAATACTGGAATCTTTAGTGTTTTTGTCCTTCAATGGAGATAGCGTCTTATACAAAAGGCCATTTAATTTACAAAGTTACAAAGAGGATCCTCATTCTTGTAATATAAATTCTAATTTGGAATTGAGGCATTCTGAAGATCATTTTCTAGAAAAACTGGATAGGTGTTGAATGCACCACTTTTAGTTCTTTGTTAATGTGATACTTTTGTACTTTGATAATTCCAAGTAATTAAATTCTTCAGTTATCAGACAACGTTTCTTTTGCCCCCAAAGCCATTTTAATATGAAAGTACATAGCTCTTCCTAGGAGCATGTGAGATTAATTTCAATATTTTGCTAATGCTTCATTACTGTCAATTGGGTCATGTTATTGTAATTCGTCATGGAAAATTGTTAGCTAGGTTCTCAGTATTTTCTCAGCAGTCTATGAGTTACATGAAAAATATATCTTGAATCAGGAAATATCTGGGCTGGTGAAGTCATGACCTTCACTTGCCAGAAATATCAGAACTTCAGTTTCTAAATCCCTATTAAACTCCCAGACCTTGGAATTATTCATTTGTCAAAATTCACTTCTGAACATTTGCTCTTTGCAAGGGAAATGTCTGTTCATTTTTTAGTCCTGCACTCACGGAGAGACTCCTTACATTCTTCAGCTAGAGACTCTGGCTTTATGTCCGATATCAAATGAAACTCAGCAAATTTTGGGCCCCAAAAGTGCAGTTATTTAACTCTATAAAACATTTTAGAGGAGAAGGGATAACAAATAATTGTTACTAATTTTAAAAGTTGAGAGGATGAATTGAGGTCTAAAAAGGAGAATAAAAGTAAAATGTCTTTCCTTGCATAGTATTGACTAACAATCTAGATAAAATGTGACTTAAATCCTTTTGCAAATTATTTAAGGTAAAATGAATTCCTTGAGTAAAATTAAATGAATATAATTCACATGGGAAGTAAATCTTTTAATTAGAAAAGTCAAATAATTTTCTTCAAAGAAATGAAATTACTGCAATTACTTCTTGAACAGATAATATAAAATTATTTAACAGATAATTTTAAGGAACCCACAAGAAGGGAGTTTAACTAGTCAGTAAAATATTTACAGGGCATTCAGGGATTAATTTTTTCTCCAGAAGTTTCCTTAGAACTTCAGCATTTATTCCCAAATCCTAAAATAAAGTGATTGTTCAACAGCACAGTTTCATTGAACAACTACTTAGGCAAATTTATTTTTATTTTAGAAATCATTAGTCAAATAGATTCTGAAATTAACAATTAAAATGATGTTATTTCGAATTCACTCTAATCACACACATGCATACATAAGGTCCACTTATTTTGTCAGTTGCATTTCTTAGCATTTAGAACTTTTAAATTGAGCTACTTCTTGTTTTAGGAGGAACTCAGTAATGGAGCTGAGGAGGGCTATCTAGTTTCCTAAATTCCCATGTGATACTCAAACCCCCCCAACTTAATGTAATCTTTTCAAAAATAGCATGGGGGAACAGTACAAATATTTAGCAAGATTCTTACTCCAGAGCTGATTAGAAATATTAATTATAGCTGGATATTGTTTATGAATTTAAATTACAAATGAATAATTTAATACAGAGGTAGTGCTGCTGCTTCTAAGAGTAATCAGAGTTTACACTTGGAAGAAACATATCCTTGGTACATACACCTCAAAATTAGCAGAGACCTTTCCAGAGGTTTTTTTTTTTTCTTTTTATAAAAGATACAATTATCTCAAAAGGACAGATAGCATTCTTTAGTATAAAATATACCATTCTACAGGATGATGTATAAATAGACTGAACTAGGCAGTCAACATCCAAATTCAAATTCTCTATATTGTTGACCATCACATTTAGGCAACATGGTATTGTGGTTAAGAAAGTGGGTTCTGAAATCAGACTTTTGTTTGAATTTGTTCTGTGTCTCTTACTGTGTGACCTTTAGTAAAGCGCTTGACCCACCATGCCTCTGTTCCCTCACTGTGAAATACAGAGAGTGACTATTCCAGAGGGTCAGTGAAAAGAACTGAGAAAATTAGAAGTAACTTGCTGAGCACAGTGTTTAGCAAGTGCTTCAATCTGTGTGGTCTGTTATAATAATTTTTGTACAGGGTCACACAGGAAGAAAGAAAGTGAGCATGTGGCTGGTGTCAGGCTTACAATATTTGAGGGTTTTCTGTTTAATTAGGCTAGAAAGAATATTGGAGACACATATGTTTCTCCCTCATCCCAGCTCACTTGAGAGAAATAAAGCTCTGCCCCAGAGCATACACACGTAAATAACTTCTTATGCCTCCACTTAATTTGGAATGGGTGCTGATATGTGGTTGCCATTAAAAACCCCAGGTAGTACAGCTTTGTACAGGAGATTGCTTAACTTCCTCCGTGTGATTACCTTGCCCTTGGAGGTTTACGAATGCAAAACATGTTTAGCATTGTTTTGCTTGTGAAAGTAACAGTCTTATAATAGTCATTAATAACACAAATGAGTGTAAAATACTGAAGTATAAAACTTTGTTTCAACAGGGAATATTGAACAGTCAGGCTAAGAAGAAATAGGCTCTCAGTTCTAATGAGAAGATCTTGATTATAAACAAGCAACAAGATTAAACCTTCTATTCTGGGGGTAATAGATCATTAAGGAGCAGGTGACAATTTCTAACTCTGGTAGAAACCACTAAAAGATGACTGAATTTTTATCAAAGAACAGGGACATAAGATCCTATTCTTTTGTTTAACATTTTGAGGTCTGAGCACTCAGGTAAACTTTGAATAACCAAATTAGCTTGGGGACCCAGGAATTATTAAATGTGATTCTAGAGAAGTGACCACCATCCCTTTACATTGTTAGTAATGCCTTTTATTTTTTTTATTTTTTTTTTAATTTTTTAATTTTTTTTTAAGTTTTTTTTTAATTTATTTCTAGAGAGAGAGAGAGAGCGTGAGCAGGGGAGGGTCAGAGAGAGAGGGAGTCACAGACTGAAACAGGCTCCAGGCTCTGAGCTGGCAGTCAGCACAGAGCCCGACGCGGGGCTCGAACCCACGAACCGCGAGATCATGACCTGAGCGAAAGTCGGACGCTTAACCGACTAAGCTACCCAGGCGCCCAGTAATGCCTTTTATTAAGAGGACTCTTTTCCACACTGGGAGGGGATCCTGTGTTGTGATTCAGGCTAGAAGTTTAACGGAAGTATACTTTGCGTCTCTACCTCTTTCTTGGTCCATTAATCAGAAACAAAGAAGCCTGTTTTTACTAGCTTTGTGTTAAGGTGGTTCCGTTAGAATGACAGAATGAGAACTGAGAGCAAGCTCTCCCCCATTTGTGTCGTTTAGCTAACTCAGACACTGTTTAGAAATGGCTATAGGAATCTCATGCTTGAAGGAAAAAGGGAAATTGGGTTGGCATTCTCTGGCAAATCACAGAGTGGAGCTGGGAAGAAATGACAAAGCCCACATTTAGTATCCACGTTCAGGATAGGAAGATTTAATCACTTGAACAAATTCTGTGCCAGAACTGTGTTCAAAACTTGAAATTTCAAGATAAAAATCTCAAGTAGTTCTTACAAGGATTAAATTGGGTAATAACTGCTGGATATCTTTTAATAAAAGTCAGATGATTGCTCAGAGGAGTTGGGGCTGTTTTTACAACGTAATTAGGCAAATATCTTCATGCAGGAATATCTGACATGTAGCAGCAGCTAACATCCTACTCAGAATTAACATCTTAATCAAAGGCTGTGCATTTTATGGCCAAACAAGAGATGAGGGTGAGTTGGGAATGCTGGCTCTATAATACCTTTAGAAGAAACTCAGTTTTACCAGATGCATCACATTTATCCCCAAATAAAATTCATAGTTGAGGAACAAATGCAGGTGCCAAAAATACTATGAACAGTATATTTCTTGATCATATGAGCTTTCTGAAGTGGCAAGCATAGCTTACAAAGACTGGACCGTTTCAAATTTCATGAAACCTGGGGTGCCTGCATGGCTCAGCTGGGTGAGCATCTGACTTCAACTTAGGTCATGACTTTGTGGTTTGTGTATTCAAGACCCGCGTGGGGCTCTGTGCGGACAGATCAAAGCCTGAAGCCTGCTTTGGATTCTGTGTTTCCCTTTCTTTCTCTGCCTTTCCCCCCACTTGCACTCTGTCTCTGTCTCCGTCTCTATCTTTTTCAAAAATAAACAAACATTGAAAGCTTTTTTTTAGTTTTATGAAATCAAATTAATCATGTTTCTTTTGTTATTGTTAAATTTTTGTCTTACCACTTTGTTTAACCCAAATATTGAAGATCTTTTGTTTTCTTTTAGTACCTTTATAATTTCCCATAGAGTTCAATGATACATCTATTATTATGTTTTCTTTATGTGTGTATGGTGTGAGGGATATAGTATGGATAAGGTCGGGTTCACTTTTTTTCTATATGGATGTCCACTTATTCTAGTGTGACTTACTGAAATGAATTTTTCTCTGATAGGTTTGGTGCATTTAAAAATATCAATTGATCTTATAAGAATTCATCTCTTTTTGGATTTTCTAATGAATTCCAGTTATCTATATGTCTATTTTTAAGCCAATATCTCATCTTTTGATTACTACGGCTTTGAAGTAAATACATACTTCAAAGAGCACAAACAGTACAAATGTACTATTCTCTTTTCAATAATCTTGATCTTTTTAATTTTCATGTAAAATTTACAATCAATTTGAAAATTTCTATTAAGATATCATTTTGATGAAGATTGTTTTGAATATATCAATAATGGGAGCATTAACATCTTAAAAATATTGATTCTTCTAATCTATGAAGATAGTACATCTAGGTCTTGCACATAATTAAGTTGATATCTAAGAATTTTGTGTGGCGCTATTTATACATGGATTCTTAAAAGTTCTATAATTTATTGATAGCATGTAGGAACACAACTGATTTTTATAATTTAACATTTTCTTCTGTGATTCCTAAACACTTCCCTTTATTACTGTTGTGGTTTCCACACAGATTACTTTTTTTTTTTTTATGTAGACAATTATGTTGTCTAGGATAGAGATTATTTTACTACTTTTTATATTTATG
Source organism: Hyaena hyaena (assembly GCF_003009895.1). Lineage (NCBI taxonomy): Eukaryota > Metazoa > Chordata > Mammalia > Carnivora > Hyaenidae > Hyaena > Hyaena hyaena. The sequence continues at coordinate 73,529 of NW_024081095.1, read as the reverse complement.
GCTTGCATTTTTTTTCTTGCCTTATTGCATTAGATTGAACCTCCAGGACAATGTTGAAAAGCAGTCATCAGAGACGATATCCTTGCTTTGTTTTCAATCATAATGAGAATAAGCTTAATACTCATTAAATATAGTATTAAGAGTGGGGTTTTCATATATTTAATTTATCAAATTGAATTAGCTAAAAACTTTTGTCATAAATTGTTGAATTTTGTTACTTTTTTCATTCATCTATTGAGAGGAATATATGATTTTTCTTTTTATTCTGTTTAGATGGTAAACTCAACAGTGCTTTGAATAGGCCTCTAAGCACTTACAACATTTTAATTAAATTATCAACTATATTTATACTGTACATTGATCAGTGTTCTCCCGAAAAATGGAACCAATGGGATGTGTGTATGTGTGTACAAAGAGACTTGCTTTAAGAAATTTGCTCAGACACTTATGGAGGTTGGCCAGTCCAAAATTCACAGGCTGGTTCACTAGGCTGGAAACCCAATAGAGAGTGGATCTGCAGGTTATGTCTGAAGGCTCGCCACTGCAGATTTCTTTCTTGTCCAAGAGAGGTCTGTTTTTTTAATTTTTTGTTTTTTTTATGTTTTATTTATTTCTAGGAGAGAGAGAGAGACAGCGTGAGCAGGGGAGGGTCAGAGAGAGAGGGAGTCAGACTGAAACAGGCTCCAGGCTGGCAGTCAGGACAGAGCCCGACGCGGGGCTCAAACCCACGAACCGCGACGTCATGACCTAAGCGAAAGTCGGATGCTTAACCGACTAAGCCACCCAGGCGCCCCAAGAGAGGTCTGTTTTTATTCTACTCATGCCTTCAACTGATTGAACAAGGACCACCCATGCTATGGAGGGTAATCTGCTTTACTCAAAATCTATGGATTTAAACATTAATCACATCCAAAGACGTTAATCACATCCACAGCAACATTCAAAATAATGTTTGGCCACATACCGAGATACTGTGACCCACACTGCTATTGCTGTTTTCTTCACTGGATTATGTGCTCATCAAGAATATTAACACAGTGTATGCACCTTGTATTATTTATAATGCTAGAGTTTAAGAAAAAATAATATTTCCATCTGTTTTCTTTTCCCAGGAAGTAAAAAAAATCAAAATTTCATCAAATCCAGTTTTTGTTCTTAGAAAAAATGCATAATAGGTTATGAAAAAAAATTTACCTCATAGGTATTAGTTTTTTTGTTCACAATAACATTTTATTCAAACATCCCTTCCTCTTTTTAACTATTTACTATGTCGTTTAGGTAATGACTTAAAATGGATTTATTTTCAATGCTCTTTTAAACTTACCAATTATCTTTTCTGGAATTCACTTCATGTGTTATAAAATAGGCATAACCTTCATTTCTGGAAAAAGGAGTTTCTTCCTTTGATAGGCTTATTAAAATTATTTATAAAAATTTTCATAAGTATTCTATGCAAAACTGTTTTTATCAGCATCTATTAAATTTTTAAAAGTTAAGTTTTTTTTAATTAATGTAAGAGTCATTATATCTTGCTTTCTTTTTATTGATATTTCTGATATGAATTTAATTTTTTAATCTAATGCGATTGTGTACATTCAACTGAAGGCGAAAGAATCCCAGCTAAGATCATTATGCATCACTAATAAAACAAAGAAAATATATTTCCAACATGAAAAGAGACAGGGGCACCTAAGTGGCTCAGTAGATTAAGCGTCTGACTCTTGGTGTCTGCTCAGGTCATGATCTCATTGTTCTTGAGATCAAGGTCTGTGTTGGGCTCTGCACTGACAGCATGGCACTTGTTTGGAATTCTCTCTCTCACCCTCTCTTGCCCCCCCTCCGGGGCAAAATTGTTAACATTCAAGGTCACAGAATCCTGCAGTTGACTGGACTTTTGAGAAATGAAATGTTGAAACAAGATTAAAAATTTTATTAAATATTATTTATGATCGTGTATAATAGCAATATTAAATGTGGTGTGGTAAATTATAGTAAATTATAGTAGTTTGAGTCTACAAACCTTTTCCATATGTTAGAGACTGTGATACAGTCTTATAATTTCTGTTTGGAATTGCTGTTTTCTTTTTTTTTCTTTTCTTGACATCTTTTCTTGACGTGTCTAATGCAGGTTTCTCATCTGAGGGGGCTGTTTAGACATTGAAGAGAATCTAATTAGTGAAGAAATCACTGTGAGACACAATAAAGTCACCATTGTGCTTGAAAATAGCCATCTATGAGGAAAGAACACCATAGTTTTGAGTATTATCTCCTATTATTAAAATAAAATAAAATAAGAATTTTGAAACATTTAGGCACAATATATTAAAAGATTCCCTAAGGTATTGAGAATTTGCACTTTGTCTAAAGAAAATAAAAATTAGAAAAGCAAGCAAGAAAAGTTGATTTGTAGAAATGGCTTTCCATTCAAAAATGCTCTTGCCTAAATATCATGGTTTTTAGGACTTAGAAAGTCTCAGATGAAGACAAACAAGGCCTTACTTACATATCGTGAAGCTATAATATGAGCCCAAACATTAAATCTGTTTCATAATAAATCAGGATAAATTCAGTGTTGAGATGCAAGTAACAAATAGAGTAGTTCACCTTTAATTATTTTAATACAAACTAATATATTGAGTTTTTACCAAGTCTGTTTGAATTCCTGGACTTGAGGAATAGTTTTAATCATGAATGAGAGGTGGGTGTTTATCTAGTCATTTGTCAGTAGGCACTTAGGTTGTTTCCGTATCTTGACTCTTTACTGTAAATAACGTTATAATGAGCATGGATGTATAGATGTCTCTTCATGATACTGATGTCATTTCCTTTGAACGTATAACCAGTAGTGCAATTGCTGGATCATAGAGTATTCTTATTTTTAACTTTTTAAGAAATCTCCATACCATTTTTCATAAAATAGGTGTACAGTTTACATGCCCACTAACAGTATATAAAGATTTTCTCTTCTTCACACCTTAACCAACACTTGTTATCTTTTGTCTTCCTGGTACTAGCTATTTTAAGAGGTGTGACATGATATTTTATTGTGGTTTTGATTTTCATTTCCCTGATAATTAGTGATTTTGAGCACCTTTTCAAATACCTGTTTAGCATTTTGTGGTGTGGATACACACCACACACACACATGCACACACACACACACACACAATGAAATATTATTTAACCATAAAAATGGAAATCCTAACACTTGTGAAAACAAAAATTAAGTGGAGGATATTATGTTACTGACATAAGCAAGACACAGAAAGACAAATATTGTATGAGCTCATGTGCAGAATGTAAAAAGATCAAACTCATAAAATCAGAGAATAGAATGGTGGTTGCCGGGAGCTGAGGAGTGGCTGAAATGAGATGTTGGTCAAAGGCTACGAACTTTTAGTTATAAGATGGATAAGTTCTGGGGTCTAATGTATAGGATGATGATTACAGTTAATAATGGTGTATTGCATTCTTGAAATTTGCTGGGAGTAGATCTTAAGAATTCTCACCACAAAAAAGATTCAACTTTGTGAAGTAATGAATGTTTCAGTGAACTTGACTGTGGTAATCATTTTTTTAAAATATATATTTTTTAAATTTATTTCTGAGAGAGAGAGAGACAGCGTGAGCAGGAAAGGGTCAGAGAGAGAGGGAGGTTCAGAATCCGAAACAGGCTCCGAGCTAGCTGTCAGCACAGAGCCCGATGTGGGGCTTGAACCCACGAACCGTGAGATCATGACCTGAGCCGAAGTCCGACGCTCAACCGACTGAGCCACCCAGGCGCCCTGTGGTAATCATTTAAAAAGTGTATGTGTGTTCTACCATCAAATTTTACACCTTTGGAAATAAACAAAACCATCATGTTGCACAACTTAAAAATATACAGCTTTTATTTGTCAATCATACCTCAATAAAGTTGGAAAAATAAACAATTACTTTATTTTCATTATGGGGACATGCCAACCAATTCAGATTGATATAAAATTGCTGTATAATTCCTGGTTAATGAAGGAAATATTTCTTCTGTTCATTCACAATATCTCTTACTGGCTTAACCTTCCAAAATCTCTCTGGAAACTTTAATATTTGTTGCATATACAGAACAGAACAAACCAAGATAACATCTAGTCCTTTTAACAAAAAGGTAATCAAGTTTTGCCTTTTTATAAATTTGCTTCATCAGTGATTTCTAAGAACTTTTCTTTTCTATACATTTATAAGTCATATTTGACTTACAAATTGAGAAATGAAGCAATGCTTAAAAAATAAATGACTGCTTCAAAAGAGGGTAATTGTTTCCTTTGCCCACACAATAACAATAAATGAGTAACTGTACTTTGTATGTGTACTTAGTTCCTTGCCTTTTAATTTACGCTTTATGAGACCTCCAGGTGGCACCACATGTAATTCTACCTTTCACAAGGCAAGCTGCCCCCTGTTAGGTTTCAGTAAATGTGTTCTGGTAATAGCTACAGTTTGGAAAAGGAAAACAGAATATGGACTATTCAGGCACGGTCTTAAATTACAACTTCCTCTGAATGAATGAGAAATAATTCTGGTACCAATAAAATTTGTATGTATATAAAATGGGAAATCACATGCTTTAACCTTAATGCCAGAGGAAAAAACTATTGCAGATGGCTGTTGGAAGCTTGATTCCTGTGTCCACCTGGCTAATGAACACAGCCCTAACTACAGCTGCACTTCTAGTAATTTCCTTTACTTTCTGACTAGAGTTTGCAGGTGGGAGGAGGGCATAGATGACTATAGAATTCCTTTGGTTGTAAATGCATGTTTGTAATAAAAGAAGGAGGTCCCTTTCTTCCCGAGTGCTTGAATGCCTACATTTAGGCTTCTGATTTTTGAAAGTTTATACTTTCTTACCTAAATTTAATTATATAATTTGATACCTTAAATTCTGGAGTATTTTTAGAATTTAGTTAGTCATTTTTGGTCTCAAGAACATTTTTATCATAAAGGAAGTGTTATTTGGATAAACTATTAATATTTACAGTTTGTTAGGTGATAAATATATTAAATTTTGTATTTCATTTTTTTTTAATTGGGAAAGGTTTAGAACCTGTGTAATAAATCACTGTGTCATTCCACCTGGATCTATGTTTTCTTTCTCCTCATAGAAATGCATTGTAATAGGTAATACATATAATATATAATTTAACATATATGATATAATATAATATTTTCATACTTTGATTTAAGTCCAAAGAAGGTACATAGTGCAAGAGTCACGTATTAAAATAGATTTTGGTAGAGATTTAATGTTATGAATGATCAAAGTTAATTCTGAGAGTCTATTATAAACACTGTCTATAACCCCATGGAAAAGACAACACAAATATGTAGTAAAAATCTTATTCCTATTAGTCTTTAGAGTAGCTCAGACTCATCACTATATACTCTCTGCAAATGCAATATCTTCCTGTGTCTTTATTAAAGCTAAAAATAACTCTATTTTTCCATATTACAAATAAGTAAAATTATTGTCAGTTTTCAATTACCAGGAAGGATAAAATAGAAATAGAAAAATTAAATTAGAATTTATTAAAATTATTTAAAAATATTTTATTATTTAAAATAATTTTATTTTTATTATTATATATTATTATATTATTATTATAATTTTATTATTTAAAATTATTTTATTATTTAAAATTTTATTATTTAAAATAATTTTAAAATTATTAAAATTAATTAAAATAGAAAATTAGCTCTTGGTAAATTTGATAAATTGTCTTAAATATATTTTATTTTCTCATTTGCTGAGATCTAAAATAAAAAAAGGGTAGTCAGGTATGCTAGTAAATGTTATGTTGAACAAATCTGCTACAGTTAGTTGTAGTTCTACTTTCTGGAGCCAGTGAGGATTAGTTGGGGCATGTCTGTAGTTTCATCTCAAAGAAAGTGATACTAAAGTATCCATATTAGGCAATATCCATTTCTCCCATTTCCCTCCAATTTTTCTTAGGGACTCCATGTCATCCTTAGGTATTCTTTCCTTTTCTTTCATTTTCATTTCAATTTTTTTTTATAAAGACAGAGTGCAAGAGAGGCAGAGAGAGAGAAAGAATTCTAAGCAGCATCCACACTCAGCACAGAGACCGACATGGGGTTTGATTGCACAACCCTGGGATCATGACCTGAGCCAATATCAAGAGTTTGTCTTTCATCGACTGAGTCACTCAGGGACACCCTTAGCTATTCTTTTCTTAAATATTTATTTATTTATTTGTTTGTTTATTTAGACAAAATATGCACTTGCATGCGTGAGCGGGGCAGGAGCAGAGAGAGAGGGAGAGAGGGAATCCCAAGCAGGCTCCACATTGTCAGTGCAGAGCCTGACATGGGGCTCAATCCCACCATCATGAGATCATAACCTGAGCCAATACCAAGAATCAGATGCTTAACCAACTAAGCCACCCTAGCTATTCTTTTCTTACGTACAATTCCAGATACTGGTACTTTGTCTCATATATTCCATACCAATATACAAAACAAAAATTAGAATGTAATTTTATGAGCTTTCTTGTTCTTGTAAAATTTTGAAAATATTATAGAAAGTGGCTAAGAACAATGAATTTCAATATTACTATGTGGGTTTCCTAGGCCTAAACTATACCTATATCTAAACCAACCTATATCTTTCTGTAATACTCTGAAGGATGATCAATGTATATAAAACAAACAGTATAAAAATAGCTTAATATTTTAAAACTTATTTATAATTCAAATTTATGTTGAAAAAATTTACTCATAGATTCCACACATTTCTCACTTGAGCTGCACAGCTTCTTTATTTTTATTTTTACTGTTGTCATTAATAATAAAGTTTACTACATGTTGACATTGTGAAGGGAAGAAAGGAAATATGAAAGAATGGAAGATACAGAGGGTAAATAATCTTATCCTGAATATTCAACATTGTGAAAAGCTAAGACAAAAAACCTTAAAATGCAGTATCAAAAACTTAAATATATATAAGACTTTTCCACTGATGCATATTTTAGTCCTAAGTACCCACGTGCTCTTATAGGAAACAATCTTTGTATCTTTATTTTTATTTATTTTAATTTTTTAATTGAAGAATATGTGACACACAATGTTACAACAGTTTCAGGTGTACAGCATAATGGTTACACAAGTCTGCATGTTATGCTGTACTCACCACAAGTGTAGCTACCATCTGTTATCATAAAATACTGTTCAAATCTTTGTATCTTTAAAAAGAAAAGTCTGGGAGTAGAGACGTCACAAGGTATAAATGGGATCATTATTTTCAAGACTTCTTAAATCTCTTTCACTCTGTATGATTGATATATGAAAGAAGGCACCCGAACACCATATTCTACAGTGGAACAAACTGTAGAGTGAACTAGCCGAGATGGAACTCAATTTTTCTTGCTGTCAAGGGCAGAAACATTGGGTTTCAAGAGTCTAAAGTTGACTAGAACTGCATCAAGTTTGCAAGTTACCTCCTAAAAGAAATTAGGCTGGTTTTGATACAAACAACAAAAAAACATATAGTGTTTTACTTGTAAGTTTGTAATCTGTCTATGAATCTGTTCTATTTTCCTATCTACAGTATCTGTTTTGCTATTGAATTAGATAAATTGTTCCCCGACTTAGTCACCACTCTCTTGGTTATTTTAGCTGTTGTTTTTTCAACACTTTGTACAACCAAATGAAAGTAAATTGGTCTAAATCTCTAACTACTTGTCTCTAATTCCTGCAGTGACTGCAGTTTTCTCAGACTTTAGGCTTTGAAGGGAAAACAGCATAATATGGTGTTTTTCATGGTACTTAAGGGCCAAGTAATGTTTGCTCAAGCTAGCAAGAATATCGCTCAGAAATAAGCATACATCAATGAATAAGCATATGGGATAGATACAGTGTCTTAAACATGTTCTACAATAATGCATATATTTGAAAACTTAATGATGATCTTTATTGAGACGTTTGCAACCAGACCTAGTCACTCAAATGGCAAAATCACTTGAAGTGTGAAAAGTTTGCATGTCCATATGCCAGGGATGTCGTTGCAAGTTGTCTGCTCCAGTAGGTCTTTGCTGTCTGTTCAAAAGGCACCAGCCAAGAAAGGTTTTCCAATTGGCCACATGGGAAAAAGAACAGACAGGATAATTAAGTGCATCCAGTAACATGAGGAGGATAAACAAGTGAGCAGAATCACTCTGGTTGGCCTGGCTGGGTGAGAGGAAAGGGCAAGAGTATATGGGCCTTCTCTATTGTATACCAGTGGGCTGGGGCAAACTGATTCAATGGGAAGTAAAATTAAAACTCTGGAAAAAGACAGTATCATCCATCTATTTTGAAGATGAAATTGCTTCAGTTGGAAGTTGCTTTGAAAGTGGATATCCCTAAATAGAGAAATAACAAAATTAAAATGAAAAACTTAGATTTTTTAAATGTTAGTACATAATTGTTGCACAAGGGACACCCTGTTATGAGTGATTTTATTTTCATATTGTTAAAAAGTATCTTTTCTCAATGGAAAGGTAGGCTGGATATAGAAGTAATGAATTAATGTCATATTTTATATATCGTGTCCTAAAAGAAACTAATCTGAAGTTAAATAAATGAGTTAAGTCCCAGAGCTGAATTTACTCCTTTTAATATGTGAGACTTAACTCAGGTTGTCAGTTATGTGAGTGGTAATTCTTTGAGTGATATTTTTAATACAATCCTTAAGTGTAATTTACTATTTTTATTATTATTAATATTATTAAGTGTAATTTCTAATTCAGAACCCAAGGTAATGGGAAAAAATTAAAGCCAAAGTGTGAAACATATGTAATCATTTAATTGATCAGGTTTGCATTAACTTCAGGATTTTCGACTAGCATGGCTCCAAGTAATTTCACAGCACCACCATAAATAAAGTGTTGGATGAATCAAGATGAATGGCCCAAGCATGAAGAAAGCAGGAAGTGAGAGCAATAATAAAGCAGGAAATATGCCCAAAGATGCAGTAGAAACCATACACAAAATTTCAAGCACTGTTTTCCACAGCCAAAGAAAAATAAATTGCATAAATGTTGAAATCAATAAATGGGAATGTGTGAAGTTGGGGCAGTAAGAAAAACTACACTATAATTACTCCAGATTATGCTGAAAATGTGAATTCTAGGTAGTCATTTCAGTAAGGCCAATAAAAGCATAAGGATAAGACTCCTTTACAAAGCATGTGATAACAGTGATAAGTAGTATGAAATAGATGTTATTTGTATCCAAATAATATTCTATTACACACACTTTTAAGGGTTAGATAGGCAATCTGTTCAAGATGTGGCCCTGACCTGATTTTTGAAGTCCAAAGGGAGAGATAATAAATGAGGTAAATGTGATAACAATGCACTTTTATCTAAAGATGAATTTCTGGCACAGCGTAAAAATCAGAAGCTCTTTTTGCAAGAATGGATTTACCAAAGCATAAGTTTCTCTTTGCCTTTGAGTATCTGTATAAAAGACAAGAGATATTATTGACTGGGGCAAAAATATAGTTTATTTTAAAATTCAGCTCAGGTTGGTTAGTAGAATGGTATTTTATAAAATGTGCATTTTGCGATTATGACCATTAAATTTGTCCCTACATTTATGGATAAAATCTGCATGCTGTAGCCATACCCATGCCCAGTCAGTTATATTGATTATAATCAGGAAAAGCATACTGGATAGATCAAAACAGGACTTCACAATTGTGTGAAGGAGCAAGTAAAAAGTAAAACTTTGTCTTTTCTTATAATACTTCTGTTTCTTTTCACTGCCTTTCTGTTTATTATAATTGTGATAAATGTGTGTGTGTGTGTGTGTGTGTGTGTGTGTGTTTTAATCCCTCTCCAGCTTATCTGATCTTTACATAAATGTTTTTAACAAACCACTGTTTATCTAGGAAAGATTCTTATAACAGCTCCAGGAACAGGATATGACAACCAGTCTTTCTAACAAAGAAAATACAATTGGTTGTATAACTGATCATACTACCCATTCACATCTTAAGAATATCCATTTCTGGTCTTTCTCTCCCATCTTAGTGCCTCCAATATAAGGAAAAAAATTTTTTATAAAATGTGGCAATGTCCTGGTTAATATATTTTTTGTTGTTAATGAATAAGAAAGTTGAATTTATTTACTTTTCAATTTTTTTTTGTTTTTTGAGATATAATTGACATTCAACATTATATTAGTTTTAGGTGTACAACATAATGATTCAATGTTCGTATTGCAAAATGATCACCACAATAAGCCAGGCTAATATCTATTACCATATATACAGTTTTTTTCTTGTGATGAGAACTTTTATTTTATTCATTTAAAAACATTTTTAAAAAATATTTATTTCTGAGAGAGAGAGAGAGAGACAGAGTGAGAGCAGGGGAGGTACCGAGGGAGAGAGGGAGATGCAGAATCAGAAGCAGGCCCCAGGCTCTGAGCTGTCAGCACAGAGCCCAACACAGGGCTCAAACCCACGGATCGTGAGATCATGACCCAAGTCAAAGTTAGACGCTCAACCGACTGAGCCTCCTAGGCACCCCCATGAGAACTTTTAAATGTTGCTCTCTTAGCAACTTTCAAATATGTAATACAGTATTATTAACTATAGTTGCCATAGTAGACATTGGATCTCATGAGTTTTTTATTTTATAACTGAACATTTGTACCTTTTGACTCCCTTCATCAATTTTCCCCAGCCTCCATTTCCTACTCTGGTAACCACCAATCTGTTCTGTGTTTCTGTTGTGGTGATAATGGTGGTTGTTTTTGTTTTGTTTGGTTGTTATTTTAGATTCCACACATAAGTGAGATCATTTGTCTTTCCCTGTCCCACTTATTTTGTTTAGCATAATGCCTTCAAGTTTCATACATGTTGTCACAAATGGCAAGGTTTCATTCTTTATTATGTCTGAATAATATTTCATTGCAAATATGTATCACATCTTCTTAGCCATTCATCTATTGATGGACTCTTAGGTTGTATCCATATGTTAGTTGTTGTAAATAAGGATGCAATTAACCTTGGGTGCCTAGATCTTTTTGAGTTAGTGAAATTGTTTTGTTCAGATAAATACCCAGAAATGGAATTGCTGGTTGATATGGAAGTTCTATTTTTAATTTAACATCCATAATGTTTTCCACAGTGACTGGATCAATTTACATTCCCTTCAACAGGGTACAAGGGTTGTACCCTGTACCTTGCCAATACTTGTTAGTTCTTGTCTTTTTGATGATAGCCATTCTATCAGGTGTGAGTTAATATCTCATTGTGGTTTTGATTTGGATTTCCCTGATGATTTATGATGTTGAGCACCTTTTCTTTTATATGGTGGCCATCTGTATGTCTTTTTTTGGAAAAACGTCAATTCAGATCATCTGCCTTTTTTTTAGTTGGACTATTTTTGTTTTTGTTTTTTGTTTTTTACTATTAAGTTTTATGAGTTCTTTATATATTGTGGGTGTTAACCTCTTATCAAATATATGATTTGCAAATAATCTCTCCCAATTAGTAGGTTGTGGAAGTTGATTTAATTGATTTAGTTTACTATCTAATTTTTTTTTTGGTGACTATTCCAGCTAGGTTGCTATAAATATTTGTACTATGTTGGTCAAAGTCTCATTGATATGAGATTGAGTTTATTGATTCATATAGGTGGAATTAGATAGGTTATATTAAATAGAGGTCACAATCCAGTGACCATTAAATTATTCAGTGTGGTCAAGGACTTTTTATTTTCAAAGAAGCAGTTCTTAAGTTCCCTTTATCCCTTTGTATAATATGAAATATATAACATAAAAGGTCATATATTTCCATATACCCATATATATCCATACAAAGATCATTATAAATATCCATATGTCATATGTGTCATCTATCATTTATCTATCAATCATCTATATATCTAATCAGCTATCACTATATCTGTGTATCCACAGAGATACATGGATAGAGATATAAGGAAAGAATATAAAGTTTTGCTATATATGTCCATATATGGATATGACATGATATCTGAAGTGGTTATCATGATCAACAAAGGGAATTTTACAAAAAAGCTAGGAATAGCCAATCTCTGGAAAGGTGAGAAGTGAGAGAAGTTACAAAAGAAGGTACAAATAGCAAATTTTCATGGGCAACCCAGAGTGTCAGGAAAAGATGTGATTGAGTTCTAGTGCTTTTAGGATCCATGATTCTCCAGTCCATGAATTTTCTACTTCATGGAAGAAGGGGTTAGATTAACCTGATCTTTCTCTGGCTATACAAATGGATTTTAATCTTCTATAGTGAGGAACAAAGATCATGGAGCCCAGACATAGGTACAGCAGCTTACTTCAGTAACTAGAATCATGATGAATTTAGCAGCCTCTCAAGAGACACTTACGTCGTGTGAGTAGGATGAGACCACTCAGTTACCGAGTATGGGAAGATGTGAGACAGTGAACTAAAGTGTCTCCTTGCTAATATCTCCTCTCATACTGACTCTTATAATTGTAACATTATTTCTAAGAGGGCTGAAATGCTAATGTATTGTTTTGCTTTGTTTTTCAAAAGAGGCTGTAAATTATGTAGTAATCCATTAGAAAGATTGAGTTTTTATTTGATTTGAGTCATGTTTAAATGCCAATTCCAAATTATTATATCTATTAGGTAAATGCTAATAACTTCCAAAATTAAAGTAAATGTTCAGCTAAAAATAAAAATCTATCTTTGGGATAGTTGATGTTAAAACCAAAAGAACTAAACACAGTAAGTTAGAATCAATATTTTCTTATACAAAGTATAATTTCCCTCCCAATTATTTCAAAATGAGGGGGACAAAAGGGACTTTGATACAAAAAAATCCATATTATCTTCTTTTGTTAATTTTAAATGATTAATGATAATAAACTAAACAATAATATGCTGAAAACTGCTAAGTTTATCAGTTACTTCTAGCAAGTGCTATAATTTTAGAGACAAAGCCCATACTATAAACAAGGGAGCAATTACTTTAACTTAAAGCTTGCAGTAGTTTGAACTTTTGGCTTTTCTTTTTTTTTTTACAAGATCATTTTTAGACTTTGTACAGATTTTATTTTCCCATGTAAAATTATGATCCTTATCTACATCTATTAAATGTAAGATTTAATTTTATTGACAGAAAGGTAGAAATGCTACATTAATTGCCAAGGGCTTGGTGATGCAGAATATGATAAGTTAAGTATTAATGAGAATTGTATTTTACTCTGTTCCACAGAAGCCAAAGAATTGTTTGATGTAGTATGTGCAAGTCTGAGTTATAGGAACATTCACAGAGCATTAAGAAATTATATATGAAAAAAGAAATTATATGCCATAAAACTATTTTATCTGAATCATATTTCTTAGTATTCTTCTCTATTAAATAGCTGACTTAAGGCCTTGGAACATCCTGAGAAATGATGTCCTTCTAAGTGGGATTTATAAATATTCCTTGACAAGAAAAGATACTTTTACTCCGTATTTTTAGTATGCATTATTATATGACTTCAAACTGCAATCCTAGATTTTTACTCTTATTAAACTATTCTTAGATATATTGTAGAAAATATATTTCAAATCTTTGTATTTTCAAATATTTTTGAAAAGGAGAAATGAACTATAATCTAAAAGAAAAGGCAAGGATTTTTTTCCCACTCTGTGTGTTTAGCTAATAGGAGAAATTACATGAAAGCCTTTTTAATGCTTCGAAGCCCAAACTATGTGATACTGAATTCAAACTACTGCTATCATTTATCATTAAATAGTAGAAATTTATTGAACATCTATTGTGTTCAAGAAACTGTACTCTGTGCTTTACAAGACCTAAAGCTAAATGTTACTGTACTAAAATAATTTATAGCCAGAAGAGTGCTTTTCATATCAGTTGCAGTAGCCCATTTGTAACCATCTCAAGCAGAACATTTAGCTAAAAGTAGCAGAGTATCTGCCTAACAGTTGGATAATAATAACAGCATTGATTTGCTTGTCATATCAAGAACTCTGAAAGAAGTTAGTCCTAGGGCTGGTCAGGGCATTGGAATGAGTACCTTGGTACCTTGGTAGTTCTCTTGACTTTTTCTCTTGATTCCCATATGGCTATGCCAACTCCAGGCATCACATTCTCTCATCGCAGTGTCCAACACTGGAAGAAAAAGACTAGAAAAAGGCGACTCTATTACCCTATTTCTTTCTTAAAACAGTGAAAAATGTTTCTGGAAAGCTCCTACCTGAGTCACAGAGAGAAATGAGGATCAAAGGCGAATATTATATGCTTAGGGGGGCCTGGGTGACTCAGTCTGTTAACCGTTGGACTCTTGATTTTGGCTCAGGTCATAATCTCACAGTTCATGACACTGACCAAATTGGACTCTGAGCTGACAGAACAGAGCCTGCTTGGGATTTTTTTTTTCTCTCTCTCTCTGCCCCTCCTTTACTCATGCATGCTCCCTCTCTTTCAAAATAAATAAATACACATTCCTTTAAAAAAGGTGAATATGTGATGCTTAGACCAGTGGTTCTGAAAGAGTCACCTGTGGGAACTTGTTAGAAATCCAAATTCTCAGGTCCCAAACCAATCCTACTTAGTTAGGATTGGGCAGTGGAGCCTGCAGATAATTAACAAGCTCTTCAGTTAATTTTGATGCACTCTAATGTTTTAGAATCACTGACTTAGACCAATAATGATTCACTCCCAAAGGCTGGGTGTGAATTAGAGTGAGATTTCTCATCTACATCTCAGAATTCTCACTGAACCCTAGACTGTTCTACACTTCTCCTTGTGATTTGAATTAATAATTAGAAGTCATAAAAGCCCATCAAATATATAGATACAAAGTGTATAAAATGATAGAGTTCATAATTATAGATATCATTTATCCATTAGGGCTTTTAGTTGCAAGTAATAAACATGAAAAGTTATCTTAAACTGGCATGAGTGAAAAAGGAGAAGAAATGGGATCCATGTAATTCAGGTCATGTAGGGTCTGATCAAGAAACACAAGGAGCTGGTCATTCTTGATCTTTTCTTTTCCATGCTGACTTTGATGATGGCATTTGTTTCAAAGAGCTCCAGGGCTACATTTATTAATGTGCACATCTGGGGGTGGGTGGCTGACTGGCTCAGTTGGTGGGGCATGGGACTCTCGATCATGGGGTTGTGAGTCGAGCCTCATGTTTGGTGTAGAGATTACTGAAAAATAAAATCTTTAATAAAATGTGCACATCTTGAGAAAATAGAGTTTACTTTCCTTTCTTCAAGAGAATAATTAAAGGTACTATCCTTCCTGACTTAATCACCCTTACCATGCTAATGTTTTAGGCTGGTTATAGCTCAAGTCTAAGTTACCTGGCCATTCTTAGAATTAGGAATGGATATGGGCTCCAGTCCCATTCTTAGAAAAAGTGGAGACGTGATTACTGCCCAAACCAGGAGGGGCTCTCTCTTCAAGACAACAGTAAATGGATTTGAGTGGTGAAAGTAAATATATATCCATTTAAATCTGTAAAGTCATCCCTGAGGAGCAGAATTCAAAAGGGTAAAATCTGATCCTATACCTACGTCCGTAAGTATAGCTGTATCAGTAGAAGATGTTGAAATCTCTTAATCATGATTGTGGAAAGGTAATTATTTTTTCCAGAGTAAATTCAATATACTTTAACCATGTGATACAGTAGCCAGAAAAGCTAATGTGCCATTTGAAAATATTAAAAATAAAGAAAAAGATAACACTGAATTATGTCATTTCTAACACTTTCAAATCAATTATTTTCATTCTTCTATCCACACTGCTCTGCTCCTTCCCAATTTTATGATCTCTCATCTGGGTTAGGCTATGCTTCCACTGTGTTAAGTTTAATCTTTTTCTATTCTATTCTCCAGGCTATCAATTGTTTTTAACATTGTCTTTTTTTTTTTTTTTTGGAATAATTTGGAATTTGCAGAAAAATGACTATGGTAATACAGAGAATTCTCCATTATTATCATCTTACATGGCCATGGTAATTTGTCATAACCAGAAATCAACATTGGTACGTTACTTTATCTAAACTCCTGACTTTATTTGGGTCTCACTACTTTCACATGGATGTTTTCCCTCTGTTTCAGAACCCATTCCAGGATGCCACATTGTGTCCATCTTTCATATCTCTCCAACCTCCTCTGGGCTGTGAGTGTCTTCCTTGAATTCTTGTCAGATTAGAGGAATACTAGCCAGAGATTGTATAGAATATGTCCCATTTGAATTTGTCTGATGTCTTCATGATTAGTTTGGCGTTATAGGTTTTTGGAAAGAGTACGATCTTTTGTTACAAATGAAACGATTTCATTACGTAGTATCAGTCAACACATGATTTTGACATAAAATCACTGATGATGCTGACCTTCATTATTTGGTTAATGTAGTTTCTGTCAGGTTCTTCTGTTGCAGGATTCTCACACAGAGGGTCATGACACCGAGGCTTTTCTTTCCAGGAAACAACATTATGTTAAAGCCGGTACCACTCAGTTCTTACTGAAGAACTGAGCCCCAAATGCCACATGGTGCAGTTATTTATACATTTTCTATTTCTTTGTCTCCCATATATGGTAACACATAAACACGCAGTCTGATTAAGTGGTCTCATGTTACAAGGTTGTGAGGGATGTTGTCATGTACATATATAGCCAAGTTGCCTTGAGTTTTCTCTTCCCCCCCCCTCAAAAAAATTCTCCACTGTAAGATTACTATTTTTTCCCTCTCAATACTTCCTTCTTTGACAGTGTGGATACGTTATGTATATATCTCTGTCTCTATATCTATTTACCTACATCTATATCTACATTTATATTTATATCTACCTATTTATCTCTATCTCTGCCTATGTCTCTCTCTTTCTCTTCAATTTTATGCTATGATTTGATTTCCACATTTTAATAGCCCCTAAATCTGAAGTTTTTATGTGATTGAATCACACACATATGTATACACTTACATATATTCATACACAAAAATACATACACTGATTATTACTGTCAGATGTGGTCTATTCAGAATTGCCTAGTTCTCAAACCATAGTTTGGTAATCAAGTCAAAATTTCCTCTCAGGGTAGATTGTTTACTACCCAGCTGGGCAACATATTCAATGGGATAGTTTGGAATCACAAATATATTTATGGTAATTTTCTCTTATAGTCATTTTTCTTTGCCTTTGAGGACTAAAAGAATATTTAAAGACCTATCCAATATGAGAGTCTTTCAAATACTGGAAGACTTCTGTTATAGGCTGAATTGTATTCCTCACTAAAAATTTATCTATTGAAGTCTTAACCCCTATTATCTCAGAATGTGCTATATTTGAAAATAAGGTTTTTAAAGGGAAGATTAAGAAAAATGAAGCCTTAACAATTCAAAATGACTGACGTCCTTACAAGAGAAAAATGTAACACACTGGAGAAAATAGACACATACAGGCACTGATCAAAGACCACCATGTGAAGACACAAAGAGTGAGGCATTGGCAAGCCAAGGAGGGAGGTTTCAGAAAGAACCAAAATTTTGACACTTTGATCTCTAATTGGTAGCTTCCAAACCAGTTTGTGATATTTTGTTATGGCAACCCTAGAAATCTAATAGAGTTTCAGTTAAGTTTCCCAGAATTATTTCACATTAATTTTTTTTCCCAATTCAACTATCTGTCATGATTCAGAAGTCCTTCCTTACCTAAGGGGGATACCTTCCATGGCCCCACCCCCATGCCTAAACCTGCAGATAGTACTGAACCCTATACTTATGTATAGGCTTTTTCCTGTACATACATATATCTATGATAGTTTAATTTATAAATTATACACAGTAAGAGATTAACAACAGCAGCAATAAAATTGAACAATATACATTATAACAATATATTGTAATAAAACTTATGTGAATGTGTTTTCTCTTTCTCTCACTCTCAAAATGTCTTATTGTACTATATTCACTCTTCTTCTTTTGAGATGATAAAAGATCTACCTGATGAGATGCAATGAGGTGAATGATGTAGGCATTGTGGTATAGTATTAGGCTACAATTGACTTTCTGATGATACTTCAGAAGGAAGACCATCTGCTTGCAGACCATGGTTGAAGGTGCTTGACTGTGAGAACTGAAACCCCAGAAAGCAAAACTGCAGATAAGTGAGGCTATTGTAACACAGTCACCAACCATCCCAAGCTGTGTGGGACTATGCTGTTTTTAGGACTGGAATTCGCACATCCTGGGAAACCTCTCAGTCCAGGTCTTCTGTGGCTGTTTACATATCTTGGGATTCCCTTTTGAGTAGTGCTCTGGTTGATAATAGCCTTCTTATAATACACTTCTAAAGATTTTACTAGACTTTCTATAACCTGACTAGTCCAGGTTATGTGAGGTTATGTCATATGTACTGTACATGTACAAAAATTTGAAGACATAAATAGCAAATTCTTAAATTAGGATTGAATTTTACTAAAACTAAGTTTTGTGTATAAATAAAGATGAGATGACTGGGAACCATCAACAGATGGACTTTAGGAGTTTTGCCAATGTGATGATGCAAGTCTATCTATAGGTTCTCATTTTATCTCTCTTGTGACAAGTGTATTGTTTGCCAAGAAAAATGACCAGCTTGGATCTGAGGGGGCACTTGGTCGCTATCTGGTCTAGAAAATTTACGTGACTCAAATGGGATTTAAATTCATGACTCTGCTTCATTAATATTAACCTCAAAGTGAATATTAACTCTTGCCTAATTTTCATGTGCTTTTTTATATTACTAAGGGTCAGTGGAGTTTACTTGTCCAGTCATTAGTCTTAAAGTGACAGATTCTTATCAAGAAGATAGCATAATGCAAGAATAAAAGGAAGCATAACTTGTTCTCATAACATTAGGAGTCATGAACAGTCCTACTGAAATCAAATCTGAATACTATGATCTGGAATCAAACTTGAAACCAGAAGTCTACAATGGGAGGGAGCATGAAGTAATGATTGATATGTGAATTCTGGGGTCACATTACCAGAATAAATATTATCTCTACCATTTGATAATTGGGGTCTTTGGAAAGTGGACTTAACCTTTTGAAGATTTTGTTTCTTATTTATAAAATAGTATTGCTAATAGTTATTCCCTCATTTGATCACAGGGCAGCTGAGTTAAATCTGTTTTCTTGACTGTTCTGAGCTTCCTTTTGCTCATCTGCAAAATACTGGATTTGATGGCATCAATTAATTGTGAGAATAAACTAAAACAATGTATGTAAAGTCTCTGACCAATTCTTATTATTCACTAGGTATTATATTATACATATAATATATGTGTATATATAATATATAATCTGTTTTTTCTAACAAATCAAAGAATAAATATGCGATTGATTATATTATACAAAGTTTTCACTTGCATAATAATCTATGTTGTTCACTGACGTTTTCTTTTGCTGACACATGCTTGATGTCAGGAGCAGGGGACATTGCCTGATAAACTTTGTACGGAAATAATCAATCTGTCAAAAACAAAAGCTAAAGAAGATAGATTGGAAAATAAATATTTCTTATCTTTGACGTAAAGCAAAAAGGCAAGTCTTAAACATCTTAAACAACATTTTTCCAACCCCAAAGCAAAAAGGCAAGTCTTAAACATCTTAAACATTTTTCCAACCCCAAAGCAAAAAGGAAAGTCTTAAACATCTTAAACAACATTTTTCCAACCCCACATACAGTTTTACTGCCCTTGCTTTCTTTTGACTATTTTTTACTCTTTTCTCCTATTTTAACTTAAAACAGCCTTTCCTAAATTTTTTATAGTGGGAATAAGCAGTGAAAACAATGAAAACATTATTTAATCAAGGGTCTATTTCAAAGCTATATAACCACGGGGCAGATTGGGATTCTGTAGGAATTAATCTTAATTTATCTAGTCAAATATAGTGGGAATAATAGAAGAGAACACAAAAGCAACCTCTAAGAAAACAGTAGTTTCATGAATTAGGTTAACCACATTTTTTTCCAGATATAATTCAATAGTAATATTTTTTTGTCTTATACAATTAGTTTTTTGTTTGCTTTGGAAATTATATGTTGATATAATTGTATCTATGATAGTTATGATTGACTTATATATTTACATTTCTAATTATACCAATTGTATTTAAACTAAATGACATCATTTCACTCTATTTTCTTCTCTACTTCTTAATTACATTAACAAATTTGAATCCTAATATAAAAAAACTGGTAAACTGAACTAACAGCTATCTAATTTGAACATTGATTTGATGACATCTCTATGAATTACATTGCAGAAAACATATTTGTTAATCGGCATGTTTACACTTCTTTAAAACCTTTTTTTAAGTTTTTAAATTTATTTTGAGAGAAAGAGAGAGAGATAGCCAGCAGGGGAGGGGCAGAGAGAGGGAAAGAGAGAGAATCCCAAGCAGGCTCCATGCTGTCAGCACAGAGCCTGATATGGCGCTCGAACTCAGGTGAGATCATGACCTACGAGAGCCAAAGTCAAGAGCTGGATGCTTAACCAACTGAGCCACCCAATTGCCCCAATATTTTTACACTTCTTTTTTTCCCCAACTTTTTAATGTTTTATTTATTTCTGAGAGATAGACAGACAGCATGAGCAGGGGAGGGTCAGAGAGAGGGGGAAATACAGAATTTGAAACAGGCCTGAGGCTCTGAGCTAGCTGTCAGCACAGAGCCCGACGTGGGGCTCAAACCCACGATCCACGAGACCATGACCTGAGCCTAAGTCAGACGCTTAACTGACTGAGCCATCCAGGTGCTCCTATTTTTACATTTCTAAGAATATATCTCTTTTGGAGTGTGTCTAGAGGAAATAATATAATTTCTAATCTGAGGAAAATATTTTGTTTTATTTTGTTTTTTTCTATAAAGGTTATTATTTTTTTTAATTCCAGTATAGTTAACATACAGTGTTAGATTATTTTCAGGTATACAGTATAGGGATTCAATAATTCTGTGCATTACTCAGTGCTCATCATGATAATTGTACTCTTTAATCCCAATCACCTATTTCACCCTTCCTCCACCTTCTTTCTCTATGGTAACCATTAGTTTGTTCTCTAGAGTTAAGAGTCCGTTTCTTGGTTTGTCTCTCTTTACCTTCTTTCCCCGTGGCTCATTTGTTTTGTTTCTTAAATTCCACATATAAGTGAAATCATATGGTATTTATCTTTCTCTGATTAACTTATTTCGCTTAGCATTATAGTCACTAGCTCCACCCATGTTATTGCAAATGGCAAGATTTCATTCTTTTTAATGCCTAATAATAGTCCACTATATATATATATATACACATATATATATACCATATTACCCATTACATATATAATATGTATATACCACTTCTTTATCTATTCATCAGTCAGTGGACACTTAGGCTGCTTCCGTAATTTGGCAGTTTTAAATAATGCTACACAGAAGTGCATGTATCACTTTGAATTAGTGTTTTTGTATTCTTTGGGTGATTACTCAACAATACAATTATTGAAATGTAGGGTATTTCTATTTTTAACTTTCTGAGGAAACTTCATATTGTTTTCCAGGGTGGCTGCACCAGTTTGCATTCCTACCAACAGTGTATGAGGGTTCCTTTTTCTTCACATCCTCACTAACACCTGTCACTTCTTGTGTTTTTGATTTTAGCCATTTTGATTTGTATTTCTTGATGGCAAGTGAAATTGAGCATCTTTTCATGTGTCTATTGGCCATCTGAATGTCTTCTTTGGATAAATGTCTGTGCATGTCTTCTACCCATTTTTTAAATTGGATCATTTGGTTTTTGGGGGGGATTTGACTTGTATCAGTTCTTTGCACATATTAAATACTAACCCTTTCCTGGATATGTCATTTGAAAATATCTTCTCCCATTCTGTAGTCTGCTTTTTAGTTTTGTTGATTGTTTCTTTTGCTATACAGAGCTTCTCATTTTAATGTAGTCTTAGTAGTCTTTTTTTTTTTTTGCTTTTGTTTACCTTACCTCACCAGACACATCTAGAAAAATATTGCTATAGCTAATGTCAGAGAAATTATTACCTATGCACTCTTCTAGGATTTTTATGGTTTCAGTTCTCAAATTTAAGTCCTTAATCCATTTTAAGTTTATTTTTGTGTTTGGTGTAAAAAAGTGGTGCAGTTCATTTATTTGCATGTAATTCTCCAGCTTTCCCATTGCTTGTTCTTGCCTCCTTTGTCAAAAATTAAATGACTTTATCACTGTGGGTTTATTTCTGGGTTTTCTATCCTGTTCTATTAATGTGTGCATCTATTTGTGTGCCAGTACCATACTGTTTTGATTACTACAGCTTTATAATATAACTTGAAGTCCAGAATTGTGATACCTCCAGCTTTGCTTTTCCTTTTTAGGATGCTTTGTCTATTTGGGTTTTTTTTTTTTTTTGGTTCCATGCAAATTTTAGAATTGTGTTTTCTAGTTCTTTGAAAAACACTGATGATATTTTCATAGGGATTGCCTTAAATCTGTACATGGTTTTAGCTGGTATAGATATTTTAAACAATATTTATTCTTACAACCCATGAGCATGAAATATCTTTCCATTTGTTTGTTTCACCTTCAATTTCTTTCATCAGCATTTCATGGTTTTCAGATAATGGAAATTTTACCTCTTTGGTTAAGTTTATTCCTAGGTATTTTATTATTTTTGGTGCAACTGTAAATGGAATTGTTTTAATTTCTCTTTTTGCTACATCATTATTAGTGTATAGAAATATAACAGGTTTTTTACATTGACTTTTTTCACCTGTGACTTTACTGAATTCATATATCAGATCTGGCAGGTTTTTTGGGTGGAGTCTTTTGGGTTTTCTACATTGAGTATCATGTCATCAGCAAATAGCAGAAGTTTTACTTCTTTCTTTTCATTTGGATTCTTTTTATTTCTTTTTGTTGTCTGATGACTGTGACTAGGACTTCCAGTGCTGTGTTGAGTTAAAGGGGTGAAAGTGGAACACCTTTGTCTTATTATTGATCTTAGAGGAAAAGCTCTAGTTTTTCCCATTAGGTATGATGCTTTCTGTGGGTTTTTCATATAAGGCCTTTATTAGGTTGAGGTATATTCCCTCTAAACCTGCTTTGTTGAGGGTTTTTATCATGAATAGATGTTGTGTTTTGTTGAATGCTTTTTCTTCACCTGTTAAAACAATCACATTGTTTTTATCCTTTCTCTTATTGCAATGATGTATCACATTGATTGTTTTGCAAATATTGAACCATGCTTGAATCCTGGAGTAAATCCCACTTGATGGTATTCAATGATTTTCTTTAATGTATTGTTGATTCGGTTTGTTAGTATTTTGTTGAATATTTTTGCATCTATGTTTATTAGAGATATTAGCCTGTAGTTCTCTTTCTTTGTAGTGTCTTGTTTTGGTGTCAGGGTGATGTGGCCTCATAGAATGAATTTGGAAGTTTTCTTTTCTCTTCTATTTTTTGTAATAATTTGAGAAGAGTAGGTATTAACTCTTCTTTAAAAGTTTGTTAGAATTTGCCCGTGAAGCCATCTGGACTTGGATATTTGTTTGTTAGGAAAATTTTAATTACTTCTTCAATTTGACTTCTGTAATCAATCTATTCAAATTTTCTGATTTTTATTGCTTTAGTTTTGGTAGGCTATATATGTCTAGAAGTTATCCAATTTGTTGGCATAATATTCTCTTACAATTTTTTGTATTGTTGTAGTGTCAGTAGTTATTTCTCTTCTTTGATTTGTGATTTTGTTTATTTAAATCCTCTCTCTTCCTCATTTTTTCTTTCTCTTTTGATGTGTCTGGCTAAATTTTTATCAATTTTGTTGATTTTTCAAAGAACTAACTGCTGGTTTCATTGATCTTTTCTTTTGCTTTTTTAGTTTCTATATCACTTATTTCTGCTCTAATCTTTACTATTTTCTTCCTCCTGTTGGTTTTGGGTTTTGTTTGTTCTTTTTGTAGCCTCTTTAGGTGTAAGATTAGATTGTTTATTTGAGGTTTTTCCTGCTTTTGATGTAGATCTATATTGCTCTAAACTTCCCTCTTAGTACCACTTTCCTGCATCCCAAAGAGTTTGAACAATTGTGTTTTCATTTTTGTTTGTTTCCATGTAATTTCTGATTTCCTCTTTGATTTCTTGGTTGACCAGTTTATTGTTTAGTAGCTTGGTATTTAACCTCCATGTTTTTGTGCTCTTTTCAGATTTTTTTCTTGTGGCTGATTTCTAGTTCCATAGTGTTATGGTCAGAAAAAATGCATGGTATGACTTTAATCTTTTTGAATTTGTTGAGACTTGTTTTGTGGCCTAATATGTGATGTATGCTGGAGAATGTTCCATGTGCACTTGAAGAGAACATGTATTCTGCTGTTTTAGAGTGGAATGTTCTGAATACATGTATTGGATCCCTGTGGTCCAGTGTGTCTTTCAAAGCCTCTGTTCCCTTGTTAATTTTCTGTTTGGATGATCATTGATGTAAATGGGGTGTTAAAGTTCCCTACTATAATGGTAATATTATCAACGAATTTCTTTATGTTTGTTACTAGGTGTTTTATGTGTGTTGGGTATATAAATATTTACAATTGTTATATTTTCATGTTGAATTGTGCCCTTTTTTTATTATAGAGTGTCCTTCTTTGTCTCTTTTTATAGGCTTTTTTCTAAAGTCTATGTTTTTTGATATAAGTATTCCTACCTAAGCTTTCTTTTGACATCCATTTGCATGGAAAGTATTTATCCATCTACTCATCTACTCACTATCCATCTACTCAGTATTACATCTGTGGGGGTCTTTGAGTCTGAGCTGAATCTTTTGTAGGCAGCATATAGATTTTTTTTTAAATCCATTCTGTCACCTTATGTCTTCTGATTGGAGCATTTAATCAATTTACGTTCAAAGTAGTTATTTACAGATATGCCCAAAAGCAAGGGAATCAAGAGCAAAAATAAACTGTTGGGACCTCATCAAGATTAAAAGCTTCTGCACAGCCAAGGAAACAACCCAGAAAATTAATAGGCAACCAACAGAATGGGAAAAGATAGTTGCAAATGACATATCAGATAAAGGGTTAATATCCAGAATCTATAAGGAACTCACCAAACTACACGCCCGAAAAACAAACAACCCAGTGAAGAAATGGGCAGAAGACATGAACAGACACTTCTCCAAAGAGGACATCCAGATGGCCAACAGACACATGAAACGATGCTCAGCATCCCTCCTCATCAGGGATATACAAATCAAAACCACACTGAGATACCACCTCACGCCAGTCAGAGTGGCTAAAATGAGCAAATCAGAGAACTCTAGATGCTGGCGAGGATGTGGAGAAACGGGCACCCTCCTACACTGTTGGTGGGAATGTAAACTGGTACAGCCCCTCTGGAAAAC
Organism: Hyaena hyaena; assembly: GCF_003009895.1. Taxonomy (NCBI): domain Eukaryota; kingdom Metazoa; phylum Chordata; class Mammalia; order Carnivora; family Hyaenidae; genus Hyaena; species Hyaena hyaena. The sequence continues at coordinate 48,096 of NW_024081095.1, read as the reverse complement.
AGTGTGGAGGTTCCTCAGGAAACTAACAATAGAACTCCCTTATGACCCAGCAATAGCACTGCTAGGAATTTACCCAAGGGATACAGAAATGCTGAGGCATAGGAGCACATGTACCCCAATGTTCATAGCAGCACTCTCCACAATAGCTAAAACATAGAAAGAGCCTAAGTGTCCATCAACAGAGGAATGGATCAAGAAGATGTGGTTTATCTATACCATGGAATACTACATGGCAATGAGAAACAATGAAATCTGGCCATGTGTAGCAACATGGATGGACCTTGAGGGTGTTATGCTGAGCGAAATAAGTCAGGCAGAGAAGGACAAATATCATATGTTTGCACGTATAGGAGGATTAGGAGGAACTTGACGGAGGACCAAGGGGGAGAAGAAGGGCGGAAATGGTGGGGGAAAGGGAGAGAGGCAAACCATGAGAGACTCTTGAATGCTGACAAAAACTGAGGACTGATGGATGTGGGGGGGAGGGGGGGATGGGCATGGAAGAGGGCACTTTGGGGATGAGCACTGAGTGTTATGTAGAAACTAATTTGACAATAAACTATTTGTAAAAAAAAAAAATTATTTACAGATATGTATTTTCATTCTGTGACTTGTTTTGTGGTTGTTTTTGTAGTTTTTCTCTGACCATTGTTTGCTGACTTTCTTTAGTAATATACTTGGATTTCTTTTTCTTTACCATTAGGTTCGTATATAACATATACATATGCATAGAGGAGTCTCTATGAAGTTGATGGTTGCTTAAGTTTGACCTCATTATTTACTCTGAGGAAAACATGTTAGTAGAAAAAAATTGTAAAGTCTAGAATGAAGATTGCTTAAATCTTCCTTGCCTCAATGTATTTATCATTTCTCCACCATTCCAGTGAAGTCCAAATACTAATTAAATAATTAAAGCTAATAAGTAAGTATTTCTATACTCATTTTAGTATCAAAAGATTTTGAAATATGTCTTGGTATTTTATAAGTTAGATTTGTTTTCTTTCAAGGATGTATATTTACTCTTTTATTCCAATTTGACATTTTAAGATGCAGTGTTTTTCTAGGAAATTATTCTTTTTAAAATTCAACTTAAATGCATTATTTCTCTTTTCTAATTTGTTTTCTTAATGCTCTGTGGTCTACTAATATATACCTATTTCCTTATCAAAAGTTAGATAAGATTTTTTTTAACCCCCTTTGATTATTTTTTTCTATACTTTTAGATTATCTCTAAATTCCATGGGGTGCCTGGGTGGCTCAGTCAGTTGGACATCCGACTTCCACTCAGGTCATGATCTCACAGTTCGTGGGTTTGAGCCCCGTGTCAGGCTTTGTGCTGACATCTAGCTCAGAGCCTGGAGCCTGTTTCAGATTCTGTGTCTCCCTCTCTCTCTCACCTTCCCCTGCTTATGCACTCTCTCTCTCTCTCTCTGTCTCAGAAATAAATAAAACATTAAAAAATAAATAAATAAAGTCTGGAACCCAAAAAAAGAAAGTTTATTCTTTCCAAACATCTTTAACCAAAACACACTAGAGTTGAGAAAAACTGTGATTTTTCAAGCAAGGAAAAGGCACAGGTATTAGGATCTATATTGCTCAGATATACATTAATCATAGAAATACAACCTTTTGAGGATGCCTGGGTGGCTCAGTGGGTTAAGTGTCTGACTTTGGCTCAGGTCATGATCTCACTGTTTGTGGGTTCAAGTCCCGCGTCAGGCTCTGTGCTGACAGTCAGAGACTGGAGCCTGCTTCAGATTCTGTATCTCTCTCGCTCTCTCTGTCCCTTTCTCGCGGATGCAACTTAATAAACAAAGAAAAGAAATGCCTCATTTTCCTTAATATAATTATTATTTAAAATGTCCATATTCCCTACTAAATTTTTTAATATTTTCCTGTAACGTTTAATTTCCTTTGCAATTCTAAAAAAGGAAAAAGATTCTGTACATGTAGTTTTTTTACATCCTTTAATTTTAACCAAAGCACACTAGTTGAGAAAAAAAGCGATTTTTCAAGCAAGGGAAAAGCATAGGTAGTCTTTATTTGTCATTGCTATTTATTACTTTTCCAAACAGTTAGCAGTTCATTTCTCTGTACCTCGGGCTATTTCTCAACTAAAATAGATTGTACTCTGATGTTTAGCAACTCCTTGTGATTCAGCCCTTTGGTTCTAACATTAGAGTTTTGGTGTTAACATTTGCTACATCATGATATTTTTAAGACCCAGGGCAAGTCTTTAAAGGTGTTCCATGCTATTTTTTCCCTGTTGGTTGTATTTTTATAGCAAAGCACTTTTTTGTTGGCAAATCCATCAAAATTATTAGAAAACTGTAAGTACAAAGCTTCTTTAAAGATTTGTATGTTTGTTTAATAAGTGTGTTATTCATATATGTGTACATAATTAAAACAGTAGAACAAAACCTGGATATTATATCAGTGCTTTTCTTTAAAGTAATTGTGTGATCATTGACAGCCCACCACAGTTTTCTAAATATTTTCTTTAATTTTTAAAAATTTCATACAAAAATATACAAATGTTCATGTATAACTTGATAGAATTTCACAAAGTGACCACACCTATGTAACTAGAATCCAACAGACAAAATGTAATCAGAATCTCAGAAGCCCTTTTTGTGTCCACATTTAGTAAATGACTCTCAAGGGTAAACAGTATTAAGGTTAATCTTAACTAATTCCTAAACTTCATATGATTGCAATCATAGCATATAGAATTTTTTACCTTCTCTCACTTTTTCTCTTTTTTCCTCAAAGTTATCTTTGTAATACTTATTCATACTGTTGCATATAGTTGTAGCTTGTACCTTCTCTTCTATGTAGTATTTCATTTGTGATTCTATGCAGTGCATTTATCTGTTCTTAGAAGGTATTTGCTCCCAGGTAAACTAGGAAATCTTTTCCTACAATAAAGATCAAGTTGTCAAACAGGATACTATATACATATATATATATACTTACATACATATATATGTATATATATGTGTGTATATAAATCTTACCCAGTATCAAATTAGAACTAATTCAGAGGATACAGACAGTAGCAAGAGACATAGCAATTCTTTGGGGGAGGTCCAAGATTGTTAGATCTACCTCTCAAATGCCCTTTATCTCTTGCATTCAAACATGCTCCAGTTTGGATTTAACCAGAGTTTAAATAATACCTCCACAATAGATCTGTTTTGTGCTATAATTGCAAGGAGTTTGTTCAGACTATTTCTTTCCTTCTTAAGGGTCTCCACTAAAGGGACACAATAAGTTACAAACTTGCATTCAACCTAACCTGTCTCCTTGTCACTCAGAAAGGTGTTCCTTATTCATGCATGCATTCATTCATTCATTCATTCATTCATATGTTTTATATATTTAGATATACAAATTGGTATATTTTTATATATAATATGTTGTATGGATCATGACACAATGTTTTCCATTTAGAGTTTCAACTGACTGCTTATTGAAATATACTTCTACTTAAATAAAATGGTCATATATGTGTTGGTTTGTTTCTATATTCTATATTCTGTTTTCATGACACAATGTTTTCCATTTAGAGTTTCAACTGACTGCTTATTGAAATATACTTCTACTTAAATAAAATGGTCATATATGTGTTGGTTTGTTTCTATATTCTATATTCTGTTTTCATTATTTATTTTGCACTGTAATTATTTAGCACCATCATCATGCAGTGCTATTGACTATAGGTTTATGAAGTATTTGCAAGTGTATGTATCAATTTTTAAAAATTCTTCAATATTGTTTTACCTATTTTTATCCCTTTGCATTAATTTATAAATTTTAGAATCAGGTTGTCATTTTGCTCATAAATAAAAGATTTTTATTTAAGGATGCACATTTCAATCTTTATGTATTTTTCCTTTCCTCTTTATACTGACTAGGGCCTTCAGTACAATATAGAATAGAAAGGGTGATAGTGGATATTATTTTTTTCATTCTTAATGTCAATATGAAAAGCTCTTAATATTAGACATCAAATATGATGTTAATTAGCTATAGGTCCTTTGTAGGTACTACTTATCAAGTTAAAGAAATTTTGTACTATTCTTACTTTGCTAAGTAGCTTGTTTATTTGTTCTTAATCATGAATGGGTATAGAATTTTTTAAATGATGTTCAGCTCCTATTAAAATATACATGTTATTCTATTAACCTGGTAAATAATATTGGTTTATGAATATTAAACTAGCTTGTCATTCCTGGAACAAACTATACTTTCTCATAATGTATTATCATTTTTTGTGTACACTGTTGTGCTATATTTGATAATATTTTGTTTGCGCTTAATGCTTATGAGATAAGTCTATCATTTTCCTTTCGTGTCACATCTTTTTCAGGTATTGATTTAAAGATCACTCTAGTCTCGAAACTTTTCAGAACTCTGGAAGTTCTTTCAAAACTAGTTGGAGTTTGTATTACTTCCTCTTTAAATATTTTAAAGAAGTCCCAGGGAAGCCATCTGATTCTAGGGTTAGATCAAAGTTTTTAAGCAACTACTAGTAGTAGTGGTATTAAATGTTATAGGACAACATAATAAGATCTGATTTTATTCTGGGAAAAACACCAAAACACTTTATCTGTACAGAAATTCTCTGAGGTATTACCAATATTTTGAAAATCAGGAAGTCAAGGTTTAAGGAGGACAAGTAATTTGGCCAAAGGTACATGGGTAACTAGTAAAAGAACACATTTTAATAAACACTGCCTATTTATATGTAAAATGAAGTTGAGTAGATCTTAAAAGTTCTCATCACAAGAAGAAAAGTTGTAAGTATGTGTGGTGATGGATGTTAACTAGGCTTATTGTGGTGACCATTTTGTAGTATGTACATATCAAATCATTATGTTGTATACCTGGAGCTAATACAATTATATGTTAATCATATCTCAGTGGAAAAAAAAGATGACAAAGTGAAGTATTGACAGAGATAAGGAGGTATTAATCAAGGTGAAGAGGCATAATGAAAATGACAGTCCACAGTATTTTGTATAATTTGCTAAAAAATGACTAAAGAAGACAATTTAGATGATGCAAACAAACTATTGAACACTTTAAGTAGACAGTCTTTATCCAGAGAACCGCAAAATGGGGCAGAAGGCAAGACACTTTTATAGGATAAAGAATAAAGAACAAGGAAGAGACAATAAAAAATATCTGATTGGCTGGGCCACATAATCTACTATTTTGGGGGTGAGAAGGAATAAGGAAATAAGCATGGATCCAAGAGTTGGCTTGGTGATTGGGGACTGGCTGACTGGATATTCTGCAGTTTTGGTCAAGTGGAGCATTTATAAGAACACTAGGTTATATAAATTTTATTTTGTTGACTTGGCACCCTGGGCAGGAGTAGCTCCATCTTGGGCCTAGAAAGATCCACTTTCAGTGGCACCTAATAGCATAGCTTCAAAATATATGAAGTAAGAATTGAGAAATCAAAAAGAAGTAATAACAGGTGTCTGGGTGGCTCAGCCTCTTAAGCATCCAACTTCGGCTCAGATCATGGTCTCAAAGTTTGTGGATTTGAGCCCTGCATCAAGCTCTGTGCTGACAGCTCAGAACATGGAGCCGGTTTTAGATTCTGTGTCTCCCTCCACTTGTGCATGCTGTCTCTCTCTTTCTCTCTCTCTCTCTCAATCAAAAATAAATATACATTATAAAAAGTTATTTTTAAAGTAAAACACCCAGTATCATATTTGGAGATATTTACTCATCTTTCTCAATACCAGAACAAGTAGACAGAAAGTAAGTAGACATCAAAGAATTAAACATTAATCAAACTGAACTAATTGGTACATATAAGACAGTTTACTAAAAAAATGCAGAATACACATTATTTTCAAATGCATGTGGGGCATTTAGAAAAACTGATGCTATCTCTAGCCATAAAGCAAATCTAAACAAATGTTATTTTCTTGTTTGTTTGCTTGTTTATTCATTTGTTTATTTTTAAAGCAAGCTCTATGCCCAACATGAGGCTTAAACTCTCTACCCTGAGATCAACATTCACATGTTCTGCTCTACTGACTGAAACAGGCAGGCACCCTTAAACAAATATTAAAGAATAAGGATTGTGTAATGGATGCACTTCCTGTTTTTGCTCTGGCATGTAAAAAGCATGCACATTATTACTCTTATCCTAACAAAAAGAAAAAACAACAACAGAAGTTGAACTTCTACATGTCTCCTGAGGTTCTTCTTCTGTGTTGCATGGGATGGTTACATATCTCAGTTTTTGAGCCCTGAATTTTTGTTGCTACAGATTATCTACCTTCTGTACAATTATAACTGGATGATTGGTTTCACACAGGAAAATATTGAAGAGCACTTTGAACTGATGTCATCTACATTCATCTTTGTCAGTCTTCTCAGTGCTTCTTAAAGGGATTGCTACCTGGAGATTTTCCTTTTCTATTTTCCCAATGGCAATTTTAATTCTTCCCAGTTTCTATAAAGGTTATTTTCCATGATGTTTTAACTTCAGTTTTAGCTGAAGTTCTTGCCCAATGAATTTACTTGAAATAAAATAACATTAGGTTGCAAAATCCTATCAGTTTCTTATATTAAAATATGAAGACACCCATGTGTAGCCCAAATTACTACTCTATTAATTTTTCCATTGTTATCTGTAAAATTGTATTTTCAGTTATGTACCTGAGAGTATTTTCTCATATTTACTCTTTCTACTTCTTTAGCAGACTTTTTGCACCAATTATCCACGCCTTTATTATTTATTCAGCATATATGAATAATACCTTACTGTGTATTAACACTACACTAGATATTTTGGATACATTCATGAGCAAAATAGACAAAGGAATGTGCTCTCTAGGTGGATACATTATAATAGGAAGGAGGAAACAAAAACAATAAATAATTAGAGTTAATAAAATATTAGAAGTTGGAAAGAAAGAAAAGAAAGAAGAGGTCAATGTAATAGAAATCAGGGGTATTAGGGAAGATGAGCCAGTTAAAACATTTAATAGTGTATTATGGCTGGCTCTAATTCCCTCTTAGCACCTAGGTAAGGTATTTCAGTTTCTTCATTAATGAAATGATGTAGTTGTGTGTTATCCAGGCATTCTTCTGCCTTTAAAATTCTGTAGAAGTGTATATAAGTCATATAAAGTGTAAGTCTATAGAAGTCATAAGTGATTATCTTAATAAAAAATGTAGAAAATATTATTTTTATTTCTAAGATAATTATTCAAGTCTTAGCAACACTATAATGTTTTTCACTCACGGCATTTCTTACTTCAGGCATAATTTCTAGTGGCAGGAGTAAACATTTACCAAGAGATTCCTAAGAGAAAAACTAACCTTCTAAGACTCCAGGGAGTCACAATTAAGGACTTGGAAGAATTAGTCTATTTCTCCAGTGTTGTACACCTGTCTTTAGTCTGATTCGAAAGTATAAACCCAAAAGCATTTGTTATTCCAGAAATCATTATTATACTCTTTCTATAGCAAATGTTAGGTAACAAATAATTCATCTTGTACAGTAGAAACACCTTTTATTTTCCCCCTCTTCCCATATCTCAGCATCTTAATTGCAGTGACTCATGAGCTGAGTCTGGTTTTATTTTATTTATTTTATGTATTATTTTTGCCTGCTTGCAGTAGTGCTGATGTGCCACAGAACTGTGACTACAACTTCTACCATAATTGATGGGAACAAATTCTTCTGGGATGTATTAATACAGCTGCAGGCAGTGAGGCAAGCAGTGAATGGAAAGTAAATGGGTTTGTGAGCTCTAGAGACATCGATGTTGCTGGAGGCGGGGAGGGAGGCAGCCACTAATAACTACAACTGAACAGTGGGAAGAGAGCATGCACTAGGTTTGTTTCACTAATCATTATATATAATGTGCACTTGGCGGTTATGATCAAATGTTGCTTTCCCAAACCAATTAGTGTTCGGTGTGGTGCTAAGTAGTGCATATGTAGCTGCTAGCTGTAATAATCACTCCACCTTTGATTTTAAGCACCCACATTATGGATATAGATTTTCTTTGAGGTTTTGAAGACAAAAGAATTTTTTTCCTTGAATGGTTTTTCCAAAGACTGAAATTCCATTTGGTTTGAAATTGTAATCCTCTCTGTTTTGTAATTTGGAGCTCTAAACTTGGAATTATATAATTTTAGTTCTGTTTAAAATATTAATTTTGCTGATTAGAAGCTACTAGAGAGAATGAATGAGTTACTTGCCCAAGGTCCAAAAACTACTTACTGGCAGCATTTGGATGAAAACAAATTATAAGGTTCAGCATGGTTAGATCTACCAGCAATTCAGTAAAATATATGGAGTGTTTATGGTGTGTTAGGCATCGTGCTGAAGGGTAAGAATACAAAGACACATTTAATTAACACTTAGGGATATACAAACAGAAATTATTTCAAGGTGTGTGTGTATTATTTTCTGGTGACATAAAGAAAGTGGGAACATAAAGGAGTGGATTGTTAATTTTGATTAGTGGTGGAAGACAGAGGAAATATCTGCAGCCAGTAGCCGGCACTACTGAGAAGATAAGTGAGACACCAGCAACAGCATCTTTGCAGGGAATGGTGGAACAGTGTAGTCACTGACCCAGACACGTCTATTATCGTAACCTTCACCAAATGTGCTTATAGGACAAGTTTCTCAAATATTTGAAGCTGAATTTTCCTACCTGGAATTTGCATTGGTCTCATAGCATAGTGAAGAGAAGAAGCAAGACTTACTTAGCTTTAATATGAAATCTTTAGATATTAAATCCATCTTATTTTCATACCTCCAGAAATAAGTGTATTCTATGCCTTTGTCATGGCAAAGTTCACTTTACTAAATAATAAAAAAAGAAAGACATCTTGTTTCATTTATGGCTTTCCTACCCTTGACTTTTCAATGAATTGATGACTTTTATGGCCGTCCATACAGTCTTAGTTTTGATACTGAAGATGGCATTGATCAGTGGTCCTACATAGATGATTGTAGAGAAAGGCTCTTGTAATTTCAAATATTACTAATAATTTCTTAAACAGAGATATTTCTTTGTAAATAAAGAAGGCATGAAGTTAGTTCACATGTCCAGCTGGAAAAAATTTAATGGCTCCACCACCATATGGCATCTTCCTAGAGAGCCAGCAGTCACACAAACATAAAATAAGTCACTGCACCACAGTGTCTGATGCAGATTGCAGCCTCCTGTGGAAATATTCAGAGTATTCAATATTTGCGTCGATTTTCAGCAGGCATTTTGATGAATATGGATGCAATAGAAACATCTGAATCTGTGTATGAATCAAATATAAACCAAATATTAACTGCTTCCCAAGAGGAAATACTTTGATTTCTTTTTACTTTTTTCTTCCTGTCTGGTCATTTCTTGAGACATCAGACGTCAAACTGGCTTAGGGCACGCATCTCATTCTCCTGGGGAGGAAAGAAAAGTTCAGGGAACACAGAGAAATAAAATAAAAATAAAAGTATCTTAAAGGCGTTACTTATTGAAAAGCCCACTATAAAGTTTACTGTCTTCAAAAGGAGTCTTAAAAGTGATAAAGGGAGGTTTTATTTGCAGGAGATGTATTATAATTGTGCAGAGTGAGGCGGTCATGAAGCAATACTAAACATTCTTCACATATCAAGCCTATTCCTCTCAATATAAATGTAATGTTAAAGATTATGCATGAAATGAAATGTTAAAGAATCATCACATCTCATGTAAACACCTCAGAGGTTAGGGAATAGCATTCTTTTTTTTTTTTTTTACAAATAGTTTATTCTCAAATTAGTTTCCACATAACACTCAGTGCTCATCCCCACAAGTGTCCTCCTCCATGCCCATCCCCCCCCCCTACATCCATCAGTCCTCAGTTTTTGTCAGCATTCAAGAGTCTCTCATGGTTTGCCTCTCTCCCTTTTCCCCACCATTTCCCCCCTTGTTCCTCCGTCAAGTTCCTCCTAATCCTCCTATACGTGCAAACATATGATATTTGTCCTTCTCTGCCTGACTTATTTCGCTCAGCATAACACCCTCAAGGTCCATCCATGTTGCTACACGTGGCCAGATTTCACTGTTTCTCATTGCCATGTAGTATTCCATGGTATAGATAAACCACATCTTCTTGATCCATTCATCTGTTGATGGACACTTAGGCTCTTTCCACGTTTTAGCTATTGTGGAGAGTGCTGCTATGAACATTGGGGTACATGTGCTCCTATACCTCAGCATTTCTGTATCCCTGGGGTAAATTCCTAGCAGTGCTATTGCTGGGTCCTAGGGGAGTTCTATTGTTAGTTTCCTGAGGAACCTCCACACTGTTTTCCAGAGGGGCTGTACCAGTTTACATTCCCACCAACAGTGTAGGAGGGTGCCCGTTTCTCCACATCCTCGCCAGCATCTAGAGTTCTCTGATTGGCTCATTTTAGCCACTCTGACTGGCGTGAGGTGGTATCTCAGTGTGGTTTTGATTTGTATTTCCCTGATTAGGAGGGATGCTGAGCATCGTTTCATGTGTCTGTTGGCCATCTGGATGTCCTCTTTGGAGAAGTGTCTGTTCATATCTTCTGCCCATTTCTTCACTGGGTTGTTTGTTTTTCGGTCGTGTAGTTTGGTGAGTTCCTTATAGATTCTGGATATTAACCCTTTATCTGATATGTCATTTGCAACTATCTTTTCCCATTTCATCGGTTGCCTATTAATTTTCTGGGTTGTTTCCTTGGCTGTGCAGAAGCTTTTAATCTTGATGAGGTCCCAATCGTTTATTTTTGCTCTTGATTCCCTTGCTTTTGGGGATGTGTCAAGTAAGAAGTTGCTGCGGTGGAGGTCAAGGAGGTTGTTTCCTGCTTTCTCCTCTAGGGTGTTGATAGTTTCCTGTCTCACGTTCAGGTCCTTTATCCATTTTGAGTTTATTTTTGTGCACGGTGTGAGAAAATGATCAAGTTCAATTCTTCTGCATGTTGCTGTCCAGTTCTCCCAACACCATCTGTTAAAAAGGCTGTCTTTTTTCCATTGGATATTCTTTCCTGCTTTGTCAAAGATCAGTTGGCTGTATACTTTTGGGTCCACTTCTGAGTTCTCAATTCTGTTCCATTGGTCTATGTGTCTGTTTTTGTGCCAATACCATACTGTCTTGATGATGACAGCTTTGTAGTAGAGGCTAAAGTCTGGGATGGTGATACCTCCTGTTTTGGTTTTATTTTTCAGTATTACTTTGGCTGGGAATAGCATTCTTTAGTCCTTATTTGGGGGGAGAAAAGAAAATAAGTTGGACATATTAACATATGAAGAAGTTAAAAGAAGTGAAAAGAAAACACAAAGGCTATACAGTTGTTAGTTCCTTTCATGGACCAGAACTTTTATGACCTGCTAATTAGTGCACAATGGGTTCATTAAGTGCTATGATCAAATTTTAAAAGAATCTCTCTTTACAACATGATATTTGAAAACCTGATAGGACACCTTTGGGCCCTAAGTCCTGAGGGAGAAATGATTTCTTTCAAAAGAATGATAGCATGAAAAATACCTAGGGCTACAGTTCTCTGGTCACAGTTGACCAACTGGAGTTTTAAGAGATAAAATCTTGGCTTTTTTGTTTTCCTTTTCTTTCAAACAATGCCAGTCTGTATAGAAAGAGAATAATTATGAGTGCTCAATTTTTTTCCAATTGTCAAAAAATGGTAGCAGTTAATGTGGAAAGAGTTAACATTTGGTATATAATCTGAGTAGGAAAACCCATGCCTAGATGAAGATTTATGAATATAGATTTACATTTCTCACGTGTAAAATAAATAATTACAACAAATGAACTTCTAAATTTAATTCTTGTTATTTTATGTTTCATAGTATTGATTCTTAAAAACCATAACTGCTTTAATTTTTTTCATAAAACAATGTCTTAAACATAGTAGATATAAAATACATTCTGTGAATGAGTCAACAAAATGCTTTTGAAAATTTTTTTTAACATTCATTTATTATCAAGAAACAAAGAGAGGCAGAGAATGAGCAGGGGAGGGGCAGAGGGAAGGGGAGACACAGAATCTGAAGCAGACTCTGAGCTGTCAGCACAGAGCCCAACACGGGGCTCAAACCCAACAAACTGAGAGATCATGACCCGTGCTGAAGTTGGAAGCTTAACTGATTGAGCCACCCAGGCATCCCCAGAATGTTTTTTTAAAATAACTATGGTTTCTTGTACACTTGTTAAAATGTGCTAAATACATGTTCTATTTATTATAATTCTTTATTTAACATTTTGATGTGCTCCAAATGCCTTGTTTTGACTTAAGAAATCCAGGCCATGTATGCACATTGTACTTATCTGTACTTCTATATTAATTATATGGGATCCTAGGCTTTCTAATAATGATGCTTTCCCTTTGTTATTTTTCACAAGAAAGATATTACACTAAGCAAATGACATCAGGCAAGAAGATTTGTTCTTCTAACTGTAGTAGGTTGAGTGGTGCCCCTCCAAAAGAGGAGCCTCTAAATATGACCTCCTTTAGAAAAAAAGATCTTTGCAGATAAAATTAAGGTGAAGATTTTGAGTTGGGAATATGCTAGATTAATTAGAGTAGGCCCTCAATCCAGTAACAGGCATGCTTAGAAGAAACAGTAGGGAAGACATAGAGGAGAAGGTCATGTGAAAATGGAGGCAGAGATTGGGGTGATGCACCCCGAAGAACTTTGAAGCAATCAGAAGCTGGAAGAGGCAAGGAGGGGTTCTCTCTTAGAGCCCCCAGAATGAGTAAAACTCTGTTGACATCTTGATTTCAGATTTCTGGTTCCCAGATCTGCCCTGGGAAACTGATACACTATCATTATCATTGCTTTAAAACAAAAACAAAAACAAACAAAAACAAAACAAAAACCCTAGGACTAATACATAGAAGGATGAAATCAGAACTGAATGACAGAGACTAACTGGGTATCCAAAATAATATAACATATGGCTATTTACAAAGTTGTGATCAGGGCGTAGGGAAGCCACAAGGTGGTAGCTTGATGAAAGTACTTGTATTAGTTGGCTGGGAATCCCATAACAAAATATTGCAAATTGGGTGGTTTTGGGGGCACCTGAATGGCTCAATCAGTTAAGCTTTGACTTTGGCTCAGGTCATGGTCTCATGGTTTGTGAATTTGAGCCTGGTGTCAGGCTTTGTCCTGACAGCTAGAGCCTGGATCCTGCTTCAGATTCTGTGTTTCCATCTCCCTCTGTCCCCCAGCGCACCACCCCCACGCCCCCACTCCGCTTGCACTCTCTCTCGCTCAAAAATCAATAAATAATTTAAAAAAAAACTTTTAAAAATATCACTTCTTATGCAATTGTTTTTCACAGTTTTGATGGAAATAGACATGTACATGTGTCTACAGGCACTATGTTTTTTAAAACATCACGCAAGTTGTCAGGGATTATAAAATTTAAATGCGGACTACTTAGCGGGGTTCTGCTTCTGGTATTCAAAACGCATTCAGGTCACCTGGATGGTTCAGTTGGTTGAGCGTCCCACTCTTGATTTTGGGTCAGGTCATGATCCCAAGGTCAAGGGATGGAGCTTGATGCTTAATGTAAAGCCTGCTTAAGATTCTCTCTCTCCCTCTGCGGTTCTCCCTGCTGATGTTCTCTGTCTCTCTCTAAAATAAAATAAAAACAAACTAAAACAAAAGACAACTGAATACATTTTAAACTTTCTATACTCGTCTTATTTGAGAAGTGGAAAGATTATTGATATGCAAGAAACTAATAAAACTATTATGGGATATCATTTTAATAAAACAAAGGCTGGAGAAATGCTTTTTGTGACTGTAGCATATTTATTAGTATATCTTAACCACCTAGCAGTAACTGATATTTGATAAATATTTACTTAACTAAATTGTACTGCAAATAACATCTGCTCGTTTTCCTATGTATATAAATAAGCCACTGGAAAATAATTATTATTTGAACAACTTTATGTGTTCTGGGCAACTTGGGGGGTAAATATTTGGACTTACTGTTAACCGGGTCTTTTTCCTCATGGGCCCCAATAGTTATTTTATATTAAAATTATTCACAGACAAAATGAATGAATTTTATTTTTTTACAAACTGCCTCAGTTTCGTATGTAGTGTTGAATTTCTAGTTCTATTTGACAAGAAAACAAAACTGCTTTGGGTGGAAAGTTGTGAGAAATATTGTAGACATTTGATTTCTACATTAATAACAATGACATCTTTGAAGATAATTAAATTAATGCCTATATATGTTTTGATATATTCTCTGAAGGATGGACAACTTGAAAAAATTATTTATAATAATGATTTGTGACAAACTTCACTAGCGAACATTTATGAAAAAATAGAATTGAAAAAGCAGTTGAAATTATTTAAGGAATTAAAAGTGTATGCAACTTCCGAAATGACACTAACCACTAGAGGGTGCTGCTGCTCTATTTCAAACCAGCTTGTAGCCATGTAAATACTGAAGATTTAATAATACCTAGGAATTCAATGTAGCAAATTTGGTGGTGATATGAAATGTTCTGAATGAAGAACAATAAATTTGTTACCGTTAATATTATTTATCAGACAATTTAAAAACTATGAACACTTAAATTGGCACTTCCATCAAACTAATTTTATTACTCTTTTGAGATGTACATTTAGGAAAAAAAATACATGTGAAGAAAAAGATATTTATGGTACCCCATAGTATCTTTGCTTAGACAAATCCTGTTATATATTCCATCGTAAAGTTTTCTACTACTCATAATGTAAGATAATGGCAATAATAACTTAGCTGCAAAGACTAGTTTTCCTCTGAAGTGCTATGCTGTATTATAGACACACAATATATCTTCATTACATAGTAGATATTTATGTTTACATCCCAAAGTGAGAAGGTAAAGACCTGTAGTCTAATTACCAATTTAAAAGGAAAGACATTGGGGTGCCTGGTGGCTCATTCGGTTGAGCATCTAACTCTTGATTTCGGCTCAGGTCATGATCCTAGGCTCGTGGGATTGAGCCCTGTGTGGGGCTCTGTGCTGAGTGTGGAGCCTGCTTAAGATTCTCCTTCTTTCTTTCTGCCCCTCTCCCCTGCTTCCTCTCTCTCTCTCTCTCTCAAAAAAAAAAAATTAATAAATAAATAAAAGGAAAGACATTGAAGTACAGAATGTCATTGCTTGTTTAAGTCACAAAAGAGTTGAGAAGGGGCTGTACATGTATGTATCACATACACAGGAGTAAAAATGGAGAAAAAATATTTTTTATAAAATTGAAAGAAATATGCAAAATTAAACAATGGATTATATACGCATATATAACTTACAAATTTTAAAGAGAAAAATGAAAGTTAATTATTACATATGTTTAGCAAGTATTATGATCTTCAATAAAATCAATAAAAATACTAAGCTTACATGAATTAAAATATAAATGGCTAGAAATACAAGACACATTCTCTGAAGTAGAAGAAATGAAAGAGTTGAAGAGATATTATATGTCAAAATAACATGCATGCATAGCTTATGTGAAAAATGCAGAGTACTATATATACAGATTTTAGAAGATCATTGTGAGTTGCAGGAAACTAAATACTCTATGGAGGGGGTGGAATGTGAACTTGGTTTTGAAATTTGAGAAAAACTTCAGATAGGCAGTGAGGATATTATAGTATGGGAAAGAACTCAGAGACCTGTGTGGTCCAGACATCTACAGATGACAGTGAGTATAAAGATCCATCCATTTTGATGAGAAGGGGTAGGATGGAGTAATTGTAGGGCTCTAGATTGGGATATAGTATGGGTGATTTTGAATTCTACGCTTAGATGCTTTGATTTGATCCAAAGTATTTAAATCAGATGTGTGGCATGATCAAAACAGTATTTAGAAAGACCAATCTGTTTGCAAGATAGATTCTTATGAAGAGAAACTTTAGTGATAGAAGACCTTTGAAGAATCTGTTTCATAGAACAAACTTGAGCTGGTATGAGCCTTAATTAGGACAGTGGTGATGGCCATAGAAAAGAAAGGACTAAAAGAGAAGTCATTTAGAAACAGGAAACAGTATGGATTTTCATTGATTAAATGTGGAGGTCTCAGAAGGCAGAGATGAGAAGCAGTCATGAGGATTTAAGCCCCGAGGACATGAAACAAAAGGGAGAGGAAGTGGATTTTTACCAGGGAGAAAAGAGAAAAATCCGTTCAGTTTTAGATATGTTAAAATGTCGTTCATTGATTAAATATAATGATTCGCCTCAGAGATGCAAGACGGAGCAAAAGAAAGAGTTAGATTATGAGTATAGATGTAATAGTTATATTTAGAATGCTAACTTAACTGGAAGAGATACATTTCTGAGGAAAGAGAAAAGAAGAGATAGGGGATTAAAGGCTAACATTTAATAGGGAAATAACAGTCACCATCGAAAAATTCAACATTATTATCTGAGATGGGCATTGGAGAGGAGAAATCAATTTATCAAAGCCAGAAAATGAGGAATTTCTTCCTGTAAAACTCTAAAATTAGGTCAAGAGGGATGAAGAAAATATCACGGAGTTAAGTAATTAAAAACAAGTCAGTGCAGTATTAGAAAATGTCGTTTCATCAAACTGATAGAGACAGAAGAAAGATGTTGATGAGTTTAGAATGGAGAAGAGGGGAAATATAAGCTGGAGTAAATCACTGTTTGAAAATATAGGATGTAAGTGAAATCGAATAGGAAATTAGGAACAGAGCATTAACTATTAGGTTTCAATATTGCATTATAATAATAGGAAATACATATTACTTAGGAAATACTGTGTTATAATATTTAGGAAAGAATGTTGCATGCTTGCAGCCAAACAGGAAAGAGAGAGAAGGGAGAGGAAAGAAAGATCCAAAATAAAAGAAAGAATAATTGCAGGACAGAGTGTCAGGGGAGTCAGAAAGAGGAGCCTGGGGAGGAGGCTGAAGCAATAGCCTTGGAAAGCTGTGATAATACACATTTTGATGAGACTGAGGAGATATGTTGGACTATGGGTTTAGGTGGGGATATTCTTAGCTATCTCAAATCTATTTTGAAATTATATACGGGACAAGTCAATCAATAAAAACCAGGACCGCTTCAGTCATCTTTGTGTTGTGGGAGATGAGGTGACACTAAAAAAAAGGGGGCTACGGGGGGCAGAAGTAACTTCCTACTTCACAGTTGAAGACTGTGTTGTTGGTGTGCCTGTTTAAATCAAAGAACAAATGGAAAGCAAACTGAGCCTTCTTGTAATCCTGAAATGAGTTTCGATACGAAAGCATGTTGAGCAATGTTCTAAACTTCCCTGTCTTTGTCATTTTAGCCTTATGGGCTTCTATTTAAAAAAAAAAAAAAAAAAAAAACATTTCCATTTCTAAAAGCCAGATATTAAAAAAGTTTGAAATATTCTGTAATTTGTGAACAACAAAGCTACAAAATTGCTTGTTGTATTTGATTGCGACAGGGTGAAGAACTGTGGGCAAGATTTCCTGCCTGTCAAATTTTCTCTCCTTGTGCTGATCTGGATGGAGACCCTGTGACCTTGCTCTGCTCTTTGCTTCCTTTGAGTTGTCTGGTTCCTGACTACCTGCTCAGCCTTTCACTCATCCAGCATCTTTTCTAGGGACTCATTACCTGTGTACTTTGATCCCCAAACTGCCTGTCTAGCTGATTGACTATCATGCTCTAACCTCCTGTACCTAAATTGTTGTTGATCAAATATTCCTTCCTTTGGTGCTAAATTGCCTCCATCAGCTTGGTGCTGGATATGTTGATGTGTATAGACTGCCCGTCTGAACCCTGTACCCTGTATTCACCTGCAAGCCCTGCTTGGCCCTTCCTAATTCTGATTCATCATTCTCCTTCAGAAAAATTCTTCCCTCCACACCCTAGCAGAACACCAATTAAATATGGGGGCAAGGTTTTTAATCCTGGGTAATGGAAGTAATTATAATGGCATTAAATGGGTTGGAAGAGTGCAAGAAGTAATGAGCTTGCTTGCGGATTTATTTTACTTAAGATTATAATAGATGTATTACATTATCCAATTTACATTGAATGCTTACCAGATTTAAGGTATGTTTGCTACTGTTTCATCATCAGGGAGGAAACTCACCATTTAATCCCATTATGAATGTATTAACTATTACCCAGTTCTGGATATACTGAAGTTCTATTTTAGAATTTTTAAGGTCCCAGTTGTGGACTGTTATAATGGATTTCTTCCAGGACTTAAACCTATGTAACTCTCTTAATACAGAATTATAATTGGGGTCATCTGGGTGCCTCAGCCAGTTAAGCCTCTGACTCTTGACATGGAGGCTCAGGTCATGATGTCACAGTTCATGAGACTGAGCCCTGCTCAGCGTGGAGCCTGCTTGGGATTCTCTCTCTCTCTCTCTCTCTCTCTCTCTCTCAATCTCTCTCTCTCTACTCCTCCCCTGCTTGCATTTTCTCTCTCAAATATATAAAATAAATAAATAAACATTTAAAAGCAAACAGAATTATAATTTTAAAACTTAATTGTATCTACTATACACGTATATCTTACCAATATGAATTCAATAATAGGAAAATACAACCAATGTTTCTTTCTCTGAGAGAGTTATTATGGGATGGCATTTGGACAATGGAAATTGTTCTTATTATTTGTGTCTAAATTCTCCATAAAATTTCTTGGTAAACTTTTCCTATGCCACACCATTCATAGGAAATGAAAATATATAACATGTATCTGAAAAATATAGCAGGCTTCTTAAGGTTTGTGGTGGGTCTCCTGGGTGGCTCAGTAGGTTAAGCGTCCGACTTCAGCTCAGGTCACGCTCTCACAGTCCGTGGGTTTGAGCCCAGCGTTGGGCTCAGTGCTGACAGCTCAGAGCCTGGAGCCTGCTTCAAATTCTGTGCCTCCTTCTCTCTCTGTGCCTCCCCTCTTGCTCTCTGTCTCTGTCTCTCAAAATAAAATAAAGACATAATTTTTTTTTTTAAAGGTTTGTGGTGAGCAGCTGAGGAGTTCATCTGTCCTAAGTCCTACTTACTATCCTGAAATCTTAGAGTATCTTAATGTTTGTTAATTTATCACCACATTGGACTGGAAGTTCTGTTTGGGAATCATCATCTACCCAGGCAATCTGAAAACATGGAAATTATCTTTCAAATCTCCTCCTCACTGAATTCCATCTTTAATCAAAACACCTAAAAATATTGTGAATCTCTTCCTTCCTTTCCACACCTTTATTTCTTGTCCTCGTTCAGGCAATATATATTCTTAAAACTCTTGCTGTGCATTCTTAAATTGGTCTTCCTGATTTTAGAACTTTTTTCCTTTTGACATTGGTCACATTGATCCTCTGCATGGAATGTATCTGTTTTTCTTAATTAAGAAACAAATTTTTAATGTTTATTTATTTTTGAGAGAGAAAGAGAGAGCTAGGGAGGGACAGAGAGAGAGAGACACAGAATCCAAAGCAGGCTCCACATGGAGCCCCATGTAGGGCTCAAACCCACAAACCGTGAGATCATGACCTGATATGAAGTTGGAGGCTCAACTAACTGAGACACCCAGGTGCCCCTGGAATGTGATTTTAACAGCTATTAGCTGGACTAAAGATTCCAATTTATGAAACTCCTCTCAAAGTTCACCTCGAGATGGCTTTCCAGATACTCCAGATACTTGGGAATTTGGGCCGTTAACAAAGTGCTGCAAACAGGCTGTATACTTATTCTCTGCTATCTATAAAACCCTATACACATTTCTGCCTCTGCTTGTGCAGCATAGTGTCATAATTGTGCTTCTGATTCTATTTCCTCCATTAAAGTCAGAGATTATTGAGGACAAAGAACATACATTATTGTTTCTGCTTTCATACTTTATTTAGTTTCCATGGGCAGGAGTTTTTATTTTTGTATTACATTTAGCAAATATGTGGCAAAATAAGTAACAAATATGTGGCAGGTGCTTAACAAATATTTGTTCAGTAGCCACATCAATATACTGTAATTATTTCACCTTCCAGGTCTTACGTGAGGAGAACTCATATCATCTATCTCTTCCCAATAATTTGATTGTACCTTGTGACAATATTTTAGATTGTATTGTCAAAAAATGGTGGTGGAAAGGTTAGCAAAATTTTATTGTAGAAACTCTGGGGCATCCTATACATTTCCAAGATAAAAAGATGAAGTGGAATTCGAACTATATAGGACATCGACTATCTCCTCAAATACTAATGATTAATAATAATATGATATAATATAACATAATATTAATGATATATAATATAAATACATTGAAAACCACTTTTTGGGTGAGGAGCTATCTATGAAGAGCTTGGTATAGGGTGGGAAGGAAATTAATAGATTTTGTTTGGACCTCATACTGCCATTTGCTATTTTGGGAAATCAGGACTAAAAATAATTCATTTTAATTTTTTTTTAAGGTTTTATTTATTTATTTCGAGAGAGAGAGAGAGCGTGAGCAGGGGAGGGTCAGAGAGAGAGGGAGTCACAGACTGAAACAGGCTCCAGGCTCTGAGCTGGCAGTCAGCACAGAGCCCGACGCGGGGCTCGAACCCACGAACCGTGAGATCATGACCTAAGCGAAAGTCGGACGCTTAACCGACTAAGCCACCCAGGCGCCCCGGACTAAAAATAATTCAGGAGGTGGGCAGACAGGATTATTTCAACTCAATTTACCACTTGACACATATTCGTTGCTTGTTGTTGTAATTGTACTTTTGAATTGTTTCGTAACGCTTCATGTGCCTGCCTGCCACCTTGCTGTGAAATTCTGTTCTCCACAATTTTATTTTGTGTCTTGTTCACATTTTATATCAAGCACACAGCACACTGTCTAAAGCAGAGCAGGAGTTCACCATATACTTTTTAAATGTTTGGACAAATATGTTTTTTGATCAACAATATGTAAGTCACTCTTAAATATTACCAGGCATGCAAGTATGAGTAAAACACATTTCCTTTACTCAGCCAGGGTAGGGAGGAAATGAAAAGGGAATGGGTGGGATGGACCCAGAGAAAAACTCTACATATGTTATGGGAAGAATACATAAATAGTACAATAGACACATTTGCCCAAATGACTGTATTTGCAGCTTCATTTGGACCTCTAATATTGACAGGCAAAGCCCAAATTAATGCAGACTGGGCTTTTGTCAGGAGACGATGGCACTTTGGATCCTAGATTTTGGATTCATCATCAAGTTCTACAGGTATTTTGTTATGTTGGATATACAAGATGAATCAAATATAGTAACATTTAAGAATGATTAGTAAAGGGGCACCTGGCTGGCTCAGTCAGAAGAGCACATGACTCTTGATGTCAGGGTTGTGAGTTTGAGCCTCATGCTGGGTGTAGAGAGTACTTAAATAAATAAATAAACCTTAAAAAAAGAGTCATAAATAGAAAACCTATGTAACCAAGTGCAAAATCAAAAGAATAGGTAAAAAAGAAAAACTCACAACCTTTAGATATTTTCAAAACTCTAAGGTCAATACAAATCAACAGTGAATTCATTTCTAAAATGTTATAAAATGGGGCATGTGGGTGGCTCAGTAGGTTAAGCATCCAATTTTGGCTCAGATCACTATTTCGTAGTTCGTAGTTCATGGGTTTGGGCCCCACGTCGGGCTCTGTGCTGACAGCTTGGAGCCTTGAGCCTGCTTCATATTCTGTCTCTCCCTCTCTTATGTCCCTCCTTCTCTCAGATTCTGTCCCTCTCTCAAAAGTAAATAAACATTAAAAAATGTTTTTAAATGTTATAAGTATCAAACTTCACTAATGACGTGGTACCCTAAAGACAAATTATTCCCTCTACTCAGTGTTTTCTGGAATTCACCACATGAATTAACATTTTGATGATTCATTGTTTGCTTAATTTATATACTGTCTAATTTCCAAAATGATTTGAGACCATTGCATACAGAGTCACTGTAAAAACTAATATATATTATATATTATATTTATATATACGTTTATGCATATATATATATATGTATATAAAACAACAAGGATAGTTTACGTTAAAAAAAAAATTCCCTGGGTGCATCTTCCTTGGACTATGGTATAATTAACCAATTCAATTCTCCTAGTATGTCTGAGAATAGGTACAGGAGAGAATATTCTTATGGTAGAACTATCTGACTGGAAATTTACTTAATGGCAGACATCTAGTCAGTAATTAATATGGCAGTCAAAATTTCTGATGGCACCAAGATGCACATCTGTGCATGTATTTGGCCATTCTCTCCTCCTTTTGGCAGGACAATCCGAGAACGTCCTGGAGTGGCCTTCTCCAGGGAGGCTGGATTGGGGAACGTTTTCTGATTCATTTAAGATAAGAAATACCTTATTTGTTTGTTTACTTACTTCTTTTTTGAGTGGTTGCATCAAGAGCCATGTGGTCAATTTTCTCCGAGATTATGCACTGTTGGATGGGAATGTACTAGACAGAATGAGAGGAAAATAGGAGGGAAAGGTTGCCACAAGACGACCAGAAATAATTTTGCCTAGAAAAGTAATCATCTTTGACGAAGAAATAGAGAAAAGGGTGACATAGAGACAAAACATGGTATCTGTTTATTACTGCGTATTGAATAATGTATGCCAAATATCAGCTCTCATGGAGGTCAAATTCTGCTTCCTCCCCATTTCTCCAAAATTACTCTTATGTGTATCCTTTATTTTATCCCACTTAGAAGGAAAAACAAATAATTCTTGTATGGCCTCCCTCAGGGTGATTGTTAATTTTATGTGTCAACTTGACAATGCCACAGGGTGCCCAGATTAAACATCATTTCTGGGCATATATGTGAAGGTGTTCCAGATGAGACTAGTATATGAATTGGTAGACCCAGTAGATTGTCTTCTCCATTGCAGGTAAGCATTTTGCAATCCACTGAGGGCCTGAATAGAACAAAAAGGTAGAGGAGGGAAGAATCCACTTTCTGCCTGTCTGCACGAACTGGGAGGTCGGTCTTCTCCTGCCTTGGGCTGGGATTATACCAGTGCGCTGCCCTCATTCTCAGGCATTTAAATTTGGACTGAACTACATTACTGGCTTTCCTGAGTCCCCAGCTGGCATACAGCAGATTGGAGGACTTCTCAGCCTCCATAATCAAGTAAGCCAAGACCCCGTAATAAATCTCGCCCGATGTTTATCTATATCTTTTTGGTCCTGTTTCTCTGGAGAATCCTGACTGATTCTCCCAGAATTTCACTTCAGGACACTAGCTTAAATCCTCTTAGGGACCATCAGTGCTTCTGAAGTCTTTCTAAGGTCCTCAGTTGTGTACCTCACTGGACTTGTCTTTTAAGGAGCACCTGTGATTTCTTCTCTCAACGCTACACTGGCATTTGGAAAAGAAGTAAAGTTTGGAAGGAGAAAGAGTAAGGATGGACTTGCTGGAACATTTGTTTTCTCTCTCTACAGATTGCTTTTTTCTTTTCCGTCCATAAAATCACATTTATTATTTTTTAGGGATTCTCATTCCATTCACCTTTCAACCTGTCTTTCAGATACATTCTTATGTCTGTTTCTGTTTCCATTAGCTAGTTTCTAGCTATGCTGGCATAGTGAATACTATCAGTTGTATTGGGGAAAAAATACTTTTCGTATTGTAATTTTACTGTAACAGATTTCAGAACCTGAAACTTCCGCATACAGATATCTAAGTGCACACACACACACACACACTCACAAGGATCCACAAATAACACCCCTATTATCTCCCATGCACCCTTTCTGATATTATATCATGTTATACTCTGCAGCCTCCTTCAAGGTTTCTTGAGGAAGTGACTTGCTTCTAGAAGCCTGAATGATCTCAATCTCACCATCATTTTCTCCTAATTGAATAGTGTGAGGTCTCCCAAATGAAAGTATGTATTGTTCTGTAAGAGACAGTATGTCCAGTTAGATGAGTGATAGCAGATGTGTAAAAGAGGGTATAATGCAAGCGATACCAATTGTTTCACATTCTGTAAGTTTAGTCGGCAGCCTTACTTTTATCAATTCCTTCTTCTACAATGCTTCCTCCATTAGGGTTTCCTTAGTAACAATTCTATTGCCCTTTATTAATTATTTTCAAGTGTACCTCCAAGTAGACCGTAACAGTACCCAACAGACGAAACTAGAAACGTACTATCGTTCGCCAATTTACTCCAACCTCAGTGGAATGTTTCTAATTGTCCCTCAGAATCAGGCTCCCTTAGCGTAACTTACTGTGACTCTGCTCTGCAGTCCTCGCCCTGGCGTGTGATCCAAGGAACAAAGGACACCTACCATTAATACTCTCATTGCAGTGGCCCATTAATGAGTATCAGCATAACAAAAATGCGCTTTAACCAGTGATCTCAAACATGTGTTTTTACATTTCCAGCAGCTTCTGTTAAAATTCTTCCTTGTCAATCACAGATTGAGGGCAAGGGGACACAGGCTCCTGAAAAGGAGATGCTACGTGAAGTCCGCAATTAGGAGCAAGCACAGTAGACAAAGGAAGAGTCACAGGCACATGCAGAGAGCATGGCAGGTGGGAGCTGCTACTGGGAAAGTTAGGAAGGAAACACTTAGCTGACATTGCTGTACCGGCAAATGTACATGGATTTTCCCCCTCAACTATCCATCCTTTATTGTAACTATCAAATTAGCAAGTGTGTTAGTGAGAGTGCCATGCTCCTGGGAAGGGGCAATAATTCCTTCTCCTCTCACTCATATTCCTGGGTGACAGTTCCCTACGGGGACAGCAGAAATAAATTTAGGCTTGCCCTGATGGAGGCGAGTCAGCTCATTAGCAGCCGCCATCACAGCACCTTACCTGCAGCTCACAGATGGAGACAAGGGCTCTTTGAAGGCGATTCTAAGGCAGCTAAGAAGGCGATTCTAAGCAGGGTAAGCGGGGATCCTGTAAAGTGTCGTTTCCCTGGAAACCAAGTGCAACAAATGCGCTGTTGTCATCAGTTCAGGATGTGTATAGTTCACACATAAATGTTGGGTTTGTGGATAAATTTGCACAGTGGATGCCTGTGTTATGGATACACTGAAGCAAGCGGTCTTTAGGACTGCCAGTCAGATCCGTTAGAGTCATGGGCCCTTTTGAAGAGTAGCATGTTAAGGGTCTGTATGGTGTATGTGTGATACTGGTTCCTGTGTGAAATGCAGGATTCCCTTATGCAATTTGGAAAGAGGTATCAATTTTAATGGAATTAGATCTTGTTTTAATTTAGAGGCTTATCTTGTTCATTTAAATCCTCAGATTCTTATTTGTGGGAACACCAGTAGTGGAGTTTTATTTTATTTCTCAAGTAACAATATTACCCTAATTTCATTCATAGTCATGTGATTCAACATACAAGTAAAGAGGAGGTATTAATTTCCACAGTGCCTTTTATTGAAACCTGTGAAGAAAAAAGTTGTATTACCAGGTTTTAAGAGGTGTCTGACTTAATTTTTTTAGTGTTTATTTATTTTTGAGAGAGAGAGAGACAGAGCGTTAGCAGGCAGAGAGAGAGAGGGAGACACAGAATCCAAAGCAAGCTCCAGGCTCCCAGCTGTCAGCACAGAGCCTGAAGAAGGGCTTGAACTCACAGAGCTGTGAGATCATGACCTGAGCCGAAGTCACATGCTTAACCGACTGAGCCACCCAGGCACCTCAAGAGGTGTCTGACTTTAAATTCTGTGTGAGTTAATCTTATGGATGTATTAACCTGGGACCGTAATGAATAAAAAATAGGCTTAAAGAGTTAATTATCTATAATTCTGGATTCCAGTTATCTCATCAGAAAATACACTGAATCAAATGAAGATACCAGAAGAGAAATTCCTCATAAACATCAAAGGATGATTGTTCAAATAGAAAACTTTATATAAAAAAATAAAGGGCCCTCATGTGATATAGAATAGAGATTTTTTAATAATAGCAATTGAAATGACTCTCTAAGTGCCTCTCCAGTATAAACCTTGAGGTAGACACTGACCTAACATGGTAGCTAAGTTCTTAGTTGCTAAATGTGTTTTTAACTAATAATTCAATGTTTTTAATTTTACATTTTGGTATTTATGGAAAACATCAGAGACACCATAGACAAGCAGTCTCTATCCCATATAGTTATTGCTGATCTTTTTCATATTTCCTACTTGAATTTTCATTCACTTTTAAGTGACATTCATTATTAAAAATGTCCTAAAACTATCAGGTCCAGGTAGGTATTATCCTGATGGTAGAGAAATGGGGGTACCATGAACATCACTCATTTATCTGTGTTCACATGGTAAATTATTACTAGAGCCAGGTCTTCAGATTTTACTTTGTACTATCTAATCACCAGTTTATGAGAGGCTACAATTCAACTCTACCTAATTAGTCTGTATAATCATAATGGTTGATTAGTTAATATAGACACATGTACTTACTTAACTGCAATTTGATCTACTTAGGCTTGAAATATGGTTTTGCACTGTCTCGACTGTCAGAAGAAGGAAATTCTCCTTTTTTAATCTCTTGCATATTAAATCTCCCCTTGACTCTGACATTACTGGATCATGACAGTGTTTGGGCCATGGCTTCTATATGTAAGTAAATTCAAGTCTTCTTTTTTTTTTTTTAGCTGTGAATCATACAGTTCTAAATGTATTACAAATAACGCTAAAGTTGAATGTTTTTTACTCTATTGTGTGTTACTAATGGGATTTTACCAAAGAGCATGACCTCTAATCATATTAATATTTAATCAAGCAATAAACATGCCTTGCTCTGAAGCTCAAAGCCAACAGAATTCTCTCTGGTGATGATTTTTCTATTAAACTGACAAGGACTTTTTTTGCTTTATCCCATTATTGTAAAATTTGGGTATGTGCTCTCTGTGCTCAATTCCCAGTAAGTGCCCTAAAGGGCTTTTTTCTTAACTCTTCTACCTAAATAAGTGAAGTATCTCAAATTAAACTTTAATATATTTTCCCCAAGCTTTGTTTCTTTAGGAATAACCTCAGAAAACATTTACTTAGAGATAAAGGGCTCAGAATTAAAGGACAAAAGAAAGGTAGTCATTTTAAAAATGTAAGTGCTTGCATTATAAAATACTGAGAAATTTAAAAAATGATTGTGTTAAGGAAAGCAATGATGATTTATTATCATTATTATATGAGTTATTATTTATTATACTGGGAAAATTAACCCAAAGTGAAAACGATGTGCTTTGATTACACTTAGGTATATATCTTATAGAGAAAAGAGGAACAGGTCCAAGGTTAAACAGTCATACTATTTCCTCTTCTTGAGGACACAGAAAGACATTTACCGTAATACCCCCCACTCCGGCCGGAGTCATTATGGCATGATACTGGCTGAGTTTCGGTCAATAGTTTGTGAGCAGAAGTGATGTAAGCCAACTTCAGCCCTTGTTCTTAAAAATTGTCCTGAAGTTTCCTCCAGGCTTCTCTTTCCCATCTGCAGTAACCTTGAAAGCTGCCTGTTCCAGATGGTATAGCTGCAAGACAGAAGCCTGGGACCCTATCGCTTATAAATGTGCTGTCTTCTATTAAAAACACTTATGGGACACAACTAACCTTCTCCAATTTCTTAAAATTAATTTATAGATTGATTCTGGCAGTCATTATGAAATGAACTGAAATGCTTGGTTCTTAAGTTACCTTTTTTAAAAGATGATCTAAAAGCTACACTGGTCACACAGAACTCCGTTTCTTTTGTTAGTCAGCATTCTTATGTTTGCTTTTAACTCTGTCCTTCTTATAATTAAGAAATTAAATTTATGGGTAACTAAGTGTTCTTCAATATCAAGTAAATGTGTGTGTGTGTGTGCGTGTGTGTGTGTGTGTGTGTGTGTGTCTGTTTTACCATGTGGGAATATATTGCTCGTCTCACTCCAGGCCTCTGTGTGGCATTTATGGCTTTACTTGTGAAAGGAGAAGTCCTGCTTCAGGGCTCAGGAAGCAACCTGTGGCTGCAGGAGCCTCAGCATGATTGGTCTTCAGGCTTGATCAGATCAGGGACGGTGCTGGAAAGAATGGACGTGTACTGCGTTGTCTGATGTTGAACATGACATTGACATGCACTCGTGTTCCTAGCAAGACTTCCTTTTCTTTTTCCTTTTCTTAAATATTTAGAGGAATTTATTTGTTATTGTTCAGCATCTACTCTTACAATGACAAAAGATTCTCAGTGGTTATTTTGAGAGAGCCATTTGATCAAAACTTTGGGTTCTTTTTGTTTGGTTTGCTTGATGTTTCTTAGAGCTCACACGACCCAGGACTGACTCTAAGGAACGAACAGAGCAATAGTTATTTGTTTGAAAGAAATTCCCTTCTAATGTGGATGTTGTTTATCCCTTCCATTTATTCCACCAATGTATAATGATGTTTTTCTATCCATATCAAATTATTAGTTTACAAATTGAGTGAGTATGAGTATATTTGGATCATTGCTCTCTCTTGGTTAAATTCTATCCCACAATTTTCCCTTGAAAGAGTTGGAAGGTCTCTCTATTTTATGAGAAATGTAAGCAGGGGGCTTGGGATAAATGGTCTAGGAAAGTATTAATGCTGCAGTAGATTTGTTAAGTACTAGTTCCAAACAAATGCCATGGAGTACAAGAGTAATTGCCAACATTTGCGCTTTTAACTCAATTTCCTACAGAAAGAAGAGCTGAAAAAAAACTATTAAAAATCCATTACCTGTTGTTTAAGAAGCAAAATAGCATTTTTCAGAAGCTCCTTATCAAGCAATTGGATGCAGCAGGATGATGTACAGTAGGAGTGAGGGTAAGGCTGGCATTGACATTTGCTTCCTAACTTAAATGATTAAACCTTCACTAAATTAGATCAAGGAATTTAATTTCTTTTCAAGCCTTTATGAAGTTTCTCTAATACAGAAATGATCCGAGATAGAACACTCAAGAAAATTAAACAGAGACAACAATAAAAAAAATAATGCCTGCATTGCACCCTGTGGAGGGCAGTCATGGACCGTCAAACACACAGAGTTTCTCGGGCAAATTTCTCAGCACAATTTTCAAGGCAAATTCAGATTTGTTTGCTATATATTCACAATGTATTCATGAGGCAAGACTTGAATAGTAGAGCTAAACCTAAAATGGAAGGAAGCACTCTCTGTTAAAGTTTTGTAAGCACGTTTATATACTTGGAATCTAGTCACAGTGTTAGTTACTAGGTAAATTCAGTATATATAATAATTTTTATCTACATCTGACAGGGCAGAACTAAATACACAAGGAGGAAAATTGATAGTAAAAGTGCCACATGTTAACATGGGTCAGACTGCATATGACACAGAGCGGAGGGGCTTAGGGCAAGTATCTTTCAGAGCAGCTAAAGGCAGTTAGCTCCAGTCTGTCCCTGGAGTAAGCAAGGTCAGAAAGCTGTCAGGCTATTCCCTCTAAGGCTGGGGCCGAAAGATCATGTCCTATCCATGAAAGGAGGGTGAATGGGGCTCACAGGTCACCATGATTACTGCCAGCCCAGAGTCCAGAACTTTTCTTATCATCTAAATAGTGGAGATGCCAAAAGTAGCTTCTAGGGGAGTTTTAGATCTTCCTTCACAAGAAAAATAAGTCTCTATTAGCCTTAAATTCAAATACTCAGTTTGCAATCTCAAAGTTGTTTCAAACTATTTAAATAGAGGCACAATCAAAATTTAAGAATCCGAATTACTACAATTTGAGGACACTCAACAAATTGAATGCTGTCAACTTGTACCATGTTTCCAAACAAACTGCCCACATTTTAATCTCTTCTTGAAGCAACTCCTATACTTTAGCCATAAGGTGATCAGCTAAAAAAGGACATTTTTTTTTTCTTAAGAAACAAATGACAGAGCTGACCAAGGATGTTGTCCCTTTAAGTTATGCCCCTAAATACAAAATAAAACACATCACTGGAGAATAGTATCAAAGCACATACACACATACATATACATATACAAGTTTAAGGAGAATTTTATCTGTGAGGATTAAGAGAGAGTTGGCCTGTCTCAGTGGAGTGAAGGTCATAGAGGAAGCAAAGTAGCATTTGTAAAAGCATTTTTAGTATAAAAAGTATATGGAAAATCAGGGAAAATGGTATGTTCATTCACTGACATGCTAGCAAATTGATAAAGTAAAGAAAAAGAACACTTAGAAGCATCCAATGCCTGTATATTCTATATAAAAGCTGGCAAACTTCACTGGTTTCTCTTTAGCGAGACTCATAGATGCTGTTGTAACTTGCAAAAATATTAAAGAAGTTGTTTTTACTGTTTCATTTCCACGTTCTCCAACTTCTAAGAATTAACAAACAATTTGGCATATTTAAAAACTTGTTACAGGAAAGCGTATTTAGGGATTCTATCAAACCTGCAGAACCTAAAGTTAACAAGATAGTATATAACCTATATATGTAAAAAGAACATGCAAATCAATAAAATAATAGCCTAACTTATTATTTATTTCATAAAATACATCATAGTAGTGATAATTGAAAAATGGATGGTGAAGCCTCATCGGTTTCAGGAGTAACACTGAATAATTTGATAATTAAGACTGTAAGGTCAATGGTAAATAATTGATCGAGTCTTACTCTTCATAATGTTTTTGGTAAGAGGATTAAAGTGAAGTGCACTAAATTTCTTGGCTGCAGAGTTTGATTCATTACGGAAAAATGGCCAAATAAGGTTTTGTTGTAATTTTTTTTTTATCTCCATGAGACAATAAAGTGGGATAATGTGTTAAGCTGTTGTCTTCTGTTCTTAGTGTCCTGATCCAAATAAAAGTAAGAAGGCAATACCCAAAACATTGTTATCCTAAGGGACATGTTACTGCACCTTTGTCTACTTTACAAAATGCCTGAAACACCTGTCAAATTTGTCAGATTCCACTTATTGGGATGCTGCAATCTGAATTGAAGTAGGAAAATGAAATGAAAAATGAATGGCTATATCATTTTGCTTCTTTACAGTTCCAAACATGAGCTCAATACAGAGAGAGACAAAGAATTCTCTAGAGCATCAGAACTCTGTAAATCATGACATATATCTTGTGCCAGCCACTGATAAACTGCATCTAGCTCTCCTGATGAAAGTAACAGATATGCCTCCCAAAGCATCAAGACTGATGAAATCAGACAGAATAGCCACTTCTCCTGATTCCAAACCTTACACTGGAGAGGGGGATGCACCCAGCATTGCGGCTATTTCCTTTTTTTCCTCCAAGTGAAGGTGTGTGCAAAGCATACATTTTCAAACAAATCCAGGGACTCATCAGTATTTTATATTTCAAAAAATTTTCAGAGAAAGGTACTTGGCAGCATCCTGTGTTAATCTGAGTATTATTTTAGGAACTTTGATGATTTCACTGAGTCCTACTTGCACTTCAGTTGAGGCACATTTTTACCTGAAGCTTAATTAAATCCATCATCTTTAGGGACTCATTGGCATCAATGCTCCTTCCTCAGGGTCCCTGGGTCATATTAGTGTCCTTGAAATATCCCCAGTTAATGAAAGCTGCCAAAGGGATGTTTTCTCACACAGAAAAATTCAAATTATTCAATATATCATCTTAGGTATGCTACTAAATTTTCTGCTATGATGTTGACCTTGCCATTTTAAAATAAGCCTTCTCATTAATTCTGGCCAGATATTAATTGGAAAATCTTCTGTTTTTGTATATGGTTTAGCTATCTTTACAAATAGTGAATGAATGACTTGGTCACAATGTTATAAATTATATAATTAATTTTAGGAATAATAATATAAAACTTAAAAGCTTTTGAATTTTCTGATAATGTAGAGTTGGATGGGTAGTGTTTCAATGCAAAAGTTTGAAATTTTGTGCTTAAAAATTAGGGAGGAGAAGGAAGATAAAATATAATACATAGTTATTTTCCCCAAGAAAATATAATCTATTAATAGCTACAAAACTGCCCTAATGAGCTTATTTCCACATTTTAGTATAGCTTAAATTGTATGTGTATTTTATCTAGATTGGTTATATGCTATATAATTTGTTAGTCTTTAAAAACTTTCTATTTATTATATATATATTAAATATGTTAAGCTTATCTGTTTATTGTGATCTATATTTATTCTCCTTCCTTCTATCCTTCCTTCCTTTCTTTTTTCTTTCTTTCTTTCTTTCTTTCTTTCTTTCTTTCTTTCTTTCTTTCTTTCTTCCTTCCTTCCTTCCTTCCTTCCTTCCTTCCTTCCTTCCTTCCTTCCTTCTTCTTTCTTTCTTTTCTTTCTTTCTTTCTTTCTTTCTTTCTTTCTTTCTTTCTTTCTTTCTT